>NC_065922.1:50927430-51551399 GCF_024586455.1 Bactrocera neohumeralis | reverse complement strand
ATTTAGGTCTGCAAACGTACAAAATTGTTCTCACTTAAGAACTGAAGCCATTGGACCACCGTTAATTTCTTGAATTTGCTGATTTTGATTTGAAATGATTTTTTAGGAAAATCATATTCTCCGATTAGGCTCACTTTCATCTGAGTGGTGCAGTAGATAAACAAAACTGTCAATTATGGTGCGAAAAAAATCTAGAAATTATTCGTGAAAAAACCTTACAATCACCTAAATTGACAGTTTAGTGTGGTTTTTAGTCTGATCAAATTATCGGGATAATAATATGTAACGAATGTGGTTAACATTGGTAGATAAAGCAGGTCCGGAGATATGAAATTTCACTCAAAGGTAGTTATTGAGTCTTAACAAAACTGTTATACGGAGAGTGGTCGGAGTTAACATCCAATTTCAACTGTTTTCATTGCAAATAATTAAAATATCTCATTTTTGAGCAGTCAAATGATGCTTTTACACTTTTTGACAACAATGAAAATGCTTTAATCAAGAAGAAGTCGATATTTTTCTCTAGTATTATTTACGCATGCGGAGCAAGCGGCGTCGGTAACCTTGTCCCAGCGAAGGTATCATACCAATAATGAACTACTAACAAAACTAAAAAAAAAGATTGGGTTTAAAACCCTCAGCAGATAAACTCAATTTAAATGGTGGTTACTGCTTTTTTCAGTATAAGGAATGGTTGTTGTACAATGTAACAAAAGTGGTACCACATCAATTCCAGAGTCCAGACCTCAATCCTATTAAACACCTGTGAGCCTATATAGAGACGAACCTAAGAAAACGCAAAACTAATTACAAAACTGAGGTAAAGACTACTCTTTACGAAATATGGGAAAGTATTCCTCCTTGGCTTACACAAAATTTGGTGCACTTTAATAATAAAAGGCTGCAAACCGTGATAGAGACCAAAGTTAAAAGGCTAAAAAAACTATTATAATCTGTAAGAACAGGTTACAAAAGTATAAAAAAAGTTCGAAAAGCAAATAAATACATAGCGAACGGGCTAACATAGAGCGTATTTTAGAACACAGGACCATCTATCGAACACTGTTATGGTTGGAATATTTTTCGCGATATATTTTCGAGTAACATCAAATAGAAATTTGGTATAAAATATGTGTTTTGTGTGTTAGTGTACTATATTTGGAGAGTAACGCTCTCTATCGTCTCGATACTATAATCTCCTTTTACTTTACAAATACACGCAGACAAAACGAACGATTTTTTAAAGTTAATTCTTCGCTCTCTTCCTATGATATCTAATGAATCGAAAAGTCGGAATTTTGTGTCACTTGGTGTTTCGTCCGACTTTTTAGTATTAGTTGTTTTTATGAATAAAAAATTATATTTTACATTGCTCATATTTTAAAGTTTTCAAATTGCCAAAAATGACTTAATTATCCTTCATATATTTCTTTAAAGCATTAAGAAGTTAAACCTTGTCGTCTAGGTGAAATAGCGGAAGTAGAAATAAATCAGCTAAGCCGGATTTGATAGGTTCAGACCGTTTTTGCCGATAGCTGATATCCAACTAGAGGAGTTTTGCATATGGCTTTACAAAACTCTGTAAATAATAGGGGGATCATATTATTTACAGTTTTTTTGTGAAGCCACATACAAAACTCTTGCTGAGACAACAGACATTTAACCTAACTTTGCCTAGTATCTTGTCCAATATATCTCTTTTCTAATGTATTAACTTTTACGCAAATTCGAAGAGCGAACTTATGCTCGTAGATCTCACTTCCAGGGCTTGAAATTCTGTTCACTTTTCATTCCCAATCAAAATGATATTAAAATTTCGAAGCACTATTTGTGCGTTATTTAATTAAATTGCCGTTACATAAGTTCATAATTATTTACGTATTTCAAACAAATATCAAATATTATGTAATACGAACAGTAATTGAAAACAGAAGGCTTAATCCATATAGATTAATTATAAAATGAGCAAATTAATGAGCACATGTGTGCTATATCATCGTGTTAATGTTGGGTTAGCAGGTTAAATGCGTAATATTCGCTGTAATAAAGGTATATTAAATGCGCATAAATACGGAGATATCGACAGTGAATACGCTTGAATAAATAGTTTCTGTAATATTTATATTAAATATTGTAATTATGCCGCGCACGTCAATAACAGTTGAATTATTATTGACGTATATGTGTAATTTCCACTGATTACAACGGTATTTCAACAAATTTTAAATACTCGCGGATTTAATGTGATTATTTTCTGTATGACGCTTGTTAAGTAGTGGGCGCCGCAATTAAGCGCACTTATAAATATATGCAGCGTAAATATAGCGTATACATATATACATATACAAATAAATATTCCACAGAGCGCTTATAAATGTTGCATATATACAGTTATACGATTGCTTGCTACAACATTGCTCATTAAAATTGTGCGCAACTCCTTGTGTATATGCCAGGCAAATAACGCTGATATGTGACAAGCATGTAATGCTTTAAGCCATGATTATTGAGTGTGTTAACACACACACACTCATACATACACACAAACACAAAAAATGGTATTAATGCGGCTTTACGCGCAAATAATAACTCATAACAGGCGTTTCAATGGCAGTGCACGTGGCGTATACGCAACCTTTAGTACGGGCTGTAGCTGCAGCACCGACAGCAGCCAGCAGGTAACCTTCGACATCGCACTTCAGCAACAATAAAAATGATTGCAAAAATTCAATACTTTTTTTTGCAGTTTAAAGCATAATTTTCACATTTTCACGCCGGATTTACACAAACTTTTTTTATTTTTATTATTCTTATATAATTCTTTTTGGCACTTTTTTCTAAACTCGCGCACGTCAAACTGCAACTGCTTTGTTCGCTGACCGCCACAAGTGCCGCAAAAACTTTATTTGCGTTAATCAAAATGACATCACAACTAAAACATCGGCAACAAAAAGCTCGCGTCCAAAGACAAATAACACGCCGCAAATGTGGCATAAGCAAATATAGAAAAATTTAACGAAAACATATTGTAATTTAATGGTGAGGTTTAAAAGGCTCTACTGTCTGCTGACAAGGCTTGTGGGTGTGTTCACGCGTTTTTCTACTCTTGCAACATGTTGCAATAGAGTATTATAGTTTTGTGCAACTAACAGTTGCACTTATCAACTAAAACTAAGCGAGATAGATATAGGGTTATGTATAAATAAATGATCAGGATGACGAGAAAAGTTGAACTCCGGGTGACTGTCTGCCTGTCCGTTTGTTTGTGCAAGCAGTAACTGAAGAAAAAATTGAGATGTCTTGATGAAACTCAATACGCGGGTTCCTTGGAAAACAGGACGAGTTCGTAGTGGGCGTAATCGGACCACTGCCACGCCCACAAGACGTCACCAAACGAAAACCTATTCCCATAATTAAGCTCTAAATTGAGATATAGAATGTAATATTATATGTAATGCATCTTTGGGGAAAAAATTTTGATAAAGTGGGCGCTGCACCGACCTGTAATAAGTTTTTGTAGATATGTATCTCTTAAAGCACCTAAGCTACAACAACTAAATTAACTTAGCGAAAATATTATAAGCATTTCTACCGACGTTGTGAAAATGGATAAAATCGGATGAAAACTCCGCTCACTCACCATATAACGGTACTGTTAAAAATTACTAAAAGCGTGGTAAATGAATGGCTAAATACGTCAAATATGGTATGAGAGGCCTTTAATGGAGCCGGGGTCAAAATTGGGCGATGGACGTGGCACTGCCTACTTTTAGGCGAAATCACATATCACGAGACCTGCACGACCGATTTCAACAAAATTTGGTACCTGACATTCCTCTAATATTCGTATGCTAAAGAGTGAAAATGAGCGAAACCAGCCAAGCCTTATGAATAAAATTGCGGAAGTCAAACCAGAGCTATTCAAGCCCCTAGGTACGGAATATATGGGCCCAGTGCTTAAAGTTGACTTTTTACAAAAAATAACGGTCAATGTGTGAGATATACATATGAAATTCAGACAAAATCTTTTTCTGATAATAGTATGTCTGTATGCGGTTGAATCGGGTTAACATATCCGTTAGCACCCATATACCTAATATAAAGGTTTTCGAACTTATCCTATATTTGTGCTTAGAATGAATAAAATCGGTTGAAAACTCACCCTAGACCCCATACAACTAACAAGCAACATGTACTTGAAGCCTCTTCCTTGGCTTTACACCTTTAATCTGCAAGATTATAAAATGTTCGGTTATACCCGAACTTAACACCTCCTTATTACTTTTACGGCGCTTATTTTTCGGCTATACATCATCAAGTAGCGCTATGCGCTGACACGCAGGCAACAACCTGGCGGAGTGTGTGTGTCTGTGTTGCGGCAAGGCGCTGTGTATGTGGCAAGTCGCCAAAGCGTGTGCGATGCCCGCACATTTGCTAGGTAGCGCTTTAGACGCTGCGTTTTCAGTTTTGTAGCGCAACTTTTTTGCGTTGCTTTTGTTACTTCACCGCTGCTGTTGAGTGGCTGTTGGCTGCCACGGCGTTGTTGCCCTGCTTTGTGGTGCGTCGCACTTTGTTGGCGTCCGTCTGACTGGCGTCGGCGGTGTTTTCAAGTGTGTATCCTTTCAGCGCTTTTACAACTATGAGTGCTGCGGCGCCCAGTCGCGTCGGCTGCTAAGAATTTTTCGTTTTTGTTTTTGGTCTACCATTCTGCGAGCGCATAAACCTTTCAGGCTTCTTCGCCGCGGTTTTATTTGCATGAAAATTCGTTACTTCGCAGCAGACACTATGTAAATGAAGTCACTTTATGGTATGGGGATATTATATTCATATTATATGCGAGTGTAATATAATGGCTATACTTTGATGAGGTGGTATATATAATGTGATGTAGCATTTTAAAAGGGGATTTCGTTCCTCTATTACATTTTGTTTAATAGAAAATCTTGTTTTTTAGAATTTAGACTATTTGGCTTGTCCTTAAGTTTAGTTGATCCTGATTTTATAAAGAGATAACGCAACTTTTAATATAATGGTTTTCAGTTCTCTCCTAGGAAATATTAAGTAAATCCCTCCTTTCCTCAGATATATGTTATATTTAAAAGATATTAATAAAGTTACCTTTCAGAGCACTCCTCTTCAAATCTTTGTCAATCTTGTTATTTTTGTTATACATATACTGCTGTTCTATTAGGACCAACTTTTATCCAAATTTCGAATTCGTTTTTTAGCGTTACATGTAACCAACTTTGGAAAACAAGTTCATTCAATGGATTCAGTTTAAGCAAAATAACTGAAGTTTCAAGAAAGATTGTATCAAACATTCAAAATTGTTTCTTATACAAATAAACTAAACATTAAACAAAGCGATTTTTCTACAAGAAAACATACCAAAGATGATGCGTTAAATCTCTAAGTAGATAAATAGTAGATATGTAGTTACTCAGAGCGTGATATTACAATGATTGGGTGCAGGCTTCGTTAATTTGCATAATATCTCAAATAGGTGACGAAAAACATGTATATTCAACACGAGAAACTGAAAACCGTTTACCCTCAAACTATCTCATAGTTACGTCGGTTATATAGCAACAACATGATTATTTTTTAATATATTGGTCAAGATTGAAAAGGCCTTAGAGCCTTGTTATTTATTAAGTTAAGTTTCACATATAGTTGCAGTACATGGATGATAAGATGCTGAGATTAAACACTGATAATAAAATAAAATTATATTCTAATTCAAATAAATTGTTTGTTGAAGTTAAACAATCATATCTTATTCAAAATTGGAGATAATCTAGAGCAAGCGAGCATCTAAAACTTTCCAAATAAATCTATACATATATGTATAAAAGAAAGTTGTGTTAGTTACACGATTTTTAACTAAAGAACAGTTGAACCGATGTGACTGAAAATTGGTGGGGAGTTAGGTTAGAACTACGGTAAGGACATAGGATACTTTTTATCTCTTTATGTTAAAATTCAATACAATTCATAAATACAAAAGTTATATTTTAAATCATAAGCATTTATTCAAAATTCATGTAAGAATCATTTGAAAATTGTAGTAATAGAAAGAAATAAGTAAAAATTTGCATATCCATACATACTTAAAATATGGGTTATACTGATTTTGCCCTGAACCAGACAGTTTTTTTAGGACAAAGCCGTGAGATATATTAAATATCACAACAAAAAAATGGCATTGACATTTTCGTCGTCAAGGCATTGCGGATACTTTGCTAGATTATGGGCGAAGGACGCAAATGCATTCATAACAAACCAAACGCGATATATAGCATAAAGCGGAATAACTGGAGTGTTGATATAAAGGTCTATTATAATTTGGGACATATAGAAATATATTTTCGAAACATTGCACAGAGCAGTGCAATATTTAAACGGGAACGATGAAGTACATGCGTACAATTTCAAACTGATCCCTCCTAAAAAATAATAAAATTGCTAAATATGGGGAATAGTAGAATAGAACTGCAACCAAATACACAGTGCAATGAATTAAAACTGGCTCAGTAATCCTTCGATGAATAGTATACCACGTGCATCCTAAAAGACTGATGTCATAACCTTCCCAGCCGTTTTTTTTTTTGTCTTTCCACGCTAGAGAACCGTTTCATAATATGCAGTCCACCAGGCTAACTGTCGATTAGTTTCGAGGAAACGAGCCTTAAAGTTTCCGGTTGTATAGACCGCAGCATGAAGTGCAATGGTTCTAGGGCCTATTTCTTCGAATAATTTCAAATATTCGGAGTAAACCAATGAAACTTCGGGACTATATTTTTGAATAGCTTTTCAATTGATTAGCGCTAACAAAAAATTTTAATTTTTTTGAAAATTCTAAAAGTATACCAGCCCCCCCCTTAATAATTGGTTTTGTGGCTTATTAAAGGGGCAAATTTTCAGAGACAAGTTGACTCTGTCAAACGCTCTCCGTCTCTCTTTCTCTGGCTCGCTCTCTTTTTCCGCTTCAATATCTATTTCTGTTTCGAGCGCTGTCTTCCGCTTTCTGTATATCCTTCTCCTTCAAGTTTTTAACTAAAGTGCGATTGTAAAATTGGGTTCTTACTTCCTATTTTTTTCGATTTCTCTCTATCTTTTTCCGTCTCTATCTCTATTTTTTTTCTAGCGCAATCTTCCTCTTTGCCGCTTTCTCTATATCCCACTCAGTTAATTTTTACTGAGGTTACTATTTCCGTCTCTATCTCTTTTTCTCTTCACGGCGTAGTCTTTCTATGTCACACTTTTTATATATCGGTCTTTTTGATACTGTGAGGTTTCATCTACTTCCAGAATCACAGCAACAGTGGAAGATTCTAAATCCTAAAATCAAAATCACCTTATTGCTAATATTTTAATGTTAGTCTAAATGTGTATTACTTTCAGCTTTAAATGTCATTACAGAAACATAATTTTACTTAAGGCCGTGAGGTTAAGGGTTAAGGCCCTTACTCACACTACTGATCCTTTAAGCTAATTTTCATAAAGCCATGGGCTTCTGTTATAATTCTAGTTCTGTAAACCAGTGGTAAACATTCAGAAGGTTTAGTTTCATTTCATTTAACTTATATATTTTATACTGAAAATAGCCTTGCCTTTAAGTAATTTGTTGCAATACATAAGATATTGACCTCTTTTCTTGAACATACCAATGTTTAATGTTAGGACACATTGACTATTTTTTATTTTTATTGGAAAGTTACTTTACCAGGAAATCACATATATAACAAGAAATTATATCAAAATTCTTTATTATTACTTTTTTCTACCAACCCCTTCGCTTAAACATAACCCTACTTGTATAAAGAACCTCAACGGCATTAATTCCAAATGACCAGCCATAAGCTGGTGAATAATTTCAGATTTGCATGCACATTTGTACCAATATACATATATTAGTATATTTTTACAGACACATATAATATATGCTTGCCATTTATTTCCGCCAGTTTTGATTTGTTGCACCCTCCTTCGACATCAGCCTTATGCCTTACAACGCCGCAAAAAAATCTTATGCTACTAAGGTACTTTCCGAAAGCGTTGACTCCTTTATGCCCGCTTTTTTGCTTTTTTGCTTTTATCTGTTTCTCGCCGCTTTAGGTATGCCATGCTATTCATATCACTTTCATCAAAGCTTAAATCTTGCTGCCGGTACAATTTTCTGCTGTCACTTTTCGTAAAGGGCCTTTTCTTCACTATTTACGTATATGCAAGTCGTCTGAAGCTTTGCATGACTATTTGCTTGTAGTTGTGCGTACCAAGGGTCGCTGCTTGTAGTTGTTTTTGTGTGTGCTTTAACGAATTAAATTAAAATTTGTTCAAGCAGACTAATGCGAAAATGTCAGTTGCGACCGACTAGCTGGAAAGGACAGGCTGTGAGGGCTGGGTGGGTACAACACGCTTAGTATTATTGGTTATTTAATCTACTTTACGGCTATGATATGGGTATGTGGCGCGGCTCTTTTCTGCAAATATATTAATATGTAGGGACAGACAGTAGGAATAACTTATTTATATACATAGATGAGAGGAAAGGTTATAAAGTGACCCTTTACGGGTATGTCGTTGAGTTTGAGTCTTCGAATACTCACACTTTAAAAATATTTTTTAAGGATATGCAAAGATTGTATCGAGACCACACACGTGTAATTTAAGTAAACTGAACCGAGTTTATGATTTGAGGATTAAATGGTCATAAATAGCAGCTTGCAAAGAAAAGTGTTTTGACTGGAACTGGAATCATAACTACGCTCACAATAAAGCTTAAAGAAGTAATTATTTCAACAAATTTGATGAAAGATTATTTTAAAGAAATTTGTCTGCGGTTGAAAACCTGTTCCCGTCTATGGCCAATGATTTTGCTGTTGGAAAATTTTGAACAAGAGGAACTCGTGAAAATCGATTGCACCATTTTTTGCCCATGAAGAAGAGGGTTACAATATATTATACACAATATACAATATATCACATATATTTTGGAGGACTAATAGGTAGTTATAAAAACATAGTATATATATTATATAGGTATATCTATATATAATGGAAAATTATTAAATACTACACTTAATAAGTTGTAATACATCCGATCAAAACACGTAATGGGTGTGCGACTTAGCTAAATATAGTTAGTCAAGTTGCAAACCAGCGCCGAAAATATAGTTCTACATATAACCGATACACACGTTTTTCAATACGGTTTTATTGAATTAAACTAAATTTCCCTTTAGTAATTTATTTACGCTGATGTTGATGGGCCCTATAGATGTCCAAAAGCGACTTTCAGAGACGAATAAGTACATCAAAAAATGCACATTATTGATGGTCACAGAATGCAGTTGACCGAGATAAACATTTGCACTGACTTGTGAGTATTTGCATCGAAGAAATGTTGTAAAAGTAACGCACAAAATATTCAACTACTCAGACTTATGTATATGCCCTTAAATATAACGGTGAAAATCCTCAAAGTGAGGATACAAATGGAACTTTTTTCCTGGTGGCGTCGATGTAGTTAATTTTGATTCGAAAATTACTGAAATTCACCTTAAATTTACAGACCAGCTTTCGCCTCTCCTTTTTCGTCTTTTATCAATTAAAGTCAGTGAATTACGTGTAGACAAACAAACTTACATATATACTTATATAAATAATGTATCCATAAATAATTTATCCACTAATGCTTTTGTACGCATTATATCGATAAGTTCGATTGTCTGTGGTTTCTTTGACTCAATCAATAGCCACGCAAAGCTCTGCCAAATGTCTTTTGTAATTTGTCGCATCTGATAAAAGTCAGTCAGTCTGCCCTATCGTACCCTCACTGTCTGGCTGCCTTATCACTATTGTTGGCATGTAATTCGTTTTGTTTGATGCATTTTCAATTCACTTTGTGTGATTTCGTGTATTTGTTCTCGATAAATATATGTGTTTACTTAATTTTTTCTTTACTCTTCTTTACGTTTCTATCTTTCTTGTAGTCTGCGATTATATTCTCCTACATATACGACTTTATTTGTTTTATGATATACTCTCTGCACAGTTCAATGAGCACACTTGGCAGGTTGACGTCAGCGGGCTGCCGACGTTCAGCCGCGAAGGAATTGCTGTTAATCGAAATTTAAGATAAGCTTGCGCATAGATTGACAGGAAGGAAGATTAAAACAGACGAATTGTTTAATGAGAATCGTACGCTAAATGTTGATTTACATTATCATTATATAATTCAGGTGGCAACTTTAAAAATTAATTATTTTCGAAACAAACTTCTTTCAAACATATAAAGCTTTTATTGAACTGTTAGAGAAATATAACTATATTGAGTATCCTCTGGCAACTTTATAAATTAATATGGTTAGAACGTACTTGCTTCAAATCCATAAAGATTTTTAATTGTTAAAGTAACATTATTATAATAAGTATGGCAACACTATTTCATTTAGTTCAAATCAGATGGCAACGTCATAAAATCAAATCAGTTTAATAATACTAAAAACACATAAAACCTAGAAAAACGATTTTTTTATATCTAATTAATAAAATTATATTATTTTATAAAGTGGCAACTCTATTGAAATTATTATTTAACCCGACATTTAAAACTTTATCTTTAAACTTAATTTAGGTTATTAAATTGCATTTTTAAAACTAAATACATGTATAAACAAAAAAAATTTAATTAAGGTGGCAACCTCATAAAACATATTTTTTCTCGTTAATAAGCTTCATTTATCTATAGCTTTACTATTTTGTAATAAATATACCCTGTTGTAACGCTGTTTAATTTAAATTATTTAAAATTTTAATATTTCATAACGTGGCAACTCTCTTGAAATTAATATTTAACCCGACATTAAAAAGTTTATGTTTAAGTTCAGATTAAGTTATTAAATTGCAGTTTTAAAACTATATATATTAAAAAACAAAGAAGTTAATTAAGGTGGCAACCTCATCAAGTATTTTTTTTTTTTTTGTTAATGAGCTTCCTTTATTTACAGTTTACCTATTTTTAAATACACTTATATGGCAACCCTCTTTAATTCTAATTTGTCTTAAAAGCTTTCAAAGAAACCAGCATTTAAGCAAAAACGGCAATTAAATATGCGCTCGCCGTCTTCAAATTTTGACAGTTATAGTAAATGCTATCACTTGCAGAAATAAAAAAGTTTGATTAGAAAATTGCAATTAAAACTTTCGGAACTGAAAAACTGTACTAAAAAGCGTATATGGCCAAGTTCTTTTTATTTTCGCATAAAAGTTTGATAATAATTTTCCGCTCAGTATAATTGTTTAGCTGTCCTTGAAGGAAACTCTGCTTCCAAGTTTATGACTGCTGTGAGAAATTAATTTCGTTTGCATATCAATGGAAAGTCAAATTAATATTCCGCGCTGTTTTTGTTTTAGTTTAGCTTTTAAGATCGCGATTTTGTCAAAATTTCCCTCGAGTTTATTTTGCAGGCAAACTTTTGCGCAAAATAAGTTTAGGACAAAGTGCTGGACTACTTGTTTTGAGGAAAATAATATTTGTCTGCAAATCGAAACAATAAAATAATATTATGGAAATTAATTTATAATCTCTAATGTGCAAGTTGGAATTTTTCGTCGTGAGTGAGCCTAAACGTCATATCTGTTCTTTGCTTTTTTTATGTGTTTGTTGTCTTTCGAAAGTGCTTGTTTATGGGTTGAGTCTACTGTAAGTTTATGGTAGTGTTATGCTCCCTTTATAGTTTGAAGGCTTTAAGATTACCCATAAAATTGTCGTACAATGCCTCAACCGACCCACGAAATTCGGCAGACTACCATCACTCGCACACTTTTAGCCGTAGAACCAAAACCTGGCTTATGCCAAATCATCAAATAATTTCCACTAACAGTTTACCTTCGGGCGGCCATTAAACGCCATAGAAACAATCTTTGAGGGGGCTTCAATGATTTTTTAAACTCGAAAAATGCAATAGTTCCTTTTTTGGTTCATAAAATCGCGTCTTTCAAGCTGACACCCTAAGTGTTTCACTTAAATCGGCATAGAATTTAATGCTTAAAACCTACAAAGCTTTGTAATCTGACACCAGAATCTTTGGTGAAACTCCAAAATCAGTCAGTACCTAACATAACACTTTACTACATTTGGAAATAAGATTTTTTTTACCAAAATTTGTCTTAAAACTGAAGTGAAATCTTCAACAAACTTTTAGCCAAAACAAGTTTTTTTCTCACTCATAGTTATGGTGAGTGATCCTGCGCAAAAATTTATTGCTTCAACCAAATATGGAACTCTTCCTGGACTTTTATGGTAAACTATTGTTTCTTGGAACGAGGATTTAATTTTTGAAGCTTATTTTTATTAAAGTTTCCGCTAGATGGCGCTGGGCTCATTTCTTTTTTCAGTTTAAAGATTAGCATACAAATATAAACAAAATATTTTTAAACACTAACGTTGGTAGTTTCCTACGGAAAAATTATCGATTGACCTTCTATGCATCCCAACAAGTGATACTTCATTTTCAGAGAAAAAAAAACATTTTTTTTAAATCTAACCGTTACTCAAAGTCCAAAATTTAATTCAACACAGTGCGGTCAAGCGTTGTAAAGGGCAATAAACGCTCAAAAAGTGCGAAAATACCGTTGTTTGTAAAAATGAAGAAAATAAAACAAGAAAGGATGACACTTAACGGACTCCGGGATGCCAAGCAGACACAATCAACCAGTTTTCGATGGCATTGACGGTTGGTGGTGAAAAATGCTACGCCATGCTTATGCGCTTATGCTTCAAGCAAAAGCATCCCCCCTTCGGCTTAAGTGCTTACAAATACCCCTGCAGACTACTCTCTTTTTTCTCGGGTTGCTAAATTCCCTTCACTTTTTATATAAAATATGCATTCAGTCAACGTTTGTCAACCACTTAAAAGTTACGAAAGTGGAAAGACTCCCTAATGACAAGAGTAAATAATTGCGAAATAACAAATAAGGCGAGAAAATTTTAGAAAAGTGTTTGCTACACAACAAAAAATAAAAACAGCAATGAAAAAAATAAAAATAAAAATAAAAATAAAAATAAAAGCAATAACAAAGCGACTGTATTCATTTGCGCTTATTTACGCAAGTGCACGAAGCTAAGTGGAAAAATTAATAAACGCAGAGCAAGAGCAAAGAAAACAACAAGAGTCAATTGAAAGTAGCGAACTTGAAAAAGTTTTGTGTTAAATTGTGCATGAGACGTTTTTCGAGTTGTTAGCTGTAAAATTTGATTGTACAAACGCACAAATACATATATACATTATTTTTTCATATTTCTGAGCAAAACATTTATTGAAATTAGCCAGTGGCGAACGCAGGAAAAAAATTTGGGGGTGGGGGGGTTGTTTTAGGTAAAAAGACACTGTTTCATTATTTTATTCACAAATTGAAGTGTAAACTTCTTTTATTTTGGGCCATAACATTTAAAATCTCTTCCTCCGTCACGTCTATATCTCTATGGATATTCAAGAGAGCCATTCCGTTGAGGCGTGCTTCTCCAGTTTTATTTCTTAAATATGTTTTAAGCCTGCGAAGTGATGAAAACGAGCGTTCACTTGAAGCGACAGATATAGGGATTGTTGCTCAAATCTTTAAAAACGATGCACTGTTTTGAAAATTTTTGCATCGCAACAATTCAACGCGTCTAAAAAAGTTTTGGATCTCTTTGTTTGATTTAACCAGTTCCTGAAAATAAATTCAAAATTTTAGTTAGAAAATATAATCTGAAGAAAAGATTTTTAACCTTTTCCACATTCTAAATTCAGCAACGAAATCATCGGGATCTTCAACATCAGCGGACCATTGCTTTTCTAAAACACGAACAATCTTCTGCAATAACGTCAAGATCTATGCATTTATTTGGCAAAATGTTTTCAATTTTGGAAAGCAGCTCTCGATGTTTTAAAAATCGTTCATTGATTTGGTCCAAAAAATGATCTAAAAACGGTATATAAATTGATCTGCGGTAATATTCTTCCGGTTCGCCTTCTTAATTGTCGCGATTAGTTTGCCGTTTCGCCAAACGCGGAATTTTGATTTCTAAATCTAATTCTGCGGCTATTGTTTTAACTGATTCAAAAATAAGTTTAAACGATTGTCAAGTGTTGCCGCGAGCTAAAAAAAATTAAGTATATGTTTCGAAGCAAAAAAAGTATCAAAAAGTATCAAAAGCACAACCGTTGTTTTAAAGATTTTCATTTGAAAAACAAATAATAAGTAGTGTATCTAATTCAGACCAGTTTTTTCTGGTTGTTTTTATTAAAAATATAAACATTTTAGTTAAGACACTCAAGTATTTTTTTGCAAATAGCATAATTTTTTTTAATTTAAATTTATTTCACAACAGTTTGCTCATGGAACGAAAACTAAAAGTCATAATAAATGAGTTTTTATTTTTCCTTTATTATGATTAAAAATAAACTCTAATAAAAAGTAATAGAAACCTTATTGGTGACTTTTCAGTTCAGAACTAATTTTCAAAAGAAGTCCATTTTCGACTCACAATTCCCCTTAAATCTAAAAAAAATCCAGTTTAGCAGCCACAGAGTTATAAGGCAAACTCATTACTTTGAAGTAAATTAAAAAAATATCTCTGTCCAGTTTATATTTTTCTGGGTTTTTTAATTGGCCTACATTCCCACAACTTTTTAATACTATCCAGATACAATAGGTTTGTTTTTAGTTTCACATTTTCATAGTTTCAAAAAATTAAATTCTATCAGCAGAAAAGTATCAAAATAGGCCGTTTGTGAACAAAAAAGTATCAAATCACAAAATTTAGAACAAAAAAAGTCTCAAAAAAGATACAATTGTATCAAAACGGCAACGCTGTTAGTGACTAATGTATTCATTTATTTTACATATTCATACATCGTCGGCAGAAAGATTGCTTTGAAACCAACAAATTACAATTTTTCAAATGACTGTAGAATTAAATTCTATTATTTAAAAATTCAATTAGTTTGGGGGGGGGGGGTTTAACACCCCAAAACCCCCCCCTGCGTTCGCCCCTGAAATTAGCTTAAAATGTCTACTTTTCTGTAGATATTTGAGAAACAAACACCTTTAATGGAAGAACTTATAAGTATAGATATTCACAGCGATATTTTAAGGGAGGGGGGCAAATCGAATAATCAGCTGGCATAATTTACTCTGCAATAAAATCGCAAGCACTTATTTCACGTATATCAGCTGTAGACTTAGGTATGCTTGTTTGTCAATATACTATACAGCAAGATAGATAATTTTTCAAAACAAAAAAAAAAATCATGTTAGGATGAAATCCATTAAAAAATGTTTTCGAAAAGATCTGAAAATTTTACTTCAGACCATGTTATTCAAAACTAAGGTTTATTTTCAATTTTACCTCGAAATAAGGTTTCCTACTTAACACTTTTAATATCAAAATATTGGGTAGTCGAAAAAGTCTTTTCGTATTTTGTCAATAGATGTTGAAGTCGTATATCTTCAGTGCTACCAGTCACATTGTGTCATACCATATAGTGTTGGAAAGGTGAGATTAACTAAATTCGGGCACGTTGAAAAAAAGTTACAGTTGTTCAAAAAAAGGTGAAAATTATGAAGAAATATCGCTATATTTTGAAATTTTTGTATAAAAAAGAAAAGAATGCCACGCAAGCCACCAATGAAAATTGTGAAATTTACGGAGACGATGCTGTATCAGTTCGTGTAGCACAACAATGGTTCGCCCGCTTTCGTTCTGGAAACTTTGATGATAAAATGCATCTCGCTCTGGTCGATCTATCGTTGAAAAAGTCAACGAAATTATGGAAAAGATTGACCAGGACCGTCACATAAGTAAGCCATGACATCGTTAAGGAACTTAACAATCATCATCAAACGGTTTTCAACCATTTGAAAAAGGTTGGCTGCCAAAAAAAAGGCGATGTTTGGGTACCACATGAATTGTCTGTGAAAAATTTAATGAACCGAATTATAATAACATCTATGATTTTTTGCTGAAACGAAATTAATTCGATTCATTTCTGAAGCGAATGACAACAGCAGACGAAGAGTGGATCAAATACGACAACAATAATCGCAAAATATCATGGTCCAAGCGTGGTGAAGCTCAACAAATGGTCGCAAAGCCAGGATTGACGCCTCGAAAGGTTTATGCTGAGTATTTGGTGGGATCGGAAAGGAATCATCCACTATGAGCTGCTCCAGCCTGGTCGAACGATTGATTCTACATTTTACTGTCAACAACTGATCAAATTGAAGCAAGCAGTCGAAAAAACCGCCAGAACTGATCAACAGAAAGGGGTTCGTCTTCCATCAGGACAACGCTAGACCACACACATCTTTAATGACTCGGCAAATACTGGGAGAGCCTGGCAGCGAAGTTTTGATGCATCCGCCATCTAGCCCTGACCTTACCGCATCGGACTACCATTTATTTCGGTCAATGTAGAACTCCCTTAATGGAGAAAAGTTGGCTTCAAGAGAAGCTTGTGAAAATTACTTGTCGCTTGTTTTTGGTCGAGAAACTAGAAATGTTTCACACTGATGGAATAATGTCTTGAGCGGAAAAATTACAGAAAATGGTTAACCAAAACGTTATAAGTATATTTGCTGCATTAAAGTTTATTATAAATGTAAAAAAAAATAAGTTGAAAATTGATCAGAAATACGAAAAGACTTTTGCGGCTACCCCATATTTCCAGCATGGAATAAATATCCATAAGAATTTGGAAGCTTTGTGGAAAACTTAAGGCTTATCTAAAATGGTCAGAGGTCTAAAAACCACAACGCTAAAACTGTGTGATAGTAAAACTTTTTTGTAAGATTAATTAAAAAAAGTTAAAATTTATGACCAATATAGAGGGAGGATTCATAAGGATATGTATGTATATTGAGCAAAAGCAAGATGGCAAAGAGACGGTAAATAAAATTTACGTTCTTGTGTAGAGTTGTGAAATTCATTTGCCTAAGCTTGTACTTTGGACCTGAAGTAACTGAACAGCATTTCTGTACAAAAGGAAATGAGGAATCTTGTTGGTAAGAGGGCCAAGAAAGAGATATTATCTAAATATTATCTGCCCTTAAATGATTAAAACATAGTACTTATATATAATATTTATTATTTTGAAGTTTCTACTTTTATAGAGAGTTCAAAACTCAAAAATATATTTTTTACTCATAAATTTATTGTATAGTTCCTGAACGAATGCTGTTTACTTGCTTCCTATTCTCTATTCTCTCTTTTTTTTAAGTTTTCTGCAATATAAGCGCCTGTTTTATAACTTCATCGATAGCTTTCATGCAAAATTACAACAACATTACAAAACAAATAAATATCTATATCACTAAGAACCACATACTCCACAAGGAAAATAATCTCTTTGTGACATATTCAAATGAAAGCTATTGCTTATGCTACATATGAGTTGCCATTTGCAAATATCCATGTGTGTATTTGTAGTTGTAGTCGATAAAATCAATATAGACAGCAATTGCTGCAAGTGAACCTCACTTCAACCAAAACAAACACAGGCAGAGGACATTAAGCGCAATCATGAATACACAGTAATGAAGTAATATCCTTGCAAATGCACGTTTGTGGTTGAGACACGAATGAACAGAGAGAGCGCCATACTCAAACACACACATGCATACTTATTTATATATGTTTGTTTATACACTTGTGTAGATAACTTAATGTTTAGATGGCAAACAAAGGCAAATATTGCAAAATGCACTTAGCTATACTAAATGTATGTGTATGTGCGTGTCTGTATTAGAGTATACACTCACAAAGCTGTATGTAGTATGAGTACAGAACCAATTCATTTTTACATACTCAAAGAGCATAAAAATCGGACCGCCCACTAAGCGGTCAGGCAGCCAACACAGGTTTGAGGCAGCCAAATTGAATTGACGTAAATCAAAGCTGAGCGACACAGCCACAGGACGTGAGACGAAGCAAACAAAAACAAGAAAAAAAGTGTCCTTTGGCAGCACAGAAGCGATGATACCCTGCACAGGTGCAAGTTTTCTCAGAATAACTTGACTTTGTACGGTCAGTTTATATGGCAGCTATATGCTATAGTGTCCCGATCTGAACCATTTCTTCGGAGATAATTAAGTTGCTTTGCAGAATGATTCATGTAAAATTTTGCGAAGATAGCTTGACAAATAAAAAAGTTTTCCATATAAGAACTTGATTTTGATCGTTTAGTTTTTATGGCAGCCATAAGCTATAGTGTTCTGATCTAGAAATTTTTTTCAGATTTTGTAGCCTCACTTTCGAAAATAATCTGTGCCAAATTTCGTAAAGATATCTTTTCAAATAAAAAAGTTTTTCATACAAGAACTTGATGTCGATCATTCAGTTTATATAGAAGCTGTATGGTATAGTGGATCTCTATCAGCGGTTCCGACAAAGAAGCGGGTTCTTGAGGAGACTTGTTCGTGTGCATACAGAGAAACAGACAAACGGTCATGACTAAATATATATTAGGTATATAAAATCTTCGAAGCTTTTTCTAACTGTTACAAACATCTTGTTTAACTTAATATTCCTTGTTCAGGGTATAACAAATATCGACACAAATACTTAATGTAATCATACACATGTAACAAAGAAGCGGACCAGCCAGACGGGCGGCTCGAGATAATTTATGTGCCTTGCATGAGGTTGGAAAACACACGAGTAGCAAGGGTGTGTGTGTGTGTATGTCTGTGAAAATCTCGCACTTATATTTACATAGCGTCAACGATATTTGAATTACCGTTAGGACGTCGCTGGCAATAAATAGACAGCAAAATACTGGTATTTCGAAATATGATTAACTGCTACCAGACACATAGCGGTAAAAACATGCAATAAACACTGCAAGAGACCAGACGCCATGTAAAGGGCGTAGGCAAATTTGAGCGGCTGGCAGGCATGTAGGCGCCTAGAAGTAGACAGTAATAAATGTACAACACAGATGAATATTAAGTGCTGCGCTTATACAGGGGAGCGTTCAAGAAAAGGTTGAGCGTGATAAACAACCTGACATTTTAGACAGCGCGAGTTCAATATGCTTTCAAAGACCAACTGATTGAGGCTGGGTTGTCTGAATTTACGATATTATTAAACGTACATATATGATTGATATTGAGCGTACTTATTGAAAGTGTTTAGAGTGTAATGATTTATAACGATTTTTTAGCGCACTTTTTCTGAAAGCAATCTCCTTCTAATTTTTTTTATTCGAAAGAGAAGTGATTCAAATCCGTTGTTGCTGTTGTAGCGGCATAAAATATTCCTCAAGTAATTTCGAGGGATGGTGCTGAGTTCAAAGTCCCTGGCCAGATGAAAATCCGGGTCCGTTTCAATTACTTAGATCCGACTCTCGTAGGAACGTGTGAGACCCCTCTAAATTATCGGTTGAGATCTTCGTGATTGAACACGAAAACAGTTAGTTATATAATATACATACATATGATAGCATATTTCAAACTATTTTTGATTATTTGGATGATTGAACTCTTTCAGTGGAAGGATATTTGGTTTGAGATCAATAGTTGATGACTAAGGCTCGAAAACGTGTTCGAATTTCTTTCAATTTCTGATATATATATGTATATCATACAATGTGGGAAGATTTGCAGAACAGTTCTATATCTGGTCGAAGTCGCCTAATTGACTTGTATATAATATTTTTTCAGCGAGAGCGAAACATCGATACAAGCAATCTTCCAATTTTTCGATATTATTGCTGTCATTTGATTTGTGCTTTGCCTTGAAATATGCTTCAGGCTCGATAGTTTCTTTCTCGTAGCCATTGCCTTAAGGTCTGGGCATAGAAAAAAGTTTAGATTCATAAGTAATACAAGGAAACATTGCAATCTGTTTTATGGATTTCTGACGCAGTGAGTGGAACAATTTTGAGCTCGCTTGGCACCCACTCAGACTAAAGCTTTCGATAACTTTCATATTTGAATGAAGATATGTCGACTTACAAGTGTTCACGGTCATCTCAAACCATTTTGTATATATTTTTTGATTTTTTTTTCCGAAAGAGGTCTACTGGCACCTTTCTCTTCTGTGCTCATATGGACTCCACAGTATTTAGTTTGACACAAAACCCGAGCAACATTCATCATTCCATTTTTGCCTTGCAACAGTCTCCTATCTACCAAACCAAACCAAACCAAACCACAAAACATCTACTTAACATAGAGTCCTCAAACAACTACTAATTTATTTCTTCGCTTACCATTTTATAACCAAGGTACACATATTTTACATAAAGGCCAAGGCTGCCAACCGCCATCGTATTTTATTACTTTGCTAACCCAGCTAAATATCGATAAACGTTCGGTTCAGCCGCCTGCTTCGGTTCAATGGTGGCCTAGACGCTAACCTAGGACTGCCTGCTGGCTGCACAGCCAACACATAAATTCAACTAAAATGCTATGATTTGTGTTTATTGCACACAATGCATTGCTCGCTGTTGTTTTTGGCTTGCGAAATGTTGCCGTTAATGCGTAATATGTAAGTGATGTAGCGGACTATTTTTGTTTTTTTTGGCATTAATCGGTTTGCTGTTGTTGTTGTTGTTGTTGTTGTTAGTTGGTTTTCTTTGGGCCGCAGCGCATAAATTAGAGGCTTTGCAGTCGGCGAACGCTTTGTTTATGTAAACACAATTTATTTAAGTGAAAACATAATCACCGATCTGCAAACAACTGATTTATGCGCGCGCTTAATCACTTTATTATTGAATTTTCAAGCGATAGAATGGAGCTGAAGGGAGTTTTAATTGAAAGCGATGAGAAATTTTAATGCATATGATGAACACTGAACACCAGTTTATATATTGCCACGATGTTTGAAATACACAGAAAGCAACGTCGGTTGATGAGGCATGTCCGTGTGTCTATATATATGCGAATTAGCCCCTCACTTTCACAGAATAGTTTTGGAAGCATCGCTGAAATTGTTGGGATCGGATCATTGTATCATATAGCTGCCATACAAATTTAACGATCAAAATCAAGTTTTTGTATGGAAAACTTTTTTATTTATAACGGGATCCACACGAAATTTGGCATAGATAATTTCTCAAAGCAACGCTACAAAATCTGTAAAAATCTTTCAGATAGAACTACTATAGCATATAGCTTCCATACAATCAGAACGCTCAAATTAAAGTCTTGTAAGAAAAAAATGTTTATTTGAAAACGAATCTTCAAGAAACTCGGTACAGATTATTTTTTTGAGACACCGCTATAAACTCTGAAGAAAGTTTTAAGATCGGATCACTATATCATATAGCTGCCATACAAATTGAACGATCAAAATCAAGTTTTTGTATGGAAAACTTTTTTATTTATAACGGGATCCACACGAAATTTGGCATAGATAATTTGTCAAAGTAACGCTACAAAATCTGTAAAAATCTTTCAGATAGAACTACTATAGCATATAGCTGCCAAACAAACTGAACGAACGAAATCAAGTGCTTGTACAGAAAACTTTTTTATTTGAAAAAGTATCTACATGAAATTTCGCACAGATTATTTTTTTTATCCAACTCTACAAAAACTTAAGAAATCTTTCAGATGGGATCACTACGTCATATAGCTGTCATACAAACTGAACGATCAAAATGAAATTCTTGTTTGGTAACTTATTTATTTGTGAAGGATATTCTAATTTTGGTGTAACCGAAGTTAAGGATTTTTCTTTTTTTCATCATAGTTCAATATTGAGTCTCGCCTGTACCGTTTTATTAAGATTTTTGCCTTTTTCCCATCTAAATTTAAATATTTTCCACCTTTACGGCCGGCATAACCTATTTATTGCTCATTATCATGGTCAAGTATCAACATTATTTGCTATATGCACACACCACATAAACCACTTGACCGAGATCTAAGGATAAACAAGCACTTGCCAACCCCAGATACAACACTTGAGTGCATAAAAGGCTCATTAAGCACAGAAATTGAGCAGCTGACACCGAAAGGTATACGAAGAAAGTCATCACTCATGGCATAACATAAATGACATGCAAAACAAGCATTGAAATGTGAGCAGCTAAAAATGACAGTCATTAAACCGGAGGGTGTGCGCACACAAAGAAATATTAGCATGTGTAGGTGCTTGTGTACATATATGGCGCGCCCATATTGCAGATTAGCAAATATTACTCATACGACGTGTAGCACCAGCAATGCTAAGCATGTGTTTAACTGCCTTTCATGAAGAAGCGCATGTTTGCTTGTTTACAAAAGTGTTGCAACACACACAAACTCAACTACTTACAAGTATGCCAGCTGCTGTAAATAAGCAAGCAAGCAGCCACATTCGACTTGCCGGCTGCCGAATATAACGGATGAATGTGGCTGGGCGTTGCCAAAAAATGATTGACGATATGATTAGATGGTAACCTAAGATATTAATAATAACGCAAGTAAACAGGAAAATAGTAGCAAAAGCAAAGAGTGTATTGTTGTTGTGTGTCAATAGCAAAAGCGACCGAAACTTTTGAGTTGATATATGAGCTAAGAAAATAGCAAGCAATAAAGCAATAGCAAGTTATGTGCATGATACATTGGCTGTAGTAAACAAGCAGCCGAGTGTGTAATATGTAAATGTGTTTGTGCTATTTAAAAATGTACAGTGTATAACAGCTTAAAGGAGTTGGTTCATATTTCATTCACTGGCGGCCAGTTTTGGCAGCTGAAAATATGCTCTTGTGAAGCATAAACTGCGATATGTTCCTACAAATATGCTGTATGGATATATAAAGTGTTAATTCCAACAATAAACTAAAATTATGTATATTTCTTTTAGTGTAGTTGTGTTCAAAATCACTATTTTATTTCTGAAAAAAAGATAGGCCCATGACAAATGACCTCGCGTGTGTTGAAGTCGCAAGTATCTTGCTTTGCATTTCTTCTGAAGAGTTAATTTTCAAACAATCAATAACGTTTTTCCCTATTGAGATTTATGTAAAACTTATGAATACACGTATTTAAAATTATATACGAGTATATATTTATGTATATAATATTCGTTTAGATTTGGTTACAGGTTACGAAGTTCAACCGAATATCAATAATATGTTTAAATGTAATAATCTAAAAATATATTCCTGTCTTAAGTTAAATGCTGATTTCATACCATCTCCAGGTCTTTCCGCTCTTTTGAACTAAGGAGATCGATTTTAAGAAAAAATATATATTATTTGATTTAAAGCTTCCACTAGAAATGAATAGTAAAAGACAAACACCGCCAGAAAGGCCTTTCAATTAAGCACTACCAATTAATGTCTAAGAAACATACATATGCCTGTCTAAAAACAGACTGGTAGAAAAAGCAACATTAGGGTCTTTAAAGTATAAATTTGGTATGCATCAAAAAACAAATAGAAGTAAAAGAAGTCAAATGATTATATTGATCTAAGTTCGAAATCAAATGATTTGAAATAGTTAACAGCATTAGTTTCTCAACTACAACTAACTGTTGCTTGAAATATTTGACAGAAGCATTATAATATGAAGAAAATATTTAGGATTAAAATCAAAGTTATGACAATTTGATCAACTGAACTGCCACCAATTTAAAATGTTTTTTTATTCATTACCTATACATTCAAGACCAAATCTGGCTCACACTGATCCTACGCAAAAAAATTTAATAACGAGTTTGCTTGAAATGTGGTGTTTCCCACAGGATAATGAACGTCATCGTTGAAGCTATTGCTAACGTGTTGTGGGGAGTCTACATTATAACAAACACAAGTATTTGAGTAGCACAAAGCAATCAGTGAAGGTCGTGGAATCATCAAATACTTGCTTTATATGAGGCGTCTATACACCTCTGTAATGACAATACCATCGAAAAAGATAAAGGAAAATTGCTTGAAAGTCACCTTATTGAGCCTATCTATTGTGTGCGCAATTTAAATTCAGTCCGGCTCAAATCTTCTTCTCGATCTTGAATGTATACTTCTTTCACTACTTATTTTGTTGAGTTTCTCAGCGCAAAAGAAAGTGGTCACTTCAACGCATCGTACTAATAATTCTCAACTAGAAAGAAGTCTGAAAATTTTATTTAGATTTATAACAAATATTACTTTGGCTTTCTAATTATCGTTATTGCACCTTTAGTAGCCTATTGTGCGATTTTTTAAGAACATTATCTCGGCATTGTCGATTTTTAAAAATCGTTGTTAATTTTATATGATAGTTTACTTAGTATATTTTTATTACAAATATCTAATATCTGCCTAGAAATAAAGAGTCAGTGTTACATTTTTTGAAAGACTTAAAGCCCCAGTGTGACGCATGAAAAATTAGGCCATTTTCGTGAATGTTTTTAAGAGAAAGTACGCTATTGAATATTTCAAACTTCTTAGAAGGTAATAAGGTATATCTTCAGCTATATTTTTGAATTTTTTTTTTTTACAAAAATGTTGAAAAATAACGGAGTTCGGAGATGCCAAAAAATAGTGCCCCAACTGCTGGCATGATTCCGGCCGAATGACTAGATGAAACAAAAGAATTTTAAAAGTTTATTAAACTTAAAGATATGACCTACGATCTTTAAGAAATATCAGAAATTAACAAAACGACGTAATTTTGGAAAAAAAATTCTTTTTTTGAAAAAAAATTCTTTTTTTTTTTACGAAAAAAATGGTCGTTTTTTTTTAATGCCTAATTGACAATTTTCAACCAATCAAAAAGATCGTAGTACATTGTATAGTAAATGTATTCAAAAATACTAAGTTTTAATTTGAAGTCGATCGGTCAATTTTCCGTTGAGTTATGATGTCAGCAATTTTGAAAAATGTCGTTTAGACAAAAACGCGTTTAAAGCTTCACTTGTATATGTTTGTACCTCCGAGCGGTCACTTTTTAGAACGCTGACATCCAAAAACTATTCACGATACGACCTTTCCGATTTCACAGGATATTTACGGAAATATAAGCTATCGAAAGAGCAAATAAAATTGTTTTTTTTTTTTTAAAGTGTCACACTGGTATAGCCCCTTAAAGGGGTTAACAAGTTTCAAAAACTCAATTTTTTTATTGTCTTCTTATATTCTACAACCCCTCTGGAATATTTTCAAGTTGATCCTAGTAATAGTTTCGGAGATACAGTCTTGAGAACTTGTGCGCTTGAGGCTAGCTGAAACTAGCTAGTTGAAACTTTGAAGACGGTTGGCAAGATTTTTGGAAAACTACTCTAGCAATCTTCATTAAAGTTTATAGAGGTCTTTTAGAAAACTTTTTTTCGAAAAACTGTCACGAATTTTTTACCGAAAATAATTTTTTTGTAAAAATGTCTGCCAGAGATAAAATTTTCAGTTTTTTTCCTTCATTCAAGTTTTATGTTGAGGGTTTTACTAAAACACCTATTTTTCACTTTAAATGGTTCTGTAAGGAATTATTCTGCCAACGTCGGCGCTTTTTTCCGAGGGGTCACCGGAATTGAAATTAAAATAATTTTTTCCAAAAATTTCAAAAATTTTTCCTCAATAGTGTATGTTTGTAACAATAAAAAATTCTAATAAAATATTTTTTATATGAGAAAAATTTTTGAAAAATGCGGTTGTTTTAACCGAAGAAACCAATGTGATCCCATAAAATTTAGATATTATCCAGTTTTAGTTAGCTATAAAGGGAAATTAAAGTAAATTTTTTCTAAAGCTAAATCTTGGGTTTTCATAATTTTTTCGTCGAAGCTATTTATACCTAAACTCCGAGGACTTAGTGTTTTGATATATATTGGTATAGCAGAATGGATATGATATTGTTTGCCGGAGAATAATTACGTTTCTTTTATTTTTTCTTGATTCAGTTAAGTATGTTAGTGAGCCTACATACATAGTTGTAAATATTATAAAACTCGAATTTGAGGTTATGTTGAATTTTTTTTTTCTCTCCATAGAGAAAATTACAGTTCTTAGCGTGAACTTAAATGTACTTCTCTAATTGTTCCCAAACATAAGCTTGTGCATAGCATTACTCCAATTAATATGCTCCAGAAATTATTCATATGATATACATGAGTTAGTATGCAGTGTTTTCAGGGTTAGCCACATACATTTAAAATATGTCTCAAGAAATTGAAAATTACTCCAAAAAGCATTATTGCTCTAACAAGCAAACTCCATCTCTTCAGCCTTTGTGTGCTCAGTAAATTCAATTACAAATATTGTTTCCATCTTCGAGCTAATCCCGCGCTACTGTTCTAACTTCAAAGAATATTTAAAGCATTATAAGATACCTGTAGCAACGACTCTCTAATCATATTTAAAGTAAAAGTTGGCGCTAAGCCTGCAAAGGCGCTAAGGTACCCTCATTAAATGCATTTAGCAGCAACTAAACTTACTTGCAACATTGTTCAGACGCAGCGCCAACGGGCAGCCATGCAACCAGGTAACCAAGCGACGTTGCAAGGTGCGATTGCGTAACTAACTTTTTAACAAGTGCAAGGTAAGTAGCTGAAAAAAATATTACGGAAGTTTGTTGGCGAGAGGTTCAGTGCGAAAATTAGCAAAAACAATAAAAAAGTGTTACTGTTTCAAAGCGGCAGTAGTCTTAGCTTGACGACAGCAGGTGGCAAGTGGTGAGGTAGCAAATATATCTACGCTTCGAAAGCTCGAACGCTCAGAGGCAGCTAAGTCAAATGGTGTAGAGCGAAGAATTGATGCGAAGAATCTTGCTGCAGAGTTGTGCAAAAGTGCTTCAAGTAAACGGCATAAGTATGCAACTTATGGCAATGATATTAGGCGAGTGAGCGCCAAGTTGCAAGAAGAGGCTCAATTTATTGTGATATACTAACATTAGTGTTGTTGTTTTTATTGTGATAGTCGAATATACACAAGTAAAGCTTCGTAATAGACTCATATACTTAGAAAGTTTCAACGCCTGAGCTAGCGGTCCGCATGTCCTTGCACCTCATTTGGCTTGAGCGCTTCACTTGGCAGTCGCTCACTCGAGTTGCGTGTTGCCACACCGTCAACATGTGCCACCTTTGTTAGTCACTTTTTTTTTGGCAGCTATTCTTCCACACAAACACACACAGCGGCACGAAATGGAACTTGCCTCAGAGCGATACTCTCATTTGAGTGTGTTGCAAGTTTATAAACGAATTTGAGTGAAACTTTTGTTCTGCTGTCACGAACTCAGACACGTGTCGCATCATCGCTTGTGCTTTGGACATTCGCTCGCACACGTAAAGAAGCACACATATATACACACTAACACAAACATGGCGCCACAAACTTAGTTGAATCTGCCGCATGTGTAGCAACGCACGTAAGAAGCACGCAAAACAAATGGCAAGATAATAATGGAATTGTAAACTGTTATCGATATTTACCGTTAAGCGTTTGAGGGAGGAAATGTGCAATTTCGGTTTCGAAAAATTTCGAACAAAGTTGAATATAGGCTTTTCGAAGTTGATGGTACAATAGTAGAAGTGTAATTACCTCGCATTTAGCTGGCAGTTTAACTTGTGAAAAATGTTGGAAACATTAATTTTTTCATATGTGGCAACGCCATACAGCTGGCCACTTATTGCTTTGCATTTCGCTGAAATTTATGGCCCTTAACTGCCCTTTTATTACCCTTTCGAGGCAAATAAATTATTCAATGTAATGATAAAATGCTGAGTTGTGGCGAAACGCAGGGTTGCATTTTCATTTAATTTATTACGAACGCAATAATAAGCGCAGAGCGCCGGATGAACGAAGATTGTGTTAACATACAAAACTTTTTTGGCTTTTATATGCAAAGGATACAAGAGAATTCACAGCTATAAAGGCAGGATGGAAACATTTACTGTAAAGGAGAAGAGAGAGAAGGAAAGTGATAAGCTTTCATAAACTGAAACCAAGATAAAGTACGGCAATGCTGTTGCGCAAGTTTTCTTTAATATTCTACGGATATAAAAGGGTCTGGTAGTGAACGAGGGCAAGATAGAATATCCGGTCATCAAACAGCCGTCGCATTCGACGCAGCTCCTACGTCACTGTTAACAGTCATACCTTCGAAGTCGTAGATAATGCGTCTAGCTTGGAACCAGCATCAACACCAACAACAACGTCTACCTCGAAATCCAAAACAGAATAACTCTTAACAACAGGTGCTTCTTCGGACGCAGTAGGAAATTGAGAAGTAAAGTCCTCTCTCGACGAACAAAGACCAAATTCTACAAATCTCTCATCATCCCGTCCTCCTGTTTGGTGCAGAGGCATGGACGATGACAACATCTGATGAGTCGCCGAGATAAAGGTACTGCGGAAGATATTTGATCCTTTGAGCATTGGCAACGAGCTGTAAGTGCACGGCGACATTGACATAGTTTAGAGAATTTAAAGACAACGGCTCCGCTGGCTAGCTCATGCTGAGAGTATTTGACGCAGTACTCGCCGGTGGAAGCAGAGGAAGAGGTAGACACCCACTCCATTGGAAAGACCTGGTGGACCTGGCTTCATTTGAAATCTCCAAATAGCGACTGACGCTCGGCTACAACCTCGTAAGCGCTATCTACGCCAATTGGATGGAAGATATATAATACATAAAGTTACAACTAAAACCATCGTTTGTATCTAACCAATCTAAAAAATAAAAAGAAATATTATTTGTGTTATGAACATATCGAAATTCTGCACCAGCTTGAAACTAATCTAAACAAATGAGACTATATCCTCCCAAGGTTGGACTTCAATAATAACTTCCAGATGTGAACACCCTCTAGAAAATATTGGAGAATATGTTTAGTTGCGGAGGAAAATACTACCTCAGCGAAAGCACTAGGTATGGCGAAGGCCTGTGAAGTGTCACCGAACAACTACAGTGGGATACAAAAGTGACCTTTACGCAGACAGCCATGCAGCACTACAAGCCTGGTGAGTACCAGTATAATAAAGAAATGTAGCAAACCTTTAAGCTGACTGTGTATCAACTCCATTTGTCCACAGCTTGGCTTCCCGGTCATAGAAAGATTTTCGGCAACGAAAATTCAGAGGAGTTGGTTAAGTCAGGAGCCTCTCTAGATGAGTTCGAGACAGGGACAGTACCGCTAGGATTGATCAGGAGGGAACTCAGTACACTTTTTGAACAAATAGCTCAAAAAAGTTGAAGATCAACAATCAAATGCAGTATAGGAAGTATAATGGTAAAATTATGACAAGAAAAAATTAAGCACTTATTACATAGCTTCAGGAAAAGAACAAACATACAGATTTGCAGCTACAATAATTCAAGTGAAGAACATGTGCTAAAAATGAAGGTAGCAGGAAAACGGTTCTACACTTGCTCTGTGAATTCCCAGTTCTAACACAAATTAGACATCAAACACCTGGAATTACAGTAGTGTATCAGAAAAGCACATTCAGCGCTAATCAAGCCCAAAAGTGAAGTCCCCTTACCTAAGCAGCTACTATCTGAGACGATACCGGAGACTTTTGCTTACTTGTCTCTATTTATACTAATCTGTTTAAACTATTTTTCAAGTAATTACAATTTAACTATTTCAGCTTATTTAAAGATTTCTTATTGTGTTCGACTTATTTTTTCGTTGTAGTTGGCAACTTTTTTTGAAATTTATACACCTTAACATTTTTATTTGATCCTGTTGACTAACTAAATATCTGTAAGCTAACGTATTGATTGGGAAGATGTCGCTGTTGCTGAAATATATTTGTTAAATGGAGTTATGTCGATATATGACAATGGCCAAAGAACTATTCGATATACTTTTGATAAAAATTTGATTTTTTTTTACTTCTCATGAAAAAGATGTTAAAGTCGAGTTAATTTGATTTAACAATAGTCTTTATAGGAAATAACTATTCTTCCATTTTTATAAATTACATGCGACAAATGTGTATATTTCCAGAAGAAACAAAGTCTGCGTAAATGAATATGAAATAAATGGCAAGATTTTTCTTTAGGTTTTGAGATATCGACTTAGTTCAAAAATCCTCGGAATTCATTTATGATATTCGAATCGATTCGAATCGAATTGATTTTCTATTGCTTTAAAATCGCTGCCAGAATTGCTTTGTAGGAGGACTGATTTCTTTTGTAGTACATATAAGCTATTTTCGTAAGCATAAGAAGTAATTGTTTCTAAAAAGTACCTAAAAACAACGAGACTATCAACCTCCAATAAAATTTGGAATTTATTTAAAAAAGAGATTTCCTAAACTAGCACACATATTTTTTTAGTATTTTACAGCTATCGCCATTTGATTACCCTGTATTGACATTTCACGACAGGATTTTTATGTATTTCCAAATATGCGAGTGTGTTTATTTGGAAAAGCAAGATTTGAAACATTTACCCGACAGTCGATAAACAAGTGCTCAAGGGCTATTGGCAAATAAATTACAGAACGGATAAGTCAAATACAGAAAACAACCGAATGCAGGCAAAAGAAAAATAAATAAGTAAACAAAAGCGAACTCTGGTCAATTGAGAATAACAATGAAAAAATAAACTGAACTAAAATAAAATAAAAATCAAAGCAAAAATTCAATGAATAAATAAATCACTGCACAAAAGTACACATACGAAAGAGCAAACAAACAGGCAGATACAGGCAAATACACTCTGAGCAATCACGTGCCACTGCCACTACACACACACCCACACACATTCATACATATTTGCACAAACAAAATCGACTGAAAACACAGCGAAAGTGCAGCAGTGAGGGCGCGGGTGGCAGGCAAGAGGTTAAGCAATCAGTGAGCGCCATTTGGTGGGTAGGAGGTTGCCATATTACTATTATATGCATGCACGCATACATACATAAGCATTCGTGGAGCAGCAGCAAGCAAGACAAGTGAGCTGCAGTTGTGGTAGCAATTACAGCACCGTTGTGCAATGCAAAAGCGCAATGCAAATAAACACAGACAATGGACAGTGAGTGTGGCACATGTGGCTGCCAGGTTGTGCAATTAAATGTAATAACAAAAGAAAAAAATGAAAGGGTATTGAAAGGGTATTCCACCTTCGCAAATACAAGAGATTTCTAACAAAAACTTTACTTAGATCGGTAATTTTGTATGGCAGCTTTATGCTATAGTGATCCGATTTGATAAGTATTTTTGGAAGTTGCACCGTTGTCTTAGATACTAACTTCTCACAAATTTTGTGAATATGCCTCATCAAATAAAACCGCTTGCCATTAATAGACTTCATACCGATTGCAGTTTGTGTGCAGATATTGAACCACTGGAGCATATATATTTTGTCCGATATCAGCGGTATCGCTAAATGAACTTCTTGGGGAAAAAAAAATTTAATTTATCTGAAAACCTGAGGGACTATTCACAGAATTACGCGAGAAAATACAGAGGGACGGACGAGCAGACGGATGGACGGACAGATAAATGGACATAGCTATATCGACTCAGCTTGTTACGCTGATTTTTCATATATACTATAATTTATAGTGTCTTTGACACTTCCTTTTTGGCTTTACAAACATCGTGGCAAACTCTATATACCCTGTTCAGGGTATAAAAATGAGCAATATAAAAACTTGAAACAATATCACGAAGCAACAGCAAATAAAGAGTTTATAGAAGTATAATAAATTCTGATTTTTTTCCAACGATACCACATTTTAATAAAATATTCTCAATAGGATTGCCGTTTGAATAAAATGATCAAACTTGCTTAAAAAATTAGACATGTTTGGAATAGTGTGGGCTTTTGTTTTCGAAAAGTTATAATCACGACAGTTTTCTATTAACATTTTAATATTGCAAATTATGTTAGAATTGGATTTTTTGTATTATTAAGTTGGCAATCAATTAAACATATTGAGGTTACTTAATAAAGCTCTGATTACAAAAAAGCTTGATCACGGAAATATTTACTAAGAAATCTTTGAATAGAGTTGTCACCTGATGAAATAATTAAATACTCAAATTTTCTGTCAAAAATTAGTTACGTCTGAAATTATATAAAAAACGTGCTCTCAGCAATGTTTGCCAAAATTGTTTTGAACAAAGTTACCACCAAATTCAATATTCAAACAGTATATTACACTTTAGATAGGTCTGAAATTATATGACAAATTTTAATCACGAGAGGGTCTACTAAAAACCTTGGAATAGAGTTGCCACCTAATTACATAATTAAATATTCGAACCTTTTATTATAAATTTTTTATGTCTGAAATTTTATCAGAAACCGTAATCCCGACATGGTTCACTAAAAAAATCTATGGATAGAGTTGCCACCTAATTGCACAACTAAATATTAAAACTCTCGGTTATAAATTAGTTATTTCTGACATTATGGACCAAATCGTAATCATGAGAGAGTTTACCAAATAATCTTTGTATAGAGTTGCCACTTACTTAAATAATTAAATATTCAAACTTTTTATTACAAATTAATTGTGTCTGAAATTAAATGAAAAATCGTTATCACGGAAATATTTACTACAAAATCTTTGGCTAGAGTTGCCACCTAATAAAATATGTTAATATTCAAAGGTTTTACCACAAATTATTTTGTCTGAAATTAAATAAAAAATCGTTATCACGACACTGTTAACTAAAAAGATATCTTTATAAGATATTGGACTATGGTTGCCAAATTATTATATTATAAGAAGAAAGTATGGAGTTTTGGTTATAAAAGATGAATAGTAAACACGATCTTATTCCTACAAACTACTTGGAAGTGGCATACAATATACATACAAATTTACGAAAATTGTGCATAGGGTTGCCATAGATTCAAAAATTTATCAATACGAACTGACTTTAACTTTTTTTAACTTTAATGACTGACCTTTTAGTTTTGAAGCAAGAAATTTATTCCTTTAGTGCAAATGTTCGAGTTACGAACAATAGTGGTACGAATGTCAACATTTACTATTTTTTTACTGATTTGATTAGGGTTACCACTGATCATAAAATCATAGAAATACAAACAGAAACACTTTAACGACATCTTCATATCGATAACATATCTATCGACAAAAGAAATAAAAAATTGAAAGGGTTGCCACTTTTTGTTTAAAATAAAATATATATGGCTAAAAAAACTACTTGACACTCTATTTTCTTCTATTATTTACTTCACAAAAATAAGCAATCAATAGTCTATTATGTGTGAAAACTCATATTCTTCTTTTTTATTGGCGTAGGCACCACTTACAGAAGACCCTGAGCGGAGTTTGCAAACCCCATTATAATGTAAGATTAGAGCTACCATTTATTCTGCCGATTGAAACCCACACTCGCTTGCCAGTCACATCAAGACGAAGACAAATTGCGCTGTCATATTGCTGCATTGCATTATTTCATTTTTCATAAATATGCGCGACACTTTAGCGCGCCTAAAATAACGCAACAGCAAATGTTGTGCGGGAAAGCATTGATTAATGTCACAGCTGCCATTTGCAAACACTTGATGTCACTACGCTAAATATACTGGCATACAATTTATTATGCTTCATGGAAGTATGAACAAGTGAGCTTGCGCTGCAGCGCCTAGGAATATACTACAAATTTAGGCTATTCGTCACACATCCGCTTTATGCAGACCCTTAAGTGGCAGGGCGAAACTGAATAATTTTTAAGCCTTCCATTGTGTAGTTGTTGCTTTTGCGCTAATGCAGAATTTGAAGATATTTCGGCTGCCTTTAGAATTTCGGGCGCCTTGTGAAGTATTAGGTAAGCTATTGTGCGTTGATTAGGTCATTGTTGGCAATACTATACAATTCAATTGCGAGTGGTAATCAATCAAAAAATATATTGTCGTAGAGCATATTTGTCGAGCTGCGTTGGAAATTCACATATTTTTATATTTGCTGGGGTGACATTATGAAGAGCCATTAATTTTCAATAGCTAAAAAATATAGGCACCGAAAATTGCTGCAAAAAACTGTATAGCTGCCTAATTGAATGTGAAACATATGGGAATTGGCAAAATGAAAAATTTGTCAACGCCTAAAAGCATGCTATACATATTTATTATACAAAATTTTTCCACATACATGTAGTTAATGCGAAGCTGGGGAATAGTTAGGGTAAGTGCTTTGAAAGAATAGGTGACACACAGCATGCCGAAAATCAAGGCATTTTTAATAATAAATTGCTTTGACAATAAACGCTTAGGTAAATGAAGATTTATTATTTCATATTGAAAACAACAGACGAGGCAGAAAATTGCACAGAAATGGAAAACAAATAGCAATAACAAATCATAGGTTACAAAAATCAAATACTAATCAGCAGCACAAAATGTAGCCTATTTTTAGGGGAGCAAGCATATGTACACCCAAGCCGTTCACCTTTTGTAAAATAATGGCATAAAAATGTGACACTTAATATTTCTAGCGTGAAAAATCACAGTGGCCCTGCATATTAAATGTGTTAAGCATACATTTAGGCGCAAGCCACTATACACACACAGAGTTGTATTTGTAAAATATATGAATATAAATGCGCGCATATAAAAATGGGTCAGCCTGTGCTGCGGATGCTCGTAAATTTTTCAATTATCGCTAAAACACGCGCGTACGCTCGCAAGTGTCAGCGCAAATATGGGCGCATAAAAGTATGCAATGTCACATGCTTGATTTCTACTTGCATTTCTTTTTTTCTTTGCTTGCTCGTTATCAATTGTTGTTTACTCATATTTTGCGCGTTTCGCCGCCAGTACGCGAGTACATTAGTGTGTGCTCGCGGCCATAAAAATGTCAGCGTTTGCAAAATTTATATTTCATTTTGCTTAAAATTTTTTCTGCCGAAAGCCTTGACAGCAACAATGAAGTGGAAAGCGTGCGGCGTTTGGCATTGTAAATCTCCGGAAGTGGTGTGTTCAAGCTGGTTGAGCGTGCGAATTTATGCGAATATGAATTTATGATTTATGGCGTTTTTATGTGTGAAAATGTCAATTATTGCAACATTTGAATATTTAAAGAATAATAAAATGTATAAATATTTAACAGAAATGTGCCATTATGGGATTAGATAAAATATTTATTATTTTTCATTTTATATGGCAAACATTTTTCGATGAATAAAACGCAAGCGAAATATTTTTAAAATTGCCATGCCATATTGCTACGCAAATTATTAATGTTAGAAGAGAATTGTGCAATGTTTTACTAAAATTGTTTTATTCAAAATTTTCAAATATGAAAAAAGATAAAATGGAACATTAATATGAGCAGACAAAAAGTGGCGGGATTGCCAACTATTTCAATATTAAATGTGTTATATTTCGGTTTGCAATTTAGTCTATTTTCTAATTTTATTATTTTTTGAATGGGGTTTTCACCTTCCAGATTTGCTTCATTTTTATTATTTTAATAGGGTTGCCACCTTTTTGTAATTTTTATATTTACTAAAAAGTAAAAACATTTAGCCAGACCAAAGTAAACAAATCAACTACATATAACTATTACTTAACATAGTTGCCACCTGTTTTAAATTTGTTTTTTTTTGCAAAGTAAGGCAATGTTCTCTTCATTTTTTTATTTACAAATTTTCACACGTGAAAGATGATAAAAAGAAACATTATTATAAACAAAAAAATTACAAGGTTGCCAGCTATTGTAATATTAATATATAATATAATGTTGTAATATTAAGATATAACATAATATTACAATATGCTAAATTTTGGTTTGCAATTTAGTTTTTTAACTTTTTTCATTATATTATTTTTTAATAGGAGATTTTTTCCATTTTTCAATAGGGTTGCCACCTTTTTGTAATTTTTTTTATATTTGCTAAAAATTAGAATCATTTAATCAGACCAAAACAAACAAATCAACTACAAATTATAACTTAACATAGTTGCCACCTGTTTTAAATTTGATTTTTTGCCAAATAATGCAAAACCGTACATATAAAATATTCAAACATTTTATTCATTCTAAACTTATGGGAACCTGAGGAAACGTGTTGATTTGAGATTTTGTCAAATAAATGATTTTTTTTAAAGAAGATTAGAGTCATAATATGTAGTATTTAGAAATTCAGTACTGGCCATAAATGACACGTCAGGTCGTTACAACTACCTTAATATACAAAATATGCAAAAACAACAACAAATGACTGATTTAAGTGAATGGCAAATAATAGCTTTACCGCAGCAGAATCAAAGCTGCAGACAAATATGGCTCATTGTGGTATTTGGCCAGACAACTGTAGTAAATTTCCTGAAAAAAAATCGGGGAGACGATGTCAAAAATGTATTAAGTGAACAAAAAGTAAATCTAAAAAGAAAATATTTTTAATAATTTACTATATATTTTGAAGGTTTCCTTCAAAAACTGGGACACAACTCTCTCGCAAGGACGGGATCTTTAAGAACGTTGTACTAAACCTCACACCTGATACTAAACCTACCACTAGAAGGAAATGCCTAGAACAAGGTACTAGCGAAACAATGGAGCATTTTTTGTGATTTGGTCCCGCACTGACAAGATTACGCTGTAAGTATCTGGGGTCCCCACGGTACGATACACTGAATGAGGTATTCGCGTCTAGCGCAGGCATCATAAAGGATGACTTCTCCTCATGGACCTAATAACTGAACTCCATCTTGTATCGCAAGGAACCAAAACTGGTCTATGCGTGGCTCATTGGCTTACCAGATCATCCTAGCCTAATCTAACCTATATTCTGAATATTTTAAATATTTTGAAAAAAAAACCACAATCTGTATTCATTATTATGCGCATATTTAAGTTTTGTCTGTGCTTTCTAAGGCGATTTTTTTTTTAGTTAAAGTGTGTAAAATTATGTTTCTGAAATTTGTGTGAATAAAAAGTAGCAAAAATTACCATAAAGAAGCAAATTGGTTATTTAAAACCGCAGTTAAATTTGACTACCGATACCAAAATAGTAAAATTTTTAGATTTTGTGGATATTATTGCTTCAACGAAAAACTAAAACAGTGCGTGTGGAACTTCGGATATAAAGCAAGAAATTTCTGTGCATATAACTATTATTTTTGTTCTAAACTACAAAAACTGATTGCATAAATATGACTGAAGCCATTACAGCAGTAATGAATAGAACAGTAAATAGGCTAACTTAATTAAAAACATCTTCAGATATACTCTTTCAATATCTTTAGACATGAAATATACTATAAACTTCATATTTTCGCATATAAATAACCAAAATTTCGAAAATGAGCTCAGCACATTATAAAACACTAATAATGCTTAGTACTTAACTTTCTGTATTACTAGTGAAAGAAGTGAGCCGTCAACAGTTGGCACCCAGTCACTTTTAAAATGAAGCCAGCCCACTCAAAAATATGGTATGCTAGCGATAAGCTCGACTCAAAGTTTTTTTCAAAATTATTAAAAAAATCGCTTTGTTCGAAAAATAACTAAATACTCAAAATATACTGACGCAATGAAGTTGGCAGTTTTGAGAAAAGTCACTTCAAAATCAGCACTACAAAATGGCACACTTTCTTCAAAGCCCAAAATGCTGAAAAAAGCGAAACTAAAAATGCTACTACTACTCGAAAAAGTAAGAAAGAGCTTTGTGCGGTTAGAAAAATAGAGTGAGTGGCAGAACGTCACTCCAAATTTCGAGCAAAAAGCAATCAGCGTTGCAAATCTGTGCTGAACGAGCAACGCAGCTACTTAAATGCAGATCGTAGATATGGCAAGAAGGCTGCGGTGGCATATTGCACCTCCTTGCACGCAAGGAAAGTGAATAAGGGAAAATAACATTATTTGGCGCCAACACTGGCTTTAGTATATACAGCTATATATGTAAGTATACATACATATAGAATTTTATATGTGCAGCTAAGTAAAGCGGCAGCTATTTAATATTGAAAATGGAGCGGAAGTGATTGAGTGCGGCGAAGATAAAACTCAAATTGTTATTTCCCTGTCAATCTCCGCGACAAGCGCAGTAAATTGAGTTGCATTGGCATATTCGCAATTAAATTGTGTGGTTGCAGCTGTAAGTGGCAGGTGGTATAAAGATTGCGAAGAAGAAGACATGCACACAATATATAGTTCTTTGGAATTGCTACTTATTTTATAAAGCTTAAGATTAGTTGACACGAAAGGAAAATGATGTTAAATTGAAAAATAAGTTTTAAGCAGAGTTTCTGTAGTTGGAATTTTACTGCTTGCAAGCTGTTGATTTTTATTTATTATATTTGTTATGCAAGTGGCAACCTCGTGCAGCAATATAACAATATTACGCCTTTTCATTATATATATTTTATACCAATACTCGATTTTTTAAAAGAAAATATGTATTTTTATTAAAAAAAAGGTGACAAACCTGTTAAAAAAATACAAAAATAATACTTAAGTTTCTCGGGAGAGAATTTTACTGCTAAAATAAAAAGTTTGTAAACATTATTTTTTTTTATATCACTATGCAGGTGGCATCACCGCAGGGCCTTATAACTATATTATGACTTTTCTTTAACTATGTTTTATACCAATACCAAATATTTTAAAATAAAAAATACATTTTTATTAAAAAAAATCAATAAAGGTGGCAACTATGTTATCGATTTTACTTCGATTAAATAAAAAAGAAAAAAATGTTAAATTAAAAAAAAGAGATTTTTGAAAATTACTTGATGTGGAATTTTATTGCTTGTAAGTAATTTTCTTTTATATTTTTATATCCCAATGCAGGTGGCAACTTCCATTAACTGTATTATACCTTTTCTTTATATCTATTTTATTCATAATTTTAAAATAAAAACTAATTTTTTATTTAAAAAATTCAATTAATATGGCAACCCTGTTCTTCATTTTTTTGTAATTAAACTCTTTAAGTACTTTTAAGTGCTAAATGTATCTTTTTTTATTAATAATGTGATTAAAATTTTGGCTTTCTACCCTCAGCAACTCTAGAGAAATCAAAAAAAAGATGGCAACCCTGTTCCAGATTTATTTGTAATTAAACTCTTTAAGCACTTCAAAATATTAAATTTATTTTTTTATTAATAATATGATTAAAATTTTAGCTTCTAACCTCCGGACAACTTTAATAAATATTTTTTTATAGAGAAATGTGGTGATAAGCGTTTAGCTAAATAAATAACAATAATAAAACAAAGTAATCTCTAATGTATTATGGCCACATTTCAATATTTTATAATAAAAACTTAATTTTTTTAAATAAATTTTTATTAACACATTTTTAATAAATGTGGGAACACTGTTTCAACATTGATTCTAACTTAAACTTGAAAGTTCGTCAACCGTTTCATGTATTGAAAATTTTCAATTATTAATATACATACATATGTATATAGTTAGTATGTCGAATATTACTTTAAAACTATCTGGCAACGCTCATAAACAAGAAATTATTAAAAAAAATTGTATATGAGAAATGTTTAAGCTTGTAATAATACTCTAAAATTTGTTATTCAAAATTTATTCGATTAAATTTTTTTTCAAATTAATTACGTCTGGTAATCTTCATAATTTATTTTTTTTTTAGATTAATGTGGTGTTAAGTGTTTTTGGAGCGAAACAATATTCTAAAATTATATAAATAATTACCTGCATCAAAATTTTTTTACATAAATATATGTGGCAACCCTTATATTTATTTATTTATTTATCTTTTTTTGTTATTTATTTCATATTTATTAATTTTTTGTAAACAAATTCAACTCATATTAATAACGGTTAGTTTAAAGTGCAATATATGAAATTACATCGCTAACCGCTCTTCTCAACTCAACCAATCCACTCATTAAACTATTTATCTTATGGCACATACAAATTACTAAGCCACTTCATGGAAATATCGAAAAATTAATTTCAATTAAGAAAAAGTTGGTAAAACCCACTTATCCATGGCAAATTAATCAACTGAAACTTTTGCGCTTTGTTGCTTTATCATTAAGAGCAAGAGAGAATGAGATTGGAAAAAAGCGGTTGAGAGTGAGTGCAAGAAAAACGAAACGCAGCACGCACTTAAACAAGTTGCAAATTACTACGCAGCCTAATCAGCCTGCCACATGCGCCAATACCAAAGTGAAGTCACTCATACGCCATGGCGCACATTGCTCGTTAACGACAGTCAATAAATATGTGTATTTACATATCTATAACAGCGTAGGCGGTGTCTACGCCAATAAAGAAGAAGAAGACATATCTACCGCCGCGAACTTTTTCAAGTGCATACATTTCTTCTAATTTCTTATTACTTCGGTTTGTTTGCATTTCACTCCTCCATCACTCCCGCCACCACACAGCAGGTAACGACAATCAAAGACGCATTTACGGCTTACAAATAATCCGCACACTCAATTAACTCGCTCCGGCTGGGAGGTGTGTAGGTACGCACATACATACATATGTCTTTACCCAGCCGGGCTCTAACAAGTTTTTCTGCGTGTTTCTTGTATAATTTGTTCAGCTGCGTTGTTGTTGCTTTTTGTATGTTTTTTGCTTTCGATCGGTATTGATTTGTTATCGAAATTCGCAGACGATAAGCAGCAAATCTGTTGACAAATGAATTTAACGAGCATTACCCGACGCTCACTGAGTCTGGATATTATTAGAAAATAGCACACATTTTTTCATTTTTTTTTTAAATTTTTTTTAAATTTCTTTCTTTAATTTTTTGTTTAAATATTTATTAGTTTTTTTCACTTTTTACTTATTCTTATTATCATATTCCATGCCATTTGATCAACATAGTTTAGGTATTTAATTAATGAATTGTCTCTCATTTCCCTTTTACACTTATCGTGCTCTGATTTTGACATTTCACTCAGTGACGCTTCAGACCTCGCAGCATTGTTGTTGAAGCTTATGCTTGACGTATTTGTTTTAGCTGAAAATTAGCGTTTATTTTCACAATATATTTTGTAATTCGTGATTGATTGACAAATGTATTTGTTTCTCACACAAAGTAAGTGACAAAAAAGGCCATTGTGTATCGATGTTGTGATGCGAAAGCGATCAATCATGATTTTAGTGTCAAGTTCAAGCATTTTTGCTGTTGTTTCAAGAGAATTTCTACGAAACGTAAAAATTATGTTTTGCTTGTGGTCTATTTTGTGCTCGCTGGTAGACCTGCACAAATTACCAACAAAAATTTACTCACAATTTAAAGTTCTTCATGAACTAAAAATATTTTGTTTAATTTTGAGTAGTTGCAAGCTTTTTGCTGACAGTTATTTGAATAAAAATGTCTTATAGTTATTAGATTTTTTCAATTTCCTACACAAAACTTATTACCATTTCCGAAACTTCAACTGGGCTCTTTCAGTTTGAGATTTCATTACTATAAAATATGTTCAAAGTATTCAAAAACACAGAGTTTTGAATTAAAAGGTTATTATAGCACGAGCACAATTCCGAATTCAAAGAAAAAATTTGGAGAGTTGCTACCTATTAAATAATATTGAGCAAAAGCGTTTGACTTTTGTCTAAGTAAATAAAGGGTATGGCAATGAATTGTGTTTTCTGTTCTCTGAAAAAAAAAGCTAAATAAAATAATAAAATTTCGGTGAAATGAAATACTAGTACGGCCTCTATTAAAAATAACTCAAAATATTTTTTGAAGCTTATGATATTATTTATTATTATTTACAACCGTTAGAAACGACGTACTGATATAATCCGTTCCAACGGGTATAAGTAACATGAACGGACTTGGATTTTTATCCAGCCAAGGACTGTCAACTCGGCACCATTCCTTGTAAATATGTACTTCAAAAATATTTGCAGCCAACAAAAACAACAACGTTTTGAAAATATTTTGAAGCAAAGGTACCCAAGTCGTTTGCCACGTTTTTATAAAATTCATTCAAGGAAAAATATTTTGACTTTATATCGAAAATACAGTTGAAATTCCATAAATCGAACTTCTATAACTCGAAGTTTTCCATAACTCGAACTCTTGAATTGGCAAAAGAAATCAAATTTCATAAAAATTTCTGTACATAACTCGAAATCTCACTAACTTGAAAATTTTTTGTGGATTACGGTGATTGGCGTTGGGGAAGTTTAACTGTATTTCTTAAGAGGGTTGCCACAACTCCAGAAATAGTAAAAAAAAGTAACAGGGTTGCCACTTTTTTAAATTTTTAAAATAGAGTGGTCATATAAATATACTATATCTATAAGGCTTAAGAAAGTTACACAAGATTATAGTAAAAAATGCAACAGGGTTGCCACCTTTTTTTAGTTTTTCAATATAGAGTTATCATATAAATATGCTATATCTATAAAACTTAAGAAGGCTACATAAGATTATCAGAAAAAAATGGTAATGGTTGCCACTTTTTTTAAATTTCAAAATAAGACGATTATATATGTAAATTTGTTGTATTCGTTAATTTAAAGCGTAAGAGGGACACAAAATTTATCGCACCAAAGCATTAACAGGGTGGACACCTGCTTGCATACTCGAAATAAAGTGATGATATACATATGTATAAGATTATCTTAAAAAAAATCAACAGGGTTGCCACCTTTTTAGCATTTCAAAATAGTGTGATTATATATATGCTACATACATATGTACGTTTATATAAAGTTTAAGAGGGTTACATAATATTATCGTCATAAAATTAGCAGGGACGATTTTGGAAGCATTGCTACCATCGCAGATATTTTTTTATAGATTTTTCCACTTACAAGTACATACGAGTATAAACAAAGTGTAACTTCTTTTCCTTTACCCTAACTCATTTGAACTATAACAGCCTCCAGATAACAAGTCGCTGAAAAGTGGCTCACATATTTGAGTCATTTATAATCAGAAAACGTGCTTGGCATTTGAGATTCTTTTATTTTGTAGACTGAAATTGTTTTATTTTCCATTTTATTTATTCCAATTTTTTACGCAAACTTTATTACGTATTCCCTCTTTCTTCTGCTTTTTATAAGACGTTTCTTACAAAGCGAAAGAAAAAGTTTCTTCAAAGTATTCGAAATTTTCCATCAACTCAGTTCGAACTAAAGCAACAGAAAGCGTACCATAACGCACATGCATATATTTATACGTACATATACTGTTGAAAGGTCCACACACATGCTGTGCAGACTTTTGCTAGTACCGAAAAAATCTATATAACGGTCATAAGACAAGTCATAACGGCAATAACAATAACCACTTTAATAGCACAACAATAAAAACTAACGAAGCTCTTTGTCATCTCTTTGGCTACTTCGATAATGATAAAATACTTTAGTCTACTCGAAGTATAGTTCTAGGCGCAACGCAGCCATAACTTGGCGATGTTCTGTGCAGCCCCAGCGACCATCAGCGACCGCCAGTGGACACCAAAAAGAGCAGAGACACGTACAAAATTTGGGCTTTGTGAGTGAGTTGGAAAACTTGTGCAACACAAAGGATAGAGATAGGCATGTGTTTGATTGCTTTTTGTTGTTGCGCCTAGGGCAAAAGGATTTGTCTTTTCTTGCTGGTCGCAAAATATTCCACGAAAACGTGTGGCGCATTATTTTCGCAGCGACATGCGAGAGAAAGAAGAAAAAATAGAACATAAATGAAGAATAAAGCTCGCACAAGCAATCATAGGCTCGAAGAAACTCGCTTGCTTACGCTTGGACCGTTTCCAAGACGATGTCCATTCGAACTTCATGCTACACCTTTCGCATTTCTTTTAACTCAGGCATGTGATGTGTGTTTTGTTGGCTGCTCTGTTTGTTTGTTTGTAAAGTTTCAGCATCTTTTGATGACACTTTTGCAAGAGCTGCCTATGCCTCATGGCATCTTAGGTCTATTTAAAGTTCATTAGCTGCAAATTTCAGCAAAGTTTTCGGCTCCCCACTTTCTTATTTTTTATTATTTTCGCTTTTATTTTCGCTTGCTTATTTGCTTCGCATTGTTTTCAGCGCCTTTTTGTGGCCCTTTGTCATTGAAGACACATTGAATTTCAAGTGAATGGCTAAAATTCTTAGAAAATTCGCTAATCTATGGGCTTAAAGGCTTATTGCAAGATGCTCGGACTTAGTTTAGACTACTTATAACGAGCCAATTATGCAAAGAGATATGTGGATAATTGTAAGAAAGAAGGAAATATTTAAATTTATCAACAAGGAAGAGATGAAAAGAGGCTGCGCTGAGTATAATCAACTAAAGAATTGGCTCTTACACATTCGAAGAACCTCGTATATTATTTGCTTGAAACATTATAAAACATCCGAAGAAAGTGCCCAAAATCAAAAAAAAACTGAATCTCGGAAACAGCAAACCGAACTTTTACTGCGAGAAAATATATTTTAGTAATTATTTCTGAAAAAAACAAATCAGTTGTAAGCCACTAATAGAAGAGTAGCTAGCAGACTCAGAGGATCTCGATTTCCAAAGGAACATGTGTCTGAATGTTCAAGGTTTGACTTCATACCAGATATTTTGGGTAATGAAGACGAGAAACTAAACTAAGACAGCTTTTTCTGTGCCCACATATCTGCGAGCGAGTTGTTTGTGCGTAGAAGCCATTGGAAGAGTGAGGCAATCAGCTTCTTTAAGAATAACTCAAACTCTTATCAACTTCAGTTTCACACTTTCTAAACATTGTAAAATTTTTCAAGTCTAGTTTGCTGCCCATAAGTTGGCGGTAGATTTATCGCCTTGGAGGGAAGCCTTTTTCAGAGAAATGCCTTTCCACTTTACTCGGCTATAATCGCGTAAACGGTGGCTACACCAATAAAGAAGAAGAATATACACTTTATTAAAGGAGTGACGTGCGTTCAAGACTAGTTAAAGAACGCCTAACCGCACTATATATGCCATCGAATAACTTTGCCATAAGTTTAGTTTGGGAGCCAAGCCACAGTGGAATCGCAGGTAACTGTAAGGCTGATGACCTGTCAAGTAAAGCACCGTAGTCTCGCTATTAACAGAATAGGAAAGGGTCGGTGCTTCACTCTCCTGTGTTCTACAATGAGATAGCTGGGCTTCGCGGGCGCAGGGCCAACACAGAGCCTCTATCGGTAAATGCGCTGTCGAACTTTCAAAAACTAATGAAATTCGATTTCATACGGAACAAACAGTATCTTTCACCAATGCTTTTAAAAAACTGCTTTTGGCTTGGAAAAACTCATCAGATTTATGCAATATTTTTCAGTAGCACTGTTGGCAAGAGAGATCATAAGAGAGATAGAGAGAGAATTTAACATGTAAATAGCATACTTTCCATATATTAAAATATTCAGTTCTAGGGAATACTTGATATAAACAGATTTCGCAGGTGGCTCTTAAATAACAATTTTTCTTCCATTTAATGTGAGCCAAGAATCTCGAACCATCGGTTGGGAGCCAAGTTTTTGAAAAAAGCAAACCTCTAGAAAAAATAAAATTTTGGTGTAGGTGTAGTTTGTGGGCCGGTGGAATCATCGGTAGGTTTTTCTTTAAAAACGATGCCGGTGAGAACGTAACCGTCATGAAGCTCGTGATCTTAGCGATATTTGGTTTCAATCAGGCGTCGCCACTTTCCACACACAGCATTAATGGATTTATTGAGAGAATACTTCGGTGAGCAGATAATTTCACGTTTTGGATCGGTTGATTGGCCACGAGATCGTGTTATATCACACCATTAGACTTTTTCCTGTGGGGATATTTAAAGACTTAAGTCTATGCGGGCAATCGCTCTTCGATTCAGGCTTTGGAGCAAAACGTCACGCGTGTCATTCACCAGTTACCAATAGAAATGCTCGAACGAGTCATCGAAAGTTCGACTCAGTGGATGGAGTCATACAACTTAAAGGTATAAAACGAATCTTAAGCTTCAAATACTTCACAAGAACTGTATAAATTTGCATAACGAATTGAGTGCTTTAAACGAAATTAACTTTAATAATTATTTGAAGAACGCAGCTCAGTTGCTGCTTACATACACATAAAGTTTATGCTAACGAGCAGAGACGTACAACTGCAACACAGGCGCCAGAGGCAAACCGCTGGCTACCTATAGTATATAGTACAAAGCGCGCCTGGCAGTGCGACTACAAATTCGACGCTGAATAATTTCAACATTTTATGTGAATTTGTTATGATGCCGACGCCAGCGCTTGCCAGCGGCGCGACAACAACGGCACGAGCTAAATAGAAATGTGTATGGGTATGTGTGTGTGGAAGTGTACGCACACACATGCGATTGAACGGTTGTACAACCCCAAAGCGCCAAAGGGCTTTTCACGACTCGTTAACCACGCGACACAGCGGCACAACAGCAATGTGGCTGCTAGCTGCTTACACGCTTGTGTGCGTGTCTGTGCACAGACTCTAATGATGGCTGTGTGGCTGCCATGCTGGTGTATAACCTTCGGCGCTACGCCTAAAACGCTGCTATACACATAACATACCGCTGCGCCTTGGCCGCCTCACATTTTAGACAGCGCATTGATTTTGACGTCTTCGTTGTTGTTTTTGTTACTGGTTATTTTTGTTGTTGGCATTAGTGTTTGCTCAATGTTTGAATTCGCATTTCGCTTGTGGCAAATACGCGCAGTGCCGGCGCATTCGAGACATTACAGCGCGCAAAATGTGATAATGATGTGTTTTTTCACCACGATTTTGTTGTTGCTGGTTTTTGTGTTTACTTTTTGCTTATTTTCTTGCTTTTTTTCATATTTTCGCGCTTGTTGTGAAGCAAGCGAAGTCGCAAATGTACCGTTGGAGGCAGGAAACAACAAAAATACACACACACACATGCAAAAGTAAACACACATATGTATATAAACATGTTGACAAACACACGCGTGAATGTACACACATACAGCTGCGCATCAGTCACGGCGCTCATAAATTGTAGAGGCAGTGATTTTCATTACGCGGCAGCGTAAAAAATTAAATCCCTACAAACGTGCTTACTCAAACCTGTCTGCTTGCGCAAATAAAAATAAATAAATATGTGCGCGTGTGTGTATGTGAAGGACTCGTTTGTTTGTGCTCATAGCGAAATTCATACTTAACGCCTTTCTTAGCACCGATGTTTTTGTAAAGCTGCGGCACACAGCTCCCTACTCACACGCTCCACACCCTAATGCAGCGCGCAAACAACAACAAGCATGTACATATGACGGTGTGTGTGTGTGTGTGTGTGAAGGCACGTCACAAAGCATTCAATAGCTGCCAGAGGGCGGGTTGAAGGTGCTAAGGCGCGCAAGCAGCAAAGCGCAATTTGCATAAATATCCGCTGCTTGGCGTCAAAATGAGCTACAACAACAACAGCAATCTGCAACGCGGGCTACTATTAACGGCTAGTCGCATACTTGCACATACACGTCGCTATAAAACGGAAATGTAACTACAAATACGGCGCATATGTGTTAGTTGACACAAATACAACGACAAATTGCCAACATATTAATATATTTGATGACTTCGGGTGTCGCTGTGAAGTCGGTGACTGTGGCTTTGCTTCACTCAGTAGTTGTTATTGTAGCGTGTGCTTAGCTGTGGTCTCAATTGAATTGCTGACGTTGCCTTTTGGGGCACCCCAAAAGCTTTCTACTAGTTACTAGTCGGCACTTCGTCTTGCCACAAGCAATCCTCTTCCGCACTTGCCACATTTCTACTTGACATTGCTGCTGCAGCGGCGAGTTCAACATCCTGTGCAATAATGACAAATTGCGCTGTTTGCTGAGTTGGAGAATTTGCTTTGCCTATTTTACGACGTCAGCGCTTTGCTTGGCAGAAAGCTTTCCTAGGCCTCGCCGCCTAATGATATGCTCGAGTGTGTTCCCCTAAAAACTTATCGATATAAAAATAGTCTTACACGCCTACTCCACATGCTGCCTACGCAAGTTGTCTTCGGTGACTGATTCGCGTGGTAATTGACGATGTGCCGCAATTGATTTGTAGCCACGCTGCTGATGGAGACGTACTCGCCCACTCGTTTGTCACTTATCGGAGAGCATTTTAGTTGCGAGGGAGTGAAAAAAATATGCTCGGTAAATGAATTTTGCTGCTTGCGAGCAAATAGAGACATAATGATGAAGGAAGTGTCAGAAAATTGGAGAAAAGAAATTCTGCTAATGCAAGGTGACACCTCTAAGGAAGGTTCTTCGTTTTTGTGATATTTTTTATCAATGAAGTATGACTAAAATGGTATAAAAATAAAAAGTGCTGTTTGTAATTTCTAGTCTACATTTCGGCGCAAAAGAAAATCATATTTCTTTTTATTCAAAGCATATACAAATTTACAATATTTAAGCTATTGTTCAATAATTCTCAGATTGTGATTTTTAGTGTTAACGCTATTTATATGTAGTATACATATAGGCGCATACCAAATGCGAATAAATTCCTAACACATTTATTCGCTAAGAAAACATTAATATCTTAAACAAAGATACAAAATGATTACCCTTTTGAGTGGTACCCATTTTCCCATTTCTTGAAATAAGTGCTTGGTGGATTCATCGAAGTACTTTTTCTGAGTTAATATTACGTGCGTTCCAAAGTAAACAGGACTTTTTGAATCTAGCGCGACCTGTTGGCGCCATCTATATGTCGACTGCTGCGTTAGAGTCTGCTATTGGCTATTGCTTTCATTGATTGGAAGTGAAGTTATTGCATTTTAAGTGTCAGTATGTTTGTGTTATCGGTGCGAAAATGTGCTTCGATTCAATTGATGAAACAAGTTTATGGCGATGATTGCCTTTCCCGTAGCAGAGTGCGCGAGTGGTTTCAACGTTTACAAAGTGGTCGTGAGGACATAAATGACGATCAACATGTGGGCCAATCAAAATCCTTGAACACCGAAAATTCCATCGAAAATCAGCCAAAATCATCATTGAAATTCATAGAAATCGAATTGAACATCTCCAAAACATCGATTTATCCCCTTGTGACCGAACATTTGGGCTTACGAAACGTGTGTGCACGGTTTGTTCCGCACAAATTGTCTGACGACCAAAAATTGCTCAGAATACAACATTCGAAGGACATCATCAAACGATTATTTGAACAAAAATCACATTTTAACCATTAACCACTCCCCATATTCACCTGAAATGGCACCGTGCGGCTTCTTCCTTTTCGGAAAAATGCATTTGCCCAGGAAAAGAAAGCGTTATACAGACGTAGAGGTCATTCAAAAGGCTTGCACCGGCATACTGGCCAACGAGCTAAAACACTCGTTCGACATGCTTTTTGACCATGTAAAAAACTGTATTGAAGCAGAAGGAAACTATTTTGAATAAAATAAATTGATTTTGGCGAAAAAACTATTTGTTCTGTGTTTTTTTTTAAGTCCTGTTTACTTTGGAACGCATCTTGTATCGTTCCGCTATTGGGTACAAATATGCTATGCTATGAACCAAAACTCCACTTCAGTTATTTAATAGGAAAAGAATAATGGATAATAGGGTGAAAATACATATATAAACTAGAATAAAATATGTTTGTTTTGGTTCTCTGTTTTATGAAATCGTCAAATAAAATTATAGAAAATGCCACTGATGAATCGGCTGATAATTAGAGCGATATTGATCCTATTTGGACTGGTCCGGTTTTTTCGACCTTTGCTTAGCCAATAATTTGTAGTTGCAATAGTATTTGGTGGTCTAATTTGATTTAAACGCAACGACAGAACTAAGTTGGAGTAGCCCAATAGTTACAGTATTAGGTTTGCCTTTCACATTCTTAAGAGGCACTTATTGTAACAGCCGAACTTTTTTGAATGAAATAAATTCGAAGTAAAGAAAAATTAAAGATTTTTGGGTTTGAGGCGATGTCCGACGGCACTAAAAAATGTCTGCTGCCTAGCCTGGAGAAAATATCATAAGTTGACGAAATGCCAGCGTTTAAAAAAAGTTGAATTTGAACAAAATTTGAGTTATTTTTGGCTTAATGAAAAGCAGTTTTTGAACAGATCAAAAAACTGCTAAGTTATTATATGGGCTACTAGACAAAGAACATACAGAAAATTTGATACTGATCAGATTATTGTAATAAAATTCCCCGGGTATTTGATAATTCAAAAAAATTTATTTTGCTTAGTTGGTAGCATTGTCCTCAATTACTATGCCAAATATGAACAAGATCTATCAACTTGTTTGTTAACATCAGCTGTTTAAGTCGGTACACCTAGTAGTGTTTGTATTTCTTTACTATTGTTGGAAAAGGCTTACTGTGATTCAGTTTTATCAAAAACACGAGCCTACGAATGGAACAAACCCTTTAAGGGCGGTCGAGAAATCATTGAAGACCTGCCTCGTTCTGGACGACCTTCGAACACTTCAACTGATAAAATATTGCAAAAGTGATAGATATGGTGCTTGAAAATTGTCAGGCAAGTGTTAGAAAGAAGGCAAGAGAGTTTAAAATCTCTCGCGAGAATAATTTTAGTGAGTATTTTGAGTATGAAACGCGTTCTTGTTCGACTCGTCTCGATAAAGCTAAGTGTTGTTTTTGCAAAAAGAGTACCGTAGCCTGGTTTCTTTGGATCCGACATTCACGGAGAGCATTATAACTGCCGATGAGGTAAGGGTTTATAAGTTTGATATGCAAGCAAGGTCAACAATCATCGGAATGGTATCCGGAATAGATCCGTCGTTCGCAATGATAAAAGAAAATTCGCTGAAGGAGCTGAAGGCCATCACAAAAAGTGCTTATGAAAAGTGTTTCGAGAACTCGAAAAATCGTTGGCATAAGTGTATTACAAGTATATCTATTCATGAATAATGAAATATTTTGCGTTTTATTCACAATTTTTCCCAATGAATATATTGTTTTTCACAATAAAACACAGTAAAAAACTAATTGAATGGGTTGAACGTAACGACTACAACTCAGAAGGCTGTAATCCAAAAGTATTCGAAATATCGATTCAGGATTTTAGTTTGTTGTTTTGAATCATAATAATACCATAATTTTGGAAAGCAATGCACAAATATTCTTAAATCTTTCAATGTGATCTTTTTGCAACAGATTTCGGTTTTTGAAACTATGGCAACGTTGGAATTTGACTCGCTGGGTACACCTAGCCCAATATAGAGCATATAAGCTAAGCATATGTGTATGTAACAGCCTTTGTTAACACATACGTGCACGTAATACTTCCTGTTTTCGGTAGCTTCCGTTCTTGGCGCAACTTTTATGCTGCTCTATTTACCGCCAGCTATTCTCACTTGCTACTGAGCAACGACGTCGCCGTGGTAGCCTTCAGCGGCTTATCCTTGAACTCGCTTTCAGATAACACAAACACATGTGTGTGTGTTGGAGTGTATGTGCATGTGGCTGTGAGTGTGTGTTTGTTGTTTGCACTTTGTTTCGCTTTGCAAACTCACTCTTGTCTATTTTATTGTTACACGCTTTCGCAATTGCTGTTATTGTGAACTGAAGCTTAAGCTGCTGCCGCACACACACACAGTCACAATTACACGACGAGCTGTTTGCTTTGCTGTTTTTTGTCGGTGCGAGCCTACCGTGCTATTGTTGTTGTATGAATCAGTAATAATGCACTGATTTTGAACAAAATAAGTGGGTGAAGCGGCAGGCGGGTGATAACTTAGGCGAAGGGTGGGTATTTTGCTAAGGTGAAAAAATATGGAAAAGCAACTACTAGTACGGACCTCATAGGTAACTCTTAGCAGAAAGCAACTGAGCGGAGCGGCAGGTAGCTAAGTGAGGATGCATATATATGAAACACAACAACAACAGCAAACACGCACACATATAAGCGCAAATGTGTGCGCGCTCATATCCGTTTGCGCATAAATAATTTATTTGACATGCTGAGATGTATGTGTGTGCCGGTAGGTTTTTACTGTTAGCTTACGACAAGCTCGAGCTTTGTCTTAAGCAGCACAGACATCACAATAACATGCACACACACACATATCTACATATACTCGAAGAGTTTTAGCTCGTCAACTAGAGTTGCAAGTTAGTAAGTGTAGATGTATGTGTATGCGTGTGCGTGTGGAGTAAATGGATTGAAATAATTTGCTGCTGCCACTTGCGGTAAAAAAGCAGGAATATCTCTTCGCTTGACAACGACTCCTTAGTGGAGTAGATGACAATAAGCAAGAAAGGAATATGCAAACATATAAATACATTGTATGTGTGTTTATGTGTGAGTGTCCTCAATACTGCTGCATGAAAAGGGCAGAGCAGGTTGGCATTTGTTATCATTTCTTGTGATGTAATGAAGCGGAAATGAAATGAGAACTGTCACTTGTTTTGTTGTCATTTCTTTTCCAGCAAATTTCTGTGCATATTAAATGAAGACCTTGAGCAAGCACACACATATAAACATTATTAAATGTATTTGTCTATTTCGGATTTGTTTCAGAAAATATTAAATCTTAAGCTGTGTAATGCATTAAAACCTTCAAAGCTCATTTAACACGCTTTCTGCTGGTGAATAGACAAGCTTCACTCATAATAACCTCGTGTACACATTTCCAAATTAGACTTAGTTATGCAGATACCCTGCAGGAAAAAGCGAACTATGTAGTAGCAAAAACATTTAGTAGCTTAGTAAAAACTTTTGCAATGAAACATCAAACTAGTTAAAAGAATTACTGAAATATTTAATATTTACCAACTAGCTACGAATAGGCTAAAATAAGGCTTTTTTAAACCAAAACTTTCAGACTGAATATGAGCTAGTCCGAAAAAGACAAATATCGTACTAATTACCAAACGATTTGTTAATGATATACTACTACTATGAGCCAAAAATAGTGAGAATTTGTTCAGTATTTGACTTCGATAATATAATGCTTTTTACTTCAAAGAACGGCTTTTACAAAATCTTGATAATTTTTCCATACACTTTAGGGCTTTGAAACTATTTACTGCCTAATATTCCAATATAAATCCGAAGCTCATGATAACTTACTAAATTAGAAGAAAATGCGGAGCAGTGGAGACTGAAGCCATGAACTCGTTGGAAATTTTCGGATGAAGACATGTTCTGCTGTCGTGACAAAAAAATCAGGTCGGTGCTCGTCATAATATTCAACTTATTTCCGTTATTAGAAGAGGAAATATGATATCTCCCTTCCGCTTTTTTGCTCTTCACTCAATGTTTTCTAAAAAGTGTTACAATGATCGTCTCCAATTTATAATATTTGTTGTCAAAAAAGTCTTGCGGTATTTTCGCTAGTTGGCGCTGAAAGCGCGTAGTTCTAGTTTTATTCGTCGCATCGGGTCATGCTATACCTTTTTGGAAAGCTCATTTCACGCGCTAACACGTGTTTGATTGATTGTCGTTTCTTTTAAGTCGTTCGTGAGTTATAGCGTCGCAAACATGGAGCAAACTAAAGAGAAAATACGGCATATTTTACAGTACTACTACGATAAAGGCAAAAATGCATCTCAAGCCGCCAAAAAAATTTGTGCAGTTTATGGACCCCATACAGTTTCCATTTCCACCACACAACGATGGTTTCAACGTTTTCGTTCTGGTGTAGAGGTGGTCGAAGATGCGTCACGCTCCGGAAGGCCTGTCGTCGAAAATTGCGATAAAATCGCTGAATTGGTCGAAAGAGACCGGCATAGTAGCAGCCGTAGCATCGGTCAAGAGCTGGGCATGAGTCATCAAAAATTCATTTCAATTTCAATAAAAAAAAAAAATCAATAAAAATACCGCAAGACTTTTTTGACAACCCATTATATAAATGATAAGCGTGACGAGTTGGGTCGATTTAAAAAACCCCATCTGAGCCCGTCCTTTTCTCACCAGAAAAAAGTGCTCATTTATAGAAAAGGCCGACAACTATAGTAGTATATAGCTGCTATACAAACTGTATGGAAAACTTTTTTCATTTGACAAGATATCTTAAGGAATTTCTGCATTAGTTATTGCCTAAAGCAAAGATGCAACATTTGAATAAACTTTTCAGATCAGATAACTATAAGATATTGCTGCAATATAAACTGACTTCAGGGCAATCAGTGCATAAAATATAATGGAAGAAACCGCATTTTGGCTTAAAATTGGAAAAATAAGTCCAAATATCAGTATTTCATTTAGTTTGTAGGCTTTATTTTTGTTTTAATTTCTAGCAAAGTAAATTTTCTCATAAAAGTCAAAACGGACCCCACTAAACAGCTGCTTCAATGAAATAATAGGAAGATGAAATAATAAACTGAATCTTTTATTTTTTTTTTTTGCATTATATGCGACAATTTAACAGAATTTCAGATATATCAAATTTGAACACGACGTTCCTGGATATATTTGTCAGATAACGATCTAGGAAGAAAGATTTCTTTTAGAATCGCCTTGCTTGATGAGTCTGCTTATGCGAAAACTTTCTATTAAAGAAGTAACGACTAAGATTAAGAACATAAAACTTAAAAAATCGCCTGAATTTGATAAAATTTATGGACTTACTTTTCTATAATCAGACAAACAGCTCATTCATATCTGCATTGTATTCTTCGACTCGACCACTACCCAAGTCAATGAAAACGTGCTAAGCTATCAATGATTCCGAAACCTAATAAACCTGAGAAGAGTCCCTCTTCATATTATCCAATTAGTTTACTGGCGACCTTCTTTAAGGTATTTGAATATATGCTTTTAAAGAGAATGTTGCCTGTTCGATAAAATATGGTATCCAGGCCTACTTTATAAAATAAAAAATAGTTCACAAAGCCTTACTATCTACTTATAAAGTAATTTTTAAATGACCATTAATTCTATATCCAAGAAAATGGTGGATTTTCTGTGTTGTTTACGATTGATGCTGGGAGCGTCTTGGGTCCAGTGTTATATACAACATTTACAGCTGACCTGCCGATCATCGATGATTTAGAAGTAACAACTTACAGATACAAGTTCTAACCATAATGACACCTCACATCATTTACAAGAACAACTTAATGTTGTCGATACACAGAACTCGGTTCAAATAACGTTTACATTAACAACCGAAAAATATCCCTTCGTATCATTAAATGACTCTACAATACCTGAAAGTAAAAGTGAAACTGTCAAATATCTAGGTCTTTATTTAGACAGAAGACTCACTTGAAAAACCAACATAAGAGAGAAATTGAAATTTAAGGCAAAAAAATGTACTGGCTTTTAGGCCTGTGATCACAACTTAGTCTTGAAAATAAAGTGCGACTCTACAAGTCAATCCTCAAACAGTTATGGGGTACGGCAAGTACATTCAACATTAAAATCCTCCAAAGATATCAATCTAAGACTTTAAGATGCATTGTAATTGCTCCTTGGTATATAAGCAACTTTGAAACCTACAAAGACTTAAATGGAGATTTTGTTAAAGAGGAAGTCAACAAAGCCTGTGGAAGATACTTAGATAGACTCAATAATCATGAAAACTTACTGGCAATACATCTACTGAACAACAGTTGGGATGCTAGATGCTTAAAAGAACTCACATTCCAAATATGTTTTAAGTAGTTTTAAGAATATTTTCGGCAAATCATGTTTTTGAAGAATATATATAGATAAGCCTCAATGGAGCAATATTAAACCTGTTTTGATTCTGATAATTATAGATTGCAAATATAATATAAGAATACTGAAACAAATTTTAATACTTTTTTTAATATTATTTTGGAAATTTTAGATTGTAGATAATTTTTAGCAGAAAAACTTGTTCACCGGCAGACACCTTTTATCGGAGCCTACTAGGAGGGGCTGCGGGATCGAGAGAACCCCAAATTCTTCAAAATGAAACACCTATTACCATAGTACATTAAATTTTGTAAATTTACACAATTTTTATTCATTTACTAAATGATATACCTCGCCATAAAAAATCGAAAAAGCGCGTTTTTTCACATAACACATATGCTATATGGGTTACACCAGTTTGGCAAAACTTTTAGCCACCATTAAAACAAGCTGCTGCTAATGTAAGCGAATACCTGGCTTTTAATGTGCGGCTGCAACATTTTAGTACGAAATTGTGCACGTAAATATGTATATGTCTCAATGCAAACAAAGGCTTCAGGAAGAATTAAAAATTGCATACACGCACATATTTTCGCTCCCTGTTTATATATAAGTAAGCGAGTATATATAAATATATATGTATGTATATACAGCAAACACTCCCGCTTATAAATGTTAAAGCGCGTTGTTGCCACCTACTACAAATTTGCATTTTTTATATTTTTATTTTCACTTTCGCTTAACGGGAGTAGGGCAACAGCTTGTTGAAAAGAATTCAGTCTGAGTGCGGCTGTAAAAGCGTTTAAAATTTCGCTTTTAAAAACTTCAACAATATATTGTTGTTGCGCTATTTTTTTACGTTGTTGTTGTTGTAGCAGCATAACTTAAAAGTTTGCGGCGCAAAAGAAGTGCGCGACAAATGCTGAATTCAAAAGAAGCATTACTTAGAGACCAGAAACATTTGCGAAAGCGAAAGTTGGCAATTGTTGTAAATACAATAACAAAGAATGTATGTGTGCATATAGGTGAATCAAATGGAAAATAGCGCATAAGCAGTTGCTGAATTTGGTGAAATTGCGCGCATGCAAATAACGGTATAATTTAATTTCACTGGATATACATATATTGTGGTATATTTTTAGGCTACGCTAACACACACACACACGCGCTAACAAATTTAAATGATAACTGTATACATTTCCTGCTTTTTTCAGACTTCCTTCGAACTTACTGCAGCAACGCCAACACTACTGCAGCGCACAGTTGCCCGATTTGCGTTGTCCAATGAACAATTCCGGCTGATAGTGCTTGAGGTACTCGTATTGCGCCTCGCTGAAGGCGCCTCTACGCCTGCTCCGTATGGCCGCGACCGCAATGTCAAAGCGCATGCCCAATTCAATGAGTGCGATGGCCACCAGCAGCGCCGGACGCCCCAAACCGCTTTGGCAGTGCACAGCCACGCACGTGTCGGGATGTTCCGTTATGTTTTCGTGCAGCAGGCGGAACCACTGTCTCTTCAAGCGCTCATTAGGCAAGGTGCCATTGTCGAAATGCAAAATCTTCACCTCAATGCCGGCATCGGCAAACGGGCTTAAATCGTAATCGACATCGCAAACACCGACCAACAGCGAAACTTCGTGATTCTGTAAATTACGTATATACCGTCGAAGGGTGACATTGTGCGGAGTGTCGGCAATGAGAAAACGCATGCCAGCGAATTCGATGACCTCCGTTGGCAAGGAGGGCCGTACTGGTGTCCCCGGCATTTGAACGCCAAAAGAAGTGGCCCTGCTAAGCCTGTGGCCCACGTTTCTTGTTTAGGCAATCACAGTTGCGTGTTATTTATATAAGTACGAAGTTTTTTTTTGTATTCGGTTAATATTTACGAAATAAAATTGAAATGCAGTAGAAATTGAATACTTCAAAAGTTGTTTGTCAAAATTCGAAAACTCGAAAAGAAATCAAAAACACTCACTTTGACAGGACAAGTAGTTGTAAACTCAATGTTCTTGAGACACTCCGTGTTTAACAAAAAATGTAGCATAGGTTTAGGAGTGAAAAAGTAGTGCCATTAACAAACTCACCTGTAAAGAGAAAAGCAAAAAAACATAATTACATACATGGAAATATTATAAATATTGTATATTATATATATTTATATATTATATATAATGCCTAAAAAGCCTTAAACCCTTCTTGATTAGTCTCCGAAGTACAATCAAATTTCGTGTAAGCACTTAGGCGTTTAAACGTTTAATCATGTGAACCTTAATCATGCATAATTTTGTTTTGTTGAACTCATTGTTTTATATCGAATAAAAAGGTCTCGACTATACACACAAATAAATGTATATTTACACTTTGAGTCACTCAAGTCTATGCAGATATTATTACTCTTCAATATTTGCTCTCAAAAATGCTGTCTGACCCTAAAGGTATGCTTGAATTGGTTTCACAAACAGCAAATTCGAATTTTGCTCTACTCGAGAATAAACAAACATGTCAGTAAACAAATAAACGAATTAGCAATGAATGAGTGGTCGCTCGTCACACGCGATTGGTTTTCAAGTTTCAGAAATAGTACACAAAACCACGAATAAAAGTTAATGGATCTTCAATGAAATACCGTTATAAGAAAAACACGCTGTCCCCATTTTGTTAAAATAACTCACATATTGAGGTATAAAGTTACCCGGAAATTCGAAAATCTTTATAAAGAATTGAAAAAGAAATAGTGATAGAGAACACAGCACTTCCGCAAATTTGAGACGCGGTTGGCCTTTTGGCTTCGGAAATCAATACTTGTTAGTAGACAAAGTTGTTATTATCATAATTAAAAATCCATCACGCAGCAGATTAGTTTCCCCGTAATGAAAAGGCTTTAGGATGATGCTACTGCTTAATCGGTGCTTTTTTCCATAGAACTAATAGAATCACGTTGCGGTTAAGTATTATTTTCATAGTTTAATAGGCCATACTTGCAACTGGGTTCCAGTGTCAGATAGATGCAAGTTAGTCCACGTATCATAAGGTGGTGAATGCGACTCTCAGAACGAAGTTCGCTGAAATTAATATAAACTCACGTAGCACCAGAAAGGAACGTTAAAGAGATGCCTTTGGAGGTAAGGGCTGATAGCTTTGCTATGGAGCCTAGTTCTAGGTGTGCTTCTGGATTTGCTAACTTCAAATGGCATCTGCTGCTAAGGATACGTGGATGACATAGTCATTATAGCAAGGGGAAAGTTTGAGAGCACTTTGTGTGACATCATTTAAAGAGAACACTCCTCAGCAAAAAGATAGCCAACGACCGTCTTTTCTTTCACAAGAAGTAGAACTCTTTCATCGCTGAGACCGCTAATGCTCAATGGGGCGGAAGTGGCAAGTGTGATGAAATAAAATGTCTAGTAGTAGATTCGAAACTCAGGTGGAAAAAGCGCGTAAAATGCTGAGGCTGGGATGCATATGCATCTCTGGTGAGATATGCATGTGCCTAAACGCTGCACTAGAGGTGATTCTGGATCTCTCTCCGCTACAAGTCGTTATGGAGATGACATCAAAAAGGTGCTGTGATCAGAACATGACAAGAAGAGGGTAATAAGCGCTCAAAAACAAAGTATTTTTAAAGAGACTCTACGGTTGGCACTTTTTCCTAGAGACGACATTAGCAAAATAATGTTCTTTGAAAAGAGATTCAAAGGCTCATTGGACTAAAAAAAAGTGAATGGGAAAATCCCCTCCTTCCTTAGTAGATGTTTAGGAGCACAATGCAATGATATTATGGTGGGACCACGTACTAAACTGTCAGCGCTCATGGACATGTTTTCAAGCAACAGAAGATGTGTAGAGATTATTCTAGAAAAAACAACAGCGGGAAGCGAGTGATGGCCAAGCGTCACTTAAGGCAATCTCGTTCTTTGGGAACAATTCAGCAATGGTACTGGAGTGCATACAAATGCTTTTCAGGGTCCTTACAGTAAATTACAACTTAATTGCATGGATCCCAACAATTTAACTGAACTAGCCTTTCTTCTGGCGAAAAAAGTTGCAGCAAACAGTCGAATGAAACCGGAACCGTTCTTCGCTTTGCGTCCTCACACTTTACGAGAAGAGCTACACAAAGAGGAAACGGCCAGTAGAAAACCACACTGGCAACAAGTGTATGGACTGTGATATGCGAGGCTATTTCTGGGTGAGTTCGATACAAAACGGTTCAAGAAACTAATCAATATTCCCAGAAACAAATTACGGCAGCCTGTAGGATTGTATAGAGGTCACTGTAGGTTACAGTGTCATCAGCAATGATTAGGGCACTATTTTAGGGATCTGTATCGCTTCTGTTACCACAGAGCATAGACAAGAGAACGCATTCCGCAAGGAATACCGAAAATAGACAAAAGAAAATAAAAGTCTATAAAACGCACAAAAAACTTATTGTCTTAAAAAAGTATCGAACCAAACAGAATGAACAGTTTCTTAGAAATATTTAATAAATTTGAAGAAAGTTTTGATTGATTAATTGAAAATCAAAAGATATTAAAGTAGTGTAGTCTTATTGCACAACTTATTGATAAAAGAAATTATATGCCATAATTGGAACACAATCAGCCTTTAGCACCCAAGATGCTACTACCTTTCCAACCAGCTGTTACTCACCGAAAACGCTTTCAGGAAGACCAAACACTGTATAATGCCCTCCATGGTGTCGCCAGTGAGGCAAAATGTGCCCGTCAAGTGGCGTCCCTTACGGCCGACGGTGGCCGCCGCCAAAGAGGCGTGCACCAAAGCGCGTTGTTGTCCCTTAGCGACGGCGCCATTGACGCTGGTCAGCGTGCGCGGCAGTGGCGCAGCGCGCAACAGACGCTCCAAAGAATCCATTTTCTTTTTAAACTACACCACTAATGGGTGTGTGCTAATTCGATTTGTTTTTGGCGTGTTTTTCTTATGTTTTAGGTTGACTAAATAGATTTTGTGTTTTAAAATTTTCAGCTCTAGTATTTTTAAGTTTAATGCTTAGTTATTTGTTTTCATTTTCATTGTAAGTGCACCATGGTGTTTATGTTGTTCGCTAAGTTATTTCACTACTGTAATTATTGTATCGTGGTTTGACATTACTTGTGATTGTTGTTGCTACAAATTTATGCACAATTGCTTTGGCAATTATTTTGCTGATTTTTTATAGGTTTTTTATTGTTGCATTTGATTTTTATTTTACTGTTTTTTAAATTAATTTTCCATGCTTTTTCTTGATCGTTGTTGGTTTTGGTAAGAGTTTGGCCTACTTAGCAGGCAGTTTACTTTTCTCCAGACCTTTACACATTCTTAAGTTTCTTGTCTTAGTTGAAAATTTTCGCTTTCAATACAGTTTTTAGCAACGATAAGAACTCGATTACTGGAAAACGATTTCATTATTCTTTTGTAGTTTTTTTATTCACACTTCTAAATAAGTGTTTACGTAAACTGTTTTTGCTTTGTTTTCCGAAGTTTTCAACATTTGATTCATCCACAAGACTTTCTTATTAAAATTATTATATGTTTTCTTTTGTACATATGTATTTATTTTGATTTTATTGTTGTTTTTTCAGTAATGTTTCTTTTTTATAATTTTTCGAAAAATTTTGAGTTTAATTTTCTATTCTATAAGGAAGTAGAGAAGTTGTTTAATGAAATGCATAAAGTTACAGTACCGAATAAGTAAAGGAATATACGCGGTTTCTCAACTGATTCGCAATAATTTTTATAATGAAAAAAAGGAAATCATAGCGCAAATGGAAAAGCTGTCTGCCGAAAACTCCGAATTAATTTTTAAATATTTCTTAATTAAATTAATTCAATTACTTACTATTAAGGGGTTACATGCGATTACGGGTTTCAAAAATTCGAATATTTTATTGTCTTATTAAACACTTTCGGAATATTATCCTAAATTTTCAAGTTGATCCGAGTAATAGTTTCGGAGATACAGCGTTGAGTACTTGTGCGTTGGAGCTAGCTAGGCTAAGTGCGCCGTCTTTAAACGCGTTTTTCTCGAAACTGTGTTTTTGAAGTCGGTTGGAAAGATTTTTCGAGAACTACTCAACCGATCTTCATGAAATTTTACACAGGTCTTTGTGATACAATTCTTAAAGGCTTGGGCGATGGATTTTTTTTCGATTACAACTATTTTTTTGTAAAATTGTCTGCCAAAACTCCAATTCTCAGTTTTTTTTCCTTCGTCCAAGTTCTAAGTTAAGGTTTTAACTAAAACACATATTTTTTTCACTTTAGATGTTCCTTAAAACATTGTTTTCCATAAAATTCAGAATTTTTTTGTTAATAAAAGAAAATGTTGGAGAAATGCTGTTTTTTACCTGACGAAACCCACGCAACCCCTTAAGCCAATATTGCTTACTTTATCAGTTTAGATAAGGTAAAATTCTGCAACTGTCCAAAAAACAGTGTGCTCATGTCTCTTTATTTTGCATTAACAATTCGTGAACAGGTGGCAGCATTTGCCAAAACTATTTAAGCCTATAAGAACTACTCAATGTTGTCCAAATAATTCGTTTTAGATTATATAAGCAGGTGGCAACTCTGTCCAAAAATATTTTCTCCACTGCAAGCGTGCTGCTAGCTGTTCAATTTGCATTAAATTTCGTGAGGCAACGGGCAACTTTTTTCGTTAAATTTAAAATTTACATCAGGTGGCAACTCTGCTAAAAAATAATTTTAACTACAAATTACACAAAACTCTTTATTTCGTTTCATTACGAATTTCGTTGCGTTAAAATTTTCAGACAGGTGGCAGGCTTATAGTTAAAGCAACTATCTCTATAATTAATGCAGAAAAACAACTTGAAGTCTAACTATTTTCCTTTGAAAAATATTTAATTTCTGCTTCTAGCTATCAGCTTTTTATCACATCGCCAAAAAAAAATAAAATATTAACTATGGAATATTGTATATTAAAGGTATAAATAGCGCAATTCTGGAAAAAAAATTCTTGAAGTATCCCACGAAACAGTTTATTGATATTAAATTCTAATATTTGTAGCAGTTGAGAAATATCGCATGCGATTTTTAAATTTTTTTTATATAATTTTTTTTATTTTTTTGAGATACTGTAACCTCTTACGATAAAATTTTATAAATATTGTATTTTAATATTTGAATCAGTTGAGAAATATCGCATGTGATTTTTTTGTTTTTTAGGTACTGTAACCTCTCATGTTGTAAAAGTAGCAATTGTAGCACAAATATTAAAATTTTTTTGAATATTAAATTTATTTTTACAAAAATCAGTCTTCAGCTCTAAAATTGTCATGACATATAACTTTTCTAGTATGCTATAAAAAATATTCTCTCTCTATAATTACAAGTACATATATTTGCGCTTTTACCCGCTGAAACCCACCACATATTAAAAATAGCATGCAAATTCCGAAGTTAATGGATGAGGTAGGAAAAATTAAACATTGAAATTAAAAATAAAAACACATAAATTAGTTTTCAAATTTGAATTTGTAGAAAGTTTGAACATTTTCAAATCAAAATATCAAAATAATCTTTTATTATTTCAAGCATATAATTTTTTGCTAAAAGGTCTGTAAAAATTCAAAAAAATTATTTATCGCAACAACTTTGTATTCACAGCATAAACTTTTTACCATAAATTGACACATTAAAAAAACAGTACTTTTTCCCAAACTTTTGACGAATTTCGCCGAATTTCCCCGAATATCCGTTTTAAAATTTGCTGCGCATTTTCAAATTATTCATATTTCGCACGTCGACATGACTAACGGCACGAAATATTAGTAATAATTATGGCATCCGCCCGGCTGCCCGCCCACACAGACTAATATACCGCAAATTTCCTGTAATCTCACTAAAATTCTAAAGGGCGTAAATAATGTGCGGTAAGCGACGGCGCTCAAAACAGCCGCGGGAATGACTGTATAAAAACAAAATACTCGCGCACTTACTTATGGGACAGCAGGGACACTTAGTATTTGGGAATTTTTTATTTCCTGTTAAGTAAATTTTTCACGTCAGCGGAAATGTGTTTAAAATTATGATTTAATTTAAAATGATTATCACGCAGTTGAAAAGGATGTGCGAGTCGGTGATGATGGCGCTGTGGCGGCTTTGTATTTATTATTGCATGCATGTATGTGTGTGTAAGTGTTGGCGGTTGGCAATAACGGCGCATATTTATGGGTATATGATAGAAAGGACCGTACAATTTTCCAACGCACACACACAGTGTTGCATAGAATATATGCTTCTATATACATATGTATGTATGTGTCAGGTCTTAAGAGGGCTCAAGCCAAAGCCAAAAGGCAATGTTTCAAAGTGGCGATAACATTACACACACATACACATGCACACGGATGTGGCTTAATGTGCTTATGCAATAGGTTATGTGATGCGCTAATGCCATGAAGTAAATATAAGTGTATATGTATCTGCTTATATGTACGCTAACGGCTTAGATGAGCCGCTGTTTGGCCTATAATGCCGCTTTTTTGCAATAAAGTACCGTAAAATCTACGGAAATAGCATGACATAAAGATATATTAGCGCATACACTAAGGCAATGCAATAGTCGCTCATTTCGTGTGTGCTTAAGGTTTGTTGTACGGAAAAATTATGCACGAAATTTCGGGATCCCGAAAACGGAAATCTTAAACTGGAAAATTATTGTATGAATAGCAACAGTTTTAGAGTTTAGAAATAGTTGGAAAACTCAAGATGCAAAAACTATGTATCAATACCGAGATTTCGGGATCCCGAAATAGAAAATCTTAAAATGGAAGATTAATTTATGAATAGCAAGAATTTTATAGTTGAGAGAAAGTTGAAAAACTCAAGGTGCAAAAATTATCAATACCGAAATTTCGGGATCCCGAAAAAGAAAATCTTAAAATGGAAGATTAAGTTATGAATAGCAAAAATTTTATAATTGAGAGAGAGTTCAGAAAAACGAACGAAAAAATTAACCGTTTTTAAGCATACTAAAAATTTCAATTATACCTATGAATTCAATACGAAAATTTCGAAATCCCGCAAAAAAAATCTGGAAGGAAAGTATATTTAAAAAATAGCCAAACTGTAGAGATTTGCGAATACAATCCCGAAATTTCTCAATCCCGAAAAATTAATATAGAAAATTTCGGAATAAATTTGCCATATTTGTATTTTGATATACAATTTTAATAACAATAAATAGTTAAACATTAAATGGGACCTAGTTTCATCGCATTAGAAAGGTTATGTTAGCCATGAGACTCTAAATGTCGAGCTACAAACGGTCGGTAGCATAACCTATACACCCTCTAATACATATGCATGCATTTGTAGGGAAGTCAGCCTTTTTGTGACTGTATCAGAATGAAATTGATGTTAAACGGATGTTAAACATTCACGACAATGGCAACTTCCGCCTTAGCGATTGCGCATACGAAAGCAGCATCACCAGCCCCCCGCTTTTAGTAAACACCCACCTATCTCTAAACAGAAGTGTAGAGGCAGCGTAGGCGAGAGAGTGTGAGTAAAGTGCTGTGTGGCATAAAGACTTTCATATTGTTGCAAACACACCGGCCCAAGAGGCGAACGACGTGCGATATAACAATGACAAAAATGCGCCAGAAAACACAAACACAAAAGTAATTTATCTTCAACGCCAAAACCGCCGTCACCCGCGCACCACGCGAGCGAGCATCGGCGAGCTTAGAAAACGTAACAACAAACAAGCAAGGACAACTTTTACGCCAGACTTAACGATCAGCCGAGATGATAAGGAAATACGATTTGAAGAATGTGGAGAGATACCAAAAGGCCAGAGTGCCAAGGAAAATAAATGAAATGAAGTCAGTACTAAACAAGAACAACAGCAACAAACACGGGAGGTAGTGAACTTTAGGCGGTTTGTGGTGGGGGAAAATATACATACAACGCTTTGTCATGATTGCTTACGCCGCTGTGTGTGAATCGGCAGAAATGAGAAAGAATTACCGTTGCGCTACGCAGTGCAAACTGCGAACTTTAGCAAACACACACACACACACAGATGCATAAATGTATGTTTTATTTGCGTTTCACTGTACAACTTAACTTTAGCCGCACTTTAGCTCTGTAACACCTTTATCTGCGCTACAAACTCGTTTTTCATTCTCTTTTCTGCTTCGAAGCAAAAGTTCTTCCTTTCTCGTGTCATTTAATCAAATAAAAAATTTATTTAAAAATTTTGCAAAGAAATGCGCCGACATAAAACGTAAAATGTGTACTATCATTTCCCGTTGCTTATTGGTGATTAAGTGCTTTTTGCCTATCTTCTGCCATCGAGGTCACTAAATTACTTTTCATACCGTATTTAGTTACTTACTTTGAATATAAAAGTAAACTCTAACTCTAAAACACTAAGAAAAGCAGAAGTTGAGTAAAAAATTTTTTTTTTGGTTAAACTTTTTTAATCAATCTTTGTAATATAATGTCTACTTCTGTCTCTATCTCAATCTCTATCTATCTATCTCTGTCTCTATCTCTATCCCTATGCCTATCTTCTATGTATTATCTTTTACCTTTACATTTATCTCTTTCTCTACCCCTATCTCAATCCCTATATTTATCTTTATCTCTATTTCTATTCTATTTCAATTCCAATCTCTATCCCTATCCCTATCCCTATCTCTAACTTTAACTTTAACTTTAACTTTAACTTTAACTTTAACTTTAACTTTAACTTTAACTTTAACTTTAACTTTAACTTTAACTTTAACTTTAACTTTAACTTTAACTTTAACTTTAACTTTAACTTTAACTTTAACTTTAACTTTAACTTTAACTTTAACTTTAACTTTAACTTTAACTTTAACTTTAACTTTAACTTTAACTTTAACTTTAACTTTAACTTTAACTTTAACTTTAACTTTAACTTTAACTTTAACTTTAACTTTAACTTTAACTTTAACTTTAACTTTAACTTTAACTTTAACTTTAACTTTAACTTTAACTTTAACTTTAACTTTAACTTTAACTTTAACTTTAACTTTAACTTTAACTTTAACTTTAACTTTAACTTTAACTTTAACTTTAACTTTAACTTTAACTTTAACTTTAACTTTAACTTACTAGCCCCAAATTTTCAGTTTTCAAACAAAAACCTTCTGCTTTCATATTTTCTCAAGACACCGTCTCATTTATATAAAATATGTGGTCATGCAATTTATTAATATGGCTTGTGCGTATCCTCCAGAGTATACACACTGATTGCTTAAAAAATACAAAAATTGGAGTATAAAAAATTATATTATCCGAACAAACTGAAATATCCAACAGCTGCCAACTGGTTTGTGTAAACACCGTTAAATCAAATATTATTAGCAATTGAGGTTGATGCTGTGTGACGTTAATGTCATCTCACATTTGTTATCGCCAATATTTGCGGTCAATACGATTCAGTGACTACAAGCGGCGCAAAGTGAAAGTTTCCCCAAGCAATTTCAAATAAAAAATTTAATTTACACAAACGCAAACAACACACTCGACCGCTGGCACTTTTGTAATAACTTCTCAGGAACATATGGGGCGAGTAATTTTCTCTCTGAAAAGTAAACAATTTAGTATAAAATGAGGTAAAGAATGGATACAATAGACGCCTGCCTGTTGCTGACAATGGTTGCGGAACATTGTGGAGAAGCATGCTGTGCAGAAGTATACCTAACTAGTTGGTTGAGTTGGTATACAAGGTGTTTTCCAAAGTAAACAGGACTTAAAAAAAAAAAAAACAGAACAAATGGTTTTTTCGGCAAAATCAATTAATTTTATTCAAAATAGTCTCCTTCTGCTTCAATACAGATTTTTGCACGGTCCAAAAGCATCACGAACGAGTGTTTTAGCTCGTTGGCCGGTATGGCCGCCCGTATGCCGGTGCAAGCCTTTTGAATGGCCCCTACGTCTGCATAACGTTTTCCTTTCATGGGCAAATGCATTTTTCCGAAAAGGAAGAAGTCGCACGGTGCCATATCAGGTGAATACGGAGAGTGGTTAATGGTTAAAATGTGATTTTTGGTCAAATAATCGTCCTTCGAAGGTTGGATTCTGAGCAATTTTTGGTCGGCTGTTTTGGAGGCGTTCAATTCCATTTCCATGAATTTCAATGATGATTTCGGTTGATTTTTGATGGAATTTCGGGTCATCATAGATTTTGATTGGCCCACATGTTGTGGGGATAGGCAATAATCGGCATAAACTTGTTTCATCAATTGAAACGCTTCGGTAAAAGTTTAACCAGTTTTAAAACAAAGAGCCAACATTTGTTCGACGCTCATTTTCGCACCGATAACACAAACATACTGATACTTAAAACGCAATAACTTCACTTCCAATCAATAAAATTTCATGAAATTCTCACGGGACAATCGATAAAGATAGCAGATTCTAATGCACTAGTCGACATATACTTACATAGGTGGCGCCACCAGGGGGCGGTAGATTTAAAAAGTCCTGTTTACTTTGGAGCACACCTTGCAATGACTGGGTAATTTTTTTAAGGATTTAGGATATGCATATCCGAAAGCCTCTGGAATCAATTAAGAAAGTATTGCGCTAGCACTTGGCTTGCTTTAAGTTTGTCATGAAGTTTCGAACATTTAAATACGCGAACTCGCCCCTCAGATTTTGAGATATCGATCAGACACTGTGCACTCGTTCTTTTTCACTTAAAAAGCTGCTAATTTGTCGAAACCTCCGACATCAAACTACTATAGCATATAGTTGTCATACAAATTGAACGAATGAAGTTCTTGTATGGAAAAGTTTTTCATTTGACGAGATATCTTAGCGAAATTCAGTATGCTTTAATATACAAAATAGTGTAATGTAATATAATCTCCGAAGAAATAGTTCAGATTGGACAAATATAGCATACGAGTATAGCTGCCATACAAACTGAACGTTGAAAATCAAGTTGTTGCAATGAGGACTTGAAACAGTGAAGGATATTAAAGCCTCGGTACAGCCGAAATAAACGTTTTTGCTTGTTGTTTTAAGAATTTCTTTTCTCTCGTCTTATACTGTCACGTGTAAGACTTGAGTATTAATTTGGCTGACAAGGTTGTTTTGAATCGCATTGCCGTATCATTTCGCAAATTAAGCGCATGTATTAAGAAGATTTAGAGAAACTATAACTTCAAACGTTATGGATGTACTAGAAGCATAATACATATATCTTAGGTATAAGTATGTATGTATATACCACATGTATACAGTACATGTATTTGAATAAGCCTCTAAGGCTAAGCCGTTTGGTTACGTATACGCAGTGGATGCTGTCAATTAAGTAAGGCGCTTACACAACAGCTATCAATGTGAAAGAAGGATAAAAACGGAAAGAGTGTGTAGAGAATAATAGGCAAAATAAGCAGTAAAAGAGCATAATTAGTTAGAAAGCACGCGTTTGTCTATATATGTATAACTACTTGTCTACATATATAGGTATAGTATGAATATATAAACTCAGACAAGCATGTAAGTGCAAAGGATTGAAAGATTAGCACTAACGGCGTTTACCACTAAGCATAGTTGGATGCGAAAAACAAAAATTAAAATAAATTACACACAGTCTGTCACAGGCGGGCCAACAAAGCAAGGCTATACACCAAAGGGATGGATGTGACCGTTGAGACCACTGGCCGTGCAGGCAAAGCACATAGGCGGACAATAGCAGTTGATGAGCGCGTTTTTTCCACATTTTCTTGCCTTTCAGCATCAGTCCCTTTTGCTAGTTTCCTTTTTTTCTACGCAATTACCATATTGATTGCTATCGGTTTTGAATCAAGACATAATGAGAAGTTAGCTAAAATGCAGAAAGCGGGAGAGAGCGCAATCGGAGAGATTACATGAAAGATGCGGGCGTTGAGTATATAAAACATTGCGAAACTAACAACGTGATTTTTTTATTATTATTTCTTTTTGTCTGTGCCTAGAGCTGGAAAAAAAGAGGGGAAAAAACTGAACAGACATTGAGCAGCTTTTACATTTCCAATCAGTTCGTTGCAAAATTTAGCGTCCATTATGTAATAGAGGGGGAGAGGATGTGCAGTAACAGCTGGGCTGCTGCTCGGCGGGCAGATAACGGTAAAAAACAAAAAAAAAAAAAAAAAACATTTACTGATTTTTTTAGTTTTAACGTTATTTTCTTTCTATATATTGTTCTACTGCTGAGACTTCTTTCATAGAAATATTTTTTTGTGATTTTCTTTCACAGAAATATTTTTTTGTGATTTTCCGTTTTCTATTTTATTTTTGCTTTTGTGCTTTTTTTCTTTGTTTTTGCCTTCTTTCTTTCGCATAAATCGGATTGCTGCGCCCTGACAGCTTAGCTGGTGGGCAGTTCATTTTATTTGATTTGATATGAAAAGACTGTCTTATCAGTCGGCAGCTTGTGGCACAAAGAGCGCAATAACAACAGCAACATATACGAAAGAATGTATTGAAAAAAAAACTTGAAAAATCCCTAATTTTGCTCGCTTTTACGAGAATGCGATTGAAGAAAATATTGTAACTGTGAATGCAAAGTAGTAACGGCACATAAATAATGCACTAAATTTAAGTCTAACGGAAATGTAGCACATTTCGCTGTTTTCCATGCAGCGCTGCTTGCTCATAATAAGCTAATTTTCTTAACCTTTAATGGTATTTTTCTATTTTAGCTGGCATCTATATCAAATATTTAATAGCGCTTTAATATGAAAAATAGTTTTTGCTAAATATTCGCTTTCTCTTGCCTTTCAGCTTTCTCCCGCTTGACACTCTTACTATTTCCCCCCAGCATTATTCTTTATTCCCCATCGTTCTGGTTGCTCGCTGTGACAGCCGTCAGAATTTCTTTTACCGAACTGCCGTTAGTTTTGCAGCGGCTTTCCACGTAATCAGCGCTGCTATTGTTTACGCGCGCCACCCTCACACACACATACACCCACACATAAAAATAGCGCGCTATTTTCCCAATCAAGGCAACGCCACCATTCCATTCACCGCTCTATGTATTTTTGCTGCCGTCACTGTTTGCGCATCAAACTAGAAAATTGCATTTTTTCTAGCAGCCAGCAAAAGCCGCCGCTCTCCACTCGCATGCTCGCTAAACACAAAGGCGGTTGCAGGCAGCGTGGCTGGCAGCGTCACCAACGACTACCGAATAGCGCGACAGCAACTAACTATTATGTTGGCTGGCAATAAAAATAAAATGAAAGTGGCAAAAATAAGCAACAACAACTAAAAAAAATAATACACCGATTGCTGTTATTGTGTTTGTTGTGGCAATGCGCGCGGAAAAAATGGCGTCGGCGTCAGCGTCGCTGTCGTTTGTTCATTTCACCGACATTCAGCTTTAGCCTCGGTATATGCGGTGATTTTGTTGCTTTGACATTGTTGTTGTTGTTGTCACTGTTTGTTACTGTCACCATTTGACACCGCATGCTGGCGCCATAATGACCCCAGACAAAAGCTGTAACACCACAGGAGCAACTCTAGCAATAAGTGAACCCATGTAACACAATGTTGTTGCTGTTGTAGGTATTTTTATGTGTTGGTGTACAAGTAAAACGAAAGCCACGCAAAATATCCAGCTTAACAAACAGATACAAAATTGTAACGACGCAGCTAAAGCTTTGTTGCCATTCAATTGGTTTATGAAAGTATGGATATAAAGCTTACATGTCTATGGCTTTTAGGACTTACATTTACAGTTTCATTTTCTGCTTTTATTTTGACCAAAAATAACAACAATTTATATGTACAGTTGAAATGCCAACATATTCTATACAAAATGTCAAATTTTGCGGCTAAAAACTGACAACAGCGAATTTGGAATTATGCGATGTTAATTAACAGCTTACTGTAAAGCTGTTTTGAGGGGCCACCATTTTTAATACAATGAACAGTTTTGAGGGTGCGCAGTGTTTTTTTTGTTATCTTAAATGAATAAATAATATTTCAAGAATGTTGTTTTGACATTTCTCTCCTAGCATAATTTATTAAGTTATGACTATTTTCATACTATTTTTATTCGCCTAATATTCTTTTTAACAAGAAATCTTTCAAATAAAAATTATCTTTGTTTTAAAAAAATAAAACCTTTAAACACCGTTTAATGTAAATTCGATTGCTTAAATGTCATGGAATTGTTCTTCTGTCAACAGATATGTTAACTACTGATCTACTACTGTTATTAAAATGATGCTGTTAACAGAGTATAAGGAGGTGCAAATGTTAATTGTACAAAAATAAAAAAATATCAAATTAAATTAAATAGCACGAAAACAGAGTCACATAAAACATTCTGTTATTAACATCGCTTATGTTAAGTCTTTGCTGTTGCGAATGTTATGAAAATAACTTATGTTAGATATTTCATATTAAGGGGCATGCCTGTTGTTATAGCTTCAAAAACAACATACTGCAATTTCGAATCAATAAATCAAATAGCTTTTCACTTACAGCCTTCTAAAATGTAAACGCGCAGTTTAATCATTTTATCTTTTCTGTAAATAGTTCTTCAGATAAGCATAATAACCTAGCACTTCTTTAATCTGAAGTCTGAAATTTTTTCTAACGTCGCCATTTTGCTAATTTTTGACTTTTTTCGGTCGTAGGTCATTGTACGGACAATATCTTGTAGAGATAATTTTTGAAGCTTTATTTGCCGAAAAAGCTGCAACAAAAGCAGTAGCGGAGGGCCTTTTTAGTATAAATATGGTACTATATACTTAAAATTTTAAATCAATTTCTATACTGGATTTGTATAGTATATCGAGAATTCGTTCGTTCTACTAAAATTATGAAGTCAAAAAACTTAACATTTATATTTCTTTAATCCTGGACGTGCTTTCACAGTCGATTCGAGGCGGCAAAATAACGATGCCCTCCCAGGGTGGCATTCACCACTTACCAGCCGAAATGCCCGAACGAGTCATGGAAATTTAGATTCAATGGATGGACTCCCTGAGGCGAAGCCGCGGCCAATATTTAAAAGAGATAACATTCAAAAAATAAATGCCATAGAATGTTCCTTCGAATGATAATGAACATTCCCCAATTAATTTGAAGTTTCTGTGTCTATTCTTTAAAAAGTAGGGGACCTCGAAATGGATCATCCTTTACAATAGAGAATTTAAGCATTCTTATTGAATATTCAAGAAATTTGAACTGTAACTTGGCAATATTTGATATATGTATGTATATACATATACATATGTATAATGTATACAGAGGAAGAGTAGAATGGTCGAAATTGAAAAGTAATAAGAGAATAATGTAATAAAACTAAGTCGGGTTTGTTATAAAACGAGGTTTTAACTAATCGAGTCGCAAAATAGTAATTGAAATTAAATTGAAAACATAATTGTTAGTGCCAATTAGAAATAAAGTTGAATTTTTATAAACAATAGAAGACGAGTTAAACTCGAGTTAAAGATATTTTTCGTATGGTAAAGTAAGTGTTGTGAGAAGTTTTAAAGACAATTGCCCAATTAGCATAAACTCAAGTTTGCAAGACAAATTGAATAGTGAAACTTCATTTACAAACTCGGTATTAAGAAATTCCAAAAAAAAGATTAGCATAAATTTGGGAAAATGTGAAATTTTCTGATGAGTAGAGTACATACCAGATATTCGAAATACAATTTCCTAGACAAACGAGCGAAGACTTATAAAAGTTAATCCCTGACTTTAAGCGCTTGAAAAATCTAAGACATTTTCAAACCTCTATGTATTTGCCATCAATGTTTTATAATATTTCAGGTGTAAAACGTCGGGAGACAAGTTGCTTTAAAAATATACTTTTATAAATTTCAACACTTCTACTATTTAAAAAATTGTGAAAAAGAAAGAAGTGGAGTTAAGTGACACACAATAGCACACAATATTAAACAAAGAAACAAAGAAATATTTATTGACAAAAGTGAGAGTGAAAATGAGTGAATAACCAGAAGTCGGCTTAGTGGTAATGTGAGCTGAAGCGATAAAGGTAGAATGTGAAATGAAGGTGTGGTATAACTGTAAAGCGCAAATATACATTATATTTCATATAAATTTTTTGACAAAATCGGCAATTGCTACTTTTACTACCAAAGCAAAAGCGATTCAAACCTGTTTTCCAAATTGTTTTTTGAACACTTCAAAGTAACCAACTTTTGTTTTGCACTTAGAGTTTTACTTGTTTTTACGTTTTCAAAACTTCTCCGATATACTATAGATGCGTTTCACACTCACACACTTGCGTCTTAGGCGCTCACATTCGATTTCCCGAAAGTCCGCATGCGACGACGAACACGAATTAGATAAACCGAACTCGCGTTCCTCACCCAAACCGGGATCACTATCCTCACCGCACGAGGCCAGCGACGCGGAACCGGCCGAAGCGGACGCCGACGAATCGGACGAATCACCGCTCGTATCCGATTCACAATCCGATGTACTGCCGTCACTGTCGCGCGCAGTCGTTTGTGCTGCCGACGCGTTGGCGTTACGATTTCGTTGATTTGCACGTTTAACCGAAGTGGTTGTTGTTGTTGCAGTAGGATTTGGCGGATCACGCGACGGACTGGCAATCACCGCTACACCATGCACCAGCACACTTTCCACCGCACACGCTGCGCGTCTACGTTCGTTGTACGTTTTGTTGTTGTTATTGCTGTTTCTATTCTTATTATTGTTACTCAATATGGCGCGCTTCAAGTCCACAGCCAAAGGCGAGGCAGGCACCGTCGCCGGCGGCAAGCAGTCAAAATGATTTACCACACTCGCCGCTGGCTGTTGTGTAATGACGCCCGCAGGCACGCCCAGCACCGCTGTGGTCTCGGGAAAGATGCGATTATCGGAATTGGAAGCGCCGAACTTCGAGAATAGCGAGCGCGCCGAATGCTTATTCTTTTGTTGTTGTTGCTGCAGGAAGTAGTAGTCGCGCGGTAGTGACGAAGTCGCGTACAATTCTTGCGACTCGTAGGCGCTACGGTAGGCGGGACGAAAGGCAGCGCCGCTGCTATTGCCGCTGGCCACACTCAAGCTCCCGCTGCCGGCGGCCGAGCCGAAAGTGCTGCCCAAACCGCTGCTATGCAAAGCTGGCGTACTCAACGAATTGTCGCCGGCGTTGCTGGGTGCGCCGCTGCAGCTGCTGCTGCGTATGCTGCCCTCTAGCTGTTGTTCGAGTTGTTCGCGTTGTTGTTGTGCGCGTAACTGTTCACTTATAATGCTGGCGGTGGAATCGCTCGGCGTCAGCGATACGCTGGAGGTGGCGGCCAACAGCTGGGCGCCCAAGAGCGGCGTCAAATTCGCTATGAATTGCTCTTGCTGCAGCTGTTGTCGCTGCTCGTCCAATTGGCGGCGATAGGCCTCGATTTGATCGGTCGAATTCGGTGACGTACTATGCAGGCATCCTTGAAAGAAATCCAGCGCTTCGTATATTATGAAACATAACCCAAGGACAAGGAATGTCTCCATCATAAAAAAGTGGTGGCCCACAGCGGCATTTTACGCCACAAGCCACAACTAAGCGACACGACGCACACACACACACAGACAGAGATACCAATATGCGAGCTCAGACTGTATGCGAGCACGACGCGTAATCGTTTGCCGAACACAGAAATTCACTTTATAGGTGCTTGTTGTTGTTGCTGCATGTGTTTTCAATTGTTTGTTAATTTATTTAAAATCATTTGTGATTCTTAAAATGATTTTTAAATTAAAGCTTTTTGTGCGGTGTTCTTTTTAATTTGCTTTCTTTAATACTGCTGCTGAAAATTCAAGCCTAAAATTATACAACAAATAGCGTTTACGATCATTGCACTGTGTGCTCGTGCAGCGCATTGCGAAAATTTGTGAAAATTTGCCAACAATTTGCGAAATTATTACTACAAAGGCAACAATCAAAGAAAAAAATAATAAAAGTGAAACGAAAGTTGTGATATTGTTAGAAAATTTAAGAAACTTGAGCATACTTACATTTCTTGAAATTTATGGCCTACATTTAGGAGTTTTGCACGTTTTTTTTTTGAATTTTTATTATTTATACGAAAACCATTTTCCAATAAGTATTAAATTTTCAATATTCACCAACATGCTATAATTTAAACTTTTCTATACTAAACATTCCGTTGTTAATGCAGCATACTTTTAGGCGCATTTTTAAAAAAGCAGGTAATTAGAGCAAAATATTCAGTAATTTTGCTCTTGCATTAATGCCAATCATTTATTTTAAAATAGTTTGTATTTTTCAACAAAAATAACAAAGCTATAAGCGAAAGGCGGAGAGTCAGTAATTTGAAGCATGATTGAACATTTTCAATGAATTTCAACGAATTTTCAAACGAATTTGCTTAATTAAATTTGTAAATATTTTATTTGCAAATCTGTGCTTATTTAAATAATGTTTTTGCAGCTTTTGGGAAATAACTGTGCATTATTATGCAGATAGTTTTGTAAATATTTAGGCGAAGCAAAGCAATTAAGTTTATAAAAATCCAAAAATACTAATTATATTGCATTTTTAGCATTAAAAAGTTTTTGCACATAATTTATGTGCATCGCGATGTATATCTCTGATTTATTATATTTAAATTGCAAATATTTGTGCAAAGCTAAATTATGTGGTTTTAGGAAAAAATGTGCAAATTAAGTCATGGCTGCAAATACGAGCAAAATAAATGAGTGTAGAATGTAAATATTCACTGATTTTTGAACCAAAAGAATATTTATGTTTCCACGAAATCATTCAGGTAATAAGTTATAATAAACCTTTAAGGGTTTTTCGGTATATTGTGGGTGCTAAACTGAGCTCTTTGTGATATTAGGCAAAAGGACAAGTAAGGACTATGGAAAGACACAGTGGAAAAGGGATGACAAAAGAAAGTTTCTAAACAAACAATGCAATATGCAACAGATTCCAATTCTGGACTTACGAACATATTCTACTATATGATAATAGAACATATCTTCATTAAACTCAGCAGCCTTCCAAAATCTTACTACCAAAATCAGAACATATTTCTATTCAACTTAGCGGCCTTCAAATAAACAATAATGATCAAAATCCCCTATAAAATTGAGACCGAATAGGATACTTTGTCCTGACCACACTAGATAGATCCTAACTCTTAAAGATATCTGTAGATATGCTTGCTTAATCAAGGCTTTTTTCTTGCTTGGAAAGACCTCGAAGGTTATGGTTATGGTTATGGTTTATGGCTCGGAAAACATCACATACCTTAGAAGAAATTTATATCAAAATACTATTTGATTTAGTTTAGAGTAATGTGAAGATCTAAATATGTTAACTCAGATGATGAATTTTAAATATCACTATGTTAATTTAAAGCATAATTTGAGAAATTTCTGTGCGACCCACTAATGAAACCCAAGCAACCAATTCAACCCCGCCTAGCTCTGAATTGAGTTCACTTGCTGATAGATTTTTTTTACCATCAAAAGCACAAAGGAACAGTGATCACAAGTAATTTTGATCTGCACAGATTATGCAATCCTCGAGAAATACAATAGGGTTGGTATTAAAAGACTTTCCTCAAGTAAACTTCTGCTTTGATTACTTTCCTCCTTTAAAAATTACGTATCTACAAGGCTCAACCAATCTGCAAACGTTTCACAAGTTCAAATTTTCATAAGTTCATATTTTCACAAATTTATATTTTCTGAAACACCCTATACTCGTACCATCCACCTTAACTAAAGGAAATTGAATTTTTATTAGACATAACTTTGTCAAACTGCTGAAATGGAAAGTGGCAATCAACCACTAATTAAGGGAAATTTGAAATTCCACAAGAGCACAATGCATTCGCGAGGCTTTGTGTCAAGTCTACAGCAAAAGTAGAAGCGGCACCACTGCAGAGCGCTATGCACAACCTGAAATTAGTTTTGAACCGGGAATTGCTTAATCGGCGTTAATTCGTAGAAAATTACAAGGTTGCTTTTGGGCGTCTAACAGCGAAATGACAAGTTGATCAACGAAAAGAGATGTTGAAGATAATTTGTCGTAACGAAATACAAACCATGAAGCAAACGAGCACATGCGAACTTTAATAATTATATAAAGCATGAAATTTGAAGCATAACTCAAGGCGTTTAATATTCACCGGATATTTGGGAAAAAATAAAAGTGGCGACTTCACAGAAATTTACCTGTCACACAAGAAGCGCACAGTCGACAACTTAAATCACTTTCAATTAAAAACTCACCACAAGTGTTAAACCAATTTCTGGTGATTCAACAAATTGAATTTTGACGACAGACAACAAAGCAGCGATGGCTGTCAAAAATCTAACAGTTAAAGGGCGAGTGACATACGAAACTTTTAGCGATTGCGGTGAAGTATTGAAAAGGTTAAATTATATGTATATACAGTAGTTATTCGATAAGACATGCGAGGCAATAAAACTTTGAAGCATACTTTTAAGCGCACATTTTTTAGTTACTAAACTCTATAAACTAGTTTATCGCGTTACCACTATGTTTAGCAATGCTTTCCAATAACCACGCCTGTGTGTAATACATAACAAATTGAGGTGCAAATGCGGCTACAGCAATTTACTACAACTTCAAGCAAACTCGATTACCGAAGAAACTTTTGCCTCTTGCCAGAGTTGCCAAATGCGAAAAGTGGTAAAGTTTATGGTTAAAATCGGAAGACTAAACTCACAAAGTGTTACTACTAGCTAGTAAACGGCATAATATTCTTCTTTTATGCAGTAGTTCAAAGTATCAACGCCTTACGCCTAAAACTATGCTATGAAAATTGTCAAAATTTTTAGTTTTGCAAACTACAAGGTCCGCTGTTATTTATGTGCTTGGAGTCTAGTTTGATTTGTGGTTTCCAAGACTTAATTTAAATTTTTAACTCTTCTATATTTTTACTGTTCCATATAATGCTTAGTAGATCTAGAGTTAAAAGTGCATTTTAGCGTCTAAAAATGTGCCCTGGTGGTAACTGTTTGTTTTTTTCGGAGTTTTCGTGTCAAAAAGCATTTTAGAATATCAGAAGTAGCTTGTAAATGAAAGTAATGGCGTCGATTTGATTCAAGTACGCCTAAATGTATGCTACACTGTTTATTGGTTGTCAATAATTTTAAAATTTTCCGAACTAAAGTAATCTTCCAATCATCGCGCGCTAGACTTTAAAGCATAATGAATCAAGAACCCTGTTAATCGGCGGGTTTATAAATTACTTGTATTTTTCTATCTTTGAACCGACCTTAAACTAAGCATTAAAAATAAACTAATCACCAAACCACCCATCTATTATTTCGCAGCAAATCTCTGAACGAGTTGGCAATTTTCAATGATTTCAAGGCAACAAATTTCAACTTTTATATACATATGTATATGTGTGCGTTGTGTTTTTCTTGCCTCAAAAACCCTTTTAAAGAAAATTTGTTTCCAAAAGGTTAACTAAATACCATTACTGTCGTGATTGTGCAGAAAATTGGACCACAACATTCTTTACGTTAGTGCAATGATTGCCAACAAAGGATTCTTAAAGTGACTTGCGCCCGTAAGATTTGGGTAAATGCAAGTCATTCGGTTTAATATCAAGAAAATCTACAATTCAATATTTTTATGAAATTTGCAAGATACATACTCGCAAGGGTAGTCATAGACTTATAGAAATTGCCATATACTGCTGGTGAAAAATATTTAACGGCAGCAATCTAACCTTTCACGGCAAGGTCACTTAAGTGATTATATCAACATGGAAGTCAGAAAAAACATTTTTTTTTTGGAAATTTTGTTTGAAAGAGTATTTTATTTATTTTTTCTTTATATACTAAAATTACGTGTCACTTTGTTTGTCTGCGATGGGCTCCTAAACTACTGAACCGATTCTAGCAAAATTTAGCACACTGTATACCGTTCGAACCAACTTGAAAGATAGAATAGTAAAAAAAAATTAATAAATAAAAAATACAGTGAAAGCTCTGTTAAATGGACGCTCTATTAAGCGGGCATTTCCATTAGTCAAGCACATTGGCCGATTTATTTGTATGAACATACTCAAATTGGATTGTTATACCGACAAAAACGTTTTCGCCTTTAATGGTAAATAAAATTTTCACTGTATTGAATAGTTTATTATATGAATAATAGTATAAAATGTATATCACAGCAACACGTGGCCAGATTCACTTGTATATTATAAAATACAATATGGTTCATATACAGATTTCAATTCACTTTAATAACACTACCAAACAAATCTGAAGGAAACCTTTTCGACTGATTTGCCAAGAGGTCTAGGAGTATTTGAGGTGCCTTGACTAAGAATTTGAATTGAAATATTTTCGATCACGTACAGCTAGTTTTGTCATTTTGGTAAATGATGGTGGTTCACTTCAGTAAAACAAAAAAACCTACGTTTTAAGAGATTTTTACTATCATTTTTGGTTTTAGCAATTCAAAATTTGCAAGAGACAAAATTTGATTGAAATTAGTGTTGAATCCCCTGATCCATAGCAGAACTCTCCAAAGAAAGTTATCTGGCGGTGAGGAAAACTTTTCTCCTTAAAATTACTCAAATCCAAAACCGAAATAAAGAGTTTACTACAGATGAATACAGTGGATGTTCTAAATACTGGTAAAAATTTCGATACTTTACAAATGGCGGCCTCCCAAAAATAATAGGTTTTGGGAGAAAATTTACACTTAAAAAATAAAAATTATGATCAACAAGTAGAGAAGGGTTCGGGTTAAAACCAACAATTTATACTCTTGCAACTTGCAAGAATTAAAGTCCAAGAAATTACTTCCGATTATTGTATTGATTTTTTTTTTAGTTTTTGTCAATACCACATACTTTTAACGAGCCACTTACTAAAAGGATGTTCCCTGGATTTCATTATGGTACCACACATACAATCGTTAATCATATGGAGTAAAGTCAGCCAGATGTTTGAAAATACTGATATTAGTTATATAGAGGTCAGGTGAAGTTTTCGCACAATTTTATCTTTTTTAGGCACAAAGATACACTGTTTTAAGTGAAACATGATTTGTAATTATGATTGAGATAACTCACATATTGGCCAATATATACAGCATAGAGTTACCTGGAAGTTCGAAAATTGTATATTAGGTATATGGGAGCGCAGGGAAATATTGATCCGATTCAACCAATTTTTTATACATAGAATTATTATTGTCAATCTTTCTGATTTTCATTTGTATTTCTCAGATATTGATTGATATTTTCGGTGAAAAGTCAGCTATAAGTACTGGACTCCACATTTCCGGTATTTGGGGGCTTAAACAGTTTTTGTTGGATTTGGACATATTTTCGTCGTAATATGGCATACGCTAAAAGCATTATTCATGCAAACTTTTATCCTGTTATATTAATTGCTTTTTAATTTTTTCAGTGGAAACAATTTCACCCATTTCTACACAAAGCCATAAGAATGTGAGAAGAATGTCACGAACCAACTTTTAATGAAATCGGTAGGTCGGCTCCCGAGACAAGTGATTTTACATAAAAGTGGGCGATGCCATGCTAAGCCTATGCTCAAAATTTTTCACTGGTTCTCATTGCGCCTTATCATAGCATTTCGGATGTAAAATTTAATGTAGAGTACCGTTATATCGGGAGTCAACGTTACTATGGCAAATATAATAGTTATCTGTCAACCAGTTTGTTCCATTTTTAAAATGGATAAAAACATCGAGCAAGGAATTTGTCTCATATTTTCTCTTTTGCGTTTTATTTACAATTTCCGGTTACTTTTCTGTCACAATGTATGTACACTTGATATATAAGTGATATAAAAACAGATTTTTTGCACGTGAATAGAACCCTTTAAAAAGGCATTAAAAGGATTTGCATCGCTGAAAGATAGAAAGGATAGAGAAGACTTGGCAATTTTTACTCGAAGTTCTTTATTAATAGCTTGATAATCAATCAACTTTTTTGTGAATGTTCTCATATAGTCTATCGTAAATTTTTAATTCATAATTATCGAGCTTTGTATCTATTTTTTTGTTTTAACTTTAGATGTTGTTTTGCTTTTATTATTTTTTTTTGTAATGAAAATTAGTAATTTTTTAATGTTGTAAATATTTTGAATTTTTGAAGTATACCTTTAGGAGCTAATTATATAAATCATATTAATTTTCTTTACCGCCAATATATCATATATTCAGCAGATAAATCGAGAAGCGAATGAGCATATGAGGAAGAAATTCCTCTTAGGAAATAAGCGATATTTCGGAAACCTATAAAAAGTGCAGGGTTCGCAATGGTTCAAAAAAATTGTTTTAAACTAAAAACTCAAGTGAAGTACCGTGTTCACTTACTAAAATTTCACAAAAATCCAATTCAATTAAGTTTGCTCAGCAGATACGTCACCACTTTTGCAATGACTTTAATACTTTTCAACTGCTGTGACCAGAATTGGGACACGGCCGAATTTTCGGCACAAAATGGCGTCTGATTATAACAAAGTTTCCGTTGATTGCTGCAGAGCCAGATAATTTGTGTGCTTTCACTTTCACTTTGACAAACATAACAGTATTTGCAAAAATAGACTACGCAGCCAGCCAACAACAACAAAGAAGTATTAAAGTATATTTTAGAAAGTGCTTAGATTACAAGCGGCAGCAAGTATTATGCAGAAGCGGATATTTAATTCTACACTGTTGGGCCTAAGGCTGGGCAAAAGTTTAATGAAAAGTACGAATACGGTAGCAACCAAACTATATAATCAAACTGGCAACTCTTTCCATAGCAAACTGCCGTACTTGCGTAGCTACATTAGAGGATGCTCGACAAATTTGCGCACAACTTTTTCTATGTAATTCTATGCTTTGCTTAATTCCATTAGATGCTGCGGAAATGGCAGCAATCAGCAAAGGCCGCAGCACTGGCTCATGTGCATACACACATACATATAAGAAAATGAAAGAGAGATACTACATATGAAATTAGATAGCTGTGTGCCTGTGTGTATATATTACGGTTGGGTGGTTATTTCTCTCGTTTCACTTTCGCTTTGCGGAAATTTTTCCTTCTTTACGCTTTTCGTTCGTTTGAAATTTGAGTCAGCATAAAAATATCATTGCCTACTTTTAGGGTTGCAGCCTCAAAAACTAAACATTCACTTATCTGTGCTAAACGAACATTTACTGCGAACGAGCGACTGAATAAACAACTTTTTGGCAGTTAGTTGTTTGGCTCTTGGCCATATCAAAGCAATACTAGGAAATATTACACACACATAGAAAGGTCTACAAATATATACATAGAAAGTTCTACAAACACATAGAAAGTTCTATGCGCACATATTTGTCTACACGATATATGAGTGACGACTGATTGACAGCAGCCAGCCGGCAAGCGAGGCTCACATATGTGCATGCACTTCGCAGCACCATATTTGTCTGCATAAGTGTTCGCGAAGCGAATTCGCTTAAAGCAAATCACATGTGGTTCTTCGAAGCTGTTATAACAGGATATACATAATGCCGAATATAATGTATGGTAGCAAAAATATATTTGCTGCAGTGATATGAATTTAATTGTATATATACAGAATGTAGCATACATTTAGGCGCTGTAATGTAAAGCTTGGTAAATACGTACATAATTTGACAAAGTTACACTTATGCACTTTTTGCATATATTTAAGTAAAAATTTGTATTTATTTGCTGCAGTCGAGCTCACTTGGCATTTGACTGTGGGCGCCATGAACTGTAAAGTGAGTACAACTTGAAAACTTTTTTACTTGACAAGGTATGTTTACGATATTTGGCAAGAATTAATGTCCCAGACAATGCTATAATCCACGAAGATTTTAGTCAGATCGGTTGACTATTGCATATAGCTGGCATGTAAACTGAACGATCAAAATCAACTGTTCGTATGGAAAATTTTTCATTTGACGAGATATCTTTACGAAATTTGGCATGGAATTTCATATAAAGTAGTGCTATACATCTCTGAAGAAATTTTTCAGATCTCACCACTATATGATATAGCTGTCATACAAACTGAACTAACAGAATAAAAATATTGTAAGGAAACGTATGTATTTTTGAAGGGTTTTAGTTGTTGTTGTCGAGGCAGAATTATTTTTGAAGGATATTTAACTTCACCGCAACCGTGGTCAACATTTTTCCATGTTTTTTTCATTTCTTTAACTTTTGCAATTTTGAAGCTAGTTTATTGTTAGCTTAAGGCTGTAGCGCTTTATGGTTCTTTTATAAAAAAAAAAAAATATTCCAGCATTTCTCCACAGCAGCTGGTGACCACGCGCTGACCTCAACTTGTCTCCAAAAACTTATGCTACAAATATATATAAACAGTTGTACGTATTTAGCCAACGCAGTCAACAAGCCAAGCAGCAGCCGCATTGTGTTGTGGACATTTGTCTGCATAATTTTTAACTACTTCAACTTTTTATTATTCTAGCGTGCTTTATTGTTGTTGTTTTTTTTTTACTTTTCAGTATGATCTCTTGGGCGCATTCAGTGGACGCCGCGCTCGTTGCTGTCATAATTTCATCGTTTTTACTTGGCGCCTATTGTTATGCAGCGGAATTTCGCGCACGTTTGAACGCAGTTTAGTTATGCAAGTCATACATAAACATATTTAGACACTTGCTGGCTGAAATTGTGCATAACCTTCAACACAAATTAAAAGAAAAGTAAAAATAAAAATAAATTTGAAGCTGTGAAGTAGCAGAGTATAAAAAAGTAGCAGCATTTTAGGCGCACTGCAACTGAATCAACCAGTTATCTATGTACTTATATAGGGCACTGCGGCACACTAGTTTTGAATTTGCAAATAACGTATTTTTTTCATTAACACGACCTGACCTCACTGAGTAAACTAGTTTCATAAGCGCCCATCGATTTACTATAATTTTTTATGTGTTTGCATAAAATCTGCTCTTACTGATTTCGACTATAATCGCTCGTTGGCTGTGTAAAGTATTTACTGCACCATTTTCGTTGTTTGTGTAAGCAATTTATGCGAGAATACGGTAAATGTTATGGTGAAGACATAATATTTTATGACTGAGTTGAAATGAGAACAGGGTCAGGGCAACTGAGCGAACATATGTATACACATAAGTGAATGTGGGTGTGTTAAGAGGAAAGTTGGATAGATTCTATGATTATATTATTCAGTAGCCTATTCGCTAGCAGCAAAAATAATTTCTTACTTCTCTGGATATCCCATCGAGAGCATTAATATTAAGATTAAAGTAGGTTTCCAGTCTAACTTGTAATATTTAAAAAAATTGAAAAAAGTTAAAAAGTTTGTGAAAATTATCTTTGAGTCCCGCCTTTTTTTTAAATTTTTTTTTCAGTTTTACAGCTTCTTCCAACATTGCTTTCTTTTTCAGATGACCTGGTCGTTAACGACGTGCTTAAAAAACTAGAAGATCGTGGCTGCCGGGTGGTTGCCTATGCAGACGATGTATCACTTATGGTCAAAGGAAAGTTCTTGATTACCGTATACGAGCTGACGCAAGGGTATCTCAGCGCCAAAACAAATTTGGCAATCGAAAGTGGTCTCGCCATCAACCCAAATAAAACCGATATGTTTTTATTTACTAGATTATACAAGATCCCGGTAGCACCGCTACTGCAACCTGCAGATACACTTAAATATCTTGGGCTCATCCTGGGTAAGAAGCTTTCATGGAAACCGAATATCGAAAAGAGAGAACAATAGGCATTGATTGCATTATACTGTAGTAGAGGGGACACTGGCAAAAGATAGGGTCTCTCGAAAGCAGTCCTCGAGCTGTAGGTTCTATAGCGTCTTTATGTGATGGAGGGCTTTAGAAAATACTACACTTGCAAAGAAACTCGAGAGCGTTCAACAGGCGGCGCCCAACAGTATTTGTAGTGCATGAGGTCCACTGCAACCGTGGCACTTAAAGCCATCTTTCACATAGTGCCCGTAGACATCCTCGCAAGATGAATGGTTACTAAAATTGCTATCAGATTCGGAAATATTCTTCCTCACCGCTAATCATCTTGTTTTTCGGAGGTGCTCCTAGTGAACTGCTAAGAGATCCAGCGATGTAAAATTTTTCAAAATTAATATACGGTTATTATAATGCAATAAATACTGTGAATCGTCACTTAAAATGCAAAACAATGTAACATCACTTTTCATAAGTTTACAGGCGAAGGAAAAATGGCATAATAAAAACCACTCATTTTGGAACAAAATTTGGGTTTCGGTTATAAAATGGTTATATATAGGTTATACATTGGTTATATATTGGTTATATCTGAGAGCGGAAGCTTGAAATTTTACGGTGTAGTGAATCGAGTAAAGAACTCAATTTCAATTTTTTTGATGGTTCGTTGTTTTGCATTTCACGGGAAGATATGTAAACTTGTATTTTGTTTATTAATTAAAATTCACGAAAACCATGTTATGTTTTGGCTTGCAAGTGGATATAACTCCTCAATAAACACACTTAAATCTCTTCAAAGCGACTATAGAAGAAAATCTTAACATGGAACCTTTAGCTAAAACTTCTACACTACAGAAGTAAATTAACAAAAAAAAGAAACCCAAACGACGATTTGTTGTGCCCTCCTCCGTATAGTCCTGACTTGGCACCGAATCACTTTTCTTATTTCCGTACGTAAAAAATAAACTTAGAAAAAGAACGTTCGACACCTCGAGAGGCGGTTCAAAAGGCATGTTATGGAGATACCTCAATCAGAGTGGCAAAAGCGCTTCGACTATTGCACCAAAAACAGTGATATTTCCCAATGAAACCAATCACATATGAAATATAATCTAAAATAAAATTTTACTTGAAAAATTTTTTCTAAAATTTGTGACTGTATCATATTTTTGCTATAGTTGTAGTTGTTACTCAAAAACTCTTAATTTGTGGTTACATTCTTCATAAGAAAAACGATGCTGAATTCAAACAAAATGCACACAATATTCTATAGAAATAGCACTCCTACATGCAGTAGTTGTAAAAATATTTACAGACATACGCCTGTGTTCATGTAAAAAATATTTCGGTATTTGCCAGCCACTGCTTTCATGCTCTTTTTTGTGCTTTTCACTTGCAACAATAATCAAAAGAATTTGGGCAAATATTTTTCGACTAATACAATCATTGTGCGGCCGCCGGCACTACAAAGCAAATAATGCAAATTCTCTTAAAATCAAAGCAAAATAACAAAAATTTATTTGCACACACACACACACGCACGGACAACTGCACACAAAATGATACACCGTCAGCAAAATTGAGAACAAAAGTCAAAAGCATAAAGCACTACTTCGGATTTCATTTATTTCATTACTAATTAATAAATAGCCGACAGGCAAATGTCTGCGCTCGGAACGGAGTGTTCAATAGAAAGCAACAACAACAAAAACAGCAAATTGCAAATTCATGTAAAACCAAATAAAAGCGCTTTCAAGCGAAAACTGCTGAATATTTTTATTCTAATTGATGTTGTAAATGGAGAAATAACTGTATTTTAGTGTTCTTTTTCAAACATGAAAGCTACGGCAAAAATAGTAAACTGAGTGGCAATCGGAAATTTGTAGAATATAAAAATAAGAAATTCAGAGGAATTATTTTACACGAACGAAAGACGGAGTTTGAAAGGAAGAATTCCGAAATATTTAAAACATACAAGGAGCGTTCCAAAGAAAACAGGACTTTAAAAAAATAGAAAAAAACGTTTTTTCGTCAAAATCAAATTATTTTATTCAAAATAGTCTCCTTTTTTTTGCACGGTCCAAAAGCGTGTCGAACGAGTGTTTTAGCTTGCTGACGGTGCAAGCCTTTTGAATGGCCTCTACGTCTGCATAATTCTTTTCTTTCATGGGCAAATGCATTCTCCGAAAAGAAAGAAGTGGCACTGTGCCCTATCAGGTGAATACGGGGATTGGTTAATGGTTAAAATGTGATTTTTGGTCAAATATTCTGAGTAATTTTTGGTCGTCAGTCAATTTGTGTGGAACAAACCGTGTACACACCTTTCGCAAGCCCAAATGTTCGGTCAAAATGCGATAAATTGATGTTTTGGAGTTGTTCAATTCGATTTCCATGAAATTCAATGATGATTTTGGCTGACTTTCGATGGAATTTCCAGAGATCAAGGATTTTGATTGGCCCACATGTTATTTGTGTCCTCACGACCACTTTGCAAACGTTGAAACCACTCGTGCTACGGGTTAGGCAATCATCGCCATGAACTTGTATCTGGATTTTGATGGGTTAGTTTGTATCGCAGCTATATGCTATAGTGGTCGATCTGAACCATTTTTTCGTATTTTTCGTATACCTTCTCAAATGAAAAAGATGTCCATAGAAGGACTTGAGTTTGATATGTCAGTTGTATGGCGGCTATATGCTATATGAGTCCGATCTGAACAATTTCCTCGGAAAAGGTAAGATCTTAAGCTTCATTTAACCAAAAAAAAAATTAAATTCGGGCAAGTTGAAAAAAAGTTACAACTGTTAAAAATGAGTGGAAATAATTAAAAACTTCGCTATGTTTTGAAATTTTTGTAAAAAATAAGGAAGAATACCACGCAAGCTACCAAGGTAATTTGTGAAGTTTACGGAAACGATGCTGTATCAGTTCGTAGGGCACAAGAATGGTTTGTTTGCTTTCATTCTGGAAATTTCGATGTGAAAGAAGCACCTCGCTATGGTCAACCTATCGTTGAAAAAGTCGATAAAATTATGGAAAATATTAACCAGGACCGTCACATAAGCAGCTATGACATCGTTAAAGAACTTAACATTTATCATCCAAACGATTTTGAATCATTTAAAAAAGGCTGGCTACAAAAAGAAGCTCAATATTTGGTTACCACATAAGTTGCTTATGAGAAATGTAATGTACCGAATTAACATCTGCGATTCTTTGCTGAAACGAAATGAAATCGAAGTCGCACAAAATGGTACATCTTTGGATGTTTAAAGTTCATTATAAATACAAAAAAAAATAAGTTGAAGTTTAATTAGAAATACGAAAAGACTTTTTAGACTACCCAATATTTAACTGAACTGGTATTTGAAATAATAGTAGAAGACAATTAGAGGGTACCAACGAAAAATTTTAATACTTGGCATTAATTTGAAATGGAGCTAAAAATGCGTTCCAATTGGCTGTTGACATAAATGCGGCAAAATAAAAAGGTTCATTCTACGGACCTATTATGGTACGTTAAAAATCAGATTGGTGTATTTCACAGGAGATATGTTTTTACGCCTGATCATTGGAGATCTTGCTCACCGACAGAAGTCTCTATAAAAGCTATCGTAGGTCAATTAATCAAGTATGTAATGCTTAGACTCGAGCAATTGTTAATTAATATTTCACATTTTTTAATGTTTATAATTTTGTTTCAAATAAGCTTGGGAGCTGTAAGTCGTACTCAAGAACTATATCGAACCAAAAGTATTGTGACTATGGAAGTATAGATTTTTGAAGCACTTGAGTATTACGAAAGCATCGATCTTATCAATGTCTTTCTGGTTAAATTTAGGTGATTCTCAATATAATTTTAATACTTTTGTGGATGTTTGAATGAGCTCATAGCAGATACTTGATAAATGCAATAAATTAAAAATGCTTAGAATGATTTAGTACACATCTATAACATATAAATTCACCAATTGGAAGATTTTTGCCAATCCATATTAATTTTGAACATATTTAGCCTTCCAAAACTTATTTACAATTCAGTTTTCCTGCGACTTAATGACTTAAAAACTGAAAAAAATATTACTGACTTGTTTTTGCTAAATGCCATTCATACATTTATTTACACAAATCCGCTGTCTACCCTTGTGACCACAAAATCCAGCTTAACTCTGCTTACGTCACTCACATGACTGTGTTGTGCCGCAAGCATAAATAACCTGCACACACAGCACACGATACGTAAATCAAATATACCTTCGTATAGTATATGAGCTAAAATACAACAAATGCAAAGCAATGCTGTCGGATTTAATAAAAGCTGGATGTTTAAGCCAGAAATTCATTTTTTTTACAACGCAGCTAGACCAACTTCCACAAAACCGCGTAACTCAAAGAGTCGCACGTTTAATGGATTAATATTAAAGTCTTAAAAAAATTGTTTTTTGTTATTACGTAACTCAAAAAAATATAACTCAACAAAACTATAATGTGGCAGTCTAAACATTTTTATGAAATAGTCTATGTAAAGTGTCTACTACGCAAGGCCAAAGCCAAAATTTGGCAGCAAAAAAATATTTTTTCGTTTTGTTTTTTAATTTCCTTTCTCTTTTTTCTTTATTTAATTTCAGCAAATTCTTACATTTTGCCAAAAAGCTGTCACACATGACATATTGAGCACATCAAATCGATTTATAATCCATCAAAGCTGGCAACATACGGCACATCAAAGCAACGGCAACGGAAAACAAAACCAACAAACGGTAAACAAGTAATAACAACAAACAAAGCATGTTGTAACAACAAGTATATAAGCAAATAGACGCACAAATATTCCAATATCTTTTGTACACACCGCCTCCAATAGGTTTTCTGCTTTGGAGGCATGAGGCAACCTTTCATTCTACTTTGTATACGGCTCAAACACACACACAGACGTACACCAGCTCTCGTTCTGTGTGGCACTTTTCGGTATATTGCCCTTGCTGCTTCGCTGCTTACGAATTGGGCTTGCAAAAAGCCAAGCGGCTATCAGTTCGAATGATATTGAAAAGCCTTGCATGCGAATTGGATTAAAATGTTACGTATACGCCATGGCACACGCTGCAAAGCAGCAAGTCCGTTTGTGTATGAAGGCCAAATATTGCATGGAATTGAAAGAGTTGCATATGTGCAACAATAACAACAACAGCACCAACAAAAATTAACAACAACAACAGCAACAAGCAAAGAGGAGAATGACAGCAACCAAAATCGGTAGTAAAAACAAAGCAATAACAACAAAAAAACTATTGCGAACTGGCAAGTGAAGGTGAATGGCATGAAGTAAAATGGCGAAATAGAAAAGAAGGGACAAAGAATATGAGGAATGCAAAACACATGCAAGCTGCTAACCTGAAGAGCACGGTGCGTGGCATAGACATTTTGTTTTGTATCTACTGTAGGCTTTTTCGAATAAGTTAACGTTCAACGCGGATCGTACTATTTCAGCAGATTCCAAAATGTTGGTGAAAACTTCTTACAAGTGACTTAGGCGGCAATTTTTAAAACCAGAATATTAAGGCGATAGACGATTTGTAGTTTTTCAGTAATTTACTGAGAAGCAATTATTTTTGTCTGTCTGTCTGCATATACACCAACTAGTTCTTTAGTTTTCGATACTCTGATCTCAGACTTAGCATACGCCTTTTTCCTTAGGAAGCTGCTCACATGCCTGAACTACGGTAGCATATAAATAGCTGTCATGCAAACTAACCGATCAAAATCTAATCCTTGTACAGAAAACTTTTTTATTTGACAAGTTATCTTCATGATATTTTGCATAAATTATTTCCCGAGCCAACGTTATATTCTACAAAGAAATTATTCAGATCGGATAACTAGAGCATATAGCTGCCATACAAACTGTTCGCTCAAATCAAGTTCTTATATGGAAAACTTTTTTCTTAGTCAAGATATCTTCACCATATTTGGCACGAATTACTGTCCAAGGCAGTGCTCTAATCTGCGAAGAAATCGCTCAGATTGGTCTACTCTAGCATATAGCTGCCATACAAACTGTTCGATTAAAATCAAGTTCTAGTATGGAAAACTTCTCTATTTCACAGGGTATCTTCAGTAAATTTAGCGCAGATAACTGTTTAAGGCAACATTAGAATATCTGAAAACAACAAATACGACAACTATAACACATATCTGCCATACAAACTAAGCAATCAAATTCTACATATAAATCTTTAATATTCCTTCATTTATAAGAAATGCCCGTTTGATTGATATTATAGTTACAGTACTGTCGAAGTTAACGATTTTTGGCTTTTACCCCCCCTGCAACAAAAATAACTCAAGCCTCAATACAAAAATGTTTCAATACTATTCCGATATCACCTACTAGTTTCAAACACTTTTTACATGGAGTTAACCAGAATCAATTCATAGAACGAATAATGCTGTGATCCACTTAAGCATTACATACTTTCAACAAGAAACGCATCCAGAGTCTTTCCATTTTCTCGTTTTAAAGCTTCTTTGTATCATGTGAAGCACATTTGGTTTTTGCACTGAACTCTACATTGACTAAAAGGTACTTTCTCTTCTGCGAAAATGTAATCACAAAGTGAAATGAGGAGCCAACAACATCTCAGGCGCGTGTGAAAAAAGTAGTCATTCTACACAAATATATAGATGCAAGCTTTTGTTATATAATGAAAAGAAAATTTTGAAATATTTTCAAAAAAGAAAAACTGTAAATATTTTTTCTACTAATTCCCAACGTGCTCGCACAAATGAGAAAACGCCAATCGGCATGCAATATTTGCCGCTGTCCAAAGTCGGGTCAGCAAATTGCAGCATTTCGAAAAGCAAACTAATTGCATTTAATGTGAAACAGCAGCATAGCTTACAGCAACAACAACGAAGCACTACTACCATATACGGCTGACACGCCCATTATTCACACAGCATATAAACACACACACAAAAACAGACGTGCAGACAGCTCTCGATAAACTCACTCCTGCCGCAACTCTTTCAACACACACTGGTGTAGTGTGCCGTTATGCATTAACTGTACTTCCATTTCAAGAGTCAACACAACAAGAAAAAAATCAGCCAGCAACAAAATAATGATAACAGATTTATATTGCCGCAAAACTTGGCAGCTGAGCCGCAGAGGCATCAACAAACATTGCGCAAAACTTCATATGGTACGTGCCTTTTCATTTGGCAAGCTACTTTGTGGCGCAACAACAACAAATGAAGCACTGTTCACAATTGCAAGCGAAATAAAGTAATCAAACTCATCGCAAGTATATTTCAACTGCAAAGAGCGGTATGTGGCGGCACAACAGCTCCGTGGCATGAGGGACGCTAAGTGTGTGTAGAGCTACCTTGCGGCAGACCATAGAGAAATCAATAGCAAAAGCTTAAGAGAAATGAAGTATTGAAGAAATAAATAAGCTTTTCATTGGTTATACGAACTAGCAGCGCTGACTTGCAACAAGCTACTCGCAAGTTGTATGCCACAAGCAGCAAGAGGGCTTAATTGTTGGAAAAAGGTAGAAAATTGGATTTCATAGAATTTTGCAGAAAAATTACGAAAAATACAAATGTATGTATATAACGGTATTGAATTTCTGCTTCAAGTGAAGACTCTATAAAAAGCGGTAATGTAGACATTTATTGATAACTACTTGCCAGTTAATTTTATTTAAAAACAAGAAAAAAACTTTAACGTGGCTATCACCAGGTGCATTTTTATAGTATATAGTGATAAAAAAATATATATATATACATATATTTATTCTGATTTTAATTGTTTAGTTTGTATGGCAGCTACATATATGCTATAGTGGTCCGATCTGAACAATTTGTTCGAAGATTGTAGCGCTGTCTGGGAAAATAATTCATGCCAAATTTCATGAACATACCTTCTCAAATAGAAAAGTTTGCCATACAAGGACTTGAGTCCGATTTCTCAGTTGTTTGGCAGCTATATGCTTTATAAGTCCGATCTAGACAGTTTTCTCGGATATTATAGTCATGTCTTGGATGGTAATTTCTGCCAAAAATCGTTAAGCTGCCTTTTCAAATAAAAGAGTTTTCTATAAAATAACTTGAATTTGATCTGCAGTTGTCATGAAAAAGTCATAATTGAAACTAATAACTCTTTTATATAAAGATCAAGGCTTTATTATCTGTTCTCTACTTCTACTTCTAAGAATGAGAAAGAGAATTTACGCTTATATCTCTCTCCGTTCCTGTATGAGGGCTTAATATGAGGGCAATAAAGACGATATTTTGCACTAAAGCCAATATCACTTTGTAGAAAATAAGTAAAAATGTCTAAATCAAGATTGTTTTCAGAATATTAGAGACCACGCGAAGCATTTTTCTGAATTGACTGATGAATGATTCAGGTCGAAGAAAATGTTACTTAGCGGACATACAAGAAATGTGAAATCAGTTGAAGGGTCAAAAGCCGGATGGTAATAGAAAACAATGTTGAAAATTTTTAGGTGTGAGCATTACTTTTAGACGAAATATTCGAATAAGAGATGCTGTAGAATATGATAATTGACTAGAAACTATAAAGCCGAAAAATGTATGAATGAGAGAGCTATTAGACAATGATATTCAAGTAATAAGATTCAACAAAAAAAGTTAGGGTAAAGCTACAATAAGGGCATCAAACTCTCTGGTTTCTTCAAAGACTTCTACGTCGTTGAAAGCAATCTTCGTATTAACACATAAGGCTTTTGCATACAGCTTAGAAGCTTTCTCACAACAATTAATAGTATTTTTACAAAAAAAGTAGCAGAAATACTTAAAAAGATACCAGTTTTGCGTAGGCATAGGTTAGAGTTAGGTTAGTTCAAAGGGTTGATCCAAAAACAATAGATCTCGCATGGACATATATTCGGCCTTTTTTTAGCTATTAACTCCAAAAAGTGAAGCATCAGATCCTTATAGATTAACAAAGCGTTTTGAACCTGCCACAAATTTACTAACTATGTCAATCACAGCCAAGCCACTTCGTTACGGGTTCTGCAAATATGTGTTCACCGAGATATTAGAGAGATATAGAGGAGGAAGTGACAAGATGATTCCACCTCGTCTTCCTCATTCTTCCATACAGCTTTGAAAAAGAGCGTTTGAAAAAATATTCAGCCGCACTTCTTATGAACCTATATGACAGTTTCCAGTCAGAACACTTACAATTGCGGTGAGATGAACTTTGTTGAGGGCCAGTATCTCGGAAGACCTTTTACGGTACATTTCTGTAAATACATTTAGCAAAGTGTACCGCAATTGAATGAAAACATGAACTTCGGAGATTCCCAGTCGCATAAGTTCTGCTTGTTAAACAGCGCTTGCTGAGCTCACTGGAGGTCCAAAGGTACAACGCTAGAACGCAAAAATATATCAAAAAACTAAATCGCTTCCAATCGGATGAAATTGCAGAAAGGACGATTCCGTTGTGACATAGGCTTAGTAAGGATTTTCTTATTTTAATTTGATTTGAATTGAGTTGAAGTTTCTAAGAAAACATACTAATGATATATAGAATATATACTTTCAACATTTTAAAAACATTTTCAAAGTGTACACATAAATGATGAGCGTCACGGACCTGAGTCGATGTAGCCCTAGCTGTCGGTTTGTCGGTATGTATAGATACGAGCTAATGTCTTACTTTTTGAGATATCCATCTGAAATTTTATAAACGTCCTTTTTCTCCAAGAAGCTGCTTACATAGTTTTCACTAAATTGAGCCATTCAGCGGGTAAGGTATCTTACCTAAATCTCAACTTTAATGAAAAGTTATAAAATTTTTAAACGAATAGTTGATTGCTTAAAGAAATAATAAAAACTAACAAAAAGTGAAGAAAACTACTATAAAAGCCAATACGAAACTGTTAAATATCTCATAAAATGGCTGCCAACGCGCTTCAAGAGCGCTTTATTTCTATACATATGTAAATATGTATGTTTATGTTGGAGGAAAACTAATCTTGACGAATTCACTTGCGTGACCGGAAATGTGATGATGGACAAATATCCAAACGACTTGGCTGGAATATAATTCATTTCATTGCAAATAAAAATTAACGACACACAAAAGCGTGACAACGAAAATCGAAATGGAGAAATAACATTTTATTGCCTGACATCAATTGAGAATGCCGAGCACAACGTTGTAGCAAATAGCAAATGGAAAGGGGCGCTTGGAAGAGCAGAGATCTAGAAGAAGCACATACCCGCAGACAAAAAAATAGGTATGAGTGTGCATAATAGAGTTGTGTTAGTGTGCGTGCACTATGGTTAGGACGCATAAAAAAAGCTGGCGGCTAGCGGTTTTGTGGCGAGAGGGGAACCGCTCGTGCGCTGCTCGTGCAAATTATGCTGATGAGCAAATAATACACAAGTAATAATCATAAATTATAATGGATAGAACAGGATGTGAATGCATAAAAAAAGCGAATGTCGAAAATCGGAATTATGTGCACGCCTACTCCCCGAATCGGACTACCACTTCAGCGGCGCGTGCGAGGAATGTAGGGAGTGGAGAAAATTGAAGAAATACGGCAGAAGAGGCAAAAAAGTAATTTGACGTGCTCATGTCAGGCAGACTGCTGAACACAGCGGATGACAGTCAGTCGAGTCATCAGTAACAAATCCCGACTATGCTAACAGCAACAGCAACAACTAAGCATGAGCCAAGTGTGGTCCATCACGCACATCAGACGCCGCTTGGAAGTTGTCAGCAGCGTCGTGCGGGTTTGCAGCCCCCGCGCTCACTTTGCTTTCTCTTGCGCATTACTGCTCAACTCACTCCCCCAAAAAACCATTTAAGCTTGTTTTTACAGTTGTTTTTGGCGTTCATGTGCTTGGCATTTTGAATATTTTCGCCAAATCGATGTTTGTCAGCGTTGAAGTGGCGCGGCTGTCAGTGGCGTTGGTGAAGAGTCGTCTCTGATTTTTTCAGTTTTTTGTTTTTATCGCACAAAAAATGATCATCAATAAAGTAATGATTATTTCGGTCATAATTATTATCGCAATGCTAAACACTGCCGAGTGCGAGACTCTGCATTGTGTCACTTCGCCGCTGAGCTGTCAATGGCTGTCTTCATCGTCGTTCTTTCGTCGTTAATGTCACGGCGGAGTGGCACTCAAGGCGAAAATGCCTGCACTCGACGGCAATAAATATACAAATTTCTTTCATTTTCCTTTTAATAAAGATAGCGGTTCTCACTTTTTAACAGCTCAATTCTCCGTTATGATTTTTCGCCGTTACTAAGCGTTGTACTTTTTCGCTTTCTTCGCTCATTGTACTTCCTTTTTCATATAATTCGATTTTTTCACGCTTTGTTTTGTCTGCTCGCAATCGTTACGCTTTGAACGGGTGCTTCAATGGCTCAATCGTGTACTCAAATGATTCATTTGCGTTTGCTCCACTGGCTGGCTGTTATGTCTTCACGTTTTTTATCATCTTTTTTCCACGATAAGCAAAATTTAAATGCCACAGCACGTCAGTGATTTTTGTCAGTCGTAATTTCCATTGCCACGCCCAATCCTTCCTCTTCGCTTTATTACTACTCCACACATTTTTTCAAGGACATTCTTTTTATGTCTCTTTCCATTCTATTATTGTTGTTGTTGCTTTTCATTTGATTTATACCTTTGTGTATTATGCGATTTAGTGTCGCTTGGTTTCGAACGTGGCAACGCTGCGTAATTCATTTTTCGCTTGACGGACGAATTGCTGGTCACTTATTTGAATTTAACATTTTTCACGCCAATTTTAACATTGATTCGCTATTTGACTTGATTTTTCTGGGTGAACTGCGTTTTTTATTTTTCTTTCTCTACCCACAAGGTAGAGATACTTGCGTGTGTTGGAGTTCGGAGGTTAAATACTGATTTTGAAGGGAAGCGGGTTTGTAGCAGATAAGAAAAAGTTAATCTAATTAAAAGTAGTTATTCTGAAAAGGTTTGTATATAGTTATTCGCACCATTGTTTTATAAATATTTAGGATTGGTAACAAAATTGTGAAAAAGTTATTTCTAACCTAAAAACAGGAGATAACCTCAAATGGAGTACGTCAGAATAAAACTTCTGCTTTTTCATACTAAGCAACGTTGGCTTTTACATATTTACCAAGAAATTTTAATTAGAAGTTTTTGTCTTTTCTATTCCTAGCCAGTTCAACATGATCGACCTACTGAGCGTACTATTCGCAACACCATCACCTATGTATCTTGAGACCCAGCATATTATTGGATAATATTCGACCGAATAGACCACGTCCAGCAGACAGTAAAAAAATATAGCGGCCGTAGCTGAAAGTATGCGTGAAGACCGTGGAGAGTCGATTAGGCGCCGTTCCTAGCAACTCAAACTGACATATGGAACGACTTAGCGCATTTTACGTCGAGATTTTAAATTGAAAGCGTACAAAATATTTATGCAAGTTATAGCAAGTTTTTGCAAGAACTGAGGCCACTTGACCTTCCCAAGTAACATCGCTACGAGCTCTTGAAAAGTTCAAAAGAGATTCGACGTTTCCGAAGCAAATTTTGTTCAGCGGTGAAGTCCATTTCTGGCTCAATGGGTATGTAAACAACGAAAATTGCCGCATTTAGGACGAATTCATTCATCAAGAAAAAACTTCGTTTTGGTGTAGTTTGTGAGCCGGTCAGTCCATATTTCTTCAAAAATGATGCCGGTGAAACGAACCCGTCAATGATGACCGTTGAGGCGCCATGATAACCAACTATTTGATGCCTGAAACTGAAGATCGTGATCGCGGCATCGGTTTCAACAACACGACGCCATTTCATAAAGATCGCATTAATCAAAGGATTTATTGAGAGAACACTTCGGTGAGTAGATAAGTTCACGTTTTAGGCCGATCGATTACTATCCTAACATTTACTTGTGGGGAACGAGCAATTTGTGTATAAAATAACCAACTTCTAGAGAAGAAAAACATACGGGTAAAATTTTATACCAATATCTCAAAAACTGAGAGACTAATTAGGCAGTTGTTAGTTTTGGTCTAAACAGTAATACAGTGTTTTTTCTGCTTCTGCATAGATGTAGTATTAATTTTCATATTATACCCGATATGAACCATGATCAACTCTTTGGTCTCACCTGCAACCCAGCCACTAATATGCCACTTTACAAAATTGTTTCGGAAAGCGAAAATATTTTAAAGTAATTGTGGAAAATATTTAAAAGTTCAATACTTCGATTTCAAGGAGTTCTAATGACTGTGATGCCACTAAAGAAATGTATAAAATTGTTTACCTTAAGTCATACGATACTCATGAGACAAATTTAGTACAGATTTGCAAAAAAAAAAAACAATATTATCGTGTAAAAAAAATACATTAAAATAAATATTTGCGTAATATTTTTAGAGCTAAACCTTTCCAGAATATGATTTTGGGGAAAATCTGTTTTTTTTTATTTCTGGAATACTTTCATAGTAATTTTAGTAGTATGACATCCAAACCAGCTAGGACGCTTCATACTGTGCGTTGTTTTAAATATTTTTTTTTTTGAAGGTTTTCGTGTTTTTTCAATTTGTAACTATCCGTCATGAAATTTCTTAATTTGGTGGATGATGACGATTCAATTATGTAAGCTTGAGCCGATAAAGTCAAAATCAGCCATTTTTCTCTTTATTTTCAAAGATTTACACAATGAAAATGAATTTTTTTGAGTTATAGCTGTATACGAGATTGTAAATAACACACAATCCTTAAAGTTTACATAACAAATTCTGAAAAAACCAAAAACCAATACTGCTATGGGCAAAAAATAGTAAGACCTTTTAATTTAAATTCCGCTCGAAAACTCATTCGTCGAAATATTTTTTTTCTTCGTGCGTATGACTCTCAGTGACATCTGTGCTAAATGTTACATCAAAATAGTCATTCGTGTTTAGTATAGGCTTGTCTTTCTGAAGAATATAAGTGCATTGGGCGATTTTTTCAATGATTGAAATTATTCAACAAAGAAGTTCCATTAAATTTGGCGGCCGAATAAAATTTTTTGTACCAAAACGTTCAAAATTTTGGAAAAGACCCGTTCCGTGGAAAGTGTTTTGAGTCAATTGAATACATTAAACGTGAATTGCTACGCGTGTTGAAGGCTATTCCGGAAATAGGCTTCACGAACTGTTTCGAAGATTGGAAAAAACGTTGGCACAAGTGTATTCCGGCCAAGGGTAATTACCTCAAGGGAATTACTTTCAGGGAGCCGACATAGAATTTGAAGAATAAATTAAGAAGTTTAAGTTTATGAACAAAGTCTTACTAATTTTTGCTCATAGTAGTACTTCTTACGTAAGAGTAAGCACTTTCCATACCGACACAACCCGTTTATAATCACCAAACCAAATAAGTCTCAACAATTTTATGCCTCTTATGTTTATCACATGAGATATCTTTGTTTCATTGAAATAATGTGTAATTTTTGTATAAAAAAGTAAAAAAGAAAATGTTTGAATATGTTTCGAAAAAAGCACATAATATATTTCATAAATAAAAGATAAAAACAAAAAGACAAATCATCGGCAAAATTTCGCAAATTTTCAGAAATATTCACATATATTCAAATGTTAAATATATTGGTTTTTATATGATATTTTTTGTCGGTTTTTCCACTTTCAATTAAAAACATAGCATATTGTCGAAATTATTTAATTGAGGACATTTTTTTGGCGCACACACAAGCACACTTTAAAATATACAAATGGTTAAGAGACGATATATGTTGTCCGAAGTGTGTGCACTTATACTTATGTAAGTATATTATTTTTTGTGCATTTACAAAAATGTGCCATAGAAAACCACGAACGGGTGTGCAAAATGGCTTAAAATGACTTCGTTGAAAAGTGTTTCGAATTTCTCCGAAGGAAATGCACTTTTTTGAATTATTTTTGTTTTTATTTATTATTTTAGTTTTTGAGTCTTATTTGTGAGATTAATTTTTATTATTTTTCTTTATTTGTTGCAATTAGAATGCAGTTTTTTATACTTATATATATTTTTAGTCAACCGTTTTAGAAATGTGTTTCGTTAACTGTGTTTTTCTTGGTTTTAATGATTATATTTATTTGTTTTTTTTTTTGTGTTTTGCAACAATTCTTTTTTTTTCTAAATCAAATATAACCAACACATTTATTTTGCACGAGCACACAAAAAACAATATTTTTTTGTAATATAATAAATAAGTCACAATCAAACTTTAATTCAAAACTTAAATAAAAATGTAAGAAATACTTAAAATTTTTGAAAGTTTTTTTATGGTTGACTTAAAAAAAAAACAGTAATCGCAAAAGTATAAAACAATTGTTTTGAACGTAATATTTATGTAAGCCTTTTCCCCTACAAGAGTGTTTGTTTAACTTCCAGTCATTCAAATTCGAAGTAATATTTTTGTAGCTATTTCATTTTAGTTGCAATTTATATTTATTCACATTTTGAATTGAAAATGTATCACTACCACAATTTTTTATTTTTGTTTGTAATTTTTTTCTTAGTTATTTCACAATTTTGTTATCTCTTTCGTTTTTTTTTTTTAATTTATTAAAATTAATTGTTTCATTTTATTTTTTTATTTAAATTTGCTATTATTAATATTTTTTTTAATTACATCTTTTTTGGAGTTTTTATTTTTTTCCTATTTATTTTATATTTTGCTATTTTTTTAACTATTCTTATTATATTATTAAAATTTTTCATTATTATTTTTTTTACATTTTTATGTATGTATTTTATTTCATTTTTTTCATATATTTTATATTGTGATTTATACATAGATCTGTTCTTATTTTTAATATATATCTTTTTTCTTTTTTGAATTTGTAATTATGTTTTTTTTTTGTATTTTTGTGTTTGTTATTTTATTTTTTTCTTATTTATTTTATATATGTATTTTTTATATCTCTTTCGTTATAATTTACCTTTTTTATCCTTCAATTTGTTAATATTTTTGTATTATTTTGTTTTTTCTTTTATATATATTTTTGATTAATATTATTTTTTTGTATTTGTTATTTTTCTTTTTGATATTTAATTTTTTTTAGAACCATTCTAAATAAATAATACAATTTAGAAGTAATAAAGTTTGATATGAATTGAATCGAAAGTCACTGTACTAATATTTTATATTTGCAAAAATTGGGAATCAAAACTTGAAGTAGAATGCTTTTCAATTATTTGTAATACCAATTTTTTTTTAAACGTAGAATAAAAAACAAAAATTTAATATATTTAAGAAATCATTTGCATATTATATGGATCAACACGATTTTTGGGTTTGACTGCTGTATGTTGACATTCAGTTTCTTTTGCATCAAAAATAAGGAAAGATTTTTTTGCTTTGATTAAAGTTTGCTTTTAGAAAAACAAGCGTAATTTTTAAATTTTCGGCAAAAATATTTGATTTCGATATGCTTTTATAATTTTAATAATAATATAAGATTTTTTTCTTTATTTGCATTTGTTATATATTTATTGTATTTGTTTGTTTATCAGAAATATGAGATAACACGAACTTACGCTTTAAAATAGAATATTTTAAGTTTAATCAGGCCTATTCATATTAGGCAAAGGCAATCTAGAAGAGCTAAATACAACAATTTACTTGTATTGCAAAATCTAAAAACAGAATTTGAGCATGAGAACAGAAACCCAAAACAAAAAAATTGTTGACCGGTGTAATTAAGTTTGTATAAACGGGATGCTCAATTTTTGGGTGCAAAGAATAAAATATATATTTTTTAATATTTTAAAATTTATATAAGGAATATAATATCATAAAAATTAGCAAAATAAAGCAAGTTGTAAAAAAAAATATTTAATTTAAAAAAACAAAATCTGATAAATTATTAAAAGTATTATAAATTTTTCTATTTAATTAAAAAAAAAATAACATCTAATAAATTATTGAAAATAATATAAAAAGTTTTTATGTTTATATTATTGTTTATTATTAATTTTGTTTTATTTATTTATTAATTTTTTTTTTTTTTGTTGCATATGACCTATTTTTCAATTCGAATATTTCGGTTAACCTTTATATATTTTTGACTTTTTCTTCAAAAATGAGCTATTCTGTTTGAGCAGCAAAATGTTAAGGTATCGTCGCCATTTTAATAAATGTTTTTATTTAAGTAGATTTTTAAATTGAGAACTCTAAATTGTGCTTGAAATTAACTTTTTTTTTTTTTGAAGTTTCTATGTTTTTTTCTTTAAAAATGTTGGGAACCTCGAAATGGATCGCGCTTTACATTTAAATAGTGTTTTTACTTTCGTTTTTTCACCACAAGAAATCATATTATATATTTATATATTTTTTTTTTTTTTTGTACTTCCGTTTTATGCGTTTTGCAAAATTCGTTTTGTTTCACCCTTTCTGTTTACCTTTTTGCTTAAATGTTCTTTTATTTTTATTATAATTCCTCTCTGTTGTGTTTTAGTGCACTTAAGATAACAACAGCTGCGCCTTTGATTTCCCAAAAGCATTGTTGTTGTCGCTTGCAATTTCTTTAGTTTCACTGAGTTAACACACATACACACATATTTGTTGCTGCTTACTTAGTTGTTGTTACTATATTAAACTAAAGCTACACACACACGCACACACACAAAGCTTTGCCTTCGCAAACACATCGCAGATTTTGCGATTTTCTTTTACTCTGGTCTCCGAAAGTGCTCACTTTCAATTTCCCTTAAATATTCTTTAACTCATTTATTTTTAGGTTTCTTTCCGTTTGTTATTTTTGTATTTTCGCACGCATTCTTGTATTGCGCCTAATCAAGTTGTTGTTCGGCTATTTATTGTTGCGGCGCTGGCGTCTATTTCATTTTCACTTTGCCGCGCCGCGCAATAAAACTTCAAAGGATATGAGATTCTTATCTTTATAGCGGGGCGACCTAACCAAGGCACCGTGGCGCAAGTCGGCAGCCACAGGCAGTTGCTTGTATAAAGCCAGCTAGTTGCTAGATACTTAGTAGCGTGGCTAGTGGGGGGCTGGGGCACCAGTTCCGCTAAAGTATGTTGTCTTTATCGACTTGCGCACATTTATCTATTTTATTAGCAACCTTTTCTTACTTGCGAAGAGCTGGGGCCCGAGGGCAGTGTGCACTTTTAATTTAGACTTTCTGCAAATGTATTTTCTTTGCAACGGTCTTCACTTTCTCACTGTGTACATACACACACAAACACAATTGATATTTTCCTTTTTCATTTTTCTTTTTTCGTTGTTGAAATTTATAGCAATTACCGACCGTAGCACTTTGGATTTGCTCTGCAAAACAAATTCACTTGTAAATTGCCAACAAAAATAAAGTAGAAAGAAACCAGCCGACGCACTTCCGCCGCTCAACGACCATTTAACGCCCGTATACAAAAACAGACTGAGCAATTTCGGGATTTATCCCTTGATGTTAAATAGAAGACGTTGTCATTGCCAGTCGGCAATTTCACCAATTCGTCTGGCGCATAGCACGGACGGATGCTTTGCTCTCCGGCACCAAAGGAACGAGCAATTGGCGAACGATGCCAGGCGTAGCACAAAGCCTTTAAGCGGAACGTAATGTGAGAGCTGAAGCGTACGCACGAATTACTATGCTGGACACTCTCTCGCAAAACTACTCACGAACAACGAGTTTGCGGGCAAGTGAGCGCCAGCATCCGGCATGAAGGATGTTACTATTGGCAACATAAATTTTATTCAACCCAGCCGTGGTGAAAATGGCTGACAGCAAGAGCGCAATTGGTAGTAAGAGTGCAATATTGCCGGAACTAAGAACAATGAACAAGAGAGTGTGCTGGCGGCAAACGAGAAAGAACTACCTTGTGATTGTGGCTAACGTATGCAAAAAGTAAACACATAACAATTATCTATATAATTTTTATTCTCCTCTCCATTTACCATTTTACCTTTTTCGGCAATTAATTGTGTGGAGTGTGTACTCTCTTTCTCATAGCAGTTTTCAACAATTCTCAATGTCTCTCTTAAAAACAAGCGTATAAGAGTTTGTATCCAAGAAATCGTTATCCTTTAAACATCACTCTCTCTTTTTGTAGCCATGTTTAGACGCCCTCTGCCGGCTAATTCGAAAGCTTTCTTATCACAAAATAAAAGTTTTGTATTACAATTCTAGTAAAACATATTTTTGGAGTAAAGGTAAGTACAAATGTAATGATAAGATTTTGATTAAGGTATTAAAAAAAGCCAGTAAAATTGTAAAAATTATGAGTTTTAGATGTCGAAGGAACTAGGGAAAGTAGCACGCTTTATCAAAATTTCTGAAACTAGTTTTTAATTATTTACAGTTCCCAGCGGATGAAAGAGTTAAGTGGTGTAATACCATTGGCTCTTCTCCCAAGGGACAGCATTACCAAAAGGGTAAGCTTTACCAAGAAGTTCAAGGTTACCCTTAGCAACAAGTCTGAATGGAATGATTCCACTTTCGAGCTACTGCTTACGGACGGACGGCTCGAAAACGTCGAAGGTAATTGGTGCAAGAGTTGCAGGATCACGCATAAAACTTTCCATACCTTTGGGGAGCTTTCCAAGCATTTTTCACGTCTTTGCCGTAAGTCGTTGGATAGAGATAAACCTCCAAGGCAACTATCGCAACGAAGATATAACCATACTTAGCGATAGTCAAGTGGCACTTAAATCAATCTCTGCCTATGAGATCAAATCACTACTGCTACAGGAGTGAAGTGAACGGCTGAATAGCCAGCGGAACGTAACCAAGGGCCGCAGGGAAAAAGGAGTAGGCAGGGAGAAGTATTGGCAACAACTCCAAGGAATGCGCCATGCTAAGTTGCTTATGGAGGGTAATAACCTCGGCAGGCTTAAACATGTTATCAACCTTCCTAGAGACAAATTCAGGTCCTGAATTTGTGGCCTACACTGGCCACTGCTGAAGAAGCACTTTTGCAACATGGATCTAGCTTCTTGCTTAAATTGTCGATTCTGAAACTCCAGAACACTTACTAATTGACTGCATAGCAGTTTGCAGTCACATTATAAAGGCCCTGGGATGCATGTTTCTAAATAGGGATCACATCGCCTCCCCAGTACCTAGCAATATATTGGACTTTACCAATATGCTGGAGCTTGATAAGTCTTTGTGATTTAGGAGAGGGCATAATAGACCTAAGGTCGCGGTGCAATCCTCGTCAATCTATCTTATCTTAGTCCTTGGGACTGATATAAGTAGGATTTCGTTTGTGTTCTGTAGACTCGACTGTACGAGCTATATTGTTAAAAGTTTGTTTAACTCTCAACACATGGTTTCTACAATATTTTAGACAAGGTTAGAATAATTTTAATTTAGTTTTAAACTAGACAAACAAAAGTCGAATGTAAAAAAAAGTTGGACGAAGGTAATTTCGATTCAAGAGCTGCTATTAAAACAGTGAGGCGCCAGGGAAAGACGATGCAACAAATGAGATTCCATTAAATTCTTGCTTTACTTATTTAAAAGGAATATTTATCAAGCTTAAACACACGGACTAATTTAATAAATGCATTTGATCCTAGATAAATTTGGCTTTTTATTGACTCACCTAATCAATTTGCGCCTAATAGCCGCAACCGCCGAACCGTGGATATCAGTTACATAGCTGAACTTTAGCAATACCTATTAGCTAAGTAGATATTAGTGACACACAAAAGATATCGCCAGTGGGCGGAATGTACAAGTACGAGTATGCAGGTGTGTTTATGCAAAGAGACCACAAGACGCAACTAGTGTATAGGCAAAGAAGTCGCCACAAGCGGCTTAAGTGTCAAAAGCATACACACAAACAAGATATGAAGCAACCCAATCAACCATATTGACAGGTTTTTTCTCTTTTTTATTATACTGATGTCTCAAGAGGTACGATCAAATAAATATTTTGCAAGAAAAGCTCGTAAAGAAAAACGTACCGTCAAATTAAGATAGCTATCATTTTTAATAATATTTAATATTTCCTCCTTTGTTTTACCAAATAATTCACTTAAAAATAGTAGTCCATCAAGGTTTTCATGGAAGAAAATTTCCAATATTCAAACAGGTGGCAACTCTTTTTGAATAGTTTTTACTTAAAACATCGTTGCTGACCTTTAAATCATTATTCACTTCAAAATAGCAGGCCATCAAGCTTTTTGTGGAATAAAATTTTAAATTTTCAAACAGGTGGCAACTCGTTTTGAATATTTTCTACTTCAAACATCGTTGCGCACCTTTAAATCCTTATTCACTTCAAAATAGTAGTCCATCACGCTTTTTGTGGAATAAAATTTTAAATTTTCAAACAGGTGGCAACTCTTGCCGAACATTTTTTACCTAAAACATCGTTGCCCGCTCTTAAATCTTTAATTTATTATTATGAATTTTATTAAATTAATTTTTCTTACCAAGTGGCAACACTGCGCAGGTAAAATTTGGACTTTAAAAATTCTAAAAATACATATTCCACTTCATAAACATTTCTTAGTTTTTCATAAGGTGTATTTTTTCGAATATCGAACTATCAAAAGCCATTTAGGCAAATTTTTTTTATAAATAATTAATGGAAGATATGTTTGCTGGGTTTTTGGCATGCGAATTCTTGCAAAACACACGCATACCGTTAGCAAATGCCAACAACACGCTAATAGCACTACTACTTATTATGCTCTCTCGGCCATTATTGTGGGCTTATGAATTTGTTGTAATTTGCTGCAATTTGTTAGCTTTGGCGGCAAAGACAATATGGTCAAACCAATCGGGCCACGAATGATAAAATCAGTTAATGAGATTTTCAAAGTAAAACAACCAGCCACACCGTTATTAATTAGCAGTAGTGTCATAATTACGCTTTGTGTCACATTCTACCTGTTTATAGATAGATATGGTACATTGGATCAATGCCTACAAATTATGAACGTAAGTATGTATAAATGGTTTGAAATAATTAGTTAATTAATTTATGCGTTTATATATTTATCGAAGTTTATTAAATGCACAGAGCATTCGAATAATTTTAGTCAATGTTGGGAGCAAAATTGATACGCTTGGATTTTTCTGGCTATATATAAAAGGAGCTTAAGTAAAAAATGAATAATAGTAGGCAGCAGGCTTTGATATTACAATGAGTTCTGAAACTCCTCGTGTGAAGGCTCTAATGCAATTTACGTCATAAATGAGTGCAATGTTGAAAACTTTTGGAAGAAAATAATTGTAGACCAACATGCTCTAGAAAGAAAATTGTTGATAATATCGATAAAGCAATGAAAATTGTCGAGTCCGGCCATCATTTAAGGACACTGTTCCGATTGCCAAGAGTTAAACATTGCAAAAAAGACTATTTGGACTTATTCAAATATGGCAGAAAACAAAAAGGAGCTCCATGTATGGATGACACACAAGTTAACGCCAAAAAAGAACTCATTGACCGAGTTTCCATCTGCAAATGGCTGCAGAGCCGCAAGAAAATCAATCCGTTTCTGAAGCGGATGTTCACTGGTGATGAAAAGTGGGTTACTTGCGGCAAGTCAAGCGAAAACGGTCTTGGTCAAATCCCGGTGAGCCGATTCAAATGGTGGCTAAGCTGTAATGAGCGGTCAGGAAGGCTTTGCTATGTATTTGCTGGGATTCGCAGGAAATAATCTGGTATAAACTGCTTAGCTACGGCCAAACTCTCAATTCGGACCTGCATTGTCATCAATTGAACCGTCTGAAGTCAGCAATCGCACAGAAGTAGTCAGTTTGGCCAATGGCAGAGGAATTGCATGTTATCAGGGCAATTTTAGGCAACACATATCGATAGTGTCGCACCAGAAACTACGAGTTCTTGTGCATTCAACTTCTAGTCCGACCTGGCACCAAGTAATTACTCGCTCTTCCTGCCTATGGCAAATGATTTATTGGCGAAAAATTCACCTCAATAGTACTTTTGTGAAAATCGACCATCCCAGCTTTTATCAAAAGGAACGAGGGCTCCTATGTGAGTAGCATTATTAAATTAGTTCAAATTGACAACAAGCTGGTGAATAAAACGGTGCAAATTTGATTTAAATCATATATTCCCAGCTATGCTAAAACCTTAAAAATAGAATTAATAATTATAATAATTTGAACCCAAGACCAAACCCAGAAAATCGCAGAATTACCTAAATTTGGTAACGAAATGATCCCTATTCCGACTGTCGCTCTTTTTCCTTCCCAAACCCCAGTGTCTTTCGGACACGAGAAAAACTTTTATATAGAAAGAAGCTCGGAAACAATGTACGCTGGAAATTTTCGACTTTTATATGGAGCAGAAAATATCTGCTAAAAATGGACTCAAAAACGTCTCATATATAGAAAGATTAGTTCGCACTTGTTTCAGGAATAACTATGTTCAATGGAGTTACTCTATAATAGGAGAAGATGCTCGGCCAAGCCATCAGAAAAATTGTAGGCATAAATATATTCCAGAGAAATGTTCTAAGAAAAAGTACAACTTATTATAAGTTGGAAGGTCAATCCGTATTAATCAGTACTTATAGCAGCCTATATTTTTGACACTAAATCGGAAGAATTAATTACCACTGCTAAAATTTGCAAGTAATATCAACTCGGAAGAAACCTAAAGAAAAAAGAAATAGTATACTTCACTGACTTAAAAATGTAGGTGTTCTGATTGGACACTGTACAATAGGTTTACACGCGGTGGACCTAGATATTTAGTCGGACGCTCTTTGGAAAGTGAGGTGGAATCATATTGTAACTTTTTTTCTATTGCCAGGCTTTTGACAGACTGAGATAGAAATATATCAGTAGACACACTTCAGCAAACTTAGAGAAGTTGCTCAAAACGTTGCGTCAATCTATGTGGAACTGGTGTATTTCATTAGTTTTTGGAATATCTGTCCAAGTGAGATCCTACGATTTTGGATCAGTTCTACAACTTAACCTAACCTACCCAAAAAATTGCCTAAATATATGCTTATATGTCTTTTATTTAACGCGTAGGCATTTACATATAGCGGCCGGTTTTGGGACTCTGAAGTGAAGAAATTATGACCGAGTCCTTTTCGAGTTATTATGAGCTAAGAAGAAAATCTGAGAAATAACAACAGACAACACTAATTCAAAAAGTCATCTACATATGCTTCTTGGTCCAACTAAAAGCTTTTTGGAAGTCGAAGAGACTTCGACAAGAGCTTAGATCGCCATTAAAGATTATTAATTAACCCTTTTATTAACGTCTACTTTATCTCTCTTTAGAAAATTAAAAGTTGAACAATAAGTGTACGCTTAAGCAATTTTCAGAATTCATTTATAGCACACAGTTCTTATATATGAGTCCCCACATACATTCTCCGAAACTTCTTACTCAAGTGCAATGAAGTGTCGCACAACCTTGACATTCATTGCCTTTCAATCAAACTGCTAATAACCATACCAGAACGCATAGAGAGTTCAACTTCACATGCAGTAGTATAACTGTCATAAACTGGTAAGCTAAACGTCATACATCCATATATGTACATATGTATATAGAGAGATATATCGGCACATGTAAGTTGAAGTAGTTTTGCATTTGAGTGCACGCTCGTGTCACTTGCACTCGCTCAATACGGAATACGAAAAGTTTGCTTACAACAAACTTTTAATTGCTACTACGATCCGACACTCAAGCGAGAAAGCGCTGAGTAAGCGAATGGCCCGCACCTACTGCCGAGTTACTCCGACGAGTCGGGGCGCCGCGCCGTTGGTTAACTGTCTGTTGGCTCCTCAATCCAGCTGTCTATTTGGCAGTCGGCAGGCAAGTATCAAATAAAGTGCAGCGAGCAATTATTTTTATGCTCCAATTGCGTGCAACATCGCACACACACATACACAGCACGCAACAGGACGAGCGGAGTGGAGCGCCAAAAGTAGTGTGAAAGTTTAAAAAGAAGGATTTTTTTAAATTGTTCCAAGCGAAAAGTGCGAGCAACTTCGCTTACGTTGCATTACAAGCCAAACTGGTTGGTGTAGAAAATGTGGCATAGTTTCGACTGACAAAGCAAATATTTACAAACAAGCAAAGTTCCGTTGCTCTGCTTACCTGCAAATGTTATTTAATTGAAAAACTTTACACGCAATGATGATGTTTCATTCGCATTTCAGCTCAGAGAGACGCACGCTTCAACTAAATAGTAATAACAAAATTGTATGGAGGGAAAATATTGCGTTAACATAACCTCACATATCAGTTTTTCCAAGGATAAACACACTTTGCATCATTTATTTGCGTATTCTACGCACATTCGAACAGCATGAACCCCGAAAAAGTGTTGCCAAATTTCAAACCACTGCCGACCCTCGATCATACTGCGTCTAATGTGAGAGCTCGAACTATATGGAACATGTGTTCGAAAGAAGCGTGCTTTGTGAAATAGATTGCCATATTTTTTTAGCAAGACAGATTCAATTGACGTGAATCAAGTTAAATATCTTATATATCGAATATGTGGCACAAAATTGAAGACCTGTTGAAAGATGATATTTACTTTTTTCTGGGCTGGTAAAAAAGAATAGATCAGAGGTTGTATAAGCAACTACATCTAAATTTAGAACCACTTTGAACAAAATATGCTGCTAATTCTATTCAAAGGCCCGGCCTAAGCCAAGTATATGACCCAGAGCGAATATATAGAAGACGAAATATTCTTGTTCTTCCAAAGAGATAGGGTTTGGGTCAAGTCTGGCTAGATGGGCTTAAAACACGAGATGAGTCAAATATTAACGAGTGTTCCAGTTCATCCGATGACTTCAAATAAATACAGTAAAAGAACAAGTTGAGCCTAAGTACATACTACATAAGAAATGGACCGTAAATATATTGCTACAACTACATATAGTATATCGACTTATGTATGTACTACTTGAAGGTAGGTGTTATAATAAGAATTTTTTAACATGGTTTTGCTATCTAAAAGGTTGGTAGAATATAATATAAGAATGGATGAAATAAAATGGAATATTTGTTTGGGGTCGTTGGATTCAGTAAATTGTCAACAAGCAATGGGTTGAAATTTCTGGGGAAACAAGAAATGGAAATCGATGGTTTTGGTGCACTCCTTTGAGGTTAAGTACCTTAGCAGCCTCCCGATACAACCAAACTATTAATGAAATCATGAGTCTAAAAAGCCTCGCCTCTCAGCACATGTTAATCTCCAATACTCTAATGCCCCCTGGACTGTGAAACCAGTCATAAGCATAACACATACATTAAAGACTTCTCTTCAACAGACAAGAATTTTCGAATGAGACTTCTGGAAACATCATTAAGTCTCTTTCGAGGCACGACAACTGCGAATACTACATACGTGTCTTTGACAAAAGCTCTTAGTAGCTGATCTGTGTTTTATTAAAATCTGAACCTCAGAAACAAAAAAACATAAGGGATTAGCGCCATTTTGGGAGATAATTTTTATTAAAAGCATACATTTAACAGTATGCTTAGAACATTAGCCTTTTGGATAGTGTTTAGATTTAGGGCGGGGCCTTGATTATACAACTGATTCCGTCTTTGTCGACGCATGACAACTGAGGTGCGGAATCGAGTTTTAGAAAATACTAAGTATCGTCGGCAAAAGCCTTTTAGTAACTGAACTTGATTAAAATCTAAAAGAAACCGATTTGTCAACTTCGGACAATATGTTGACATCAACAGATAGTGTACAAAATCTAGATTTTTATAAATCCAAACAATATTTACAACATCAAAACTCTGGCACTTGAAATTATAAAGTTTCCTTTGATTAAGGTGAGCCCGACGTGAACACGAGACCTCCGAAGTACAGAACTCAGCAATATGTTGAGCACATTACACTAAAGAAACGGAATCTATTTCATATCTACATATTGAAATCAGAACTTCGTGCACTGAAAACTGTTCGGAGAAAAGGGTTTGCCAAACGCTTAACTCTAAGTATTGAAAAAGGAGTTTAACATTTTATGAGTTCAAAGTTACTCCAAAAAGCTTAACATTCAATAAGATGCAACGAAATAGTAAAAAGAAGTTTTTAATTTATGCGCATTAAAATCGCATCATAAAAGTCAAACAAATAAAGTTTTTACATGTCAATTGTATAGCAATCCGGCAACTCTCATATATGGTTAAGCAAAAATTAATTACAGTTGCATGGTCAAGTAATAGCCGGGGATTAAATGAGCGCACACACATTTTGTTAATCTGCGTAATTTGTTGCAGGCCTGAACTAAGGCCACAAGGATGTTATTGCATTAATTAATTCGACTCTCGATACTGTTCGGTAGGCAAACGAGTGCACACAAGCATTCGTACATACATATGTGAATAGTTAAACACTTTCCAAAGTAGGCGATTGTAAGTAATTGGATTTTACGCCTAACAATCACAGCGGTAAAGGCAGCATACCAAGCGCTGGATGCAAGTTTATGCCATATTGAATACATTATTAAATGGCAACTATTAAAAATTTGTAAGAAATTACTTAAACAAGTCAACTGGAGAGTTTTATGGGTATAACAAGAAAGTCTTTTGTTGTATTTAATTTTTTTTATAACAATGTTTAAGCACGCATCTCAAAAGTTAAAACTATTCCGACTTTTTTAACGTATATTTCGTTCAGACTGATTGTGTAGAGCCAAAAGAGTTGGGAGTTAAGGTGGATTCTCTTTCGAAATCTTCATGCCTTATTAATCTTCAATAAATTACATAACCTCAATAGAATTTTACAAATCTAGGATCATTCGAGGAGAAAGTGTTGACATGATTCTATCGCCTATTCTTCTATACAGCTGATGAAGCTAGCATTCGGTAAGATCTTCAATCATACTGCATGAATCCTGATCTGAAATTGTCCAGTTAGAACTTTTATAACCATCGCAGGGTGGACCTTTTTAAGAGCGAAACGTTCTCTTAGGATTTATCCTAGACCAACAGGACTTGCCACTGCACATCTGCTGGTATTTCACCAACGCTTGCTAAGCTGGCCTGAGGGCCAACAGTCCAGTAATGTACCATAGGAAATCAACGGAGCCTATAGCCGCATTCCACAGTTATTGAGACTGAAGTACCTGTCCGATCAAGCTCATCAGCTTTACACTCAGTTTCCAGTAAAACAACTATGGCCAGCCAGCCAAAACAGTCTAAGCATAAAATAACACGAATCAAGATATAAGGAGTCTAGACAGCCTTTTACTAGTCTTGAGCGTCAGCCAACGAACTCAAGGTTAATTTCGCTGCTTTACTATCGGTGTGAATAGTCACTACTCTGAAAGAGACTGCGGCAGTGTACACTGCCACCAATGCACCCCGTACCCTTTGATAAATTCGCCAAAAGTTCACCGTTCCTATCCTCCAACGGGTCCTTTCCCCATTTTTACTATGTTGAAAAAAATTGTAAATACAAAAAATAATTTGCTCTTCGCTATCTAGATCGAAAAACAACAATATTCTAGTAAGTTTTACTATAAAAACCTTACACAGGGTTAAAATAAATTTACATAAATGTGGTTTGAAAATGTTTTGTTTATACACTAATTTGTCCATATACTTAAATTAAAGCATAAATTGTAACAAGGTTGCCACCGTTTTGAAAAATCAAAATTGTCAATATGCTTTTCCTAAATTTATAAAGATAGTAAACAAATTATTATTTTATTATTTTAATGACACTTTGTAAAAAATTCGTCTTAAAAAAATTTTTCAAATTTATTAAAGTAAGCTTTTACATTTTATTGCTTTCTTTTTGCAAATTTTTTATAATATATAAATATACATACATATATTATAATAAATTAGTTAAAAAAAAAATAAATAATTCCTAAAATTTACTTTTACCTTCTTTAAAAATAATAAAGTAATGTTTATATAAACACCCTGTACTCACCTTTAAGTTTACTACTGTCCTGCTATTCTTTGTTTGTTTATACGAACGACGTTGTTGGTTAATTAGCGAACGACGATAGACGAGCATTAGTAAGAACGAACACTTGACTTCATATTTTACGAAATATATTTAAATCGAAATTAATTCACTATAGCACTATTTATGAACGATATACAATATTCGCTTTCCACTCATTTCGCTATTAACACCATTAACAAGCACAAACATGAACATATCATAGAAAACAACAATGACCTATGCACTTTATTTTACACACATTTTTTGCTTTCACTAGAACACTTTTAACACTTACTTATTTCACTTTTTCACCTAATTATAGTTCTCATTTAATTTGCACAACTCTTATTCAATCTTTTAAATTAAACAAAATAATTTAAATAGCACTTTTACTAGAAAGTTCTTACGCGTTTATTACTATTTTTCCCGCAACACGAACTTACCCGCAATTTGACCGATGACCGAACGCGACTGAAAAACTCCAATTGACTGTCGCTGAGCACATGTGTGTAGTGAGTGTGTAGAGTTCTCCACGACAGCGGTGATGCTGCTGTGTTTGTTGTATGCGGTGAAGTCTGAATGTGGAGAAGGTGTGCATTGTTTGTGCTCATTCTCATTTGAGGCAGCACATCGCAGCATAGCGAAGGCGTAATGCACTCGTTACATGCCGACTACAATACGGTAGCTGTTGCTTCTCCTTGAAGTGTTGTTTATAAATTAGCAGTAATTTGGCGATTGAGGTGTCAAGTGAAAAAACTCGCATGCGATTTTTATATACACTCAGTCCTTTTTTTACGCGATCTCTTTTTACGCTATTTCACTTTAACGCGGTTATTTTTGCAGCGCAAATTCCTTTTTTACGCGAATTTCTCACTTTAACGCGATTGCTCTTTTTCGTTTTTTGCTTGGTCTTAAACTTGCAGCAGAATTGGAAAATTATTTTGTAGCAAATGATACTGATGCCGAACGTGTACGAATTTTTCAAAAAGAATTGAGTCTCTGCATGTTAAGATATAAAGAACTATGTACATCGGCATTTATTGGGTCCAAAGAGAAGCATTCAAACAAAATTAACTGAATTTATGGTGCAAACTCAGTCGGAGATGCTAAGTCAATCAGAACATCAATCCATAGTTCTTACTATTGATTCTGGTACAAATTCTAGTGATATCAGTGCCGGCCATCAAAATAAGCGGCTAAGAATAATTTCCACTACGGATAATGACAGTGATTAAACAGCATTCAACGGGTTTTTCAATAAATCTACCTATTTTCTATTTTCTTCTCCTTTATATATGGTTTTTGTTTTGTATTTTTTATGTTGTTATGAATGAATAAATCATAAGTCTGAAATTTGAAATTTATTGTAATGTTTTTTTGCGCGTATATTTTGTTATATGCGATATTTTTTATATTCGGAACCAATTCGTTAGTTAATATTGGAAAACTAACCATTTTTAATTTTTTTTTACGCGAACAGAACCAAAAATCCCGTAAAATGTGTTGAATATAAAATGTACATAATATTTAGTTACATATACGAAGGAACATGCTTTGAAAAGCACTATATTAAATAATATTAATTAAATAAACATTTTGTTTTAAAAGTATGAAAATAAAAAAAACAAGTAAGGAAGGGCTAAGTTCGGGTTTTATACTCTCGCATGGTAAAGTGATAATCGAGATTTCATTATCCGTCATTTACATATTTTTCAAATACCGTATTTGTGTAAAGTATACTTGGTTCCTAATGTTTATAGTCGTATTATACAGAGAAGGCATCAGATGGAATTCAAAATAGCTTTATATTGGAAGAAGGCGTGGTTTTGATCCGATTTCACCCATATTTCGTACCTGTCATCAGGGTGTTAAGAAAATATTATATACCGAATTTCATTGAAATCATTCCGAGATATGCTTCTTGGTCCATAAACGCCCATTTTCAATTTTTAAAAAAGCCTATATAAAATTTAGTGTTTCTGACGTTTTTTGTTAGTCGGTTAACGCACTTTTAGTGATTTTCAACATAACCTTTGTATGGGTGGGCGTGGTTATTAGCCGATATCTTCCATTTTTGAACTGTATATGGAAATACCTGAAGAAAACGACTCTGTAGAGTTTGGTTGACATAGATATAGTAGTTTCCGAGATATGTACAAAAAACTTAGTAGGGGGCGGGGCCACGCCCACTTATCCAAAAAAATTACTTCCGAATATGTCCCTTAAATCATTTTATCTTTATTTATGGCTTAAATTTGATTTTGTGGGCGTGGCAACATTTTGCCCATCTTCGAACTTAACCTTCTTATGGAGCCAAGGAATACGTGTACCAAGTTTCATCATGATATCTCAATTTTTACTCAAGTCACAGCTTGCACGGACGGACGGACAGACGGACGGACGGACAGACGGGAAACAACAAAAAACAGACATCCGGATTTCGACTCTACTTCACTTTGGTATATATAACCCTATATCTGACTCTGACATATGTGAACAAAACTATAATACTCTTTTAGCAACATTGTTGCGAAAAAAATTGCTATGACCGCTAACTTTCACTGTCTACTTTTTTAAGTACTTTATCGATAACTTCTATCTTACTTCTTTGTATAATTTGAAAGTTAATAAATAATTCCATTTTTTAAATAACAACAACAAATACCCGAAAATGTGTTCGTTTAGCACTAAGTCATAATTTCTGCACCAAAAATTAGAATACGGGATAAAAATCGGAGAAAATCAAAAAATCACAAACTATTAAACTTCTTGGAATAAGTTGCGATATAAGGTATTGTAATTATGGGGTATAAATGCTCCTCCTTTTTTATACTCGTACATTCCGAAATTTGCTAAAGCGACTATATAAAAATTGTGGAACGGCCATGGTCGAATCGGTTGGTCGGGTCCCGAGATATGGGGTTTCACTCAAAAAGTGGGCGATGCCACGCCCATCGTCCAAATTTAATCATTTTGAATAATTATATGGATATGGAAACAACAAAAAAAAACCTTAACTTCTCTTGTGCCGAAGACATAATACCCTTCACAAACGCAAAATATGCCTTAAAAGAACTTAATATGGATCCATTAGTCTGTTAAGCAGCTACGTAATAAAGTAATCCGATCTGAACAATATCGCCGGATATTATTTTATAGCTTTGGCAGTAACTCATGCCAAATTTCGTCAAGTTACTCTGTGCTCTTGATACCGTTCGTTCAGTTCTATATATACACTTTATAGGGTCTCCGAAGTCTCCTTCTAGGTGCTAGACACTTCGTGGCAAACTTAGTATACACTGTTCTGGGTATAAAAGTGATATCAATTGTGTTATGTTGAACATAACCTCAAACACTACTTAACAACATTCACAGTAAATGTTATTAAAAATCAGAGGAAAATTTATTAAATATTCAAATATTCAAATGCTTTCGAAATACTTTCGCTTAATGGAAATTTTATTTAAAGCTGAATTTCATTTGCTCTGTTTATGACAGCAATTTCAATTAAATACAACTTAGAAATCGAGTCAACTTTTTGACGGCCCATCACACCTGTCTGCTGCGCGCAGTTATTCAAATCAAAAAACAAACTTTACAGACACTTGCACAAACAGAGTTGGCTGACAGCTGGCGCATCCATTAAACCCTACTTAGAATTCTCAATGCGATTTCTTCAAAATGTAACACACTTTCCAATTTGGCGCAGGCGGCCGAAGCGCCACTCTCCAACCGGCTGAAACAGAGAGTTTCTAACAAAAAGAGGCCACAACAAGCATAACTGCTTACCGTTACATATTTTCGTATTTATTGTTATTATTGTTGTTGTTACAGGGGCTGTTTGTTGGACATTTACACGTCATTAGCGCGGAGTGTGACGATACGGAGCACACCTTTTGCACTCAATTACTTTAAAGGACCGGCGCGACGGAGCGGAGCAACGACAATAACAAATACTATAATAAAAGCAACAACAAGCATTTGTTTTAATTACACTTATATAATCAAATGAATTTTAATTAGGAAACGCCGCAACGGAATTGTATTCTAGTTCCGTTTTTGGATAAACGGCGACCATTAGGGTTGTTAATATGTATGTATGTAAGTGTATGTGTGTTTGAAGTTTACTTGAAGAGGTGTTTGACTGAAACTAGGAACTAACAAAGTACTAGCAAATGCTACAACACCAACATATATTTGAATGCCTTTTGATTAGGGCAAGGAAGTGATGACGAAGGCCAAAATATGCTACCCTGCAGCAAATGCCAGCATAAATTCTACCAAAGTTAAACTAGTAAAATATCGACTAAATAGTTCAAAGTTAGAGACAACTGAATGAATTTCGATGATCTCACTTCGTATGATCTCCTTTTAAATTAAACAATAAAACCTAACGAATTTTTAGGTTATTTTAGAGATTTTTGAACCATACACAAGTTTCTCAGCACCGATTTCTATTCTACTTACTTCTTGTATGTTCTAAAGGTAGTAAGAAACAAAATTTTATGAAAAATTCTGGTGGAGGGATCATTAAAGAAATCCGAGAATGAATAAAATGGGATATTCTTTCAAGTAAATCTTGATATTTCCTTAATAAAAGCTTTGCAATGTCGAATATGCATGTACTAGTATAAATTTGTATTGAATCTTTACTTATTTGGACTTATAAGCTCAGTTAAGTGTTTATAGTCAAGAATTCCATCTGTTTTCATAGGTAGATGTTGGGGGATCGAAAAAGTCTCGTCATATTTTGTCAATAGATGTCGTTCGTAACGCACAACAATGGTTTTTTCGCTTCTGTTCTGGAAATTTCTATGTGAAAGATGCACCTCGCTCTGGTCGACCTATCGTTGAAAAAGTCGATGAAATTATGGAAAAGATTGACCAGGCCGTCACATAAGCAGCCATGACGTCGCAAAGGAACTCAACATTCATTATCAAGCGGTTTGAACCATTTGAAAAAGACTGGCTACAAAAAGAAGCTCGATGTTTGGGCACCACATGAATTGTCTGTGAAAATTTAATGGACCAAATTAACATCTGCGATTCTTTGCTGAAACGAAAGGAAATCGAACCGTTTCTGAAGCGAATGGTAAGAGAAGACGAAAAGTGGATCAAATACGAAACTAATGTGCGAAACGATCATGGTTCAAGTGTAGTGAAGCTCAACAAAAGGTCGCAAAGACAGGATTGACGCTTCGAAAGGTTATGCTGAGTGTTTGGTGCGATTGGAAAGGAATCGTCCACTATGAGCTGCTCCAGCCTGGTGGAATGCTTGATTCCACATTTTACTGTCAACAGCTAATGAATCTGAAGCAAGCAATCGAAAAAAACGGCCAAAACTGATCAACGGAAAGGGCTTTGTCTTCCATCAAGACAACACTAGACCACACACATCTTTGATGACTCGGCAAAAACTGGGAGAGCTTGGCTGGAAAGTTTTGATGCATCCACCATATAGCCCTGACCTTGCACCATCGGACTATCATTTGCTTCGGTCAATGCAGAACTCCCCTAATGGATCAAAGTTGGCTTTAAGAGAAGCCTGTAAAAATTACTTGTCGCAGTTTTTCGCAGAGAAACCAGAAAAGCTTTACACTGATGGAAAAATGTCTCTAGCGGAAAAATGGCAAAAAGTGGTCTACCAAAATGGTACATACTTGGTTCATTCAAGTTCATTATAAATATAAAAAAAAAATATGTTGAAGTTTGATTAGAAATAAAGACTTTTTCGACTACCCAACATATACCAACAGGGTATCTAACCATCACTCACACCCATAGCATTGTTTGACATACCAAATAATTTATAAATTATTTGATGAACTCGAACTCAAACCACGCCATTTGCTTACCGACTTCGATTGTATGGAGTTGAATAAAGGCAACAAGTCACTCACCTGTAATGAAAAGAAATTGAAGAACACATTAATAAGAGATATTCACTGTTATGGCATACTAAAGGATATGTAATACATACATACATTATTCGAGATAGAAAGTGATAAAGAGGCTTATAATAAAATATAATAAATATAAATTTCTATAAAGGAGAAAATATTATAAATATTGCTTGTGCACCTTTAGCCATTTTGGGTGTCTAAAAACGGGTATAAACCGGTTAACAAGCATAATGATGGAAGTAAATAACCGCAAATGTTATCTTTTGTAAACACGCACCAATGCACTGAGACACGCACACACACACACAAGCGTGCCGCTGTATATGTAAATATGTGCCTCAGTGGAGGCGTGAGGCAACCAAGAAGGTTAACCAACACATGCTCAACAAACCGCAAGCACACAATAAAAGCAATAACATTAGCAATAATAGCTAAAGAAACTTTACAATAAAGCACAACAACAACAAGCAAGAAGTCTACTCTGTACTTGCGCACGTGAGTAAATTATTGGTTCAATAAACGTCTATGCGCGTACTTTGGGTAACTTTTGGCATTTGCCGACTTCAGCACAACAACAGCGCGGCACTCGAAAGTTTTTGTATTTTTTCACTTTTTTTCAGTTTTTTTTCATTTGCTGCGTCTTCGACACTTCGCGCGTCTTTATGGCGTTGCTCAATGAAATAAAGTGGAATCTTTTAAGCTGCACGAAATGCAAACGATTTGCGCCTGCCGAGACGAGCTCGAACTCAATCGCCGTAGTCTAAATTTCCAAAAGGTTTCATTTTTATTCTTCGCTAAATGTTTCACTTTTCTTTGCAGAGTCGAGTTTAGCAGAGACAGGCAGTCAGCTACCATCGCTTTGGAAACGCTTAGCTTTCTGCATACACATGGCATGCCTTATTTGCCACATACTCGCACATAACGGTATTTAGATTTGCGTTTAGTGCAGTCATTTTCAGACTCTAAGGTATCACCAGTATTTGGCTGCGTGCAAATCAGCTTAAGGATAATGCCCAAAGGGATCAATTGCCGCTGAGCTGTGGTACTTTTGCTGCTCCCATAAATGTACAGATGTGGGGAAAAGAGTTGCCAGCAGCATTCGGTATTAAATAAGGGTAATAATGGTAGAAATTTTACGAGTGTCTCTATCTGAGTAGATCCGCTCAACTAACTTATATAGTTTGAATTGAAAATAGACTCTGTAAAAATGAATCGACCTCCCGTCATGTAAGTACTGCATTTACCCAAAGGCCAAACATTGAAGAAAAATCCTCTGAAACCTTTTAAATAAGATCGGACATGCAAAGAAGCTCGGTGCCACATGAGCCAACGCAATAAAACCTCATGAACAGAACTTCCATCAGCGGCGCTCTGTTGAATCGCATAAAAATCGATATATTTCTGAAGCAGATGGTTAATGGTGGTGAGCAGTGGGTCACTGACGACAATACCAAACGGAAACGGCCAAGCAAGCTATCGGTCAGCTTTAGATAATACCTGTAGCAGAGGAATTGTGTTCCATCAACACAATCCCAGGCCAAACATATCACAAGCAACTATCCAGAAGGCCAGTTTTATTTTCACTAGATCTTATACTTAGCTTAGATATGAGTACTTAGTGAAGATATATTGGATATGTATATCATTAATTTTCGTGGCAAGTCAGAGTTTGTCTATCGTTATACTAGCCATATTTTATTCGCCAAACGTTGGCGTAAACGTAACGAATCGAAGAAACTATACCCGATGTCCAACATGCGGGTGGCACATGCGATGCAACTCTGCGCTAACATCTCTTCTGAGGCATGCGCAATAGTGTTATATTTCTTTCTTTAGGAGAATATATTTTTTTCGCATTTAAGAAACGTTGCAGTAACCCTTTATTTTTGTTTTCTAAATATTACTTCAATTTACTCAGAGTGTAAAGTTTTAAAAGTTCAGGAAAGAAAGAAATTTATTTTTTCATTTGTCATTTGAACCATTCACAATAGTAAAACTGAACTAAAAAATGCAAAAACCATGGCTGGTGGCACTGAAAATAGTGCATACTCTCTTGTACGAATACAACTCGATAAATTTGTTGTTGCATAGAATTTTTAAACAAGAGAGCAGAGGCGAGCAAAGAAAAGTCGAATCGAAGACAGCTACTGCACGTCTAAATTCGAGTTTTAAAATAACTTTCAAAAGAGCCGAAATATACGGTATAAATTCAAGTAAAAAGATGGATATACCTTTATATGGTAATAAGGAACTTAGCGAAGACATGAACCTATTTCTTTTACTTTTGCACCAGTTCAAAATATATGTATAAGTAAATTTTTATATTTTTATACCCTGAACAGGGTATGTTGAGTTTGTCACGAAGTTTGTAACACTCAGAAGGAAGCGTCGGAGACCCTATAAAGTATATGTATATATAAATGATCAGTATGTTGAGCTGAGTCGATTTAGCCATGTCCGTCTGTCTGTATATATACGAACTAGTCCCTCAGTTTTTAAGATATCCTTTTGAAATTTTGCCTACGTCATTTTCTCTTCAAGAAGCTGCTCATTTGTCGGAACGGCCGATATCGGACCACTATAACACATAGCTGCCATATAAACTGAACGATCGGAATCAAGTTCTTGTATGGAAAACTTTCACATTTGACAATGTATCTTCACCAAATGTGGTATAGATTATTTTCTAAGGCAACAATGTAATCACCAAAGAAATTGTTCAGATCGGCTTACTATAGCGTATAGCTGACATACAAACCGAACGATCGGAATCAAGAGCTTGTATAGAAGACTTTCGCATTTGACGTGGTACCTTTACGAAATTTGACATGGATTACTGCTTAAGGTAATAATATAATCTCCGAAAAAATTGCTCGGATCGGATTACAATAGCATATAGCTTCCATACACCTGGACACATAGTTACTAAAAGAAATACACCTGTGAAGGGTATATTGGCTTCGGTGCAGCCGAAGTTAACGTTTTTTCTTGTTTTTTTCTGAAAGTGATTTGGTTGTGAATCTTTAGTCTATTCTTCTCTGCATACCACAACAATCGTTTGGAGATTATTTTCTCCAAGATCTTCCCTAAACAGAAAAGCAGCGAAGTAGGTCTAAGGCTCGTAAGTTCTGATAAAGATTTCCCAGGTTTCGGAATTGAAATGATTTCAGCTATTTGATAATTTTGAAGAACTTATTCTCACTCACATTTTACTCACGTTGAGCGCCGCGTTTGACTCAACTGCGCTCTTACACTATATTAAAAGGTGTTAAATAAGCTACGATTGATTAAAGTTAAATGAAATAAAATAAATTCGATAAGCTAAATTAAATGCTTCTCACATTTGCTCTTCAAAAATTGACGATTCTAATTTAGTTACTTTCCAGACGGCAGACAAAGTGAATAAATAAATTAAAGAAATAGAAAAAATGGCAGCTATCGGATGCTGCAACAATATACATACATGTAGCATTTTCGTTTCACCTTTTTATCTATTAGCCCATTTAGCAATCATCCATTTCATAGCATATCAAGGCGATCTATACCGTTATATAGACATATATATGCAGACCTAATTCGAATGCAAAATGTAAAAAGGATAACAATTTCTGAATGGCACATTGTGATGTCTTCATGTGTCAGGATATCCACAAAAGCTTATTTTTATACCGTTAGATGCAGGGCATTTTTCCATTTTGCCACATTAGAACTTCTAAATTCTACATTTCTGTCTTTTTTAGTTCAAGTATCCTCTTTGCGAACCGCATTGACAATGAACGCATTTCAGTTTTTTTTACCCTATTTGCCACACAGGTAAATGCGACAATCGAATTTGTGGCAAATGTCGCAGCGAGAGTGAGCGTGTGTGTGTTGCAAACAAGCATGTGTGGGTGTATTTGCATATACTGACTACAGTGAGTGCTGAATATATGTATATATGTGTGTGTACCACTATCTGCATGACAAAAGCATTAGGTATGTGCAACTAAAAAGCAACAAAAAAAAAAGAGTTCAAAAGAGTTACGGAAACGGAACTAGTGATTTCGTAGAGCATTTATGCGCCAGCATCCGGAGCTTTTGCCAGCAGCTCGTGCCTCAGCTAGCAAAAAGGACGCGCCAGCATAACGAAGGCAACTTACGCAAGCAAACACACAGACACATGTGTGCGGTAGGTACGTGCAACATGCAACATGCGCTACAAATAAGTACGAAATTGTTATTCAAATGAGTGGCAATGTCTGTTTGTTTGCAGTTTTGCTTGCTTTTGCATACTTTCTCACGATTTTTCACATTTCCAACTTGCACCCGCAACAAATAGAATTTTTATTCTTCGAATTTTTTTTTACTATATTTTTTGCTTCTTTTTGTTTGCTTGCTTTGCATGCGGTGCAATTGTGCAGCGCTGACGGGCAGGCAAGGGGATTAGCGCACTTTTTTTAAGCTCTCTCTCTCTCCATCTCTTCCAATTTGTATTCAAATTGTGGTTTGGCAGCTGAAAGCAGCAACACAGCGACATTTCTCGACAAATTCCGGTATTTTTCCAAAATTTTGAGCAGACAAAAGTTAATTGGTGGTTTTGCTTCGCAAACGGTTTGCCAGCACCTGGAGCAAGGTAACATATGTAAGCCTTAAATGGGTTTTAAATTCTCGCAACAGCTGTCTGCCAGCCCATTAACGAGTGCTAGGTAGACCCTTCTATTTGAAATCTCTGCGTTTTACTCCATACTTAACCTCGACAAATAACTGTTAGCCGTTAAGCAGCCGTCGTCTCGCTTCGGAACCGCAAAGCGAGTGAGCTTACGGCTGAATTGACTATTTGTAACCCTTCACTTGCTAACTATCAAATAATTTAGTTGTGGCTTACAGTCGAAACATAATGGTAAAGAGCGCTACAACTACAGTCGAGAAGACAGTAGTACAGTTATATACTTTCGCAAACACACACACTCCTAGTTCGCATTACGGACCCAAACAGTTGAGTAAATCCTTTCCTTTGTTAGTTCGGTTAATTTGTTCGTTTATGTTTGCTTTACCAACTTTCCTCAGCTGCACCACCGCTCACTCTCTGCGTCCTTACGTTGCGCTCGCTATGGTCTAATTATCCTTATTTATTTTTAAATACTAGATATCACAGCAAATGCCAAACATTTCTAAATGTAAAAAGGGAGAAAAAATCGGACAGTCTCGTCCTCTTTTCTCCGCGCCGTTAACCCATCGCTCCGTGATTTGCTTTTCACTTTGGCATTCTTAGTATTTGGACCGTAAAAATGCGGTTAATGATACAGTTACAATTATATGTACAAATACACACACACATATGTATATATGTAATGTCTATGTATAGGTATAGGTATGTGTACACATGTAACTCTTTTGCTTCGGCGTCTGTCGTTGCCATGTGGCAGGAGACTGTGTGCAGCTATGCCCTCAAATGATATTCTAGCTGAATAATTAGTTGGCATTGAGCTGACAAAAAGTTAAGTTGTTCGGAAATAAGCTGATTTTAAAAGCGGTTTAATTGAAGAGCGGAAGGTTCGCAGTATATAATTAGCAATACATACATATACCTAGACATTAAGGCGATTAAGGAGAGTAAGTACAATAGACAATGCAATTTCTGGTAGCATGATGGCTTTATCTACAGTTCAATGTATTACGACCTTATACTATATGCATAACTACCTGTAATATTCAATTTTACCACTCTTTGTCTAATATGAGTCTAATCAAGCGCCCAGCGTGTTTTAAGTGGCCAATGAATCGAAGAAAAAACATTGCTTTCTAGACTTGTCCTTCGACCAGCTTTAGCACACTAAAGGGTTCAGTGCCCAGATTTAACTTGACTATTAAAGGTATCATAACAAATAAATAAAGCTTTCCACAATTCATCGTCCAGCTGCGCACTAATGTACACAAAATCTTGCGATTACCGTAAAATACGATTCTCTACAATCCTCAACAACCATTTTCGCTTAATGCCAAGTTGCTGGGAACGCATTCCTATCAAGGTTACCATGCAAAAGTGCGATTGATGTTTCGATTAACACATAAAGATAAAATTTTTAAATACAAATATTTAAAAAAAAAAAAATATTAAAAAGGTTGTCACATTATACATATTATATTTATTCAAGAACAAAAAAAATAATAATTTGAAATAACAAAATTTTTATGTCGGCAAATAAAAACTTAATTTAAGAAAGTGATTAAAAATAAATAATTATTTAGAGTTGCCACAAAATGAAAATTGGTTTTACGAGCACTGTAGAAATGCGTTCTTGCTCGACTCGTCCCGATAAAGCTGAATATTTTTCAAGAAGAGTACCGTAAACAGGTATCTTTGAACACGCTTGATCTTGCAATTCTGATTCCACATTCATGGAGAGCATTATAACCGCCAATCAGACATGGCTTTATGAGTGCAAGCATGTCAACAATTATCAAAATGGAGGGGAAAAACGAGCCGAAATCAAAAAACCACGCCAAAGCCGCTTAAAAATTAAAGTAACACTATTTGTGTTTTTTGTTCCAGAAGGACAGACGGTCAATATGAATTTGTTCTATTTGGCCAGACGGTCAATAACGAAAAACCGTCGAAAATGGCCGGAATTGTGGAAGAACAATTAAAGGATTGCAATCAATCGAAGAGATAAGATACAATTCGCCGAAGGAGCTGTAGGCGATCACAAAAAGTGCTTGTGAAGAGTGCTTCGAAAATTGGGAAAATTGTTGGCGTAAGTGTATTACAGCTGGTGGCCACAAAATAAATATTGATGAATAACTAAATATTTTGAGTTTTATTTACAATTTCCGAAACTTATTTGTCCCAATGTATATATGTATCTATATGTAATTTATAGAAACATTTTTTAATTTAAAATTACGAGTCTTCATTACAAGGGAATTGCTTTAACCGGCCAGCTTGAAAGAGCAACTTGAGCATTTGGAAATAAAGAGGAGTGAATCGTTTAATGGAATAAACTCAACCGACCGCTCTCGGGAAACAGTTTTGAGCCAGTTGAAGACATTAAGCAGTTACATGGATTTCCTCGGATAAAAACAGCCTTATTTCGACAAGTTTTCTCGTTTAAAAAATTAAACACTTTATTTGAATTTTTTAGTGTTACAAGCACACACAATTACCAAAGAAATTCTGGTATTTCAGGAAAAAAAAAGTACATCTAAATTGAAAAAATACGCGTTTTAGTTAAAACCTTAACTTAGAAGTTGAACGAATGAAAAAAAACTGAAAACCGGCAAACATTTATACAAAAAATTATTTTCAGTGAAAACAAGTTAAGTTCGGGTGTCACCGAACATTTTATACTCTCGCATGGTAAAGTGATAATCGAGATTTCATAATACGTCATTTACATATTTTTCAAATACCGTATTTTTGTAAAGTTTTATTCCGCTATCATCATTGGTTCCTAATGTTTATACTCGTATTATACAGAGAAGGCATCAGATGGAATTCAAAATAGCGTTATATTGGAAGAAAGCGTGGTTGTGAACCGATTTCACCCTATTTCGTACACGTCATCAGGGTGTTAAGAAAACATAATATACCGAATTTCATTGAAATTGGTCTAGTAGTTCCTGAGATATGGTTTTTGGTCCATAAGTGGGCGAGGCCACGCTCATATTCAATTTTTAAAAAAAGCCTGGGTGCAGCTTTCTTCTGCCATTTCTTCCGTAAAATTTAGTGTTTCTGACGTTTTTTGTCAGTCGGTTAACGCAGTTTTAGTGATTTTCAACATAACCTTTGTATGGGAAGTGGGCGTGGTTATTATCCGATTTCTTCCAGTTTTGAACTGTTTATGGAAATGCCTGAAGGAAACGGCTCTGTAGAGTTTGGTTGACATAGCTATAGTAGTTTCTGAGATATATACAAAAAACTTGGTAGGATAACGCCCACTTTTCCACAGGATCAAATTTCACTTTAATATCTTTATTTATGGCTGAAAAATACGGTTTTCGCCATTTTGTGGGCGTGGCAGTGGGCCGATTTTGCCCATCTTCGAGTTTAACCTTCTTATGGAGCCAACAAATACGTGTACCAAGTTTCAGCAATATCTTGAACAGCTTGCACGGACGGACGGAAAAAAGACAGACATCCGGAAATCGGTCAGACATTTTATATATAAATATCTGATTTTTAGTTTTAGGACTTACAAACAACCGTTATGTGAACAAAACTGAAAAGCAACTTGTTGCGAACTAGAATTTTATTTCAAAGACCTGTATAAAATTTGATGAAGATGGGTTGATTAGTTCTCGAGAAATCTTGCCAACCGACTTCAAAAACACAGTTTCGAGAAAAACGCGTTTAAAAACGGCGTACTTAATCTAGCTAGCTTCGAGCGTACAAGTTTTGAAGACTATCACAACATAATCATCTCTGTCATTAGAAAATAGAGATTTCAACAAACATCAATTCTATTGACTTTTTAAAAAATCTAAATTTTTGTTTGAAAAGTAAAGAATTTCCGATTTCGAGTCGAAATAAGGTTTCATCCTTAATATTTTAAATAAAAACCTAGAACTTTTCCAAATAAATTTATTGTATTCATAGTTTTGACAGAAATTAAGGGATCATCTCAATATGAAATTTTCGAGAAAACGAATCAACTATTCCAAAATCAGTGATTTTTCGGAGGGTCACACTAAGTAGATCCCTTAAGTTAAACTGTTTGAATCCTTAAAATTTTAACCAAGCCCCTCTCCTTTTTCTGCTCGCCCTCAGATCGCCCCTAAATTATCTTTCTTTTCACTTTTGTTATTTCATCTGTCATTTCCAATGAGTTTCCACCAATTTTTTTTTCTTTTCAAAATTATCTACCCCATTCTTTAAATTCCATATTTACTGGACATGTTTATAATTGCGCGAAAATTAGTTACAAATTTGTCATGCACAGATAAAATGTTTCACTTCGAAAGCAGCCCGCGGACAGTTTCATCCGTCAAAACCGAAACGAAAAGCTGAAAAAGCGCGAGTTTTCCACAAATTATTATTAATTGGTATTTTATAGCTAATTTGCAAACTTTTCTTTATAAAAACAAAAACCACCAACCCACACACACATGTATAATTACATTTTACTCGAAAAAAATGTTGCTCATACGCCCCCGCGAAAGCGAGCGCAACAAATTACTTTGCCATAGCAAACAAGAGCAGTGATGCGGAAAAACTGCAAAGTTCAAAACAAATTTGTCACGCAAAAGTAATTAATTAAATTTAATTGTCATGCAAACTATGCTTACTTTGTTGCTTGGCATTTGGTGGCGTTTTTTGCCGCGCCTTTTTCGCTCATTGCTGCAAAGTGACTACCACTCACTGCCCCCGCTCGCCTGCTACCCAGCGTTGCCTGATAATTGCTGGCGCAACAGAAGCGTAGAATGCCATAAACAGATGTGCAAATAGCCAACTAAGGAATGCTGCAACAATAGCGCGGCAATAATAACAAAAACACGAGCACACAAAGAAAACAAATGCGAACAATAGGGCGGCAAGAAACATGCAAGCAGGACTTTTTCGGGGAACAAAAGACAGCATGGCAGGCAGAAATGGGAAATTCGTTGCATTGTGGCCACATTGAGACCGTGTCAAAAGCAAATATTGCTGCGTATTTGTTGCAGCGCTGTGTGGCAAGCAATTGCTGGCAAATAAGTGGAACAATAATAATAGCAGCAACAGCGAGTGAATGAGTGTGTTTGGGTGTGTGTGTGTGTGTGTGAAAGTGAGTGCCGCCACAAAATTGAAATGTAAAAGTATTTATTTGCCACATTGCAACAGACACCAGTGCGTTTTTGTGGCAACTGTGCACAAATGAAGAAGGTTCAGTTAAAAATAAAGTTAAATATTTTTGTGAAGCAACTGAAGCCAAGAAAACTAAACCAGCACACAGCGCCAGCTTTGGCCATGCAACAGACGCATTTTTAAGGCATCTCTAAAATAGTCTACATGCCACACTCCGCAAACACACACACACATTTATTTCGACGGCTATGTGCTTGGTTATTTAAAGCGACATGGCACAGTTACACATTTCAGCGTCAGCCATGCAATCAACGAGCTGCCGGCCAACTAAAGAGTCAACATGGCGCACTCAACATGACTTGACAGCGGATCCTTAAAGAAAAATGCCAGTTAACTTTTGCGCTGTTGGAATGAACTGAAAGTGTTGCTTTTTCATGTCTTACAAAGTGACTCAAGTGGCTTGCTGGTAGGTCGCTACTGCCGGTGACGTCATCAACGAGGTCTCAGCCACTTATGTGTCATCGTCAATGTTATGCGCGGTAGTTAGAACTTCTTTTTTAAATATTTTATGAATAAAGAATAATAATGTTAACATTTTCTTATTTGTAAGTAAATTAAAACCGTTAGTTCGAGGCTTTCGACTTAACTTTCATTGTGGAGCGAACAATTTTGGCCAAATCAGTGTCACTCTTAAGAAAATTAAGTAAATTGTTGGGAGTATAAGCAAATATGGATTTCACAGCTTGCCAGGCGTAAAATCCCTACTTCATTTCCATGTACTTTCAATTCCGACTTGCTAGAAATGTAAGCTAACAACAAGATATGAATAACGCGTCGTTTAGTAAGGCAAAGCTTCTAGATCTCTTAGGTAACCCTGTGGAGATGAAAATTCCAACTGGATGTAGCACACTAACCACCTTGATAGGGTTCGAGGCCATCTAAAACCTCTGTCGTACTTTGGGTACGTCACCCGGTTGCAATGCAACTCCACATTCAAAGTGTCAGTTCTTCCCGCATTTGGGTTTTAACCACAACCACCACGATACTCCCTGAGGAGCCAGTCCGCAAGAGCAGATTAGAGCGCACTCCCAAGGCTTCTGCTTCCCGTGGCACCAGAATTAAGTCTCTGGTCAAACCTCGTAGCAGAAATTACTACCAGTTAAGCTTCCGTATAGCTTTAGACTGGTGGCTAGGGATTGGACCTCATACAAAACATTACATACCCCCACCACTCATACAAAACCTAACCCTAATTTCCAGTCAAACGCCTTCGCAGCTTAATCAGCTCACGCGCAAACGACTCTAACTGTTCGGCATTCCCACTAGTGGAAATCACACCGCTATCATTTAAACGCCCATCAGTCAAGCTAATCCCTATACCACCCAAATCCCTAATGTCCGAATACATCGGGCATTCTGCAACCCTAGCTATCAGATAGGTACCTCTGATGCAAAAATGCATTCATGCTTCGTCAGCAGAAAATGCAGACTCAGACAAAATCTGAAGTCTGGGTTACCTTCAACAAACCCAACGTCCTGAATACACTCATAAGTCACTCGACCGTTAAGACTATTGCTTCAACGGTCTTACCACCTACACTTGACCCTATCATCTAGAAGCCTTCTACGCCCTTGATATCTCTCTCTCTCTCCACATCATCATTGGAAATCCAGTCATTCTGCATCTATGACACACTCAAGCCCCTTCTTAACCTGAATGCAACAGCACGCTATTTGACAATCAGGTCAAGAGGGGGTTCACCTAACAGAAACTGCATAGCATCCGTTGAGATGGTGCGACATACAGATAATCCGGCAAGCATCATACAATGCTGAATTGAGAGGAATTTTTGGGGCCTCAAGCCTGTTGTGGGTGCTTTCCACCATACAGCGACCCCATAAGTGGCACAGTCCACAAACAAACCACGATATCTGGTGCGTTGCATGTTTCCTACGGAAACACATTCACATTCATGTAATCTGCCCTTAAGCAGTAGTTTTTTCCATCGATATGTCCACTCCCACATCTAAACACCAAGTATTTGCAATCTCTAAGTGATGTCCTCCCGCCCGTTATAGCTCGGACCGCAGAATATTTACAGAGTGGGTTGAGCTGCCCAAGCAGAGAGTTCATCATTACTTTCCAAATGTATGGGCCACAGATGGCAGTTACGAACCACTCCAATCTCCATACTCCCAATCATGCCGACTAGAGACGTCAATATTGATATTCATAACTTCGAAATCGTTGATAATTTCGGCTATCTTGAAACCAGTATTAACACCAACAAAAATTTAGACTCAAAATCTAAAGCAGAATAATTACTGAGGCCCAACAGGTGCTATTTCGGACTGAGCCGGCAATTGAGAAGTCAAGAAAAAATTAAAATTGAAACTTAAAGTTTCTCGTAAAAAATCATAAATCATTTTAAGTTGGATAATAAGTTTCAAAAAATCATTTTTAGGGTAAATAAAAGTTATATACACGTGACAAGGGAAGCTCTTCAAACGGCTATCGAACTAATTATAATTATCCAAACTGAAGACTGCATTACGAACAGCAAACAATATTTGATAATTCTCTTTGGCTTCGCTAAAAAGCTTATGTAAATAACGTAGAATTTAATTAGACTGAAGAGTTTGCCAACTTTCTATCTACTTGATTATTTTGAAATTAAATATTAGCTTCTCCAAACTAAGTCAACATGCACCTGCATTCTAAATAAGTTTTCGTACACTTGCAAAATTAATTTCCCTGCACTTGCAGCACCAACAACAGCGCCGCCGCCGCCGCCAAGGTAGAAACCGCACAGTCGCAGCAATCCCATCATCGAGGCATTAGAGCGTGAGCAGTGCGCCTTTAATGCCGTGAAATACAAAAATTAACGAATTAGCAAGTTATTGATGCAGAAAAATACTTTGGTGAATCTTTAATTAAGTGCATCCGCACTTCAGCCCCGTCGCGCCCCGCACGAGACCACTTCAACCGCTACTTAACTTAAAAGCCAAGCGATCATTTCATTTATGCAGTTTTTTGGCTTTGCTTTCGCTTTGCATTCGCTTCATCTATGCTCGTTTTTTGCTCTTTAGTGCGCACTTAGTTTCGTGAAAATTGCAACATTTTGTTTTAATTTTAACTTTTTGCTATTATCCCTAAGTACGCGCACTCGTTTTGGTGAGTGTTTTGTTGAAGAAGACGGTCGCTTCATCATTACCATCATTGCGATGAGCTAAGCCACAGAAATATGGCATGTAAAAATGTGGAGTGATAAATGGAAGAAACAGGCAGCACATGAAGTGCGGTAGTGAAAAAGCGGGATAATGAGGAGGGTAAGCAAAGAGTAGTGCGCTCCATTTACATTGCGTGTAAGTATTCAATTTCTGGCTTCTTTCTCGACTCTTTCGTGGGTAATTAACTGATTCGAAACTTTTCGTTTCTTCATGCGGTTTTACTATATAACCCAGCGCATTACTAAGCCACTTAGGTAGTATGCGATTTTGTTTGCAAAAACGTGGCTTAGTATTCGCTCTGTGGATATCAAATAGTTAGAATGACCCTAAGACTTTATGACTCCAAAAGCTTTGGACTATACTAAGATGTATATAGTTTTAGGGTCTTAAGACCTGATCCGAAGTTCTGAAGCATACTTCGGAAACCCCCCTTAAAATCAGAGATTTACCCGGATGTTTCATAATGGCTCTCGAGAGGAATATTTCGGAAACCCCTTAAAATCAGAATTATTCGCGGAGGTTTCATAATGTCTATCGAGAGGCAATTTTTTCTATAATGTTGTATTCTGTCCAATCCTCGAAAAGGGAGACTCGAAAATATGCGCCAACTACCGTGGAATAAGCCTCATCCTTCAAAATCGCATATAAGAATCTATCAAGGGGACTGTGTGAAAGACTGAATCGACCAGATTTTCAATATGCGCCGCATCTCGGAAAAGAACCGTGAAAGGGAGATCGACAAACATCATCTCTTTTTTGGTCGCCTTCGACAGCACGAAAAGGAACTGCCTTTATGCCACTATGTCTGAACTTGGTATCGCTGCAAAACTAATATGGAGTAAGCTGACGTTGAGTAACACAAAAAGCTTCGTCAGGATCGGGAAGGATCTCCGAGCCGTCCGATAACAAGCAAGGTTCCAGACCAGTAGACACCATATCACGCGACTTCTTCTATCTACTGCTGGAGAATCTGCAGAGCGGCAGAGCCGAATAGAGAAGGTACAATCTTCTACAAGCACGTACAACTGCTCGCGTACGCCGATGGCATCGATACCATTGATCATGACAACCGCGGCGGTAGTTCTGCTGTCTGCAGGTTGGACAAAGAAGCAAAGTAAATAGGTCTGGTAGTGAAGGAGGGCAAAAGGAAATATCCCCTGTCATCAAACTAAGAGTCGTTGCTTTCGCGACTTGGCTCCCACGACTACTTCGAAGTCGTAGATAATTCCGTCTATCTTGGAGCCCCAACAACGACGTCAGCTTCGAAAATCAGCCCAAAATAACTTACCAACAGGTGCTACTTCAGACTGAGTAGGCAATTAAGAACTAAAGTCCTCTCTCGACGAACAAAGAACAAATTCTACAAGTTATTCATCATCGCCGAACATCTATATGGGGCAAAAGCATGGACGATGACAGCATCCGATGAGTTGACGTGACGAGTTTTCGAGAGGAAGGTTTTGCGGAAGATTTGTGGTCCTTTGCGCTTTGACAACGGCGAATACCGCGTTCGATGGAACGATGACCTGTGCGAGTTATACGACGGCATTCACATAGTTCAGCGAATTAAGAGACAGCGGCAACGCTGGCTAGGTCATGTCATCCAAATGGATGAAAACACTCCAGCTTTGAAAGTATTCGACGGACTACCCGCCGGGAGAAGCAGAGGAAGAGGAAGAGGAAGACCTCCATTCCGTGGGAAAAACTAGGTAGAGAGGAACCTTTCAACTTGGAATCTCCACGTGGCGCCAAACTGCGAAAAGGAAAAATGACTGGCGCGCTGTTGTAAACTCGGCTATAACCGCGTAAGAGGCGTCTTCGCAAATAAAGAAGAAGAAGAAGAATAAATAAAAATATATGGTACGAATGTGGACTATACTCTCTTTGAACTATACATGTTTCTTAAACAAAAAGCCCGTTTCGGAAAACAGGTGTTGGGTATAACTTGACAACCGCCGCTCGCAATTACAACGCTCGCTTCAAGTTTGCTGATTATCATTTCACTTTGTTAAGCTCAATGAGGTCTGCACGAATTTCATGCTCAACTCGCAGCGCTCAGCAACAGCTGCGTGCGCCCACGCCGTTAACCACAGACTCGAGGAGCAGCGGAAAAATTCTTTCATAAAGCAGATATTGGAAATTTCTTCAGAGAAAACGCCATAAACTTTTACAATCTCCAAAGAATTCTGCATTTTTATTACAAGGCAAAAACCTAGCAACCAGTAGATGAAATAAATAGTTTTCCAACGGCATATTCTGTGTTTATAAAACGAGCGCAAACGAATGACAACAACAACAAAAATTAAAGCTAAAGAGAAGGGAACAAAAAGTGGCCATTTTGTTTTACGCCAAATCAGCTAGTGGTCACTGGCAAGTCAACAAGGCTGAGCATAACTTCCTTCGCAGCACATCAAAAAAGGAGTGTAGAGAGAATTCTTTAGTCAATTGCCGGCAGCGAATTTTGCAAAACAATTTACAACATTTTTAAGCCAAAGTACAAGTAACTATGCATCCGCTGCGGACAGCTGTGGTGGTTGTCTTTGCAAGCTTACTTATGTTCATTTGGTCGCACCAGCAGCAAGCCTCTCTCGCTCTCCCTCTGTAGGTGTAAGCCACTGAACCTGAAGATTTCTGCACTTCGCAACTTCTGACTTCTGGTAGATGCTTGACAACGCCTTTTTAGCATTTAGTGAGAATTTATAGCCGACAGCTAGAAATCGTATTTCAATAAGTATCTTCGTGCGCTGGTCATGCTTTCTACAGATGAAGTTGTTATATATGTATATTATATACATTAAGGTGGTCATGAAAGGTGACACGTTTTGCTTCAAACCCGAACCTTTCAATAGCTATTAACAACATTTTAAGTGGGATAACTTATTCTCAGCGATGCTGTGTGACTTGGCCCTCCGTCTGAAATCGTGGTTCCGAATATGTACTGAATTTATTCTTAATCATGGCCCCGATTATATATTGGTACGCTTGTGGGAGTCACGTTATGTTATAACACTATCAAGTAGAGTAGGAAATCTGCCATTATAAGTAGCAACAACACTTTTAAAGGACACCCTAAAATATAAATATATAGGAATCCGAATTTCGAGGACAATGCGTTCCACCGCCCTCAATCGGCGTAAAATATTATGCACATGTCATTGCTCCAGCTATAGTAGTGTCAGCGAAGACATTGAGACTTGGTGAAACTAATGTAAAAATATCATTATTACCCTTTATGGACCACCATAAGTTAATGGATATTAAATGGACTTCAACTGTCAATTTCTTTAGAAAGTTGTAATTGGGCTTAAAAGAAAATTCAACATTTTTATACCACGTTGTCATATTGTATAAAAGAAAGGTTCAAAAGAAATTTTCTAAAGCTACTTACTCGCCCTCAGCTGACACGTGTCATTGGAATTTTAATACCCTCAATAGGTTACTTTAATTTGCCACGAATTATATAAGAACCATAGAAATGTATACATATACACGTGAAGTCATGTGTAGAAGTTAAGGCAAGTGAAAGTTCTCTGAGCGTCATTCCCTTGAAAGTGGAATTATTTTACATATGGCTCAAACAGCTCACGACTTCCGGTCTTAGACCAAGTTTCCTCTGGGTAGCCAAAGAATATCCGTTTGAAAAGGAGTTAATATGAGAAAACGAACCATCCGTTCCCAGGATTGTGCGCTGAGTTTAGGACCCGCCATGTAAAAAATCCCGCCAATGAAAAGGAAGGAAGGCTGCCTGTGGCATATAGGTCTGAATTTGGTATCCCCGAAAAACTTATACGACTGGGGAAACTGACGTTCCGGAATATCAAAAGCTCCATCAGAACCGCGAAGGACCTTACCGAACTGTTCGATACCAAGCGAGGTTTTCAACAAGACGACTCCCTAATATGAGACTTCTTCAATCTACTCATTGAGAAAATAATTCGAGCTTCAGAATAGAGAAGGTACAATCTTCTAAAAGAGTGTACAGCTGCTGACGTACGCTGATTACGGCCGCGCCGTTAGTTCTGCTTTCTTCAGAATGGATAAAGAAGCGAAGCAAGTGGGTCTGGTAGTGAACAAGGGCAAGGTGAAATATGTCCTGTCGTCAAACAAACAGTCGTCGCTCTTGCAACTTGGCTCTCACATCACTGTTGACAGTCATAACTTTGAAGTCGTAAGTAACTTTGTATATCTTGGAACCAGTATTAACACCAACAATGATGTCAGCCTCGAAATTCAACGCAGAATAACTGTGGCCAACAGATCCTACTTCGGACCAAGTAGGCAACTGAGTACTTCTCAGTGCTCTCTCGACGAACAAAGACCTAATTCTATAAGTCACACATCATCCCCGTCCTGGTATACGGTGCAGAGGCATGAACGATGACAACATCTGATGAGTTGGCGTTACGAGTTTTCGAGAGAAAGGTTCTGCGGAAGATTAGTGGTCCTTTGCGTATTGGAAACGGCGAATACCGCAGTCGATGGAAAGATAATCTGAAATATACGACGATATTGACATAGTTCAGCGAATTAAGAGACAGAGGCTACGTGTCTAGGTCATGCCGTATGAACGGATGAAAACACTCCAGCTCTGAGAATTTTCGACGCAATACCCACCGGAAGAAAAAAATGACCTTCTCTCCGTTGGAAAGACAGGTGGGGAAGGACCTGGATACACTTGCAATCTCCAAAATCTCTCGCCAAACAGCGAAAAGGAAGACGACTGGCGAGCTGTTGTAAACTTGGCCATAACCGCGTAAGCAGTGTCGACGCCGCCAATAAAGAAGAAGAATATAATTGGTCGATATCCTTTCACACGTAAATTTCTCATGAGGATTGTAGCGAAAACAGAAGTGGCGATTCGGATGCGCTTATTATCACTCAATAGAGTGAGAGTGAGAGAAAGGCCGTTGATAAGTTGGACAAATTACGTGAGAGTAACGAAGTAATTACGCGAACACTTTACACAATTTGAAATATAATCTGTTTCATGGCAAGAAAAGCGTATACGCAATGATTTGCACCATAGTGACACTGTCAAGCGTCCCTACTATAACGAAAAAAATGTTCGCTGTCACAGAGTTCGCGAGAACTTTTCATTATTTTATATAAAATCGATGTATTTATTTTGGCATGCACGACAATCAAATGCGTTGATGTCTGCTCTTGTCGACTTTTTCGCTTTTTGTCTTCATGCCATTACACTTAGAGAAAAGCCGGCGTTCACAACTGAAATTAAAGGCACTTGACATACCAACTTTCTCGTGCATACATATGTCAGCATATGTACTTGACACATCGCTTATATAATCATATCATCCACAAGCGACGCCCATGCACTACTCGCTTTCGCACATGGCGTTCTTCCGCCAAGCATTTGGTCAAAATCGAATTTAAGAATTTTTCAAAGGATAATTAAAAATCAATTATGCCAAATTGAACTGGTGGCACGAGACGGACGGACACAAATGAGAAACGAAAAAAAAAACACATGGCAGCAGCACACTGTGAGCAAGGCACTGCGCGTTTGCGGAAATATATCTACGCAGCCGGCATGCGAACAAAGAGAAGTGGCAACTGTTGCTGCTGCCGTGGCGCCCTCGGCAAAGTTCAGAATTCACGCAAGTGTGTGCTTATTGGCCGGCAATTACCCGCGTGTGTGCCAACTGGACAGAATGTAATTGAGAGACAGGATTGGATATCATGTGTACAAAAGGCGGGAAGGAGGGAGTGTCAGTATAACGAAGGCGAAAAATTAAAAAAACTGGGAATTGGTTGATTTAAATATTGTGCTTGTCATACTACTTAAAAAATGCAGTACTTAATTTTCGTAGTTTGAAATTTTAAACTGTAAATTTCACATTTTTTGTTAGCAATTTGAGGTAATGAATTTTTAATTTTTGTTTATGAATTTTTTTTGTTAAATTTTTAAAATTAACTTTTGTTTTCTATATTCTGTAACTTTCGGTTTTGAATTTGGGTCTTTGATTTTTGGATTATGAGTTTCTGAATTTTCGAAAATTTAGTTTTGAACATATAGAGATTCATGTTTCGATTTTGAGTTTTGAAAACTTTGAATTTTGAGTTTAAATTTTAAATACTGAATTTATGTTTTCAATTTTTGGCAGTTAATTTTCCGAAAGTTGATTTTTAATGAAGTTGAATTGGTTACGGGTTTGAGAATTTGAATTTGATATTTGCAATTGTCAGTTTTTTAAATCTAAATTTTTTTACATGAAGTTTGGAGTTTTGAACTATAGGATGCAGGTTTTGATTTTGAGTTTTGAATTTAAAAATTTTTGAATTTGAACACAAATTTTAAACATTGAATTTATATTTTCAATTTGTAACGGTAAATTTTATGAATTTTGATTTTAAATCTCAAAATTTGAATTTAGGATTTTGAACTTTTTCAATTATCACTTTTTTAGTTATAAATTTTTGAATATTGAATTTTGAGTTTTGAAGTTAAAGGTACAAATTTTGAGTTTTGAACTTCAAGATACAGGTTTTTATATTGTATTTTGAATTTAAATACATAAATTTTGAGTTTTGAACCCAAATTTTAAACATTGAATTTATATTTTCAATTTGTAATGGTAAATTTTATGAATTTTGATTTTAAATCTCAAAATCTGAATTTGTGATTTTGAACTCCTTCAATTATCACTTTTTTAGTTATAAATTTTTGAATATTGAATTTTGTGTTTTGAAGTTAGAGATACAAGTTTTGATTTTGAAATTTGTAACTGTTAAAATTTTAAATTTTGATTTAGAGTTTCAAACTTTTAATTAAGACAAATCGGTTTTGAATTTTCCATTCTCATTTTGAACTAAGATGAATTGAATGAATTTCGAATAATATATTTTGAATTTTGAAATTTGGGTTTCAATTTAATTTAAAAAATTATGAATTTTTAATTTCAAATAATAATTTCAAGAGTGGAATTATGGTGAATTGATTCGAATTCGGGATTATGAATTTCTCATTTTCGATTGTGTACTTTTCAGTTCCAGTTTTTAAATATTGTATTTGATTTTTGAGATTAGGGGTTGATATTGAGTTTTTCAATTCTATAATTTAGAATTTCGCATATAAATCGATATTAATTAAAATAATAACAGCAGTTGTAACTGTTAATTTCCTGAGTTTTGGACTATAAATTTAAATTTTTTTGGTTTTGCATTTGAGTTTCCAAAATTTTTATTTTGAGTTTTCATGTTAAAATTTTTCATTTTGAACTTTAGTTTTTAAGTTTCGAAATTAAATTTCCAACATTGTTTTTTAGAATTTTAGGATTTGGGTTTCAAAAATTTAATTTGAATTTTTTAATTGCGAATTTCAGATTTTTAAATTTTAAGTTTGTAATTTATATTTTTCAATTTCTTAAAATAAATACTAAATTTTCAGTTTTAACTGAAATTTTTTTGAATTTAAATTTTAAAAAATTCGATCCTTGTTCTGCAATATGAGTTTCAATTTTCTCATTCAAAAGTAAAAATTCAAAACTTACGTTTTTGTTTTGAATTCTGAATTTTCATTATCTTAGGAAATCTGGAACTTTTTGTTTTCAAATTAAAATTTTTTAATCTTTTTTTTAATTTTTTAATTTTGAATTTGTGAAATTTGTTTTTTTATATGGACTGTGTAGATATGTATGTATAATACCAGCTTTCAAGTAGGAAGCAGTTTTCTAAATTTTTCCCATAAAGTAAAATTATTTTCATAAATACTTTGGCTGAGAAGACGTCAAAAAACATTTTGAACAGTTGCATTTCAACATTATAATTTACAAGCTGTCAGGTACTGTCAGGTGAGCAGTCGGAATTTTGAATAGCAATGTCGCAATTACCAGCTAATAAAAAAATGTCAGAAAGTAAATACGAAAGGGATAAATTCGAAAGAAAAATGAAAATTGAAATATGGAAAAGGCAATGAGATACATAAAATTGGCTGGAAAAGAGTGAAGGAATGTGTCCGAATATGTGCGAAAAGAGGAATTCGAATAAAGAAATATGACAGCAGTGAACAGAAAGTCATTTACAACAACAAAGAGCTTGATGGGAGCGCATTGTTTGCGAGTGAAAGGAAAATGCCAACGAAGAATCAGCCAAGCACGGAGGTAATCAGTCTGCGGCGCCTTCACTTAGGCTATAAAATACATACGTACTTATTAACACATACATTCATATATGTATATGTATATTCGAAATTACTTGAAGGATATAAATATAAAAGTATATACATATAAGCAACCGCAAAAATTCATCTAACAGCGTGTGTATGTGTGTGTGTGTTGACATGTGCTTCATTGCTGCAAATTTGCGGCTTTTATGTGCGTGTGTGCTTGCTGTCGTTGTTGTTTTTGGAGAAAAAGAGTGCAATCAAGCACGTGAAATATATGTATGTATGTGTATGAGCATGTGCGTTTGTGTGCGTGTGTTTGCTTTTGCAATTAAGGTTGTAAAATAACCGCTCTGGCGTCCAACCTACTTGATGTTGCCAGCGAGTTGGGACGAACCGTTAGCTCATTTACGGATTTTTTGTATATTTCTTTTGTGTGTTCGTATCCTTGCCATTAACTTGTGTGCACAAAAATCAGCTTCCAGAGACCGCATTCAATTCCGAACATGTGGAAAATGGCGCAAGGGACCTGTGTGGCTCAGCTGATGGATTGACAGTTTTTACTTTCATTGTTCACAATTTTCCTTTTTTTGTTAATGTGGTTGTAGTTCTTTTTTGTTGTTACTCTGCGGCCAGCTGCCATTAGTGGTGCGATTTACGGGAAAAACCCTCTTGATAATTTCTTACCTCAATTTGCAGTTGACAGAAAAAGCATGTTGAGCAGAACTTAGTGCGGCCAAGGGATGTGGGCAGACCTTCCTTATTATGTGCAGAGTATGGTTGAAATTGCGGTAATAACTAACTGTTTGGTAAGTTAAAGAATGAAAATATGTTCGGGTAAAAAATTAATGCTTATTGCTTCAAGTGGCACTTAGTGGTGAATACCGAACCGCTTGATAGAGAATTTGGTAAATACTATGTAGTCTTGGTGACAAATAGGGCTAATAAAGTATAATATTTGTAAAGAATGTATGCTTTTGTGAGTAAAATGAATGGAATGTAACGGTTTTCGATATTTAATATTTCTATTTCGCGAACTTCGAGATCTACGTAAGACAAAGGTATGCTGGATTATTTTACTTGATTGATTAGAACGAAGGATTACTGAAATGACCAAGTATGGTAGAATTAATTCCAGTAAGAGGTATACTAGAGGAGAGAATGAAAGGAAAGGTTAGAGTGAAAGAATGAGAGACAAAAGGAGATGAAGTATAAGTTAGAGAAAGAGGGAGGAAGAGAGGAAACAGCCGAAAGTCCTTCGAATTATGTCTCATTTGAGTTTAAAAGCAGAAAAAATGGCTATGTACAAAGTGATGAAGTATCCTTTACCGGAAACTCCAGAACACCTGATTCTAGATTGTCCAGCAATTTGTAGAAGCAGGCTCGAGGCGCTTGGAACCATATACGTGGACAGGGATCACATCACATCCATCACGCCCACAAATTCCTGGAATTGTTCACAATGTTGGACCTTTGTGACCATATGTGACATAAATCGCAGTGCAAAACTTCAGTTATTTTCTATCCCTAGACAATATGGAATTAGAAAGGTATGATCTTGTACTAAAAAGTTCTCAGCCAGATTTATGACTGCTTGCAACAATACTGAATTGCTGAAATTGCACCTCTTCAAGGTGCTGAAAAAGTGATTAGTTTTTACCGTCTTGGTACTATAGGAGACAGACTTTGGAACACCACTTGTCGAAGGTATGTATAAAATCATGGAAATCGTCCTGTCCGACCATCATATAAGTACTGTGAGATTGCACAGAAGCTAAATATGACACAGAAGACCCTTTGAAGCCATTTATACTAGAATGGATACAAAAGAGGCTCGATGTTTGGGTGCAACATGGAGTCTTTATGTGGTGAAGGGCTTCAGAAAGAACCGCACTTGTAAAGAAACTCCATACCGGATGACTTGGATCATGGAGTCGCTAAATCGATTTCTGGCAGCTTCTTTTCTGCCCATATACCGGCGAGGAAATTGTGAGTAGGAAGAAGACATTGAAGGAAGGGTATTGAGCTTCTTCACTAATGGGTCAAAGCTTGAGGAGAAGGTTGGTAGAGTGGTTTACTGTCAAGAGCTCTTTATCAACTACAGCTTCAAACTATCTGACTATTTCAGTGTTTTCCTAAAACCGCAATCCTCTTCGAGGGAACTTGGCCAGCGCTGGGCCATCATCGGTACATGCGCCGTCCCAAAATCCATGTGTCCTAAGATCGATCGCAAGATATCTAGTGATCTATTTTCCCTCAGTAAGGATAGCCTCTTTAAACAAACTTCGGAGTTTGATTAAATATTAGCCAGCCGATCCGCTACTATATCGCAAGAAATCGAATTCTGAAGGTGATTACAAGTAAGTAATTTATAATAAGGTTGAAGGTCCTTTGTATTTGGTGGAATTGGCAGAGCCTAATTTAGAGCCTACGTGCTGCTCGCCTACGACCACATTTTTTATTCGGAGCTATTCTATCAACAATTGGACCGTCTGAAGTTAGTAAACGCCTAGAAATGACCAGCTTGGGCTAACATGAGAATGGAATTGTGTTCCCTCATCCAGAACGAAACACACACACCGATAGCGACTCGCCAGAAGCTCCAGAAGCTTGGTTGGGAGGATTTTATGCAACCATTTAGCAACTTATAGTTCGATCTGGTGATTACTACCTTACGAATAATTTTGTTAATGAAAAATTGTGAATGAAAAATTGTGAAACTGTATAATCCAAAGCCACTGTGAACCATGAACTAACTGAGCCGTCCGTAATCATTCGTAATGTTTCGAAGACAAAACTCTAATTTTAGAAGAATTAAACATGGTAAGATTGCATCCCTTCCCTGCTAAAGTTCAACTACCATATTTCAAAAATACCTTAGCCACCAGGGGAGACTTCCATCATCTCAAACGCAGATTATTGTACGTCATTGAAGGTCAGGCAATGGAATCGATGCCATGTGTTCGAAAGTAAACAACTTTCTCTTCGATATTTTTCTCTTATGTTCGAAGACCTGAGCTCCACCATTCCGCAACAAAATACTCAAGTCGTTAGCCGACAGCTTATGGAGAAATAGCAAAGAAACATAGTTGGTAACATACAAGCCAACTGGCCGGCCAGTCATAAACTACACTGCATTGATATGGTGACCTGAATGTAGTGCAACTGAGACAAAGAAGCTCGTGACGTATCAAAATAATGTACTTCGAACGACTACAGAATACCTCTTGATGTCTCCTGTTAAACGTTTACGAAGTGCGGTCCGCTGGCTTCCGGTCAAGGCACGTAATGAACTTCTCTCCAAACAATTCCTGCTTGGATCCTATGAACATCATGAGGTCTTTCCTAAATTACGTCAACGACAACCAACAGTATGCTGACCAAACTTCGGACGCAAAAAACTTTAAACAAGCTCTGACCTCCATTTAAAGTGGAGCCATCAACCGCATCACCGACTCCCTCTCAGTGAATAGTGTACTTGGAGTCAAACTACCGCTCATTGCAAACGAAGAGCTCGACTTGCTACGAGAGTCTACAATGACCCTTGCGAAACTTCGTCCTGGATACTATAGCAGTGAAAATTCCTATTTATCCAGATTTAATGCCAACAAGCATTAATTTGTACCAAGTGTACAATGAGTCCCCGTATGGCTCTAACCACATCTTTGCATGCCCAGAGAACCCCACTCATCTAACGCTCCCTACTTTTGCGACGACTCCATCGGAACTGCAAGTTTTCTGGGCCTATGACCTCGATGCCAACCAGCTCGAACTTTAGTAACCAATTGAGGATTATATGTAGTGGTTACCTCATCCTCACTTAAGCTTTAAGCTTCGGGTTGATTGTCATCGAAGTCATAGGCACAGGAAACGTGCTGTTTCGACGTGGTCGGAAATGGGGAGACAAGATTAAACCATGATATAACCTTCAAAATGCCAACAGCTTATTGCACAAAATGTTGTATACTTCATCTAAACAGGATAATTCTGAATGTGGTCAATGAAACTTTCAACTCAATTTCAAAAATAATGGATCTCTAGATCTAATAACCAATGAGGACTCGCTACTTAAGCGAAATTTAGTTAAGGGGACCAGAAATTTTGTTAGGAGAAAGATTTATACCCAATTACTAAAATTGTTCTCAGAATTTTATATGGAATATTGTTCATACCGTAAATATAATTTCAGACTGCTTTTTGACTTTTGAAGCACTCTCGCACATTTTATATTTTCTACCAATTTGGTTTCTAATTTTCCTTCCATAAATCCGAACCTAATCAACAAAGTGGTGTTTTTATTATGGAATCTCCATCATATAAAAGCTATAAAGATTAGCTGAGAACGCCAACATACTTAAAACTAAAACACACAACATTATTTTTATTGAGGCAACAGAACACACAAGAAATTAACGGGAAATGCTGAAAACAAAAATCAAAACAACAACGAAAACAAGCGGCAACACCAACTCAACAGCCGGAATACACAAAGTAAGCTCAAAGCAAAGCATTAAACCCACTGCATGGCCGCCGAAGTAAACAACATAAATAACAATCTTGTGGCAATAGGATGCAATGCTGATGTGGCAAGCTGCGATATGAAGTCATAGCAACGCAACTAATGATCAGGAAAAGACATCAACAACAGCAGGTAGCCAATGGGCAGCGTAGGCGGCAAGTTACACGGAAAAACAGCCACATACACACACATACATACGCTTGTGTGTATATAAGCCTTAGCCGCTTGTTGCAAGTCTATTTTTAGTGCCTTCAGCTATAAAGCGCACTATCTCACTGTCGCAAATTGCGCTCGGCATTATACGCCTGCATCGTTCAATGTGACGAAGCAGATAAATCACAAAATTAATTAAAACGCCCGCGCCGCCCAAAGGCTAGCAGCCCCTACCCGCGAAGCTCACTAGTTCAGCACTCGCTAGTTGGCTGCTTCATCATCCTTTTAACGTTTATTTCTGAAAACTTCCGCTCTTCCGTATAAATGACCCCTATTATTTACTTTACTTACGCTTTTAATTTAAAAACTTGCCAACCACTGTAGGTAAAATGGCGCTGCAGCAAGGAAAAAGAGCCACAACCAAAGCAGAGGAGAACAAAATGAATATAGTGATAGAGGAGCACAAATAAAATAGTAAAAATTAATTAAATTGACAGTGATGCCAAGGTGATGTGTCTTTACACTTTACTTCTGCGAAAAAGGTCGCTTTGTTGGCGCTGCTGTGCTGCAGCAAGTTTCCAGCTTCTAGTCGCTCGCGTACTCAGCGCGCGTTTCTACTTCAGTTACTGCGCTGTGCTCAAGTTTTTCTAAGCTTACAAAGGGTGCTGAGTGCATTGTGCACTCAATTTCGCAAACAATTACAGCGACATACATAAGCAAATACACATACATATAAATAATTGCAGCCGTCTCAGACGCGGAGTAAATACTACAAGTGGCAATTGTCATTTCTCCTTGTCACTCAGCATTACTAAGGACAAACGCAACTCTTGAAGGATGTGTAAAGGCAAAGTGAAGTAAATGCAAGAATCGTTAAATTGATTCCTTCAAATCAGTTTTCTTCGAAAAAATGCTAATAAAATTAAAAAAGCTTTGTATAGCGCCTAAATGTAGGCAATATTTAATTTGCTTTTCAAAATAAATAAAAATATTCTAATATATGTGATTATTTAAGAGTTGTTTCTTAGAAGTTAAAGAAAAAGAAAGAGCTTGTACCAAAACTTTATTACCATTCACAAATAAAAAAGTCTACAGGAACTTCAAGAACTTGATTTTAAACTTTCAGTTTGTATGGCACCCATATGCTATAGTGATCCGATCTTAACAATTTCTTTCGAGGTTACATCATTGCTTTAGGTAATAACCCATGCCAAATTTCATGAAGATATCTTCTCAAATGAAAAAGTTGTCCATACAAGAACTTTATTTTGATTATTCACTTTGTATTGCAGCTATATAGTACATATATATGTACTACAGTGGTTCGATATCGATGTTTCCGACAAATGAGTAGCTCGGGAAAAAAAGAGGTGAACGCAATTTCAGATCAATATCTTAAAAACTGAGGAATTCGTTCGCGTATATGCAGTTCGTCCGGCACAAGACTATATCGACTCCGCTCGTCATGCTGATCATTTACGTATGTATGTATGTTTACATTTTGCATACTACATGGCAAACATTATATACCCTGTTTAGCGTATAAATATAAATCAAAATCCCACTTTTTTATTAATTTTTTTTTTTAATAAAATTTGGTGGCAACGTCAAAAATTAAACTTTTATTTATTTTTTAACAAATTCCTAAATAACATTATTTCATACAGAAACCATAACATATTGACAAAAAATCTTTCAAAAATGTAGTAAATATGGCAACCCCTTTTAAATTTGACTAAATTTTAAATTTTTGAAAACACATAAAGTCTTTATATTCTCTGTTGTGGAAAAATTATAGAATTATTTTCTTTTTGCAGCTTTAAGCAATTAGGTGGCAACACCATTAAATAGTGTTTTTCTTTATTCGCTTCAGTAAATATTTCACACATTATACTGATTAGGGTATAAATATATACACATACTCAAAATCCATCTTTTTTATTAAAAATTTTAATTTTTTTTAAATAAAATCAGGTGGCAACGTCAAAAATTTTATTTAATTTTAACATTTCCTAAATAACATTATTTCATATTGAATCCTTAATACGTTACCCAAAAATCTTTAAGAATTTAGTAAATATGGCAAACCTTTTTAAATTAAAAAAAAAATTGTTAATATGGCAACCCTTTTTAAATTTGACTAAAATTTCAAGTTTTGAAAACCCATAAAGCCTTTAGATTCTCTGTATTGTGCAAATGGTGGACTAATTATTTTTTTAAGCTTTAAGGAATCAGGTGGCAACTTCATAAAATAGTATTTTTCTTTATACTACAATAAATACTTCACATATTATACTATTTTATTTCAAAGTTTAACTCAGTAATGATTGAAGATATAACTTCAACTTCCCTGAGCTTTTTCGAATAAAAAGTGTTAATATTTTAGGTAAGGGGGTAGTCCCATGTGAACGCATACATTTTACCACGTTTTAGGAAAATTTTTTGAATTTTTCACAGCATATTTTCAATAGGTTTTACTGTCAAAATATTAAAAAAAAAAAATCGATTTTTCGAAGTGATTACTTGAGAATACCCCCTTAAGTAAAGCATTTATATAGTATATTCATGTCTTAAAATTCACTTTAATTAATGAAAAGAAAATTACCAACAAAAAATATGAAAATAACGTAACTCAAATTTTTTGGTGCAAACGTATTAAAAATTATGGTTAGAAAAGAGTTCTAGCAATTTGTTTTATAGCGAAGTATTTTTTGGTTCTATAAACACTTATGATATCGTAAATGCCCCATAAACGACGGTCCGTAAAATTTTACGATAGCAATTTCGTAACGCTATTTGTAAGCTTTACGCATTATAGCAGCTTCGGATTTTGCCATGTGCGATAATTTATTGAGCTTTTTATAGTATATAACCAGTAGCATTTTGTGCAAGCTTTTCCATCTTGTAAAGATGCAAGTAAGCCCTGCTTGCATATACATAAATATATTCCAGAAAGCTTTATAATAATATACATATATTGCTATATTATCGAATGATATTATATTATATGGTACAATACCATAAAACGAGCTCTTTAGCTTATGAAAGCTCTAATACGAAGTAAAATATTTCCATAAAGCTTTTTCGAACATTTGTTTAATGCTTGCCACCATGTTAATAGCACTTTTATTTTGGGAGACTTTGAGCTTTTGCTTAAGAAATGCAGTAGAAGTCAAAAGCTTTGACAATTATTACTATTCTCAATAGATTTAGCGGTCAATATAACGACAAAATAACGGAAATTTGCCCGTTAAATACCTTATGCTAAGGGATAACAACTGAGTTCAACGATAAATATAAATATAAACTATTTCATATTAATAGTTTATGGTTTATATTGCGTTAAAAATGTCTTAAGTCATATCCCATTTTGACAAATGTACAGCAAAGTATAGTTACTTCTGATTAGGTATAAACTAGAATGGCTAATGGATCTAGTCTTTCTAAATTCGGATAATATACATTATTTCAAAACATTTTCGAACCAGTTTCATTTAAAAAAATATCCAATTATAATATAATTTTCATTTGATGTATGAAAAAGCTTCTTTCCAAAATGATAGTAGTCTTCTTAACCATACGCGGAATCTAAATCTTCGCATACCTTATCAATATGCAGTACTGTCGTCTACCATATATGGAATAGAGATGAAAATTAAGTTTAGAAATATGCAAAAGTTTATAATAAAGCCGCAGAGTCAAGCCGTTGAACAGTTTTCGAAAAGGGAAGTACGTGTAAGACAGGAGGATGTCTAAATTTTCTAAGAGGAAGCCAAAACCATATTGTCCCTAATTATACAATAAACTTTTATTGTTTAATTTCGAAAGCCTATTGAATTAAACTTAAATTCGGTCCCTAAAATTGCCTTCCCTTACAGAGAAGTGTGGTAAAGTAGACAGGGACGCAAAAATAAACATCGAAACGAATGGGTCCAAACTAAGGAATAGAGTGGGAGGTAGTGTCTTTTCAGCAAAATTAGATAGCAGAATCGCATTCCGTCTTCCAAACCACTACACTGTCTTCCAAACGGAGATCACAGCAATCAAAATCGCCTTCTTGTTCTGACAAGGTATGACAAGGAAGCAGCTTTGTTTTAGGACTGCAACAAAGATTGTGAAAGGATACCTTGATCTCTTTGTGGATCTAACATCCTATTTCAAAATGATGCCATGAGCTCCAGGGCATAGTGATATTTCTAGAAACTCTGAAGCGGATCAAGTAGACAAGGCAGGCAACACTCTACTACTAGACTGCAGTAAACATCGTTCCCACGACAGTCGGGTCTATGTAACCGAAACGAACACGGATTTTGATCAAAAACCACAGTAAAGAAGAAGTATATATGCCTATAGTTTCTTGTAGATATTTAATCGACAAACATATTATAAAACTAGCTGAGTGTCGGTTGGGGTCACACCGTAACGTGCTCAATAAGGAGGTAAATGTGGCATAAATGGATTATGGGCCGCACACGCCGATGAGGAAAGACATTAGAGCTCGAGTAGGACTGCTAATAGGTCACAGTCTAAAAGGCAGACGTATCAGCAAACTAGGAGCATCGTATAAAGAATATTGTAGAGAATGTCAGGATGAAGAAGAAGAAAGATGAAACTATAAAATATCATCTTTGCGAAAGCAAGGCTTTGAGTAGGAAAACAATAGCAACTATCAGTTGAGGATTTCTTGGCGACGTTCCGGAGGTCTCACGTATAAAAATTTTCATATTGATGAACCTCATCAAAAGCACGGTATGTGGGGATTTTTGTTGACCGAAGATAGTTGTCTAAATATAATACTGTTTAAACTGACTTCAGTTATCTTATCTTCGGTTGGGACAATTATACGAATTTAAACCGCTCATTGTCAATCCTTAATGGCGAAAGACTGAAATATTGAAATATTTCCTGTTCAACAGGTTTACATTCATCTTGATATTATTTATGCTATTTATATATACAACTTTGGTAGAAGTAAATACTTTTAGTATCTTACACAGTTTTTTGACCGCTTTGAAAGAATGATACTCTCATTGAAATATAGTATGGCATGGCGTATGAGCAATACAGAATTTATAAGGTACTTGTATGAATAATGAAGTACGTTTTAAACACAATTTTGACTGTATTAAAATTAAAAAAAAAAATTTAAAAAAAAAATGCTTTTAAAGAAACCCAGAAAATTACCTTATGATAAAGTAAATAACGGCTTCAAAAACACATTTTCGAGAAAGCCGCGTTTGAAGACGGCGCATATAGCCTATATCCGCGAAACTATTACTTATTGTTACTCGGATCAACTTGAAATTTGGAAAAATATTCCAGAAGTGTTGTAGAATTTAATAAGACAATAAAAAAATTTATTTTTTTTAAATTCGTAAACCCAAGGGGTTACCTTAATCAAAATAACCCTGTTACATATATTGGAAAAGTGAGAGAAAATTATTAAAATCAAACAAATCGTGTTAATGTCTCCATATTCATACAAAAAAGACTGCAAAGGCTTAAAAACAAAGGTATTCATTCAGCTGCCTGGAAAGTGGCCTTCTGAGAGATTATCTGTAATGCTAACAATAACAAATAAAGCAAAAATTAATTAAATTTATGTTGAAAACCAGAGTTGAACTGTTTTTATTTCTGGAATTTTTGTGCATTTTGAAAATATTTTTTCTGTAAACATAACAAGACAATCGTTGAATGTTGGTAGGAAAACTGAATATTTATAGCAAAACTTTAACTAGAAGAACACAGAAATTTAAGGAGGGAAACTAAATTTGAATTTCTGCATATATAATATAAGTATGTATGTGCCTATATAAGATGATCTTTACAGTTTCAGCTGCTCAGACAATGCGTTGACAACAGCTGTCAATACTTGGTTATACAAATTTATATATCTAAGTTTTTAGATATCTTCCCCTGAAAGCATGTGACCACCAAAACTTTTATTAAATCTATACACACAATAAACACACATGTGAATATATTAATATAAAAACAACAACAAGCGTTGTGCGGTCACATACAAACATATTTACATATACACACTTACATCACAGTCACACACTCAATGACAAAAAATTGTATTTTCTCATCAGGGCAGTACTACAGTCTACCCCACTCATAGAAAACCATACAAGCAAACTTATTACATAACCAAAAACTCCGAAATCAACATATATGCACGTATGTTTATTAGCAATTTGCCACAGGAGCTCTGCTTCTAACATTAAAGCTCGTTACCGTTAAGGGATACAAAAGTTTCTATTGTGTTTTTGTTTTTATTTTCACCTTATTGTCATTAAAGTTAGGTAATTTATGCATAACTACAGGTGTTCAAGCGCAGCGCAACAAAAAAGTGTCGTAGAAGTAGCCGAAACTTTGTTGGTGCTTCTAGGCGGCTAATATGACCGCAGGCCTATAAATAAAGTTCGTGGTGAAGTGGCTCGAGGAATTTCATGTTAACTTCAGGTTATTACCTCAAATGAGGGTTACATATAGTAATAGCACATATTTACACACACTTATACAAGTATAGCATATGAATATATATGTACAGATATTCAGATTGGGATACAAGCGAAAGCCACCAAGTTTAGCCATGTGTATGTCCTAGGGGGTTAGTTGTCATGAAAAACTATTTAATGGTGTCCATTTATTAAGCAGTTAACCCATCATTACCAAATTAAGTCTTAGTTCAGTCACATTTTTCCCAAAGGGATTTATGCTGCCATTTGTTTTTGGTGTACTCGCATATGCGGGGAGTTCATGGCACTTAGATTAGCTCGTCTAGATGTTAGAGTTCAATTATTTATGTATGTTAAACATTTTAAAACCTGTGAGGGTTGTTTTTGACAATTATGCAGTCATTTAATCAACTGTGTGAGTAACTCTGGGTTAAAGCTAACGGGAATCTTTACTTAAAGTTATCAATTTAAGGGTACAATAATACTTCTGGTATTATCTTGTCAGCTAAAGTGATACTTTAATGAATTAATCCAACTTCCTGCTCAAAAAACTTCATACAAAAATTATTTTAAGATTTTTCAGGATTTATTTTTATCTTATCTTCTTAATCAATTCACAGAAATACCATCCACACACAAATAAATTATAATCCACAGATACATTGCTGAGCTCAGAAACTAGTGTATCTCAATAATGCTACATTTATCAGGAATAAAACCCTTCGATCTATATATCCGAATAGGAAGCACATTGCCTTAATGGCATCTATCAATATCTTGGAAATTATCAAAATGCTGGGCTTATGTGAGTCCATGCAAAAGAGAAGAGGGCATATTGCACACTACAATTTAATTATTATGTATCAGACTCATGTCTGAGTAGTCGAAAAAGTATTTTCGTACTTTGTCAATAGATGTCGTGGCAGTCGTATATCTCCAGTACTACCAATGACATTGTGTCATACCATACAGTGTTGGAAAGGCGAGATTTTAAGCTTCATTTAACCCAAAGAAATTCAGGAAAGGTGAGTAAAAGTTACAGCTGTTCAAAAATGAGTGAAAATAATGAAGAAATTCGCTATGTTTGGAAATTTTTGTATAAAAAATGGAAGAATGCCATGCACGCCACCAATACAATTTGTGAAGTCTACGGAGACGATGATGTATCAGTTCTTATAGCACAACAATGATTCGCTCCGCTCTGTTCTGTAAATGTCGATGTGAAAGATCCACCCCGCTCTGGTCGACCTATGGTTGAAAAAGTCGATGAAAGTATTGAAAAGATTGACCAGGACCACCACATAAACAGCCATGACATCGCCAAGGAACTTAACATTCATCATCAAACGGGTTTGAACCATTTAAAAAAGACTGGCTACAAAAAGAAGCTCGTTGTTTGGGTACCACATGAATTATCTGTGAAAAATTTAATGGAATGTTAATGAATTAACATCAACCAATCTTTGCTCAAACGAAATGAAATCGAACCGTTTCTGAAGCGAATGGTAACAGGAGCCAAAAAGTGGATCAAATACGACAATAATGTCCGAAAAAGATCATGATTCAAAAGTGGAGAATCTCAACAAATGGTCGCAAAGCCAGGATTGACGCCTCGAGAGGTTATGCCGAGTGTTTGATGGGATTGGAAAGATATCATCCACTATGAGCCTCTCCAGCCTGGTCGAAAGATTGATTCTACAATTCACTGTCAACAACTGATGAGATTGAAGCAAGCAATCGAAAAAAACGGCCAGAACTGATTAACAGAAAGGGCTTCGTCTTCCATCAGAACAACGCTAGACCACACACTTCTTTGATGACCGGCAAAAAATGGGAGAGCCAGAAAAGTTTTACACTGATGTCTCCAGCAGAAAAATAGTACAAAGTGGTCAACCAAAATGGTACATACTTGGTTCATTAAAGTTCATTATAAATAAAAAAAAAGTTGAATTTTGTTAGAAATATGAAAAGACTTTTTCGACTATCCAATACATATTGTTTCAGTTGCCAAGAGGTGGGTATTTTCAGAAAACGGTTGCAACGTTTAATCGAACTCCGAGCTTGCCTAGCATTGATTCTGCTCTATCTGGTTTATAGAGGTCAGATCAGAGAGATCTACCGAGATCTGTTCTATTTGGAAATGGTGCAAGAGAGACGCCGTCGGTTCGGTGTGTTTTTAAATGTTTAAGGTCACCGAATCAAGAATAAACATGAAGTCAACAGACTCTTTAAGACGTCTGACCTGATGTGTATTCTGCGTAAGAATACAGTAGGTCTAAGTAAATAGGTAAGCGCAAGTCAGAGCCTTACAAACGACACAATCGACTTTATACCGATTATATCTGGTTTCCGGAGATCAGATATGAAGATTCGATGCCCAAAAAACTCTAAATTGATAGCGATATCTGCTTCTATTGGAAACGGTGCAAGAAAACTCCGGCAATGTGTGGTGATTTGACGAATTCGAGATCAGGAAATGATGTATAAACAAAAGGTCAACATCCCAACGGAGACGTCTGAGAGGCTGTGGAATCGTAGTACCCACACCCCGTAGGTCCCAGCAAATGGATGAGGAACTCTAAGCGCAGGTCAGAGCTTCAGTTTAGTAGTGGGAAGGAAGTGGTTATGGGAACTATAAAATCGTCGCATGGTGCTATGATGAATTCGAGACCACCAAAGGAAGTATAGATGAGAGGTATCCTAACAAAGACGTCTGATAGGATATGGAACCGTGGAATCTTTAGTAGGTGTCACAAAGTAAAGGAGGCGCTCTAAGCGCAAGTCAGAGCCTTAGTTTAGTAGTAGAAAGAAAACGGTGAGATCGGGTCGATTTTTCACCATAAAATAGCAATTTCGCATATGTTCTACGAATATTTTGGACAAATAGGCTTAAAGAAGTACGGTATGCGATTATTTGGTTCGCTTTAGAAATCACATGGATTGAGTGATTGAAATCGTTAATCGAAACCAATCGACTTTCATATAACAGAGTTCTAGATTATCAAAGATCTCAAAAATTTAAATACCTAAAAAATGTTCGAGGTCACATTACTGAACAGCAAAAATCTACGAAGAAATGTTCTTTGCTTTCAAGTCTGAATAACCTTTCTTGCCTAACCTTCACCTTTGAGCAATTAAGCAATCAGGCTAATCTGATATAACCACACATGCATAGTTTATGTGCCACAACCGACAAATACACACACACACACATATATATATATATATATATATATATACATATAGGCACATAATCGGGTGGCTGTGCCACAGCCATTATCCTTGAAACAATAAAACACTTGGCACTTTTGTCTACTTGCTGGCTGCTCTGTGTGTTTAACTATTGTGTTGTTGTTGTTGTTGGTTTTTTACATCCTTTTATCAGACACAGTATCTGCAATTTCTTTTTTACTATCAGTCGTGTGCAATGCCATTCGTCTGCCCATCTGATTGCATCTCTATTTTGCAAGTCAATGTCAAATAGCAATTTAAAGAAGAAATCTACGGCTCACACGTCGCCTGCCAACTCGACTCATTCGCATAGAAGAAGACAAGCAGAGACAAATAATTGTCGTCATTTACGGTGAGATTGTTGCATTGTTATCACGAACGGAACTTTGTTTTTGCAGTAAACGAGCTGAGGCACAGACACACACACACATGCATAACTACTCCCATCAACCGTGGCTTGATTGCAAATGGTGAATATATCTATTTGTGTATATATAGTATATAAAGGGTTTCTGTTTACCGCTAGCGTATCTATGACACGTGCCCTTGTTGTTGTTGTTGCTGCTGTTGTTTTGTTATAGCAGCCAGACGTGACGAGGTGCGATTGCATAAATGCATAGCAATTAGGCGCAGTTGGCAGTCAACTTCCTTCGTTGTTCTTGAAAAGCCGTGACGCCTTTGTAGCTTTGCGGCTTTGAAAATATTTATTTGAGCTTCTTGTCTTCATTTAAATTTAACTGACAGCGATTAAATGCTGCAGCAAGCGGTTGCTGCTTTGGTCATGTTGGATTGCAGGAAATGCCTACTTAGCTGGTAATTAAATAAATGGATGCATGCGGCATACAATTTTCATTAATTAATGCAGTTGACTTAAGCTAAAGACATTTCACCTCTAATCGAACTCGATTAAAGCTTCATGAACGGCGTGGAAATTGAAAATATGCTTAAATATTTAGATATTGAATCTTTCATTAAAGAACCTAAAATGGGTATAATTTCAAGCCTGACTACCGTCCATTGACTCTGGGGTCCAAAGAAATACAATGTCAGAATCTTAGGATCTGCCAAGAGCTGCTTCAGTTTTCTAAAAACCCATCGAAATTTTCATATAAAAGCACATTATTTTAAACGAAAGAACAGGTGTTGTAGACTCAATTATATATTACATTTCTTCTTCTTCATTGGCGCAGACACCGCTTACGCAGTTAAAGCCGAATTTACAATAGCGCGACAGTCGTTATCTGTAGTCGAGATCTTCCTCTTCTTCTGCTTCCCCCATTGTTTTCATCCATTTGGACGACATGACCTAGCCAATGTAGCCGCTAAACTATGTCAATGTCGTCGTACATCTCGTACAGCTCATCGTAACATCGGCTGCGCCGTTGCCAATGCGTAAAGGACTCTAAAGCTTCCGCAGAACCTTTCTCTCGGAGAATCGCAACGCCGACTCATCAGATGTTTTCATCGACCATGCCTCTGCACCATATAGCAGGACGGGGATGATGAGTGACTTGTAGAGTTTTGTCTATGCTCATCGAGAGAGGAATTGACTTCACAATTGCCTAACTGGAGGGTGGAGTCATGAGTAGAAGTTCACTGAAGTGAGGAAAGTTCTCTAAGCACTTGATAATGGCCGGAAACGATTCTTTTACATATGGCTCAAGTAGCTCACGAGATCCGGTCTTAGACCAAGTATCCTTTGGGTAGCCAAAAACATCCATTTGAACGTAAAAAACACCTCCAACGAAAGGAAGAAAACAACTTCGGAAGAAAACATATCGGATAGGTAGAATTAAAAGTACTGATTGTTAGATACAGGAAGTTGGAAGAACTTAGGACTTTTAACTCCGACATCTTTAAGAGTCGGCAGATTAAAGGTATAACCCAAGGAAAATAGAACATCAGGGCAGTATCTCTGAAAATTTCCGAATCGAGTCCTCACTTTGGAATGGTAAAATCAAAAATCTTCTACTTCCAGATAAAAGAGTGAGGTCTCTTCTATTATAGGGGTCATCTTAGGGCCTTAAACCCGAGATCTGTCCTCAAAAAATTAAAAGTTGGACTGTTATTTAGCAAATTGTCAGCTTTTAGATGAGGTGGATGATACATCTTTCGCGGTTCCAATATTTCCAAGGAATTAGACCACTAGCATGGAGGAAACTCATGTAAAATGTTTTTGCTTTATTGTAGATTCCACCAAACCTCCAGTTTGGCTTAACTCATTGATAGCAAGGTGTAAACTGCAAACTTTGCCCTGGTAACTGCGGAAGACATTTTAAGGTGATTTTACCACAGCATGATAAAAATCATTATAGATTTCATATCCAAATCCTCCTCTGAGTTATAAAAGCAGTAGGTTTGGAACACCCAAATAACGTTCAAGCAGTTCACGAGGGTCAACTACTATTTCCGAAAGATCTCCGACGAAGCAAAGACGGTATATATCAAAATGATGAGTAAGTAAAATCAAGGACGTCGATAGTAGTTCATTTTAGGATATATCTTTCATCACTATGTACAAAAATACCATTTCAAGGTTCTTCTTCGGCGGAAGAAAAAAATCTTAATTGACAGTCTCTGAGAAACGCAGCTTTTGACAAAATCTAAGTAAAAATAAAGGCTAAACTTCTTAGGATCTAAATACGGCAGGTCATTATAAAATGCATAACAATTTCTCTAAAAAAATAAGAACATTGCGGTTTCGAAAGCTAAGTCAGTTTGACTGAATGAAAACAATTCGGCACGGTACTCGATGGAGTATCCAATGGGCGAACAAAAAGAAAGGCGATTTGAAGGTTAGATTCACTCGTAGCTTCGGATTACATTCATTAAATGATTCATGGTCATCTTATACGCCGTTCTTTTGGAAAACTGAGCGAATTTGCTAAGATTGGTATTAGTCACCTCAATATATTTGTGCTAATCCTAAAGGGCTTCGTCGATATACGAAAGTCTTCTAATCCACACTTAGAGTTTAGGATACCACAAAGGACTTGTGTTTCATTTATCCAAGTGGTCAGTGGATCCTCTGTCGCAGTAAGCGAGTGCTATCTCCAGCGGTCTAGCTCATACCGTCCAATTAGAAAGAAGAGCGCGTGGAATATCTTTTTAAGTCAGATACACCTAATGGGAATACAACAATTGCTCACCAGTGCTCTTGCCGAAATACATCGAATGTGAGAATAAAGAACCGTAAATCTATTTCAAAGCTATCAAGTGTATTTTTCTAACAATGTAGAGTTTCAAAAGACATGTACTTTATAGCTTTCGCAGTGACACAAAGCCACACATAGTTCAAAGCGCTTTCGAGCAATTCAAACGGGCTAACAGGCTGCCAGTTTGATTTCACCTGCTTCGTGATGTGCCTGCCTCTTGTTTGCGACACACTTGTTTGCTCGTTTTCAGTTATCTACAAAACGGAAACGGAAATGTGAAAATCTACTTCGAAGAAGAGCCTCAATTGCGTGACGCCACGGTAACCAAATCAGCATTGCATGCCTGGTATTGCACTGCACATAGCTTTGTTGGCGCCCAGTAAGACCCGCTCACCAGCTCGCCCACTCTTGCACTTCTCGCACATCAGATCCGTCTTGCTTTGGCTTTCCGTCAACTTTCTAAGTAACATGCTCAGCAGCAGCGGCGGAAGAAAAAATTCGTTAGCTGCGCAATAATTCCAACAACAACAACAACGGCAACAAAGCAAATGTAAACAAAGTGGCAACTACAATACAAACAACAGATGACAGTATGCAACAATAGAGCAAAGAGACAAGGCAAACAAGCTGACAGGCATACATACAAACAATCACATGCATCCGTCGAACCAGCAACAACGACATCGTGACGTTGGCGCTGGCAAGCAAGCAACATAAACTGACAACTCCACAAAAAGCCACATGAATTGTGGCCTCATATTGTGCCCGACAAGCGGCGGTGGTGTAGAGCGGCAGTGCAGCAGGCGGCGAAGAGCTGCAGTGTGCCCCGTTTTGACGTAGCGAGCGCCAGGACGTGATGAGTTGGAGGGTCTTGGAAGCTATGTAGGCCTCATACGTATTTTCAGTATGTGCTCTCCAGTGTGCGTCTGGTCGCACATAATGTTCACACATACACAGCCTTACATAAACACGCGCATGCTGCTGTCTACTGAGATTTGTATGTTTGCTCTCTGTGCGTGTTTGTGTGCCATTGTTTGATATGCAAACAACAATAAATCGAAGAAGATTTATTGGCTGGCGTTAGCGCTGCGCGTGCTGAATGGATTAGAGCAACGAAATTTATTAACAAATTCCGCACATACACAAACACAAAACCTGTACATTGCTAGCCGCAAACAATCTTTTGTTAGCGGTCTGTTACCTTTTCTTTATTTCCCGTTTTGTGCAGCTCTTTGCAGTTTCCATTATCTGACTTTTTTCCATATAACTTCTCAGTTGAGTTAAAATGATTAACAATTGTGAAACATCATAACTTGGACATACATTAGATCGGGTCGATTTCTTTTCTATAAAATCACGTAAGCGGAAAATGTTCTACGGGTCATTCTGACCAACTTTGACTACGAGATTATGGGTTTACAACAGGTTTCGAGCCAGCGGTTTTTAAGGCGAAGCTCTTCCGTTTTTGGCTCCGTGTAAATCGACCCTCTCTAATATACATATACTAGAGAGATTCAGGTAGTGTTTGGTAATGCAGAAAGTAGTCCATCATGTATTCCTCTGTTGCTCTATTTGAAACTCTCATGAGTATATTCTTCTCGACTTAATCGTTAAATAAACCTCACATCTGATCCTTCCGTCGTTCTGACCATGAAATTATAACAAAATCATAATCCGCTCACTACAAGCAGAGCAGGTTAGGTTTAATGGTCGATCCTAAAAAGGGGATCTCACTTGGGCAGCTTATAACGCTGATCCGTTGTGGTTCCTAGAACTCCTATCAAAATGAATCATAAATCCCCTCATAAATCGAGAAAGCGATTTGTAAAGGCGACCAATGTCGGTTTCACTATATCAGCTGATTCGCTGAAGATATGACTACCGAAGTATTTCAGCCCTAAATATTTCCACCTCTGCTTCGCTCTAACTGAAATTTTACCACTTTAGCTTGAATGTTTATGGGACAACGTCCAATAAAAACTTCAAAGATTGCTGCAAGATAACCTTTGCAAAGGGCAGGCAGTTCTGTAGATATCTTATGTTCTATATTAGATCAGAAAGACCGTGCAGTCACATAGGTTCATAGAGTGCAAGATGACAACGGAGATCCGACTTGTTGCCACTCTGATATCAGCGGTGGTACGGGTGCCCTGTCTTACTAGTTCATTTTGAAGTTTGCAGTTTGCAGCGACCTTGCTATGACCAAACACCCAAACGAGTGTGATGATAAAATAGCATGATGATGTTTCAAATAAGGACAGACGCTCCTTGACTGAATTTGAGTGCACAGAGTGTTTGCTCAGTACTAATACCTGTCGAAGTTTATGCCCATCTCCTTGAAAGAAGCTGCACTACGGAGCTGTAGATTTAAAGCAATCCGTGAACTTCTCCCAGCTCACATATCTGTTATTGGTATGTGAGCGGAGAAACAGTCCATAGTTGTAGAATCTGTAACGCAGAGGTCCAAGTTTTCAGTATACAATTAAAGGAGGAGAGAATATCAACGTGACCATGTATGGACTCCTTCATATACCCAGCTTCTCGGAAGGTTAGAGCGGTCTTCGCAGCAAAACATCCGCTGAAGACCGTAATTTGGCGATTGCAAGACGTTCTCAAGAATTTGGACTGTCTCAAACCACAACCTGGCGGACTTTGAGAAAGGGTTTCGGCTTGTATTCGTAGAAAACTGTTCACACTCAACAACTGAAGAAATTGCACCACCGTAGATGTCGCTGATTTTGCCTTGTAACTTTAAAACGAAAACGATTTTTTAAGAAAATAATCTTCTCCTATGAGGCTCACTTTCATTTGAGTAGTGCGGTAAATAAACAAAACGGCCGATTTTGGTGGGAAGAAAACCCACAAATAATTTATAACAACCATTACATCCACCTAAATTGACAATTTGGTGTGGTTTCTGTCTGGTTTAATGGACCGATGCGTACTTCTTTCGAAGTGAAATTGGAGAAACCGTTACTTTCAATGAAGATCGATGCTAACCAACTTTTCATGACCGCAATTGGAAGAAGTTTATCTTGACAATATGTGGTTCCAACAAGACGGGGCTACGTTTTCTTGTTTTCCACACAGCACGTGATTTAGTGGATTTGACTGATTTACTGTTATTCCTAGATGTTTCTACGTGTTTCGAATTCATTTTATAACCAAAATACTTTGTCAGAAAATCGGTTGAAGAAACCAGGAATCATTCATGAATGAATATTTGACAAAATATAACACAGGTCTACGAAATTTTTTGTTATTAACAAAGTTCGGCTTGTTCATCCAACTCAAATAATTCATTATGCAACAACACTATTACTGCTACTACAACAAAACCACTGTAACAGAAATAAAAAAAAAATTCCAGAACTTGTCAAATCTCCCTCCTCCACGCAGTGTTGCCACTTCGCAGCACTTTTGAATTTTCGGCGCAAAAATATAACTTTTTCGCATACATTTTCATAACTTATATTTTTCCATACAGAATTTATGGCATGGCAGTGTACTCATGTCCCTTGTGATATGACTTTGGTTTTTGTAGAAGTGTTCACTGGAACAACTGAAGTGTCGTCGTATAATTTTCGCGGCTTTTGCTTTCGCTCAAATTTATTTAGTTTTCATGCTCGCTGTTTTGACACCTGAAATTATGCAGTGGCATGTACAAGTACTTATGCAACACATGCCCCTTATGTAATGCGGAGTATGTGAATGTGAATGTGGGTGTAGACTGTTAATCTCCTGGTGATATTCAAATTGATTATTCAAAGACAGCCTCAGCACCAGAAACAGCGACAGCCTTATGAATTTTCAATGGGCGCGTTGTGGGAGAAAAAGTTTTGACACAGTATGTAAATTAAGCTTTGTATGGCAAACGCTGGACTAGAAACCCGAAAAGGAGATTGCGGAAAGAAGGTCTGGTTCATGTGACACAAAAATGAGAATCTTATGGATAAAATGTAAATCTTAAGGAACATTACTATAGAAAATATGCTTGAGCAGAGTTGCCACCTGGTTCACACAATTTAACTGGATTGATCAAATACATTTACTTTACGAAATGAATACCAATTTAAGGATATTTTAAACATTTTAACTAATGAAAAAAATTATAGAGAGTTGCCACCTAATTGAAAGTATACATAATTCCTTTGAAAATAAGGACATCCATTTGAAATACCATACGTAAATATGTAGTACAGATCTAAAGAGGTTTTAGTAAAATGGAAAATATATAGTTTTATAAAGCGAGTTGCCACCAGATTGTGCAACTTAATTCGAGGAAATTAAAAAAAAAAATTATAGTGCACATTATGTTACTTAAAGAAGAAATTTTATGGCGTTTAAATAAAATTTTTTTTAAAGAGTTGCCACCTGTTTGTGTAATACATATGAGGAAAAAATTAGAAATCCTCTATTTCCGCTAATAAACCTTGAATTAAAAAAAACTGCGAGTTGCCACCTGTTTGTATAATACACGTCTGAAAAAATTTCAAAACCTTTTATTTCCGTTACTAAAGCTTGCATTTTGAAAAATTTCCGATTTTTTCAATATTTGCGAAGAAATACTCCAGCTTGCGGAAATCATAAGAAGAAATAATTGAAACTAAGTACAACAACTATGCAAGCCATATAATGTCTTTGGTAGTCTTGGTATAATTACTTTTGACAATGATGCCTACTCTACGCAAATAAACGAAAATAAATTGATTTTATTTAAATTAGTCACCGGACTGATTAGACTGCCGAATCGGCGAAAACTCAAACCCATTCGCTGCACAATACAATAAGCAATCATACTGTAATTTGTATTACTGACAAAAAATGGTGGCAACCACCGCATGAAAAAAAAACAACACGACTGTAACAACAGGAGAATACTAAGTTAATTACTCAGCGCACATTGCGCTCATTTGCCTAAAGCAAAAATTATTACAAATTTCCAGCATATTCTGAAAGACAATTCCGTTGTGAAAATACTGCAAAGCAGAGGGAGCCAAAGAATAGCGCAAGTAAACTCATAAGAAACATACGCAAACAGCTTAGCTTTCTTGGGAAGAAGCGCCACTACCGCGAGATACCAATTCAAAATCCATTAACGGTGCAGAGCTAACTAAGTTAAAGAAGTTACGCCAACTTGCCGACGTGAGAGTCTGCATACTCTACGCGGGCAAATATGCCTGCATACGCTTCGCTACGCCGACGGACGCCCGCGGCAGCAAGGACGAAGCGATGCGTAAAATGAAGTGAAGTGTCGAGTTGGAGCGGCGAAAGTCAGCGCGGCAGCCACTGGCTGCACCAGCTAACTGCCGACATAGCGGCATGGCATAGCACAGGGCGCACATACCCAGAGTTGCACGGCAAAGCCCAGCACAGTTATGTTTTGTCGGTTTGGTGCATGCGAAATGGCTAAAACTCGAGAGATAAATTGCAATTTTCTAGTTGGCAACGCCGCTGCAGCGAACCAACGCGAGTAACGAGCATTTCAGCCACAACAAGACGGTACAGCGACGCGGGTGGCTGCAAAACTGAGTCAGGCATGTGTGATGGGTAGTTGGCGCGCCGCCGGGCACAGCAACTCCAGTTAAATGCGAAAATTCCCGCTAATTTATATTGCAAGGCGGGCGAAAGTAAAGTTTTTAAAGTCTTATTAGCGCGCGCAGCTCAGCTCATAAATTGACGGAAGGCAAGCTGTTGGCGTGTGAGAGAGCGGGCGATGGGGAGAAAGTATATTGTTTTCTCACTTCCGTAGGAATGCATAAATTATGCGTTGCCTCATTTTCGAAATCATAAAGAAAACTTTTGAATTTATTTCAATTTATTAATAAGCGCAAGTTAGCAGCCTTTAATTGCCACAGTTGCAACAATTTACCATTGTTAATAATTCAAAAGCGCTGTGGCGAGTAGAAACATAGTTCCTGTGAGTATTATTAGTCTTAAAGTTTAAAAGATTATAAGAACATTTAAGTAGGATGCAAATGTCACACTTTTTTTAATTCTTTATTTTTTTATTTTTTTTTTATAATTTATCCACTCAGTTCTGAAAACAGAAATGTGTATATAATTAGTCAAATTAAACAAGAAATAAATAATTTCAAAAACTCAATCAACTCAGCGATTCAAGATTAGCCAACTTCAGTATTCCAACAGTGGAACCCTTACGATGGAAATAATGGAACATATGATTCTTTTTCAACGTCTTCCAGACAACTTCGACAGGGGACATCATACAAAATGTTTACTTTTTCTACAATAATTAACGTGAAAAATGCAAGGACCTAATACATATCTTACTATTTGCCTGATAAGCCAGAAAAAATTCTACTTTATGCTAATTTTGCGGAAGGCTTTTGATTTACGGGCTTACAAACCTTGACTCATGCAAAAAATGAAGCCGAACGACCACCAAGCGCGTCGTACGTTCGGTAAATGGGCCCAAAGCAAGATGGCCAACGTTCCCGACTTTTATAAGAAAATGTTGTTCAGCGATAAAGCTCACTTTTGGCTGAATGGGTACATTAATAAACAAAACTACCGCTTTTTGAGTGATAATAAACCACAATTGTTGAGACGCCGTTACATCACCAAAGAGTTAATATTTGTCCATACAGCACAGCAGAGCGAATTATCTTTATATATATATAAATCTTCCGACCGTGTGTTTGTAATTGAACTGCTCCTAAACGGCTGGACCGATTTTGATGAAATTTTTTGTGTGTGTTTAAGGAGATTCGAGGATGGTTTAGATTCACAATTTGGTCCACTGGAAAAAGTTTTTTTTTAATTAATTTTTCATTTGTAATTAATTGCTAATTTTCGAAGGTTTTACATTGGATCCGATAGATTGCGCTACCATCGCAGTATCCAATTTTCAAATCTTAAAGTGGCATAAACGTGCAATAAACAAAAACGATGCAAAAGTAAGAGGAGACATTTGTAGACAAGTTTTCATAATGTGGATAGAGTTGTTCGTTCTTAAGTAATAAATTGGGTGATTCAATACATCTATGGGTAGCTATATCTATATATAAAGATAGTTGTGTTAGTTGCACCATTTATAACTCAAGAACGGCTAAACCGATTTGGCTGAAATTTGGTGGAGAAGTAGCTTAGAGCCAGGGTAAGGACATAGGATACCGTTTATCTCTTTATGTCAAAATTTAATACAACTCATAAATACAAAAACTATATTTCAAATAACAAGCATTTGTTTAAAATTTATGTTTGTAGGAATCATTTGAATATTGTATGCGTGCAATATTAAACAGATTCTTCCCCAAAAATAATACTATTGTTAAGTATTTGGAATAGTAGAAAGGAACTACAACTAAATACGCTGTAAAATAGATTATAACTGGCTCAGTAATCAGTCGTTGATTATGTATCATACCACGTGCTTCCCAAAAGACTGATGTTATAACCTTTTCAGCCGACTTTTTCGTCTTTTCACGCCTGAGAACCGGTTCATCATGTGCAGTCCACTAGAATGACAGTCGATTGGGCTCCAGTGGGAAATGATGGAGTCATGTTTCTATTGTCACACACCGACGCAACAATTCGGTTTTATTACGATTAAAGAGCACTCAAACACTTCTCAGAATCAGTTATTCGTTGTTTTTGTTGAATTATGAACTTGCGAGGCACCCACTTTGCACAGAGCTTTCGCCTCTTTAAGCTTAGCAAATATCTTTTCATCGGTGGATTTCCCTGAGCCCAAATTGAACAGTATTTTCCCCAAAAAGCAATGCTTTATTAACACTCGAAATGCCTTATGATCCATTTTTTTTTTTAAAAACTAACACAAGTTGCTTCATAAAAATGCTATATCTCATTAACTAATAGTTATAATCCAACTAATAGAAATCATATAGATGGTAGTAGTAGTATTATCTATGTATCAGCCACAGTGAAGCGTGGACGGGTCCTCTAGTTGGTATATATTTCTTCAATAATGAAGCCAGCCATAATGTTACAATCAATGGGGAATGCTAAAGAGGCATGATCAATGACCTTTTCGCGTTTGAATCCGAGGATGTTGATGTGGATGGCCTTTGGCTCAAACAGGACGACTGAATATTTCATACAACCAACGCAACAATCAATATATTGCTGGAAATTTTGGTGAGTGTATTATCAAGCGTCGTCAGCGTGTTTTGTGACCTTCAAAATCGTACAATTTAAAACCATTAAACTGCGCAGGTAAACCCTTGACGATTGACGCGTTATTGCTGACATTCGGCGCCAATTCATGAGGAAAGTGGTCGAAAAGAGGGCTTCTGGTAGGAAGTTATTCGATCCATAGTGCTCACTTGCCCGAAATCATGTTTAAACTTTTATTTCTATTTTTTACTTTATATATTTAGGGAGAGGCAAGACTCACTAAAACTTGCTAAAAATCCTAAAAGGGAAACAGTACGTCAAGCTTATTTTAAGCGACCTTAATTATTAACTTAAGTACTTGTATGGAGAGCTTTTTGTTTGGCAAGATGTCCTCACCAAATTTAAAATTTTAAACTCTTCAGATCGGACCACTATAGCATATAGCTCCCATACAAAATTACCCATCAAATACAAGTTCTTGTATGGTATCATTTGTGCTTATGAAAGGTATTACACCTTCGTTGCAACCGAAATTAACGCCTTTTTCCTATTTTACCTATTATTTATATTTCGATGAATCACAAACTCACATTCACTTTCAGTTTAGATTGACAGATGCCGATTTTGGAATTAGCACTCACCTGCAAAATAGAAGAGAAAAATACATAAACTAATTGTTTGTTCCAATGAATAAAAACAAAATTTATTGCATGGACATGTATATATATAAAAGAGTTATATAATTTTAGTTTACAGAAATATTAATTCAATATTCAACACTTTATAATAAATTTTACCGCAAAAATGGGGTATGCGAGGGCTATATACGATCCGGTATAAGCCGGACGATGGACGTGACACTGCCCACTTTCAATTATAATGGCAAAAATCAGGCACCAAATTCGGTACATAACATTCCTCTAAAATTCTTATTTCACAGTACGAAACTGGGCGAAATCGAACTGCAACCACGCCTATTTCGCTTACAACACAATTTAAAATTTCATTTAATTCTATCACCTTCCGGTATACAAAACAAGAAAAAATTGTTATAACGGGTTAAAATTGTGCACGAATTATATCTTTAGTATGTGGCACTTTATAACCAAAAATTTCCCAAAGCCAACCAAAACTGTTCAGGCCTCTTGGAACCGAATATGTGGACCTCAGTACCTATAGTTTTGACTTTTTGGCGTAAAATCGGTCAATGTGCGAGATATACAATTGAAATTCAGGAATAATCCTTCTCTAGCAAAGGTTTAACTGTATGTCAAAAATGGGTTAAATCGTGCCAATACTCGATAGCTCCCATGTACCTAATAATACAATGATTTTCGAACTTTCAGGCGACTTTATACCGCATACAAGTATATCGGCCAACATGTAAGTTCTCTCTGTGAAAATGAGAGAGCTTATTTTATTGATAACAGTGTATCTTTGTGCCTAAAATAGATAAAATTGGTCGAAAACTTGACCTAGTTCCCATATAACAAGCACATAACATCCGGGTGACTTTACTTCATATTTATTGATGATGATACTTTAATGAACCTCAGGGAATATTTTATTAGTATGTGACATAACAAAAGAATGTAGTATTGACGAAAATAGATGAAATCGGGTTGATAATACCCTCAATACCCATTCAATACATACATATATATAACGATTTTCGTTTTTCTAATAAAACTTATGCGGAATATGTCGATCAGGGTATAATCATATATATTTATGTACCAATAAAGTCTAAGAATTGAATTGCAAAAACAAAAAACACCACTACGTATACGTAACTTGTTCTCCATGAAACAAGTACCTGCTAAGATTTTGTCCATCACCTAGGTAAAGTTGCAATACCATAACTCCAACTTCTATAACTCGATATCTTGAATTGGCAATAGAACTCAAATATCATACAAATGTCCTGCCGAAACTCAAAATCTCTCTAACTCGAAGTTTATTTGTAGATTATGGTGATTCGAGTCAGGGAAGTTCAAGTGTATATATAATTGCTCATATTCTGATCCTCTGGTTTGTTCTCAAGATGTAAATTTAAGGTGTTTCGCTGGCTTTCATTCTTGCAATTTGAAAGAGTATAAAATGATTGTTTGCACCCATACTTAGCCCTTCCTTACTTATTTTTTATTGTTTTGAAACTTTCTAAGAGGATGAATAAAAATCTTGTATCAACAAGTGAGTAGAAGACAAGAACTGCTAAAAAATGGATCTGCAGTATTTATTGACACAGTAGCCACATTGGATATTATAAGAAGATTTGGACTAAATCTTCTTCTTAAAATTTAACATTTTTTGCTTAAAAATCTAAAAAAAGCAAATTTATGCCAACGTCTTTCATCCGCATTTGCATACTTCATTCGTCATTTAGCTTAATTTCGTGCTTTAATTTGCCGGCAAAATGACTTCATCGCACCAGGCTTAACGGTGTCAGCTGCAGCAGCTATTTGTATTTTAAATTTATTTGTAAATTTTTGCAATTAGTGGCAGCAATGAAGAAAGCGCTGCAACTGAAGGAAACCCGGTGCTTGGTCTTGCTTTTTGCGCTATTTTGCGTCGACAAAATCGCAGCTGTATATAGAAAGTTATGTACTTATATACCTCTATATAGAACCGTTTGACTCTTCATTGCGCACCATCCTTCGCACGCGTTAATTAAAACCCATTTTTATATTTTAATAAAAGAAATGAGCATTGGCACGCGGAACTTTTTTTAACCGGACGAGCAGCGCTAATTGTGTATGTAAATGCATGTAAAACGTAGTACATATATTTATAGTTATATATAACAGCTTTTCTTATATTTGTATATATGTATATATATCTATAGCTGCCCGCCATTTGCATTTCTCTCCGGCCGGTCCAAGGCAATTATATTGTCGGAATGATTTTGCTGTGCGTTGCACTCTTTAACGTTATTGTTTTTTGTGTTTTTGTATAATTTTTTGCTATTATTTATACATTTTACTTGCGGCTTTATTGTTGGCCTATTCCGTAGAGTCCTTTATTTCCCAGTTTGCTGCCAATTTATTTTATCGTTGCCTTAATTAATTGGTCATGCTAGGCCGGCTACTGTCGCTGCCACCGCTTCAATGCAATTAGGAAATTTTATTTTTGTAATTTACATTAACTTTACGGTTGCAGCATCGCTTTTTGATTGTATGTACTGATTTTGCGTACTTACGCTAGTATATACAGTGGTGAGCCTGTTGATGGAATTGTTAACATTTCATACATATATATATACATACATATGTATGTACTCGGAAATCCTTACTCACTTTGACTTTTTACCGGCTTACTTGGATCATGGAGTTGCCAAACCGAACTCTGGAGGCTCCTTCTCTACCCTCATACTGGCGAGGGAGTTGTAGGTAGGAAGAAGTGGTGGGAGGGTTGTTGCAGGGAGCTTCTTCACGGCTGGGTCAAAGCTTTGCCGGAAGATTGGTGAAAGGGTCTACTGTCGGGAGCTCTCTATAAACTCCAGTTTCAGACTTCCTGACTATTGCAGTGCCTTCCAGGCCGAGGTTGAAGCCATTAAGGTAAGCAGTAGATTTACTGCTCCGGAGTGCAGCCTCCTTCAGAAAAGTGACCATCAGCAGAACGGTGATGCTAGCCTTGAACTTATTACCAGTGCGTTCAAGACTGGTCGAAGAGTGCTTAACCTCGCTATCAATAGCATCGAGTATTTTTGTGATAAGACTGGTATGAATGCCAGGTAAGCGGAATTGCAGGAAACTGTTAAGCTGATGAGCTAGCAAAGAAGGCATCCTACAACCGCTATCGGTAGAATGGGAGCGGATCGATCCTCCCGTATCCCCTTATGGTCTACTACTAGATGGCTGGGCTTCGCGGAAACTTGGTCAGCGCTGGAACACAATTGGTAAATGCGCTGACGCAAAAGCCTTTTAGTCCAAGATCGATTGCAAGAGATCTAGCGCTCTCTACTTCCTTCTTGACTGTCCCGCCTTTGGGAGGTCAAGACTTAAACACTTGAGTGCGCATACCTTCGGACATCCCACCGTGCTGGAATGGGAATTAAACGCCTGTGCAAATTTGAATTGGCTACTAAGCGTTTTGCGCATTTATAGTTCGAACATAGGAGTTCTTCTTTTCTATGGCATTACGAAGGACTACATACGGTATTCCACGTGCGATCTTTGATCAGCCATCTAACCTAACCTATACCAAACTGTATGCTGAAATACTTACAAGTTTAATAACTCGTTCCGGAAGCCTAAAATCTCAGCCTAGAGTACTCAATATATCACACATGAACCAATACTTTGCGTAGAGAATAGTAAAGAAGAGGGTTGAATATAATTCAGTAAAAACATATTGCATTAATGTCTATATATTTTTATACTCTCGCAACAATGTTGCTAACGAGAGTATTATAGTTTTGTTCACATAACGGTTGTTTGTAAGTCCTAAAACTAAAAGAGTCAGATATAGGGTTATATATACCAAAGTGATCAGGGCGACGAGTAGAGTCGAAATCCGGATGTCTGTCTGTCCGTCCGTCTGTCCGTCCGTCCGTGCAAGCTGTAACTTGAGTAAAAATTGAGATATCATGATGAAACTTGGTACACGTATTCCTTGGCTCCATAAGAAGGTTAAGTTCGAAGATGGGCAAAATCGGCCCACTGCCACGCCCACAAAATGGCGGAAACCGAAAACCTATAAAGTGTCATAATTTCCTTTCTGAGCTGTCCGCCTTTGGGCGGTCAAGACTAAGCCATAAATAAAGATATTAAAGTGAAATTTGGCACAAAGGATCGCATTAGGGAGGGACATATTTGGAAGTAATTTTTTTGGAAAAGTGGGCGTGGCCCCGCCCCCTACTAAGTTTTTTGTACATATCTCGGAAACTATTATAGCTATGTCAACCAAACTCTACAGAGTCGTTTTCTTCAGGTATTTCCATATACAGTTCAAAAATGGAAGAAATCGGATATATGGGTGAAATCGGTTCACAACCACGCCTTCTTCCAATATAAAGCTATTTTGAATTCCATCTGATGCCTTCTTTGTATAATACGAGTATAAACATTAGGAACCCATGATGATAGCGGAATAAAACTTTACACAAATACGGTATTTGAAAAATATGTAAATGACGGATAATGAAATCTCGATTATCACTTTACCATGCGAGAGTATAAAATGTTCGGTGACACCCGAACTTAGCCCTTCCTTACTTGTTTTATTTCATAATACTGAAAATCTTAATTGAAACTAGTTTTCAAATTGCTTTTCTAAAATACGGAATTGAAAAATAAAATTATCAATTTAAAAAATCGAATTGAAATATAAAAAAATTTTAATATGATATTTATAATTAAAAATTACAATTTTTTTTTTTTTGAAAATACATCTATCTCAACCTGGATTTGAAAAATTAGAAAACTCCTCAAAATGTATTATCCATAAAGAACGACCTCTCTAGCCAGCTAATAAAACTCGTAATGCCCTAAGTGCCACGTTGAACCAGTTAAGTATGATATACATTATATTATATCTTCTGAAAGGATAAACTCCAGAAATACTCCTCATAAAAAGCTTACGAATGTCAGAGTATGCATGACAACTGAAAGCACTTCGAATGAAACAGCATGAAACAAAGGTCAAAAGTTCGAAAATTTACAGCATGAAGATCAATATTTTATATGTAATAAAAAACATTATCTGATTCTAAATATAAAGATAGAAAACTCACACTAATATTCCGCCTTCACCCCGTTTTAATAAAAAATATACGAGATGATAGTAAAATATAGGAATATGAAATGGAAACCGACAGGAAGTATATTATATCGTGTTTTTTTAAAGATATCTAGAAATTAACAATAATAATTTTTCGAGCAACCGACGAACTTTGCAATACCTTTTAAGAAGCGTCGGAGACCCTGTAAAGTGTTATAGGACACCCAAGGTGACGTGAGGATTCACTATGGCGCACAGCTATCACACAAACTAATCGATTAAGTCCTTGAATGGAAACATTTTTCATTTGCTGAGATATCTTCATGAATTTTGGCATAGGTTATTGTCCAAGCAACGGTATGATCTTCGGCGAAATCGTTCAGAAACGACAACTAAAGCATATACATATGTAGCTGCTATACAACTTAAACGATCGAAATCAAGTTCTTGTATGTAGATTTTCTTGAAGTCATTGCATGGAAAAAATTTGTCTTTCACAAAGTACCGTCACACAATTTGATATGCATTACTGTCCAAGGTACAAGCGGTACAAGCCTCGAACAAATTGTTCAGATCGAACAACTACAGCATATACATATCTCACTCAAACTACTAAAAGTGATCAAAATCGAGTTAATAAATAACAATAAAGTGTTTCATGCTATAAGAATTGCACCAGCGAAGGGTATTACAGCTTCAGTGCAGCCGTACTTAACGTGTTTTCTTGCGTATACCGAATCTAATATATTTTCTTATTAATTTGACAACCACTGTATATGCTACTACATTTCTATTATAGCATTTAGATCAAAGTATTATAATTTTTGTTAAGTTCTAAATTATTTACAAATGCAATCAATTTACACTATGTACTTTAAAAACTACCATTTTATTGTACTACAAAAATAAGAAATTAATGTTTGCATTAATTAGTAATTAACTATATTTTCATTAGCTTTACTATCATGACCTCCACTACAAATAAAGAATAATGCATAAACACATTTTTGTAACAAATAAATTAAATATTTAGTTTATTGCGGTTTGTGGTAGCGATAAAGTTATTTGCACAGTCACTACTTGCTGTTTGAATTTAAAATCAGTTCATTAGCTTTTTAAATATGTACATATGTATGCATACATTTTTTTGGTTGACTGTTACATAAATATATTCGATTAAATAATTACGTTTTTCCTGAATTTAAAAACATGTGGAATTAATATTTTAAACAAGTTAGCGTCAAATAAGGGAACATTTTTTTTAAAACAGCGCTCAGAACATACATATACATATGCACATATGTATGTATGTACATCACCCAAGTTATAGATAAGTGTGTGTGTGCGACTATTTGTAATGTAAAGCGATAACCGACATTAAATTTGAACTTTTCTCACTGCTACTGTATACTATAACGCCTCCGCTAGTTAGCGCTTTTCTCCACTCAAATGCGTTTACTTCGCTTATGAATACATTTGTTGGCGTTTAACCTACGCATTTAAACTTTTGCACTACAAGCAAACGCATTAAAACTTTACAAGCAAGCACAGATATGTGTTATACGCACAAATATTCTGCATACTGAGAATATTTTACTTATGCGGGATCCCGAAACTTTCGGGATTATACGGCATTTCATTGCAATGAACTTTTAAAACATGTAGAAAGAGATTTAACGATATAATAACTATGAAAGAAGTTATAGCAATGTGATATCAGGATTACAGCAATCCCGAAATTTTCAGTATGTAGGCAAAAAATATGAACGGAGGTTATAAACTGACAGATCTTTTTTTACAAAGTTTTGCTTAAAACGGGATCCCGAAAATCTTCGAGACAATTCGGGATTTCAATACAATGCATTTTCTAATGACGTGAAAAGAGACTTAAAGCTCTAGTAACATACAGCTAAAATTTTACTTACGCGAATCCCGAAAAATAATAATTCAAATTTTCAAAATAATTCAAAATTTCATTGCAATGTATGTACTTTTAAAGCATGTAGAAAGAGATTTAAGACAATAAAATCTATAAAAATAATTATATTAATGTGATATGGCTTGCGGGATTACAGAAATCCCGAAATTTCTATTAAGTCGTTAAAAACCCGAACTGACATTATAAACGACCGATCTTTGTTTACAAAGTTTTGCTCAAAACGGGATACCGAAAATTTTCGGGACGATTCGGGATTTCAATACAACGCATTTTCTAATGATGTGGAAAGAGATTTAAAACAATAATACAATAAAAAGTTAGAAACAAAACCGTTATGGATGTAATACAGCTGACGGGATTATAGTCATCCTGAAATTTCTAAAATCGAAAATCCCGAAGCTTCATTAGACAACTTAACACAGCTTTTAAAACCCACAATCTTTTCTGCTTTACATTACAACTACAACAAACGGACTATTTCATTTTCATTATGCGTTCGCCAGTGCGTATGATTAACTTTTGCTTCCTGTTCTGCATTTCAGCGTAAAAAGCTTAGCATTTCAGTTTAAAACGACATCACGCACGCTTGTGTGCAACATTTCGCCCTTCCATTTAGACACTGTTTGTGTTTATGGTAAATTGTGCTGAAAGCTTAAGCTAAACGACACACACAGCTTTGAGCGTTGACTTTTTTTAAGCTCAAAGCCAACCGCTTTCGCGCCATTGAGCGGTCAGTTTAAGTAATTTTTCGGTTGAATAAACAAACGCTGTGCCGTCTCGCGTACGCTTTTCACTTTCGCTAATAAACAAATAAATAAATCATCAAGTGGTAAGCTTGGCGGCCGAGCACCCGAGCTGTCTAGACAGACGCGATGTGCACAAACACACCGACACACACGTTCAAACGAAAAGCGACCAAAAACACAATGAGTATAATTAAAAATGAAGTACGCGTCAAGTGCATCATCAAATGCGCATTAAACGCTCAAAAGCGCGAGCGTGTGTACTTGAAAAACCTTTTGTTTTATTTGCCACATTTCTACGCTGTGGTTGTTGTAATTACTTTTCAACTTTGCTGCTTAACGGCCTTTTTATTTCGTATATTTTCATGGGTTATTAAAGTCACACATTAATTTGGAAACGCTGTCATGCAGTTACGAGTTCTTTGTTATTGTGAATAAATTATTATATGTGTATGTGTGACGCTTCTTCCTAAACTTTGAAAATGCTTCACTGATTTAGTTAGAATTTTATGGTAACTTTATCGAAACTAGTTATTTAAGCGAAAATACAGGCAACACAAAAATTGCTGACTGATTTGAATTGAAACATGGAAAACTAAGGTCGTCACCCAGCGCGTTAAAAAAATCTTAGACTGAAAAAAAATTTTTAGCAGAGTTGCCACCCATTTAAAAAAATTGAAATTTGAAAGAATATGTCGTCATCCAGGGCGTTGAGAAAACTTTAGACTGAAAAAAAAATGTTGAACAGAGTTGCCACCCATTTCAACAATTGAAATATGGAAAAATAATTTCGTCACCCAAGGCGTTGAAAAAATTTTATACTGAAAAATTTTTTAAAAGAGTTGCCACCCTTTTAAAAACTTGAAATATGGAACAAAAATGTCACTTAGGGCGCTGTGAAAATTTTAGATTGAAAAACAATGTGAACAGAGTTGCCACACATTTTAAAAATAAAAAAAATAAAAAATAGAGTTGCCATCTAGATATAATAAAATATTAAACTGGAACCATATTTGAAATTTTAAAACGTATTTTCAAGATAAAAAATTTCTCGAAAATATTAAATTTACTACCAAAAAAAATTTTGAACAGGGAGAAAAAATAATGTCGTCAACCAAGGCACTGAAAAAAAATTAAATTAACAGAATTGCCACCTATTTAAAAAATTAAAATACGAAAAATAGGGATGCCATCTAGGCATGATAAAAATTTAGACTAAAACGAGATTTAAAAATTTTAAATGTGCTTTCCAGCTTACAAATTTCTCGAAAATATTCAATTTGCTTGTGCTTCCACAACAAGTAGGGCGGGTCTTGACAATGGATGTAATTCATACAAAAATTACCGAAACGTCAATCCGAAATATTAAATTGGAAGAATTAATGAATTATTACCAATTCAATAAGAAGCTAACTTAGAATATTTCAAGAGCCAGAAGGACTTCAAAATGGGTGTGATGTTTAGAGTTATGCAATTTCGTTGAGCCACCTGTCAAAGCGAACAGCTGTTTTTAACATTTATGTACGTTACCTCCACTTTGAATTATTACTGAGTATGCCCGAACAACAAATAAATAGCACGGAAATATGTTTCTCAAACTTATTCTCTCACTTTCTAATTCTTCTCTATAAGAAAAATTTAGTATTTGGTAAGCGAAATATCCCAAAAATCATCACAGCTCCTCTGTAAGTAAAAAACTTTATATTGGTTTGAATGCCGAAAGGGTCTAATCACTTATGCTTTTTTGTTCTCTACGTCAATATCAATCATCTAAGTGCAAAATAGATCCAGAAGGATGAAACGCCAAGCCACACATCACCAGAAGACTTCACATTATTATTAGGAAAGTGATACATATATAGTAATGGATCTACTCATTGGTCACCTAAGTCATAAGAATTGTTTTCTTGAGACTACTTTCTGGGGGTAAGTCGAATAAACAATGAGATCAGACTTGTCATACTTGAAAAAAGAAGTGATAACTTCGATGGTATAATGTCATAAAGTACAGTGGCGATGTGTAAGCACCCTCTGAAAATTCAGAAAGCCAGGTTAGTCATATTTTAATGACGTTTATTGAATATGGAATTCTCCATATTTTGAGCATGCTTAAAGGAGATAGAGCAGTCTGGAACTTTATTTTAACATTTGATGCAATACAACGACCAATGCTACAGAAAAAAAACCAAAGCAGAGAGAGAAAAATGTCAAAGAACGCAAACGAAAAAAAAACACAAAATGTCAAACGCGACAATCAACTGCGATAACAGCAACAAATGTGAAGCAAATGCAATGCAAAAAAAAAAAAAAAACGAGAAAAAAAGTAAAAATAAAAATGCCACATTTTCGACAACTGCGACATGCCCTTGTCATGTTGACGCTGCGCAGCACTCCGGCTTTTTCATGTCCGTCTATTGCCAACATTTTTATTGGCCTCTCCAAGCATGCCGCCAGTGCAATGCCAAATCAAATTGCGACAGCACACACTTAAACACCAGCACAGCAATGTGAGTGTGTGTGTGTGCGAACATCAGTGGATGTCTGCACAAAGCTGCGATGGTCATTTGGACATTATTGATTTGATTGAATGTTTCTGAATATTGAAACATATGCGAGGCATGTCACTGCCGTGCCGCGCACGTTCAATGTACATACATGTTAATATCCATATTGGAGTAGGGGAGTGTGTGTGCTCCAGCAAAATTGCATAAAAAGGGTCTGCCTTGGCTGTGGGTGTGCCGCTATAACTGTTTGCGCCGCCGCTTTTCCGCCTCTAATGGCTGCAGCGTCCGGTTCGACGGCTCAAGGGCGGGTGTGAGGGCTGGTGTGTGTGTGATCACTTTGAAATTAATTATATGCCACTTTTTGCGGTTGTGTTTTTGCGTGCAACGGCACACAGTGCCACTGACTGCCTATCTGCGTTTGTGGTGCTCGTGTTGTCTGTGGTCCTTTGAAGGACAATGATTGCCACCGCAAGTGGGTGGATTTATTTGATTTAGTTGTGGCTTTTTTTATTTACCAAGTGCTTTTATTATATTTTTAGCAAATGCTGTTTGGAGTGTCTGTCTGAGCTGCACTGTTTCAGCGATATTTCATTCAAGTTATATATATTTCGGAGTGTGTGTGTGTTTGTGAATTTGTAATTGCTTTAATCGAAAAAGGTAAAGGAGATTGCATAAATTAAGTGCTGAATAAAGGTGATTTTAAAAAATGCAAATTTAAGATGTAGTGAGGGCACAATAAAAAAGAAATTTTGAAATAAAAATATGGTAAATATTATAAAAATTTTAAAAACAAATTTTTCTAAAAAAACAACAAAATCTCAATAAAAAAAAATTATATATTTTTTATATTTATCAACAAAAATAGAAGTTAGTTACATCACAAAAGATTCATATTAAATATATTTATACTTAATATAAAAAATTACATGAAGAAAAGTATAAAAAATAAAATTTTACAAACAAAAAAAAATATTTTATAGTTTCTTCAATAAAAATAAATTATTATATTTTTCATATTTGTCGATAAAAGATGAAATAAGTTCCATCATACAAAAAACTCAAACTTACATATTTACTATTACAAAAAAATATATAAAAATGTATAAAAAATAAAAAAATACATTTTATAAAAAAAACACAAAAAAATTCTCTTTTAGCTTTTTTCAATGAAAATAATTTTTTTCGTATCTATCAATAAAAATAGGAATTAGTTTCGTCATACACAACACTCAAATATTTATATTCATTATGAAAAATTATGTTAAAAAAAGTATAAAAAATAAAAATTAAATTTTATAAAAAAAATTAAAAAAACAAAAATTTCGTAATAAAAATTTCTCTTTCAGGGTTTTCAATAAAAAAATATATATATTTTTTATATTTATCAATAGGAATAGAAATTAGTCACACCATACAAAAAACTAAAATATATTTATTCTAAAAGATTAGAAAAATTAAATATCTTTTTCTTTGTAAAGCTGCCACTAAAGAACTTAAGTACTAAACTTAGCATTGCTTGGACGCAATAGCCAAACTATTGTGATAATTTGAAACCAAAGCATAATTTTAGGGGCCAAATAGTGCGAATATTGTAGCTTCATACGCACTTAATGCTTTTACTTTACTCTTTCAACTATTATTTAAACAAAAATAACGTGCTCGTTTTCCCGTCGCACACCTTTCCATTTTCAACCGTATCATTTTGTATAATTCCAGCCAATAATTAATCCAATACGTTTATTACCGGTTAAAATTTCTTATGTCCCTAACTCATATTGTCTTGACAGCAGAAAAGAACCCGAATCATTGAATCCATAAACTTCGGAATACGATGCAATTGACTTTGCCGAACATCACTGAGCCTATACGAGAGAGCAGAGCAAATTCACTGCTTCTCTCATATCTAAAAAGTCTCATATGTAGAGAATTGTAGCTAGAAACTACCTATTTGGAACGAAGTATCCATTTGAGCTACCATGTACTGATGAAAGCTTAGGTGGATTACACCGATTCTACACCATAAATTTCGAAAGGCATTGGGTTAGGTCGTTGGTTTGATTCAAATCGATGAATCTTATTGGACAGATATTTATACTTTTTGGTTCACATAAACTCCTAAACAACCAATAAGTAACAACTTCGTCATAATATAGACGACAGTTGCTTACCACAAATTCATTAAAGCGGTTAAAACCAGTCCAAGTCATTTCACTAGTTTCTCCAAGGGTGTGTCTACCACGATATTTCAATATAAATCCGGCAAAAGTCGAACAATAGATGAGAGGTGACAGGATAATTCCAACTCGCCTTCCCCATACATCTTTGGCAAAAAACGACAAAATGTTCAGGCGAGCCGCTTGTATATTCATTAGAAACGGTCCAGGCAATGCACCTAAAATTGCATCGAAATTTACTTTATTAAGTGCAAGTAGGTCAGAGGATATCTTACTGCGATCGCACAAGTTATGGTTGCTGAGCAATGCCTAACAAGCTTACTGGAGGTTTAAAGGACCAGCGGCTAGAATGCAATAGGACATTAGACAAACGACTCGCTCCCAATCTGATGAAACTAGGGTAAGAGTGCCCTACTAAGCTCATCGGCTTTGCAGTTTGCTATTGAGTTCATGACCTCATTACTGGTTTTGAATGACCCAGCATTCAAGCGTCCTCAAAGTCAGTTTTGCCATTCGGGTATCGCAATGAATGCACACCTCTCTGAAGAAGGCTGCACTTCGAAGCAGTATATCTACCGCTACCTTGACGACAGCCACCTCAGCTTGAAACACGCTACACTGGTTTGGCCCCTCCTAACTTCGAGCCATCCCGAAAAAGCGAAGAAACGAATTTCTTATCTTATAGCTAATAAAATGGACCTAACCTCAAAACCAAATTAGATATGTAGAAAACGTTCAGTCTGGTCTTCCTCAAATTTTCACTTAAAAAATAAAATATAAAAGATACCTCTAGGCAAGTATAAGCACTTCTTATACATATTTTCTATATAATCTTCTAATTAATACGGCTTCTCGAAATTCCTACCATAAGTGCTGAAATGCTTTAAACTAATTTTATTTTTATTTTTTTATGCTCGTGCGCTTCGAAAGCTCTTGCTCTATGGATTTTCTAAGCGCCGAAGCACAGTCATACACAGAGACACGAGTAACTAAAAATAAATTCCACAGTTGATTTGCTCCGTTTTTCCCAAACTTTTTACCGCAACCACATTTTTGCTTAACTTAGACGAGTATTTCTTTATCTATTTTATTTTTACTCTATTTTTGCAGTATTTTTGTTTTTATTTTCTTGCATATCGTCCTTGTTTTGTCTCACTCTTGTGCTGGGCAATATGGCTGCCTGGCAACGTACAGAAACCGCACGTTTGAAAAAGCAGCAACAAAAAGCCGATTGCCAAGCAGCACTACCAAGAAGAACCAAGAACCATGTAATAAATAGAAAAGCAACAACAACAACAATGAGCTAGCTAACAACTACAACTATTTGCTTGCATAAATGGCCGGCTTATTTGCATGTTTAACATGACAAAGGACCGTTCGGCCATAACCGTAAATGTAAGCAGCAGTTACAGCAGTGGACGCAGCAGAGCGAGCAGCAGTAGCGACGAGTGCGACAGCATTTGCCAAGGTGAGTGTATCTTTCGGCTTCACTGCCCTGCTGTGGCCGTCTGTAAGCGCCACTTAATAAATGTTTGTTTAGTGTTCGTTTTTTGGCAAACCGCAAAACTTGGACTTGGCTTAGAGTTCCACACATTTCACTAGATTTTTAATTTCCTTTTTAAATTTAGATAAATAGTTCGCAAAATTTAGCCGAACTAATTTGTAAGGAAATAAATTCGGAAAATTGGAATTATTTTGCTTTTAAAAGGAATAAAAATTGAAATGAATGTAATGTTCAAGTAGCAAGTTAATGGCGACAGTTTAAGTTACACTGACCAATTATAATTTGGCTGATTTCTTCTTCAGAGTTTCACTATACTACGCAGTCTAAACCGATTTTAAGATATATTTGGATTATTATGAGCTAAAAAATGTTTTAAGAGTGTTGCCATTTGCCACAAACTATTTATTTTTTATTTAGCTGAAATATATGTATGTATCAATAAAGTAGACTTTTTAAAAAATTTGCTCGAGATTTATTTAGAAGCGTTGCCATCTGCTCAAAAATTAATTATTTGTTATTTATCTTATATAAACGAGATATCGCTACAAGAAATAGGTCATTAAAGAAAAAAATGTATATATTTTGAGAGTTATTTAAGAAGAGTTGCCACCTGCCAAAAATAATAATTTATATTTAACTCAAATAAACGAAATATCGCAATGGGAAATCGAGCACCTTTTAAATAATTTATTTGTTCAAGGTATTTTAATAAGAGTTGCCAACTGCTAAAAAATTATTTATTTTTATTTGGCTCAAATAAACGAATTATCGCAATGAGAAATTTAACTCTTATTAAAAAATTTAATTATTCGAGATATTTTAAGCAGAGTTGCCATCTACTGAAAAACTCGAAATTAATAAAATTATCGAATGGAATTATTTTTAATTTTTTTTCACTTGAAATAGTTCAAATATCGCATTATGAAATTAAACACTTTTTCGAAAGATACATATATGATCGAAATGCTCTTAATAAGAGTTGCCACATGTCAGAAAAATTAATTCAAAATTTGTAAAACAAACGATAGATTATTTCTGTTTCAGAGTTTCATTAATAAGCGGACTTAACCGACGTAAAAAAACATTTGAATTATTTTGTGTTTAAAATATATTGAAGGATGTTGCCACCTGCTAACAACTATTTATTATTTACATAAAATAGTCAGAATATAGCAATATTATATCGAAAGCTGTTTAATAATATATGTTAAGAAGAGTTGCCACCTCCTGAAGAATTTTAATAAAATTATAAAAATAAATAATTTAAAAAACAAGTAAGAAAGGGCTAAATGCGGATGCAATCGAATATTTAGTACTCTTGCAACTTGCCAGAATCAAAGCCAGCTAAATACATATACTCTATATAACTTATACACAGACCGAAATATAAGGCATAAGATTTGTTAGAAAACAAAAATCATTATACGTGGTATATGCGAGTTAGGGTACCCGTAGTATCGACCCAATTTTATTTATTAACAATCATGCCACATACTAAAAATTTTCACATATTCCTCGCAAAATACCCTTTTGCTTCGAGAAAATAATGTCTCAAATAAATTTGGCAAAATTTCACATAAAAAATATATATATAGGGTTAAAGGTACCGGACACGCTTACTTTTTCGACTTTAAAGTTCAAAAATTCCAAAAATTTCAACAAGCTATTTCACTAAATTTAACACACTTTACGTACATTTTTCACTTCAAATTAATTAAATTAAACTGTAGCCATTTAAAAAATTCATATTTTACACTTTTTGCAGGTTTTTAAGTAAGAATTCTATATTTTAAAAATGACTTTTTACACTCGTTGTGGACATCATTTATATACTAACAATTATAAGGAAATGGGGGCGGACAAATTCTAAATTCTAACATTATAATAAACTTTTTTTTATTGTGATATGATTTTATTAAAATATAAAATTGTAATACATTAAAATATTATATTACAATCATATACATTTTATTATATTAAATTTTAAAAAATATAAGCGTTAGTTACATAATTCATATTCCTCCTCTGGAGAAGCTTCCCTATCAGCACATGTCCCATTTAAACCGAAATTCGTTTTCAGTCCCCGACCGCCAAAGTAATCGGAATCGTGCCTATTTATATATAACCCTATGTCTATCTCTATTAATTAATGTGATACGTATAAGCGTTAGGTGAACAAAACTATTATACTCTGTAGCAACATTTGGCAAGAGCATAAAAACAAAACAGTCACTCTTTATTCGCATTGATGTTAACAAACTATTTGGAATTGCTGTTATAATCGCGGGTAAACAACAAAGTAATATAATTTGTTCGTTTTATGTTACTAAAAACCCGCCGAGTGATCCCCTGTAATTTCGTTACAGCATACACAACAGTGTAGGAATGTTACATACTGCATGCGCAAACAACAAAGCAGTTGTTGCTTTGTCACCGCTTGCCGTTTTACATCGTAAGTTATTTCCTAGGCTTTCATTGTTGCAAGTTGCAAGAGATAAAATGTTCGGTTGCACCCGAACTTAGCCCTTCCTTACTAGTTTTTTATTATTTTGCACAACATATAACAACAACCGTCGCGAATAAATGTTGAATAAGTAGAACTCCAACGAGATTTAACAGTTAACAATATGGACATAAATATAACGATGAATATTAAACATGTAGCAAGCCCCTATACATAGCTTTACCAGCATCAAATTTAAATATTTACTAATATTTAGTTCCTAAACCATTAGCTATTATACTTATTTAAAATCATACAAAATTATGAACGTTTGAATGTAAACGTTTATATTTCTTCTTTAATTATATGCATTTGTTCATACAATGATACAAACATAAATATGTATTTACATATTTATATATAACATACATACATACATATGTACGTGCTCACCCTTACCTTTTATTGCCTGCACATAATAATAATGTCTTTCTAATAAAAATACGCGCGGATATTTTAAACGCTACGATCGAAAAACAAAAACAATTTCACCAATATTCATAAATTTCTCACTAAACTTAGATTTACTACTTTACATTTGCTGCGTTCATAACGCGCAGTTAGGAATATTCGGGAAAAAGAACATTTTTCACACACGCATACTGGTACATGTTTGCCAAACCAACACATTGCGCATTGCTTTGCTAAACTGCATTTGCACACTTTCACTTTAATTTATTTGCACACACTTATCACTTTATATTCACAACTTCACAAAATTATTGAATATTACAAAAAAAAAACTCCACTACATAATTTATTTCTAACTTTTTCACAAACTTTGATCGCGATCACGAACCGACGCGCACTTACCGACACACGGTCATCATACAGAAAATGTTACGAATATGGAAAAAATGGTAAATCGTATTAACATTAGGTCATTCGGTTGCCCTTATAATTTTCTGCAGTGTTGCTCATCTGTGAGACAACAACTGCTTTGTTGTTTCTATTCTATTCCATGTTAACGAACATGAATGAAAATGTTTTAACATTCGGTCATTCAGTTGCCCTTATAATTTTCTGCAGCTCTGCTCACCTGCATCGTGATGACTAGACAACAACTGCTTTGTTGTTAGCGCATACAATATGTAACATTCCTACACTGTTGTGAATGCTGTAACGAATTGCAGAGGATCACTCGGCGGGTTTGCAGTAACATAAGACGAACTAATTACATTGCTTTGTTGTTTGCCCAGAATTATAACAGCAATTCCAAATTGTTTGCTAACATCAATGCGAATTAAGAGTGACTGCTTTTTTTATACTCTTGTAAAATGTTGCATCAGAGTATAATAGCTTTGTTCACCTAAGGGCTGTACGAGTCACCTAAAACTAATCGAAATAGATATAGATATAGATTTATAAACAAATGATCAGAATGACGAGACGAGTTGAAATCTGGGTGGCTGTCTGTCTGTCCAGGCAAGTTTTAACTTGAGTAAAAATTGAGATATTTTGATTAAACGTGGCAAAACTAGGTACAACTTCGTTCCAATTTGAGGATCGCAGTAGTAAGGGGCATTGTGGTAAAAAAATTTTGAAAAATTCAGAGATGGTATGAAAATGTTTTAGGGTTAATCCCATACAAAACTACGAAAATGGAAAAAATCGGCTACTGCCTGCAACTGCTAAATATTTTGGTATCAAACAAGCTGAAAGAACAAGCAAGTTTTAAAATAGGTTTGGAATGAGATATTTTTGAGAAGAGTTGCCAAATTTTCGAACATTTAAGATAGTTAAATAACGCAATTATAGCATCAAACAGTTTGATATATGTATATTATATTTTGCTCTCTACCTAGCTAAATTTAATGTTAAAACCATTGAAGTTGTGTGAAATTTTAAAAAATTCCAAATAAATTTAGCCAGGTCTATTTGCAAGTAAAAAATCTCAAATCGTTACTAATCATGTGCACGTCACTCAAAATTGTTAGTTCTACAAAATACCTCAAAACTCCGAGGACAGGTAACTATTTTCGAAAACTGTTTTCCAAAACTTTACCTTCGTCAAACAACCTTTGAACTTTGAAATTCTGCCAACAACGAAGCGTGCCGTGCATTGTGCAAACACCAAAATCAAGGGAGCCGAAAACTTTGCGCTAACTGACCAGCTGACAAAGAAAATCAACACAGCAACGAAATCAGAAAACACGTCATTCACTAACTACAAAACAAATGTGCAGCGTACAAAACTAACTTTCATGAGTGTGTACTTCCAACGGCAACTGCGCCAAGAGCCAAGCGCCACGAAGCACAGGCGAGCGCTACGAGCCGGAACGTGTTGTCTAATGCACACGTCGCCTGCTTAGTCAGCCAAAAAATTCAGTACTGCATTTGTGAGTGCTTGAGCAATGCGCGACGACAGCCAGTAGATGACGCTGCTGCAGCGTTGCAATTTTTGCTGATGGTTGTTTACAGTATGTTTTGTGAGCATGTTTTTGCTTTTTTGTAGTGTTGTTGTTTGCTTCTTTTAACTAGCAATGTTTGCTTTCGTTCACTACCTTTTTGCTCGCCAAAACTTTGCGGATAGTTGAACAAATAGCATAGAGGGCAATGCAGCGTAAAGCTGGCGGTCAGCCGAGGCAGCAACAAAATGCCATTGAACTTGCGCAGCGAAATATAAAGCAAAATTAAAAAAAAAAAACTTAAAAAAAACCAACAATAAGAGTGTAGAAGTCATAACCCAGTTAGTGAGAGAGGCTTATGATAAATCCAAGAAAAATTGAACATGATTTTGATCGGCTTTGTATGCCAGCTATGTGAAATAGCGGTATGATCTAAATTATATCTTTGAAGATTGCATCACTCTTAAACCACGGCAAATTTGGTGAAGCAATATTGACAAATGAAAAGGTTTCCCACACAAGTACTTTACGCCGATGGTTCTTGGAAAGCAAAACACATGTGCGAAATTTCAGAATGATAGTTGGAAAACTAAGGCTAATTCGCACACATACAAATGGACGGACAGATAAGCAGGGCTAAATTGACACATCTCGTCATGCTGATATTTTTCATATATACATATTTCCCAGGATCCCCAATATTTCCTTCTGTTACAAACTTTGAGTATAAAAGTTCGGATAAATACTGATATGTAATGGAGCTCTGTCGAACCCTCGAGACCCCTAAGCTTTAAGTAGATCTATAGTGGTACTAGCACTCATTCCATCGCTGGAATCTTCTAAAGAATAAACTTAGAGCGTAAAAAGGAAGCGGTATTTGTCTTGGGGGAGGTATATCATATCTTTAAACATTGCAAGGTTGTACCCTCCCAGTAATAGCTTGGCGTAGAGCTTTCCTGCTGCCAGTGCCGTTTACTACCCACACTCTCCTTAGTGCGGAGCAACCCCTTTATAGTGTGGGACCTCACCACAATGCATGGTTCTGGTCCAATATTCCTGGACGTTGCCGCGGAGGGGGCTAGTTCGTCAGCCAGCTCATTACCGGCCTACGCACCAAGATCAGGTGTACACGGTTGCAAACTGGTAGGCGGTTCATCCACTAAATGCGATTTGACTTCATAAGCTTAGTTCGCTTTTAGTGCCGCTTGACTTTCGCTAAGTATAGCGCTACGCTGATTGCGATAGGGCGATGCAGATTGATTTCTGCACACTGACTTATAGCAAGGACTTCTGCTTGGAAGATCCTCGGAAAACGTCCCTTTACTGTCGTCTTACTGCCGAAAGCAACGCTAAACTTCTTTGTAAAGTTAACTCTCTTCTTAACGTCGTCCCTTGGAAGAAAGGTAGTGGCGTGTATTCTCCTAGCACCTTCTTTTGTTGAGACGACTTTATCTTCCCTTCGGCAAAATTCTCTGTTGCCATGAGCCAGAGCATCAGAGACTGTACGGATTATTTGCACACGGGTTTTGAAATTAAAGAGAAGTTGGAACCTATTATTGACAAAGTTATATGTTATGGGCAGTAACGGATTTAGAATGTCTTTCCAGCGGCGAGTTTTTCCTTCCAACATGTTTTTAATGTTAATATAGCTTCGTAAATTCCGTTGAATTTGAAATAAAGTTTTTAATTTTAGGAACGTTTAGGTGTCAAAACCATGGATCTGTCAATGGATGAGCAATAACAATAACAAAAAGCAATATTCTATAATTTTTTTGGATTTCTCAAGAGATTAAGGCAATTTTTTGGCGTAAAAAATTTTTTTAAGTTATATAATGTAACTTGAGACTTATAGGTCAAACTTTCATAATAGTATCCAATTAACCGTAGATTATATCCCGAAACAGTAAATATCTATCCACGTAGTTGGAACCGCGAAGTCTCTTCATTTGCTTGGAAAAACCAAAGAGATCCGTCAGGTTTATTTCCTTGTAGTGCTTAGAATTGACTGTTTTCTTTGCTGGGTTATAATAAAAGTGTAAATGCATGTGTAGATTTCTAAACATATATGTGTGGGTCTGCTATTGTTCAAGCGTTCGTCGCTGGCGCTCTTGTTGCCGCTATTTATAGTTACAACTAAGCTTTCTATGCTGTTTGTTTTCCGGCGCTGTATTTACTTATGATCACACATACATAAACACTTTTGTTCTATGCAATTTTTTGTTTGAAGTGTGGCAAGTACTATGTACATATAGTATGTATGTATATATGAAGCTCGCTTTCAATGTGAAGTCGAAGTTTTGAAGTTATATAAAATTCACTGCCATCAAACGCCCCTGGCATTTGAGTTGGCTGTTGAAGTACCCTGTAGGAAAATTGAGTCATACAAAATTTAATGGTGTATTTGTGCTTAACTAAGGGAGCGGGTGGAACAGGTCGGAAAATCAATTTCCTGGGTTTCTTAAAAGAAATAAAAAGTAAGCCTTCGAACAGTATCTGATAAATACCATAAGAAGGTCGTGTGAAGGCATAAATGGCTCATATCTCCGAAACTATTTGCCAAATAAATTTCAAACAAATTTAAACAAACATTTGTTCAATCGATATACATACATATGTACATATATGCAAATAGAGATGGAGTCCAGCATCGATTTCCTAACGGCTGCATTATGCCTATATTCTCCTCACTCTTCGTGAGTGTTTTAAGACCCCTTTAATTGCGCTTGCATACTCTACGAAACTATATGGCGCAAGGCTAACTGCAATTTATTTCGAAAAAAAATTAAATTCAAACTGAAATGGAGTATTATACAATATAGAGTATACATATGTACATATAAGGAAATATACAAAACCCTGCGAACACCCCAGCGCATGATGACAGGCACCTGCCACTCCAGTAACTAAACCATGTGTATTTACATATAGTATGCCCGTTCCATGTTGATGCATCTAAGCACTTGCGGCTAATGTTAAGGCTGCTTAATGTAGCCTGTCTTGCAGCTGTCTGCCACCACAATTCCCCGGCGTACAATCAGTCATTCTAAACTTATTGCTGCTAAAAATTGCTGAGCAACACTGACATTCGGCAGAGTGACGCGAGCATGAGGTTGGCTTTGCAGAAATAGAAATAGTCTGCCTGTAACCGCAACCGCAACAGTTACGGCAGTTATTATAAAACTATTATAATAAAAACAAAAAATGTTAACAATTGCTAGGGAAGTAGTGTGGTATGCAATAACAAGTACTTGGATAGTTTATGGATATATAGTTTTAATGACAGATTCATTGTTACATAAATATTGCTGAACAGTGTTGCCAATAAAATATTAGTAATAAATGTAAATTATTTCTTAGAAATATTCATTTAAGATAATAAAATTAATTTCATATAAATCAAAGTCTGAGTTTATGTTAAAGTGCTGCTATAAGTCAAAGTCCAAAAATATCTAAATCTAAGACTAAATACAAGTCTACGTTCCGGTAAAGATTAATCCTGAGTTAAATCAAGTTGATTTCTGAGGATAAGTATAAGTCTAGACTAAGATCTAATACTTAGTATAAATATAAGCATAATTGTAAGTATAATCCAAGTCTAAGTCTAACTCCAAGTATTAATATTATTCTAAGATTAAGTATAAGTATAAGTATAAGTATAAGTATAAGTATAAGTATAAGTATAAGTATAAGTATAAGTATAAGTATATGTATAAGTATAAGTATATGTATAAGTATAAGTATAAGTATAAGTATAAGTATAAGTATAAGTATAAGTATAAGTATAAGTATAAGTATAAGTATAAGTATAAGTATAAGTATAAGTATAAGTATAAGTATAAGTATAAGTATAAGTATAAAAAGTATAAAAAAATTTTACACAGGTCTTTGAGATGTAATTCTTAACGACGTGGTCGAAGAATTTTTTTGCGATTACAACTACTTGAAATAAAAGCACCGAAATTTTCATTGAAATTAATTTTTTTGAGAAAATGTCTGCCAAAAATTAAAGTTTCGGTTCCTTTGTCCAAGTTCTAAGTTAAAATCGGTATTTTTTCACTTTAGATGATCCTGCAAGAAGCTATCCTGCCAACGCGGACGCATCTTTTTTTCGAGGGGTCACCGGAAATGGCGTCGCAGTGACCGAGTTTAAAATATTTTTTTCAAAGAATTTCAGAATTTCTTTGTTAATAGTGTCTGTTTGTAAAAATAAAAAATTCTAATAAATATTAAATTTTTTATACAAGAAAAAAATTTTTTTTACAAAGGCTGTTTTTACCCGACGAAACCCATGCGACCCCTAAATACAATATTTAGAAGTAAATATATTTTAGGGAAAGCTGTTATCTTCTTCAACATTATCAATGATTTTTTTTCTTTATTTACCTACCCATGTGTATTTCTAAAAGAATATTTGTATGTACATATGTATCAATATAACATACTCATACAACCCTCTGTCTCTTACTTTCACTCCACACACTAGTATTTTCATTGTATTAAACTTTCTAGCCATTGCCGAAGGGCTTCGAATTGGCGCATAGCATTGGTAATTAGTAAAAGTTTTTTCCTTTTCCTTTCCGTTGCAAAAACGGTCGACAGGCAGCAATTACTCTGCCAGCTTTATGTTTTTCTGTGCACTTTATTTCCGTTTTAATCCCTTACAACTGACAGTTGTTCGAACAATTGACTCACTTTTTATTTATTTAAGGCTTTACTTCAGACGTAAAGTAAAACAACGTTAATGAGAAGGAGTTGGAGATGAAATGATCAATACTTAGAGGAATGAGAATAATATGCAGGCAATTTTTTTCGATATATTGTTATATACTCTCAGTTTTAATAGAGGAAAGAAACTTTTTTGAAGTATTTTGTATCAAAATTCACTAAAAGATACACCTACTGCTCAAAAACAGAACTGCGAGATAACAAAATTGAAAGTAATGGAGTAGGTAATCAAGAGTGTATATAAAATATTATTGGTATGACTATCATAAATGTAAAGAATATAAAAAGCACGGAAAGTTTGTACTTAAGTACTTAATTTATAACAACTAATTCTCACAATAATTTTGTCGAACCAGGGATGGATCCATCAAAAAGTTAAAAGTAATACATTATTTCCATCATAAGTGACACTCCGCGAAGAAAGGGACTTTAAGCTGCGTACAAAATTATAGAGTTTCCCTCCAAAAATTCTACTCTGGATCCTCCGCTGTTTTGAACTAATTGTCTAAGATTTTTTTTCAACAAACTTTACTAGCTAAATTTCTTACAGCAGAAGCGCAGAAATATGAAAAATCCTTTACATTAAATAAATATTTTCATTTCGTCGTAAAATGCTTTTCTGGCATGAAAGTTCCATGAAAGCACTATTGTATTCATAAATTTAATTATTCCTAATTCGCAAGCAATTAAAAAGGAATCTGGCAAAACACAAAACCTGAGCTCCCCTCATACCATTAACCGAGCGCGAAAAGAATGCTCTAAAGCAAATATAATGGATGCAGAATGCAATGAAAGTAAAGCAAAAGCTTTCGTATTGTTGAAAGCTAGAATCAAAAGAGTGCAAAAAAGTGTGGGCAGTCAATTGTAGGTGGACACTTTAGGAGTAAGAGAGCCTTGGTTAGACTAAACGGGTTTAAACAACCCTGCGCGAATACTAAGTATATTGCTAGATAATAAAAAAATTTTACGAATGTAAAATGTATTATATACTAAGGTTTATGGAAAAGCTATTTTCAAAGAAGGTTTTGATATAAATTTGAAAGTTTGGCATATTGAGAGAGATCACTTCAGTAGCAATAAAATGAATAATTTGTATTTTTTTTTAATAAAGCTAAGACTCAAACTAAGCTTATATAAACACAAAGTTTGTTATTCACCATACTGTGAAATCTCTTCATAACACTGAGTTGTGGAAGCTTCCCTCAGTACACAGTAAATCTAATATTCAACATAAGCTTATATAAACACAAAGTTTGTTATTCACCATATTATGAAAGCTCTTGTTATCACTGAGTTGTGGAAGCTCATTACGCTTAAGATCGATTTGGGTAAATCGAAGAATAATCTATTCTAATAATTCCAAGTGAGTTTTCACACAAAATATTTTTCTAAGACCTCGTTGAGGTTTATTCGAGCTACTCATTCAAAAATATGTTTAAATTTACTAAAGCTCAGCTTTTCAATGCTTTCTGGGAATTCGGCGGTTTGAAGAGAAAAATATTCGAAAAAAAGTCAGTAAAAAGTATTCAAGATAATTCGAAAAAAGTCAATAAAAATATTTAAGCTCATAATATCTGCCACCTATTTTCAAAAGAAATTAGAACTGAACTCATTATTTAAAATCTCATCAGGGAATCATACATATAGACAGAGTTCGACTGGTTTGGCGACCTCAACAATGCGCGCCTAAACTCATAAAGCAAATTAAAACAGAGAAAATAGAACAGAAAAACAGTAAAATAATAACAAATAAAAACAAAGAAAAGTCAAAACTTTATTTCATAAAATCAAGCACTTCGGTTGGCTTTGGACTTACAAGGGTTTATAGACGCTTCGGACAAGCTTTGCCTATAAAAGGGATTGCGAAACAAGTCTGGAAACAAAGGAAAAAATCAACAAGAAAAACTGAAAATGCAAAGTAGCAACAGGAAGAGTGCAAGCATTGAGAGAAATTCAGAGGACCAAAGTAACGGCAAGCACAAAAGGCAAAAACAAGAAATTCAAGAATGCATAAAGCAGGACATTGCTTTGAAGTGACCAGAACCAGCAGCAGGTCAGGCACAGCGCCATTCCGCTTGCAAAAACAACAACAATAACAATGAGAATGATGACGAGAGAACATATAAAAGCAGGAACTTCAAAGTGCAATGGCTGCTCCTATTTATTAAGCATTGGCTTTTGCTATGCAAACAGAGCCCTAGCACTTGTTAGTGTATGCTTGTTTTTTGGCAGGAACTCTAGCATAACGGCAGGAGTTGAGTGCATACACCTACTTGGTTATACACCGAAAAAACTGGAAAAGTATGTAGATAAGGCTGTCGTCATAATTATATTATCGTTTCTTCTGTTCATCCGAAAAGTATGCAAACGAAGCAGCAGTGTTGAGCTTAAAAAGCTAAAAGAAGCAAGAGAAAAGAAAATGAAAACTGAAAAATGGAATTCATAAATAATGCGAAGAAACAAAACGGATGCAACACAAGTTTTTTGAAGTAAAAGAACTTCAGTAACGCCATGAGTGAGAATTGCAGCAACTTATTACTCTCGACTATTTTTCTTTATTAATGCGTTGAGAAAGGATATTCAGGGTTTTACAAAATTTCTGTATTTATGTAGCTTTTTTGGGTGGATATAAGTGTAACTATTGAAACTAAATCCGTTAAACTGAACGAGTCGTTAATGAGCTTAAGTCTAAACAACTCAAGCGGAAATTTGGACGGCTCCTTTTTGAAGTTTCATAAAATTAGAGAGTTCTAGAAAGTAATAAATTAAACTACTAATTAACTTCACACACCCAGCAAGTTTATTATTTCTTAAGCATTGATATACTAGTAACAAAGTCGGAGTTATAATCGACAAATGAATATAAAATCGATAAACGATACATTCTAAACAATATCGAACACAAAACTAAAAATCATGTTTAAAGACTTTATTGTTAAATTAATCAAAAATTTTTATCGAAAGCTGATAATCGAATAATATCGATAAAAATATCGATTATTGTAAACTACAATAAATTCAAAATAATCAATATTCAAATGTTTAACGGACAATATTGATAAAATTTTCGATTAATCTTAATATTATAATAAAGTTTACCCAGGTAGCTTTCGAAATTAATGTCTTCCAACAACATATCAGTCGTCCTCTAAAACTCGGTAAAGAAAAAATAATAATAAATGATGCTACTAAATAACTTCACCTTTCCAGCAAGTGTATTATTTCTTTAGAATTTAGTTAGTAGGAACACAGTCGGAGTTGTAATCGGCAAATAAATATAAAATCGATAAACGATTCTAAAAAATATCGAATACAAACAAACTTAAATCAAAAATGATATTTAAAGATTTTATTGCTAAATATATCATAAATTGTTATCGGCATATATAATTACACCATTATCTATAAAAAATATTGATTATTTTAAATTCTACAGTAACTTCAAAATAATCCATATTTTTTTAATGTTCGCCGGATAATAGTGATAAAGTTTTAGAATAATTTTAATACTATAATAAAGTTTACGTAAATATTTTGACTCTATCAGTTTAAATTAAGTTAATCTGATAGACTAAAAAATCATGGATAGAACAGTTTGGTCCTTTGCGGTACCAGATGGTGTTCAGTTTCTTTTCTTGTTTAAATTTTAAATGAAAGTAACAATGAAATAATTATCTACAACATATTTATAGATATTGAAGTCAATTGCAAGCTGAAAGTATTTGGTTGCCATATTGTGTTATAATCGAAAATATAGCAGCATGAAATGCATGGAATGTGTGAAAGTATTTAAGACAATAAAATTACTGTTACTTTATGCAATTTGAATTGTTAATAATAATGCAATATTATTGCACTTTTCAGCGAATCAAAATTAAAAAAGGACATCGAAAATTAACATCAATTAAAGCGAAAAGTAATTTCATGTAATTGCATGCGAACTGTATCACAGTTTTGCATTTTCTCGCAATGATATCATCCTCACTTTAATAGCATTGTTACGCCGCAGATACTTAACGCAGTATTGTTGTAAGGCGGCGTGTGTGCGCGGTTGTAATTTTCATATTAAAGATGGCATTTTAATGGCTAATAAATATTAATTGCAAAAATAAATTCACGCAAACGCAGCCACATGCATATACATATGTAATTATGTGTGTGTGTTTGTGTGAAAAGCGCATTACACTAGCGGCAAATAGATTGCGTTGACTTTAAATTAACCCGGGAGCCATAAAGGTCGGCACATTTGCAATCACATTTATGCATATTTAAGTGAGTAGGCGAATAGCATTTCGCTTGTCCATGAAAACATGAAAAGTCAACGTAAGTCGGCAATGGGCAGAGGTCTCCACTGGCGGAAATGTCGGTGCGAAACAAAAACCACAGCTCTACATGCAGGAATAATGACGAGTGAGGATTGAAGGAGCAGGCCAAAAGAGAGTGACGAGTGCTAGCTTTGTGCGACGGTAATAAGCGAACCGTATAAGGAGTGTTAAGAGCGGGTGTGCATAAAGTTCGAAGGAAAAACGGCTTTTTGTATAGTTTTAATTAAATTTAAAAAAAATTAAAAAATTTGTATAGAGCAAATTTAAAAAATTGTGCAGAAAAAATAATGTTCAACAATTTTCTGAAAACAAAAAATTGATTTCAGAAATCTGTTAGGCTATCCTCAACAATTTTTATTAGAAGAAATTTACATTTTTCTTAATACAGTTTAAAGGGCTATACCAGTGTGACACTTTCAAAAAAATTTTTTTTTTTTTTTTCAAATTAAAACTGAATATAGCTGAATACATTTGCTATACAATAGACTACGACCTTTTTGATTGGTTGAAAATTGTCAATTTGGCATTAAAAAAACGACCATTTTTTCGTAAGAAACGATTTTTTTTTCAAAATTACGCCATTTTCTTAATTTTTGATATTTTTCAAAGATCGTAGTTCATTGTATAGAAAATATATTTAAGTTTAATACATTTTGAATTTTTTTGTTTCAGCTACTCAATCGACCGGAATCATGAAAGCAGTTGAGGCACTTTTTTCGGCACTTCCGCAGACAGCACATAATTCCGTTATTTTTCAATTTTTCATCGTAGTTCATTGTATAGAAAATATATTCAAGTTTAATAAACATTTTGATTTTGTAAAAAAAAAAAAAAAAAAAATTTTGTAATATAGCTACAAATATACTTTATTACGTCCAAAGAATGTCGAAACATTCAATCTAGTACTTTCTTTTAAAAAAATTCACGAAAATCGCCTAATTTTTCATGCGTCACACTGGTATAGCCCCTTAATTCAAAAATTATTTAGGCAATTAAAATAAAATAGGGAAAGTAAAATAATTCTAAATCATTTTTTTAAGAACGAAAAAAATCCAAAAAAATTCAAGCAATTTTTTAAACATTTTTTAGGAAAACAACTAATTTTAACCTGTTTTTTCTTTTAAACCACAAAATAAATTTAAACAAAAATTTTTAAAAATTTACAGAAAAAAATTTTAAGTAAATTAAATTTAAGTAAATTCAAATTTTTTTAATAACTTCAATTTTTTTAAAGGAATTTTTAAATTTTTTTAGAAAAACAAATTATTTTTTTAACAATGAAATAAATTTAAAAAAAGTTAAGGCAATTTTTAAAACTTTTGCGGGAAAAAAACAGTTTTAAACTTTTTTTTTAAATAACAAAATAAATTCAAAAACATTTTAAACAATTAATGTCCACAAAAAAATATTTTTTGACTTTTTTTGTGTCATTTATATTGAATAAAAGAGTACAAATTTTTTAAATAATTTAAACAAGTTTTGCACAAAAATATGTTATTAAAAGTTTAATATCTATATAAAATTTAATTTAGTTTAAAAAAAGATTAATTCAAACGCTTTAAAAATTTTTCGAGACAATACAACATTATTAAAAAACAATTTTTCAAAAATGTTTTTAGCAATTTTGAAAAAATTTTATAAAAAAATATTATAAATCGGTGTTTTAAGCAACAAATTAAATACATAAAAACTTTTAAGCAATTTTTGAAAAAATGTGCAGAAACTTACACTTTGAAATTTTTTTTTGGAAAAAGTATTTTTTTTTAGAAATTTCGGTGTCATTTTCATTTGCTTTTTAAGAAATTTTTAAACATTTTCAAAAAAAAAAATTAATTAATTATATTTATTTATATTTATTTTTTTTTTTGTACAAAATAAACAAAACTTATTCAGCAAAAATATTTAATTTTTTTTTTAACAAAATAAATAGATATTTTTTTCAACAAATTTTTTTAAACATTTTGCTCAAAAAAGTATTTTTAACAATTTCCATATTACAGCGAATTTCGAACCCGGGCGCTACAGCCCGAAAGCCACGTTCAAACACACCAACGTTTCCACCCCTTCCTAACCGACCACGATGTATCGTCATAATAATTTCGCTTTTAATTACATTTCATATGCCAAAACGCAAACATAAACACCATCAGCGCACACACACTTGAACAAAGCTGATGCACTCACACAACAAACATTTACATTTATAGCGCACTAATACACACCAACCACACCATGTATACCGGAGCGAGCTCATGTGAATTTGGCAAATATGCGCAGGCACGAGCTCACACTGTCATTGTACATTTAGTTATTCTTATAACAAGTTTATGTCTACATGCACACACACCTACATACATAAATGTATGTGTAATTACATGTATTTGTAGGTAAGTAATTATATGTCACGTCATGTAGCGGCACTTCAGCACACACACTTTCACATAAGGCGGCGACGAGTGGAACTCGACCATCCACTCGAAAGTGGCAGTGTTATTCAGATTTGCAGTCGCATGGACGCACAGGTGAAAGAGAAATTAAACGAGAACAAGCACAAGCGGCGCAAAGTAAAATATACATGAACACACATACCTACACTTACTTTGTGGACAGACAAGTAGACAGCAAGCGAATTGCTCGCATGCCAAGTTGACACGGCTGAAGGTTAAGATGCTTCGTATTTTACACACACTTACAAATACATATATATAGATATATGGGTATACTATATGTACATATGTCCTCGTTTATATTTCTTCCTTAATTAAGCGGACAGAGCAAAAGGAAAGCTTGCGCGCTAGAAAGTCAAAGTGTGGAAAATTGCCAAGGCGATATTTAAATTATGTTTTGTAGCGAGTAAATATTTAATATATTTCAAAAAATTAATACATGCATCTTTTTATTAAAAAATATTTTCATATTTTTGATTTGGAATAAAATTTCCATATTTTGCTGTTACAAAGACAAAATTCCTCTTAGCTGCTTACAATGTCATGATTTCACGTTGGCTCCTGCCAGAGTCATTACATTGCAGGCAGGCGGCTCCTAGAGAAGGTTGACGTATTTTCCCAATCATCCCCTTATGATGGACTGCTTTATATGCATCCTCAGAAGAAGTTAAATGGGTAATGCAACGGCTATTGCAAATGAAGTACCAGGCGGAAAGTATGAAAGGCTAGAGGTCGAGACCCAAGAATCATAAAACTCAACATGGATGTCAACAAGGGAACGAAGCGAACTGAGAAAGGGTCTACAGGTCGGTGAGAGACGAGGCAACTACCATCAGAGAGCACAGCGATCCTATGAGCTGTGTCGCCAGCGACCACACCTTCACTACAACGGGAGCAGGTTGCGGTGGTTGTGGTGCTAATACCAAACTAGCTCAACACCTCAGGATTCAAACTCTGGCAACAAGAAGCAAGCAAGCAAGGAAGGGTTGAAGGCAAAAGCGAACATGCAACCGGCGGTCGGAACATGCAACCGACTCGAAGGAAGTCCAGCCTGAAGCAAGAAGAGTTGAAAAGGAGGAAATGCACAGACGTAGCCGAGAAGCTAGACCTCAAGCACACGGACGACAAGCCGACAACATCCAAGGCAGCGGCGAGAGCCAATGAGATTGAGAAACGGCATTTGACCGTCGCGCTCATAGACTGCAGTAACCCGCTGGGACAAATATCACAGGAGCGGTGAAAATAGTAGAAATGAAGCTATTGGAAGCCCTCTTCTAGAGAATGGACGCCGAACCAAGACCATCTTATGGAGCAGGGTGGCTTAGCGGAGTCACATTCTTAAAATGTAATGACGACCCGACTAACATGGGGTCTGAACGCTTCCAAATGTAAGGAAAGATGCGAAACTGGATATGGCAGATCGCAGCAATATTCCATCGGTGCCTAAAGCTAACCATACCTCACGTGGTGAACCCGGAACATGCTCTGCGGCCGCTACAACGAAAGAATACGTACGGACCGACCAGCGTCTGGAGGCTGTTAACCGTGACGAAATCGGTCAACGAAAATGGAGGCCAAAGCTATATAGCGATAAATATGGCGACAGAGGATATATTGTACGCGAGGTACGGGAAGATCGTGTGGTGCGTTGAAAGCGTGTTCCTTCGCCTTAAGAAGAATTAGAACAAACACACTTTAGAGAAGGGTGAACTTCACTTGTAATACAGGAGATGGAGGGGGAGAAAAAACACAGTGAGCATTCTAATGGTTCAAGCCAAGTGATGAGAGTACTCCAAAGGAACATCCATAAAAGTCAGATCGACTCTGCTGAGCTTCTTCTCAACTCAGAGGAGGACGGCAACGACATGGCCTTAGCCCAGTAACCATGGTTTGCATCGGGTAACGTGGTCGCCGGGTTAAAGTCACAAAACTACCCAACATACACTAAAAGTCTATTTTCCCATATTGACTTCAGTCTTTCCACAGAGGCCTGACCTGACGGTTGTGGCAGTGAAAGGTGCCAAGGATGAGCCTTTACTCCTTGCATCATATGCCACACGATTGCGAGGCGCCAACGTCAGAGCTCCAAAGGCTGGCGGCTACATTCAGCAGAAGGAAACAGGCATTAGTGCTGGGCGCTGTTGCTTACCCCCATCATACGATTTGAGGCAGTACCGACATCAATCAGCAAGGTGAGTCCCTATTCAATAAATTTACCAAGTAGTCTAATGGTAGCTAATCAAGGTGAGGAACCTACCTACTGAGAACACTAGACACAAGTAGAGAAGTTGTCTTCGGATCCCAAAATCCTTAACTTACTCGAGTAGTTGGCCACTAACTATATGAGTGTTGAACGTGGAAAGCACAAAGCAGCTTTCGTTATACGCAGTAATGATGTAATATCAATATCGTTCGATTTCGGAACTATTAAAGTCGACCGACGAGTCCTCAGTGACCACCTCATTGGTTACACTAATTGGCGCCAAGCAGATGCAAGCCGGTAATAACTTCCATTGCACTCAAAAAAACAAAAGGACAAAATGCTACATATGAGACTAAACGAAATGTAGCTACCAACGCAGCGCGAACGCACGCAATACTCGTATTTATTAATGCTATAGAAAGCGAGTGAACCAAACGAGGCCACCAGGTGGTATGAGTAACGCGAACGCGCCGCTGCAGCAAGTTGCCAGGCAGCCGGACTGTACGCTTGGCTTGCCTGTTAGCGCGCTACATTGCATACAAAATTACTAAAAACAAAAAGGAAAAGAGAAGACAACAACAATAGCAGCCGAAACAAAGCAGAGCATCTCTTGAATACGAGCCCACAACTGACCGCATAGAATGTTCTCAATGGCGACCGCAGCGGCCAACAGGCAATGGCAGGCAACCGACTGGCGAACGATGAATGCCAAAGCAACGGCAACGTATTGAGTAAATTATAGTAGATATACATAGATATATACATAGGTATCGGTGTGTATTTGCGCTTCTATAACAGTATATACAACAGCAGTTAAATCAGTTTCAAAATGAAAACAACGAACAATGAGAGCAAAACATTCAGTTGGAGCATGCTACGTCAATGCAAATACGAATCATGGCAGTGCAACAAACGAGCAGACCGTTATGCAAGGAAAATAGCTAAACAAGAAAAATCACAAATATACAAACGTTTGAAGCATACTTGGTCGACGCGCGTTTGTTGCGGTTTCAGAGTTCAATGGTTGTGTCAAACAAAGGCAGGGAGAGTGGGTGGTAACTGGATAAACAGTTGATAGGGTATGAAAGAGAATGGCGGCTACAGCGGCTGTATATGCAAAAACAAAAGCTCCACATGTAAAGTCTTCCTTTCAATGTGTGAAATGAGTGGTAAGGTTCTGTTTTTTGACTGGATTCTACTTTGGTAGCGTAAGTGTTTCGACAGGTCACAAATTTCATAGCATTCTGTACCTTCCGTACATTCGGTACTCAATAGCCATTGGTATAACAATATAGACGTGAAAACAGCAACAATATACCTTGCCAGTTCTCATTATAAATTTTATTGCGCAGTTGATCGCTGAGCTTACAAATTGTACGCACGGTAAGTGGTTCTATTCGTTAGTCGATTTTAATCGGGTCAAGAGCTGTCTTCACAACAATTTCGGCAATGTAGACTATCAAAGTTGGCTACACACCTTTTTTGTATTCATAATAACGCGACTGTAGTTTTCAATCGAGAACAGTACACAAGAATTTTACATTACAAATGGATATCAATTACTATAGCAGGCAATTGACTTGGCATTCGCCATTTTTTATATTATCTACTACTAACAACCCTTATTATACCCGGAACAAGGTATACTAAGTGTACCATAATATTTTCACACTCAGCAAAAATCATCGGAAAGCTTTTAAACTGTACATTTAAATGATTTTTTTTTACGAGATCAGTCGGGCTGACCGTCCTTTTGTCTGTATATAAGCGAGCTAGTCCTTCGGATTTTAAGATAACGTTCTCATATCATGTGGAAGATGTTGTTTAGCCTAAAAATTAGGGCAACATTGAGCTTTTTATAGAATATTACCTATTCGAATCATTCTGTATAATTTGAAGTAATGGTATTCGGAGGAATGTATAGCAGTTCACGCAAATAAGGAAAGTTCTCTGAGCGCCATCCACTTGGGAGTGACCTGTCTTTTACATATAGCTCAAGCAGTTCAAGACTTCCTGACTTAGACCAAGTATCCTCATATAAAAAAACATCCATTTGAAGGCGAGCTAAAGTGAGAAGGCGAAACATCCCTAACCAGGGTTGTGTGCTGGGTTTGGGATCCGCCACGTAAAAAAACACACCCCATGGAACGAAGAAAAAAGCATTCCCGCAAAACTAATAAGGCTGTGTAAACTGACGTTGAGCAATACTAAAAGTTCCGTCAGCATCAGGAACCTCTCGGAGCCGTTCGATACCAACCGAGGTTTCCACAAAGGCTACTTCTTACCGTGCGACTTTTTCAATCTACTGCTGGAAAAAACAATAGTTTATTTTAGAAACAGCATTAACACCAACAACAATGCCAGCCTCGAAAACCAATGCAGAATAACTCTTGCCAACGGATGGTACTTCGGACTAAGTATGCAATTGAGAAGTAATGTCCTCTCTCGACGAACAAATATCAAACTCTACTAGTCACTCATCATCCCCGTCCTGCTATATGGTGCAGAAGCACAGACGATGACAACATCTGAAGAATCGGCATTATAAGTTTTCGAGAGAAAGGTTCTGCGAAAGAGTTATGGTCCTTTGCGCGTTAGCCTCGGCGAATACCGCAGTCGAGGGAACGATAAGCTGTACGAGAAATACGACGACATTATATTCATATTTTAGCGAATTAAGAGACAGCTACTACGCTGGCTATGTCATGTCGTCCGAATGCGTGAAACTACTCCAGCTCTGAAAGTGTTCGACGCAGTACCCGCTGGGGGAAACAGAGGAAGACCTCCACTCCGTTGGAAAGACCAGATGGACAAGGACCTGGCTTTACTTGGAAACTCCAATTGGCGCCAAACAGCGAAGAGGAAGCACAACTGTCGCGTTGTTGTGAAATGGAACATAAACGCGTGAGCGTAAGTTCTGCTTATTATTAAAAGATCGGCCTTAAGTAAGCAAAAACTGCGATGAACGCTGTTTTCTCACCAAGAAAAAATGGTTATGGATTTTTTTTTCTTTGCTGACTAGCCATATATCTGAGTACCGCTCTATAGATGGCTCACTTCATTCAATACTAGGTTATCTTAGATAAAAAGTCAGATTTTTGTAATGCCACGAGTAATCCCACTTATTCCGCTGGAGACGCCTGCCCCCTGTGATATCCAAAACTCCAAGATATGGAGCAAAACGACCGTCGCATGTCTACAAAGCGCCTACAGCTAGCCACAAATTTATTGATGGGATTTGAGTAAGGATGTGCTTTCTTGAAAGCTCATCGGCTTTACGGATTTCTACGATTTTGCTATCACACTCAGCCTAGGTTACATTTTCTTCTTCTTGCAATTAATTATTGAAAACTGTTGTTATATTCTATAGCCATTTCTACCAAATGCAACCATTTTGCGAGGTATTTTTCATTAATTTTCCTTTTTCCAGAAAGGAACATTCAGTGGCACAATTAATCTAAGCGAAAGTTCGCCAAATACTTCTTAAACCTTATATTATTTTATTTAATACAGAATATCTTATAAAATAGTTAGGTCAAAGAGTGTAGTAATAAGCAAGCATCCTCCATGACTTACGCCCCTTAGAGGCTTTTTCGCTACAACAAGAATCAAATCGAATAGAATCAGGAACTCACCACAATTCCATTTGATTATAAAGCTACACTGTACCACATACACAGCCTCTCCATGCCGCACAAATCCTGTGAGTCCGCTGTTATCCTTTGGTCATAATAATTGCACTAGAAAAGTATCCCTCCATATTTTGATTTCGCTAGCAAACAGCGCTGCTGCACTTCAAAAATGAGTTATAGTTGTTGATTTTTCAGGTGCGCGCATACAACAACAATTCAGCTAACAACAACAACAAAGCGAAAAAGAAATGTTATTTATACGAGCAGAAGGAAAAAAGTGAAGAGAAATCTATTTTTCCCCTAACAAACCGACCGACAGTCAACCAGCCACCCACTAATACAGTGGCGGTAAAGCCAACTAACTTGCAAATAAGTAAGCATCGGTTTTTTATACACATTTATCCAGCAATTCAGTGGTGGATTTGTTTACTTTCCTCTTCTAAGGGGCCGCAGGAATTATGAAAATGCATTTCCACTTGTCGTGTTGCTGTGGCTTTGGCGAATGCAGTTGTATGGGTAAGCCTGTGAATGGATGTGCTTATGTGTGTATGTATGCATGCAGTGGTGCATGTGTGCGTGGCGGATTGCTCAGCGCCAAGCACACTTCAATATTGAGTGCGAAAATATTGGGTTTGCAATTGCAAAGTGGAAACAGTCGAGCTTTGGTAAAATAAACAAGCAAAAGCAACAACAACGAAGTGGCGAGGGATACGCGGAGTGAATGCAATCTGGATTTAGTCAACGTTAAGTGGTTAAATATTTAATATGCATTGCTGCTGGAAGCTGCACGAAGTCACAGCGCAGAATGCCTAGGAGGAGAATTTGCAAATTTTATATAATTGAAGCTTTTGGGGTGAATATTTTAAATTTTGCTATAATGTTTGTATCGAGAAGCGTTGCAGTCAATTTATAGTCTGTTTTATGAAATTGTATATTTTTTTTTTTTAATTTGCTTTAAGAAATGGCTTGGAAAAAGCGATAAGTTAATCATTTGAAGAAAACATGAATGCGGAAGTAATTTAATATGCAATATATTCAGTTTTGAGCTCTGAGCATAAAGACTGCAATGGAAACGAGCCAGCCTATCTACTGGCGAAGAAAGCTGCGGCCACCAGTCCGATAGGACCGGAACCGTTCTTGGCTTTGCGCCCTCACACTTTACGAAAGCAGCTATGGAAAGTCCCTTAGAAAACACCAATGGCAACAAGTGCCTGGGCTTCGACTGGCGGGGCCGTTTCTGGAAGACTTCAATACAAAACGGTTCAAGAAACTAAAAGCTCGCCCCAAAAAAAAATTAAGGCAGCTTGTGGGATTTATACAAGTCACTGCTGGATGCGGTGTCATCTGTACAGTTTAGACTGCTGGTCCACGGATATGTATCGCCGCTTCTGTAACATTGAGCAGAGACATTGTTCCCACGACAGTCGGGTATAAATAACCGGCACGGACCTCGAAAGTAGTAGTAGATGATCAGAATGTTGAGCTGAATCGATTTAACCATGTCCGTCTGTCTGTCTGTCTGTCCGTCCGTCCGTCCGTCCGTCTGTATTTATACGACCAAGAATCTATCAACTCATTTGCCGGAATGGCCGATGGCTAGATCGGTTAACTATAACATATAGCTCCTCGAACTTATTTCAAAGGTATCTTCACCAAATTTGGTAAGATTATTTTCTAAGGCAACAATGTAATCTCCGAAAAAATTATTTTACTATAGCATTGCCGCCACAACAACAACATCTGGTTTGTATTGTCAATCGAAACAAGAAGTGTTGTCAAATCTTTGATCTAATCCTCTTTAATTTCCTCGATGTTTTTTGAACCGAAATATTGAACTACTAACAACAGCAACTTTGCCACAATAGACTACGGGTTTTCAGTTACATTTAAAAAAAAAAATGTCCTTTTCAAATTTCAATCAAGATATCTCTAAAATCCAATTTGCGTTTTTTCTCGTTCAAGTCAAAATATTATCCTGCCAACGCGGGTGCATCTTTTTTCTGAGGGGTCACCAGAAATGGCGTCGCAATGGCCGAATTTAAAATATTTTTTCTCAAAAATTTCAGAATTTCTTTGTTAACAGTGTTTGAAAATTCTAATAAAATATTTCATTCTTTACGGAAGGATATATATTTCTGGCGCAACACTAAGTGTTGCCAAGAAATCTGACATTTCCTTTTGAAAGTTTGACTTACTGAGATTTAATAGTGAATTGTTTTTTTACATTGTCTTCATCTCGGCCAAAAAATGGAATTCATCAAACATTTTCGTGCGATCATTTTTCAAATTTTGACGTGGATTATCACGACAAGAGTGCATCGGTGAACTAAAACCTTTCTATGGCTATGAAGCACCATCCTATAGCACTGTGAAAAACTGGTACAACGAATTCAATCGTGGCCGACGCTCGCTCAAAGACGAATTCCGTGAAGGTCGTCCAAAAACAGCCGTTGGTGAACTGATAATGCAAGACCGTCATGTAACATATTCAGATAGTGGCATTCATTTCTCCCAAAATATCTGAACACCTGGCCGTAAAAAAGGTTTGTTCTCGTTGGATCCCGCACAATTTGACAATCGCTCAAAAAAAGGCTCGTTTATAAGATCGTCACAGGTGACGAATCATGGATCTATGCGTATGAGCCCGAAACAAAACAGCAATCGACCGTGTGGATCTTCCAAGACGAGCCAAATCCAACGAAAGTTGTTCGTGGAAGAAGCACTTCGAAGCAAATGGTCGCCTGTTTCTTCGACAAAACTGATCATGTGGCGACTGTTCCGCTTGCGCAACGTAGGACGGTCAATTCTGAGTGGTACACCACCATTTGTTTGCCTGAAGTCTTCGGAGAAATTCGAAAAACGAACAAGAGAAGACGAATCATTGTGCACCATGACAATGCGAGCTCTCACACATCGGCTCAAACCAGCGCCTTTTTGACCGGCCAAAACGTTTGATGGGTCATCCGCCGTACAGCTCTGACTTGGCACCCAATGACTTTTTTATTCTACACATCAAGAAAATAATGCGTCCACGATTTTCACCTGAAGATGCTGTTGAAGCATTCAAAAACCATGTTTTGGATTTGTGTCAATCGCAGTGGAAAAAGTGCTTCGAAAATTGGTTTGAGCGCATGCAAAGGTGTATAAATCTTGATGAAGAATATTTTGAAAAACAATAAAACCATTTAATGTTGATAAATATTCCTATTTTCATTATTAGGCCAGAAATATATATAGCAGATATAAGAAAAAATGTTTGGAAAAAAGCTTTCACACGACCTTATTAGTGACTAAAACGGCTGTCAGGTTGAAACTTGGACCTTATTAGTACTAACTGTCAGGTAATGTTGGAAGGAATAAGATTTCTGATAATAACAAACACTCTTATTCGTTGGTCCTCCTGGAGGTGGGCTACAAGAACAAAGGAGGACATCTCGCGGTATCTGTTGAAATTGTGCAGATCGGATCACTATAGCATATAGCTGCCATACAAAATTACCGATCAAAATCAAGTTCACTTATAGCGTTTTTTGTATTTGTGAAGGGTATCACACGTTCATTGTAACTGAAATTAACGTTTTTCTTATTATATCTAACATGTATAGTTCTTTGAATCACAAACTCACATACATTTACAGCTTAGATTGATATAAGCCCATTTTTGGTATTAGCACTCACCTGCAAAAAAGGAGAAAAATTTTTTAATAAGTAATTATTAAGTTTTGTTGCAAGGAATAAAAACTAAATTTATTGCAAAGATATATGAAATATATACATATACAAGTATGAAAGAATTTCAAAATTTTGGTTTAGAGAAAAATTAGAATAATTCAATATTCAGAACTTTATAGTAATACTACAGTGGGCAAAGAACAGTAAGACTTTTGAATTTAAATTTTGCGAAATTAATTAAAAATATTTTTCTTTTTCTAGATTGGTAAGTCTGCCAGTGACATCTGCGACGAATGTCACAACAAAAAGATCAGAAATCTTTAGTACATGCTTGTCTTTTTGAAGTATAGTACATAAAGCGCATTCGGCGATTATTGAGATGAGTGAAATTATTCAACGAAGAAGTTCCATTAAATTTTGAGTGCGGAATCAAATTTCTGGTACCGAAGCGTTCAGAATGTGGGAAAAGACCTTCAGTGAAAATTTTTTGTCGCAAACAAGTGCTTTTGATAGGTACAAATTATTTAAAGAGGGTCGAGAACGCGTTGACGACGAATCATGTCCAGGAATGCCATCAACATCAACTGATGATCAACACGTCTATAAAACAAAAGAATTGGTGCTTGAGAAACAGTGATTAACAGTCAGAGATTCTACTGGCATCGTTGGAATATCGGCAGGGTGAGTGAAAACCATTTTGAAAGATTATTTGCGCCTAAGAAAAGTGAAAGCACGATTTGTTCAGAAATCACTAAATTTTTTGGAAAAACAGCGTCGCGCTAACGTCTGTAAAACAATGGTTTCCTATGTCATGACACGTATTATTACTGGCGATGAGTCTTGGATCTATGCTTACAATCCGGAAACAGATGATCAATCGGTCGAATATTGTGACAAAGTTGAGCCGAAGCCGAAAAAACACGTCAAGGCAGGTGAAAATCAAAGTTATGTTGACAGTTTTCTTCAATTATCGAGGTGTGTTGCACATCTAATTCCTTCCGATCGACCAAACTGTCAACAAGGAATGCTATTTGAGTGTTTTGGGTTGTTTGCGCGAAGCTATTCTTAAGAAGAGGCCGGAATTATGGGCCGACAACTTTTGGATTTTGCACGAAAATCCACCTTCGCATATTGCTTTGATGCTTCGAGTGTTCTTCGCCAAATTTTCAACTAATATTGTGCAACAGCCATCGCATTCGCCTGATTTAGCTCCGTGTGACTTCTGGCTACACAGCAAGCTCAAACGACTGCTATATATAAACCATTTTGAGTCAAAGGAAGACATTAAACTTGAATCGCTAAGCGCATTGAAGGATATTCCGGAAATTGACTTTAACAACTGTTTCTGGAACTGGGAAAAACGTTGGCACGAGTGTATTGAGTTCAAGAGAGATTACTTTGTGTGGAGGCGACATAGATTTTGAAGTATGAAATAAGAATTTTTAAATTATGAAAAAAATCTTACTATTTTGTGCCCATAGTGTTATATGAATTGCTAAAAAAATTCAACTCAATTGAACTGTCATTGGAAATCCCGTATTCCTCTCTCTTTCCTGTTCTCCACCAGCGTGAAATTACGCCTCTCTCACAGTGCCAGAAATTTATATTCATTAAATACCAAAATCTCCCATTTCAAACGCATTATGAACTAAATCATTTTGGAAATCATGTTTGGCATTCATAAAGCACCCGCAAGCCTGCGCGCTACAAATCCTGATGTAATAACATTTATGCATTAATATGCGTATAAGCAAATAATTCTTAATGCAAACAATATCATGATAAATTCATGAAGACACCAGTGAAAGCGAAAGTGAAAAAAACGAGGAAAAAAGCACAGTTAATGGAAATTATTATTACACACTTTTCGGCAGACATTAAATCTAAGTCAACAACAACAAGTACACGCACAATAATGACAGCAACAAAATATATGACAAAACATGAGCGCAAAGCATGAGAAAGTGAATGCGACAAAATTTAAATTATTGCCAACAATAAAAGGAACTGTCAACGCGGCGAACTGGTGGCAACGCCAACCACCGAGCTACAGCGAAAGGTGTTGTTGCCATTAGAAGCACAAGGCTACAGGCACAAACAGGAGCACACATGCGTGTTTGCATCTGACGCGGCGAGGCTGTGCTTGGAGATTACTCCGGCGACATGAGCAACAACAAAAGTTGCGACATTGAGCGAGAGAGAGAGGGGTGGTCGGGGTGGTGGCTTACAATTTTTATTTTCGGCAATTTGCGCCGTGGATTTTGGAATAAATTTGCAGGCAAATAAATGTGTGAGTGAACACGCACACATAAACACGATAAATGATTTGCGCGGTAATGGTTTTTTGCCAGCCCACACCAGCGAAGAAGGTCGCAGTCTCAGCGCAGCCATTGTAAGCGCCCGCGCGACAGTTAGACAGACAGTCACCCCTCACCGGCGTCGCTTGCGAGACACTTTCGCATAATAAATACGCAAAATTACACGCACACGCTTCGACGGTCACACACACACACGCACTCACATCGATAACCTGCTTGCATTGCATATATTTAGGCGCTGTAACGCATTTATTATTAAGTATATGACATTTTATTCGCCTCAGTGCCAAAATCTTCGTGGATACCACGCCACAGTTGACTGCCATTACAAAGCTGACACATTCGCAACTCATACGAGCATTCTGCCGTCGCGAGAAAACACATAAGTGCCGTTAAATTTGGCGCATCCACATGCATAGCATATGAGTAGTTATGTTCCGCGTAGACAAGTCGCCTTTTAGGTGGGAATGTACAAAAATCATATGCATAAACAAAAACACGTTGCACATATAAAAGAAGGTATAAAGATATTAATGTTTCTTGTAAACAAGCAGGCACGTGCCTGTCCGGATTTTGGCGATTAGGCAAGGACCATAGCACCTGGTAGGTCATAATTTCGTAATCAGAACATGGCGTTATCCAAAAATAGCCCATATTCTTGTGAGTAATAACTTTTTGCATCTAATGTTAAAGACACAGCATATCTTTGTAATTCTCAGTAGGCTAATAAATAAATGGTATGAAAAAGAAGCATACATTCAAGCGCGCACAGAAAGGCTAACAATCGACACGTAAGCTCAGAAGGAGCTTTGTGTACAGAGAAGGCTTGTAGCTACAAGCGAGAATCAACTTATTTCTGGTCTAAGAATAAAAATTCGAGTAACAATTATTTGATTATTTTTCTTAGAAAATAATACTTTATACCTTAATTGTTTTAAAAAAATCTAAAAAAAATGTGTCTGCTGGAACAGCTTCACTGAGACTGAACTTGCACTATAATAACTTGCAATAAATTGCCACAACAGAAAAATTTCCACACACAAAGCTCTTCGATGAAGATTGGGTACGGATATATAAACTGAACTTTCCATATGTCTAAGTTGAAGTATGTAGTTGTAAGGCATATAGAGTATATATCAGAACAATTTTAAGTCGGTACACTTCAGTAGAGCGTTGCGATTTTTACAATGGACAAAAATATCGAAGAAAGAATTTTTCTCAAACTTTGTATTTCTAAGCAAATTTTGTGTACAGAATCGTTGCGAATGTTGGAAAAGGCTTACGGTGATTCAGTTTTATCAAAAAATAAGCCTGCGTGTGGCACAGTTCCTTCAAAAATAGTCGAGAAATCGCTAAAGACATGGCTCGATCTGGACGACCTTCCACGTCTTCAACTAATGAAAATATTAAAAAAGTGAAGTATATGGTGCTTTAAAGTCGTCAGTCAAGTATAAGGGAGATGACAAAAGAGCTCGATATCTCTCGCGAAACCGTTTGAATAATTGGTCAACAATTTTGCTTTCTTGATCAACTACTCCCGTTAAAGATGATTTTTTTTCATAAAGAGTGCGTAAACAGGTTTTTTTGGTCCACTAACGCAATGAATACAATCGGTCAACCATCGTATTCACCACTTAGCTCCGTGCGATTTTTTCTTGCCTCTTTAAACTGGAGTTGCCGCTCTGTGGAACCCGTTTTCAGTTGACCAAAGAGATAAAACGAAATTCGCTGAAAGAGCTGAATGCCATCCCAATAAGTGCTTATGTAAAGTGTTTCGAGGACTGAAAAAGTCATTGGCATAAATATATAACATCTGATAGTAATTATTTTGAAGGCGACAAAATAAATATTTATGAATAATTAAGTATTTTGCGTTTTATTTACAATTTCCGTGTACTTTTTTGTCACAACGGATTTAATCTTTTTGGGTCCTCTAACCGAACTACTCAAAATTAAATATTTACTGATAATTATTTCCAAAGTTCGGTACAAATCTGAAAGTTGATGAAAAAATTGAGGGAAATAAATTAGACTAAGCGAGTCGGTTGCCTGAAAATTTACTCAGAATTAAAGAACCGAATCTAACAAAAGCTGCTCGACTTCGAAGCACTTCCAAGCAAATAGTTGTCGGATTTGCTTACTGGACATGAGATACACAATAATTTGTTTGTCTTTAATAAGTCAGCAAAACCAACCGCCGAAGACGAATCACTCTCACACATCGACTGAAAAACTGCATTTTTGAGCACTTAAAATATCGATTTGCCGAGTAATCCATCGTAGAGTCCAGACTTGACACCGAATGACTTCTTTTTATTCCCGTACGTAGAAACTAAACTAAGAGATCGACTTTTTTGACACTCAAAGAGGCGGTTGATGCGTTCAGAGCGCATGTTTTAAAGATATCTCAATGAGATTGGCAAAGTGCTTCGGCAAACGATTCAAAAGTATGCAAAAGTGTATAGATCTTAAAGGAGAATATTAAAAAAAAAGAAAAAAACGATCCTCGATAATTAGTATTTATTTTTGTTCTGCAGAAAATTCTTTACACACAAATTTATAGATTCTGCCATTTTCTTTTTCTGACAAACTGTAGCTATTTCTTTCTTTTCCTGTCTCTTTTTTAGGTAAGTTTTTCTTTTTCTTTGCTGATTTGACTTTTTCAATTTAAGTAAATTTTCTATCTTCTTTTTTACTTGTTGGCTTTGGTGTAGTTAACTGGTTTTACCCCAGAAATATGTACAAAAAAAATAAGTTTTTTTTTTATCGATTTCAATAGGAAAATTGGTGCTTGCTTAAAGTTTGGATAAGGTAAACTTTTAGGACTTGTCGAAGCTTCGAAAGACCCTTTTAATACAGCTGTTAAACAAAAAAATTTGAAAAGTCTGTATTACATATAATAACGGGAGATAGCAATGTTTCATATAACTTGGTTAGAAAAAAGAAATGAAAAGGTTAATATCTATGAACGAGAACTCTTGGTAATCTTAGGGAGAGTATAACGAAGGTTGCAAAATGTGGGTTTCCTTCTTGGCTGAAGTTTTCTTAAAATACCGGAGTTAAAGCTTTTCACTTAGAAAACAGATGCTTTGACATTACAGATATTTTCTTTCAAAATGCTTTAATAAGTAGAATCCTTTTTTTTCATTATTATCATCCACATTTTGGTAAAAGGCATTGGTTAGAACATAACTGTTATAAAAATAAAAAAATTATGACTGCGTTTAAGTATGGCAACTATTTATTAAAAAAATTTACTTTAGAGAAGATTTCTTTAATTCTACATCCCTTCTTCTTCTTCATTGGCGCTTCCCTAGAAACTTTAAAAAGTCTTCTAAAGTTGGGCGACATAAAATTATTGAGATAAATCGATATTAAACAGCATCAATAGCAAATAAATTTCATCGGATTCTAATATCGTAAACTGAGCAGTCCGTTTACGAGTAAAAAGCCGAACGAAGATTTCGAACAAATTAGCAAGCAAGTCTGGTATACAAACAAACACATTTGCAGACGCTTCGCAAGTCGGAAGCAATGTGCCGAGGATAATGCAAATTTCCGCTAAACACAATAAGACGAAGAAACTTCCATGGAATGAGAGCAGAGCACAGACACGATTACACATACACTCTAACACACTCTCAAGTATTTATAGCTATACAAACATACTAAATGAAGTCGCGTAATGACACAACGCTGATAATGACGGTGATAAGCCAACAACAAAAGTGGGGAGAAACGCTTAAATGGGGCCACGTATTGCAGGGATACGATATCCATGTCATTATACTGCTTATGTATGCATGCGTGGATGTGTGTGTGTGTGACTGCTCATTTCGCCGTGCATGTCATGCTGCATTAACGGAAATATTAATCCGCAAACTGCGCGTAAATTGGGAAACAGTCACCGATTGCTCACTTAATCCCCTAAAAGCTGCCGAAATTCAGTCCCTGCTACGATTTTATGACAATTACGTAATCATGTCTTTATTTGGCGCTGCTAAAAGCGCAACAACTTATGAGTATGTGCGGAAAAATAATAAAGTCATTCTTCCGTTGAGTATATAAATTTATATGCTTAATCTTTTTTGCGAAGCTGTAAAAATGTTTTACGATGATATTGGATGCAGAAGAGACTCTGCGTATTCTATAAAAAATTAAATGTAGAAATAGAAAGTGACAGGCGAAGCCGAAGCGATTTAAATATATCTGCTTAGATTTCCAGTGTCATACTCAGAGCTTTTGATGTTTTAAAACAGAAAAGTTGCCACCTGTGGGAAATGTTGGTGTCGAAATTACAAATGCCTTAACGAAACGGCGCAACCTGAGAAGCTCATAAGTAAACCTTTCGCAGAGACTAAAAAATTTCACACCTGAAACTAAAGAGAGTTGCCACCTGCTTTTAATTTTAAAATTTAATTATAGCAATTTTCTCAGATTTTCAGTAGCATACTCAGATATTTTTAATTTTCTAAAAGTTTAAGGGTTGCCACCAGTTGGCAATTTTTGGGTCAAAATTGCAGAAGAAATAAAGAAATTGCGCACACTGAGGAGCTCATAAGTAAACATATTGAAGATAGTTAAAGAGTTCACAGCTTAAACTAAAGAGAGTTGCCACATACTTTTAAACTAAAATACTAATTTTAACAATTTTAAAGGTAAGCAAGATCTCACACTTATGACGTTAGTAAAGTTTTATTGTTCAAAATAGTTTTAAGAAGGGTTGGCATCTATAAAACAAACAGATCTGGCCACTTTGAGATAACAAAAGACAAATTTTGCATAGGTTTGTCATATATTTAAATAATTTAGTTAAGAAGGACACCTTGAGTTATCACACCGCTTAAAATATTATATTTTCGGGAGGGGTTGCCAGCTGATAGGCATTTTTTTAAATTTTTTTCAATATTCGCATTTTTATTGAATTAATAAAATGATAAAATAATGAAAATATGTTTAAGCAAATTTCTGTTCGGATATTTATTAGGAGATGCCACCTATAAATTTTTTTTATCTTGTAAAATATTGATATAACAATATGAACAACAAACTAAACATGTTAAAAAACATATTTTTGGTATATTAGAAAAATGTTGCCACCTTTTCACAAAAAAATATATAAAATTATTATACCATTGCTTTATTAGAAATGTTATACAGTTCAAATTTCAAATTTGCAAAAACACAAAAACATAGTAGTTATTTTTTGAGAGGGCTGCCACCTGTTTAAAAATAGTTAGTAAAAAATTTATGAAAACAACAAAATATTGCTCCGTTAGATGCGCTATCAGAAAATATTTTTATTAGAGATAAATTAGAAAAATGTTGCCACCTGTTTACGAAAAAAATATATATAAAATTATTAAAATATTGCTTTACTAGAAATTTTATACAGTTCAGCATTTGCAAAAAAAACTAAGGGAGTTATTTTTGAAAAGTGTTGCCACCTGTTTAAAAGTTGTAAATGAAAAAAATTATGAAATACACATAATATTGCTCTACCAGATACGCTATACAGTTTGGGTCTAATAATTAAAAAAAATAAAATATTTGCTTTCATATTACCCTACATGATAAATATGAATATGCCACCACTTTGAACCTTTTTATTAAAATTGAAAATTGTATACTCTTTAAGCTTTAAAAAATTTACGCATACACTACTACACAAAAAATATAGTACTTAAAACTCTTCAAACACAACACTTTACATCAAATCTCATATTTATTAAACAACTTTTTTATTCTTGCCTTCGACATCTTCTCATAACCGCATTAAATCTTTCGCTCCTCAAAAGTGCAAACTTAACTTTCTCGTTATTCTATGTTAATAAAGAAACTTCACAATCCATCTTCGCTGCCTTTAATGAGAAAATTCTTACACACCGTTATTGAAAAGCAGAAAAAAGGCAAATTTTTTACTCACACATTCACATTTTCACGTGCGTTTCGCTGGCAACACCAGCCAATTTGTAAATAATACAAGGCAATTCATCATCCTCATACGCCGTATTGTTGGCGAATTTCATGCAGCATATGAGCATACTTGCCACACACGCATACAAGCACACATACATACATGTTTGCTTGTGTGCGGAAAGCGGAAAAGACTCTAGCAGTCGTCGCTATCACCAGCGGCTATGCTTTTGTTCAACGCACAATAAAGCGCTGAAGCGGCAAAAAAATCATATAAAAATATTAACAGCAAGAAAGCCGAGCATATCAACATTTGTATAAGTATGTGTAATGTAGATATATATGATGTATTTTATTTAAAAAAATTCTATAGACATACTTATATGTGTTTATGTGTGTTATATACACAAGTGATCCCATTAGCCTGTAGAGAAGTTAAGGAAAGAGAAAATTAAGAATGCAATGGAAATACTCGTATATCCTTACGTGTGTATGTATGTGTGTATGCACGTATGTATTTATGCATTTTAACTAGCTGCAGCATCATCATCATCGCATAAATATACAAAGCGATTTAAAAAGTGTGGGTATTTAAGTATGTTAAGTATTTAAGGTTTTAAAGGCAGTTATACTTAAAGGGCACACAGGAAATATTTTTCTCGAATTTTAATTCAATATCCAACGTACATTTATGTACATCATCATTTCTTTTACATATTTTTCTTTAATAGCTGTTCGCTTTAAAACCACAACCTTAGAATGAAATCTGTATAAATAATTGAAAACAGTGAAGAGAGAATTCGAGATCTTTCATTATATTTATACTGCTTTAGTCCTGTATCAGCTTCAAGTCAAAAAATGTGATCAATACTTTTTCCTTGTATCTATAACGGATAACGGATTTGTAGTCAGAAGAAATGCCATCACTCAAGAGCGAGAGATCGACGATATGATCAGAGAAAAATTCTCATGCAATGGTTTAAAGTTGCTCCATTTTGATGGGATTCGAAAGATGTTGGAGAGCAGCGACTGGTTCAAGTATAAGTCTATACCTCAATATCTGAGAGAGAGAGAGGGAACGAGAGAGAGATAACTTAAACCGAAAACCAGTGATCCTTCAATAGATCTGCACTGCTTTGGCCTTGTTTTAGCTTCGCGTATGTACACAATTGGCTCTTTACTCTCAAATTCTTAACCTAATTTATTCTCAAATTTATCAACCTCAGTGGCTCTCTTTACTCTTTTATCCTTCCATACTACTTTGTCATATGTCTCGTAAAAATCTAAAAGCAAATGAAGCTTTTTCTAATATTCAGACTTTGCTACTAACCCTTTATCTAGCCACAAACCGTACTTGGTGATTTCAATGAAATCTAAGAATGGATCTTCACCTTACGGTCAGATAGTTCAATAACAAATAAAATAATCCAGTAATGGTTTGAACTGGATTGATTTTAATGGAATCTGAAACATGTTTGAGTACAACAGTCTCTTCAATTTCTGAGAGAGAGAGAGAGAGAGAGAGAGAGAATATAACCGAGCAGGTTGTATCAGATAAACCTAAAATCAATTATAATCGAAAAAAACTTAGAAACATATAGACAAATCGACATTAAAAGCTGCTATAACAGCAGCTGTTCAAAAGGTTTTTAAAGATTCATAAAACTGCCGTGATATCACTGGGTTACACGCGAACGCGAAGGAAGGATAATTTTTCGAACAAACCCTAGAGAAACTACTTAAATGCGGTTAGCATGGAATGCAGCATATATAGGAAGAAGATGCAACTGTTATATAGAATTTTTCGCAGTGATTTACAAATACTTCCAGCTGCGAAGCCATTTTCCTCGGAATGGAAAATTTAGACAGAACGATTAAAGTCTACTTGAAGAACCTGCTTTTTCAATCAGCTATATGTGAAGACACAGTGGCAAATAAAGTGGAGGAGTTCGTGAACAAGTCAGCTCTTATGTTGAGGAAAACCTCCCTACTAGTAGTCTGTAAAAGTGACCTTCTAAAATAGTGGATGGTTCCAAAGACAATGAAATAATTTTTTGATCTCTTCATAGATCTGATAACCTATATCACGATAAAACTGCAATAGGTTCCAGCATATAATAACATTGCTGATAAATGTGAAGCAGCCGAACTAGTCAGAGCAGACACTAACCATCAACATGACTCCGAAACTGAGCGAAATTAAACGCCTCTTGCTACTTGTAGATTTTAAATTGACAACCATGTTAAAAATATTGCTGAATCTTGGTGATCAATCACGTACTTGCTGAGCAAGCAGGAAAAGTCAAGAGACAATAGAAGAAGAGACTATAGAACATCTTTTATGCGTATACAATGCTTTGTGTGGGAATAAAATCGCTGTTTTGGACAGTTGAACTTCATCAGAAGCCTAAGGTGATTCAGAGAGGTGATAAAAGAGTGAGAGATTTAAGTTCCAGCAGTTTCATAATGGGCCTCGAATGGGAAGATACGTTGTCAAATACAAACGGTTTCCATGCAAGGACTTGATTTTGGTAGATCAGTTGGTATGGCAGTTATATCTTACATTGGTCAGATATTGGCGGTTCCGAAAAATGGGCAGTTTCTTGAGGAGAACAATACTATTTCGTATAAAAATTCAGATTTTAACGTTAGTTCTACTTTCTCCAGGTTGGACAAAGAAGGGTAGCAAATGGGTCTAGTAAGGAACGAGGACAAGACGAAATATTTCCTGTCATCAAACAGACAGTTGCCCTACACGCGACTTGACTCCCACCGTTGTCATAGCTTCGAAGTCGTAGATAATTTCGTCTATCTTGAAACACCAACAGCAATGTCAGACACGAAATCCAACGCAGAATAACTCTTGTCAACAGTTGCTACTTCGGACTGAGTAGGCTATTAAGAAGTAAAGTCCTCTCTCGGTGGACAAAGACCAACCTCTACAAGTCACCCATCATTCCTGTCCTGCTATATGGTGCAGAGGCATGGCCGATGATGAGTCGGCGTTACGAGTTCTTGAGAGAAAGGCTCTGTGGTCTTTTCCTGGTCCATTGCGCATTGGCAACGGCGAATCCCGCAGTCGATGGATGATAAGCTGTACGAGATATACGACGACATTGGCATAGTTCAGCGAATTAAAAAACAACGGCTATCCTGGCTAGGTCATGTCGTCCGAATGGAAGAAAATACTCCAGCTCTGAAAGTTTTCGAAGCAGAACCCGCCGGAGGAAGCAGATATAGAGCAAGACCTCCGCTCCGTTGGAAAGACCACGTGGAGAAGGACCTGGCTACTCCTGGAAACTCTAATTGACGCCAAATTGTGAAAGAAAGAAAAGACTGCCGCGCAGTTGTAAACTCGGCTATAACCGCGTAAGCGGTATCAGCGCCAATAAAGAAGATAATCTGTGGAAATTTCTTTCTGGGTCTGTTTGAATTTGGCTACCCTGAAAGAAAATACGACTACATACATATAAGAAGATCACCACCTCATCACCACTCCTCTCTTTTGTTTGACATCAAACGATCTATCCCACACGCAGTCACCATTGAGCTGTGGCAGAACAATGAACAATTTATGAATTCACTTTTATAAAGTGTTGGTTGCGTTAACAGGCAACGCTGAGAAATCGTCTCGCTCAACACTTTAATTTCTGCAAACTGCTAACAATATAAGAAACACTTTCATTTATATATCTGCGTGTGTGTGTGTGTGTGTGAAAGAGTATCTTGAGAATTTATTTCCGTCTAGCGCTTTTAATTCCACACATATTTACTACACTTACTGGCAAACTGCACGCATTTATCAACTCAAAATATCATCTCATGCATAACGTGCCCAAGTAAAGGTCTTACAGTTCCATTGCTTGCACATTGTCCAAGCGCAAACGTGTGTAAGTAATGCAGCGACGTGAGCGCAGCGACAGAGGCGAAATGCAGCTTGCAATTTATTGCTGCCAAGCAACCAGCCGGCACAGAGACCGGGACCTTGCCGGCGCTCGCATGTGAGAGACGACAGTGAAGTCAGTCACACACGCTGCGGGTATTTGGACATTCTGGCAAGACAAAACAAGCCAAAGATGGCGTTAGGCAGAGCTTAACTTTTGCGACATGTGAAGCGTGTGGCAAGTCAGGAGGGAGGAGGCAGTTAGCAAGTGGAAGTGGAAGGGAGAGTGTGATAGCGAGGGAGGGTACGCGTAAGAACTAGAGTTGAGGAAATGATGAAGTGCGTACGCGGCCGAGCAAAACTTAAAATTTGGAAACAGATAAGGCAGCAAGCACGCAAGCAGAGGGGCGGCGTTCACAGTCTGTTGATGACGTTGCCAGCTATATAAAATATATGTATTTGAAATGTGTTAAGCAAGCGCTAAATTATTATTTTTTCTTTGTATACCCTGAACAGAGTATATTAAGTTCTTTGTATTGCAGAGGAAGATGTCTGAGACCAACAGCGCGCCAGTCGTTCTTCCCTTTCATTATTTGGCGCCAAATGGAGATTCCAAATGTAGCCAGGTCCTTCTCCAACTGTTCTCCAACGGAGTGGAGGCCTTTCTCCTCCTCAGCATCTTCCGGCAGGTACTGAGTCGAACAGTTTCAGAGCTGAGTTGTTTTCGTCCATACGGATGACAATACCTAGTCAGCGTAGCCGCTGTCTCTTAATTCGCTGAACTATGTCAATTTCGTCGTACATCTCGTACAGCTCATTGTTCCACCGACTAACAAAAATTATTCTACTTTGGATTTCAGACGTTGTTGTTGGTGTTAATAATGGTTCCAAGATAGACGAAATTATCTACGACTTCAAAGTTATGACTGTAAACAGTGACGTAGGAGTCAAGTCGCGAGTCCGATGACTGTTTGTTTGACGAAAGGAAATATTCCATCTTGGCCTAGCTCACTACCAGATGCATTTGCTTCGCTTCTTTATCCAGTCTGGAAAAATCAGAGTTAATGACACGGTTGTTATGGCCAATGAAATCATCGGCATACTCCAAATGACCCTATCAAATGTATATGTAAATGATGAGCACGACATGGCCGAGTCTGTTAAGCCATATCCATCCATCCGTTCTTTCGCCTGCCTGTATATACATGAACTAGTCGCTCGTTTTTGGGATATTTATCTGAAATTTTGCAAACTATACAAAGCTAAATACAATCTCCAGAAAAAATTTAGGTCACTATAGCAAATCGGTACCATACAAACTGACCGATCGCAATCAAATTCATAAAAAAAACTTGAACCTGTGAAGGATAAAATAGCCTCGGTGCAGCCGAAATTAACGACTGATTTTTTTAATTTTTCTACATTTTTCTCTATAATTTCCATAATATGTGTTCATTTCGCTCACTCATGACAGTGACAGTTAGTTTCGCTGAATATCTGCGTTTAACAATGGCATCAATTTAAGTTGGATTATTGTTGTACATTTATTGTCCAACAAAGCGTTTGCTGCCAGCGTTTTGATTAAAATGGATTTTCAATTGGTGCAGGATTTTTTTCGCATTGCCAAATGCGGCGGATTAAATTGCGCAAGTTTTGCTGTGCAAAAAACGAAAAAAAAACAAACAAATAACAGAGATTCCAGTGATCCTTTTTTTAAAGCGGCTAACACTATAGGCCACATAATTACAATTTGCCTGTGCATTAATCAATTTGTGGGGAATTTAATATTCATACTTCGTTTTGGCATTTGTCCGAAAGCAAAGCAGAAAAACATGGCCTAACACGCATTCCAAACAAAAAACTGTAACTGAAATTCAATTTGCATTTGTGGCAAAAACACCAAAAAGACAACTAAATGAATAAAGGACATAAATAATAAATTTGATATTGTCAAAAATAGAAATAAAATGGAATGCGAAATCGCAAAATGGACATTGAACGCGCTCAGTGACATTTTTTGCTGCGTTTCTATGATAAAAATTTAATGCTAAAACAATAACAAAATAGGAGAGTAGAAAAATTTAATAGAGAAGTGGATGAAGAGTGAAAAACCAATCATGCAAAAAGGCAAAAAATTTAGTATGTATATAACAAATATAAAAGCAAAATGAACGCATTCAATTATCGATATGAGAAATTAAGACAGCTCTTGCTGAGCACTCATTACGGTTTAAAGCACTTCAGTCATCTTGAAAGAGTTCTCGCAAAATTAATTCTAAAAATGTTATTAAAAATCATCTCAAGTCAGAAATTATATAAAGTGGACCATGGAGACCATTCAGATCAGCGAAATCTCTAACCACATGCTTTTAAGAAGTCATAGTTTCATATAAATTCGAGAATAAAAAAAGAAAGAACTTCTACTGTAGATATTCCTCACTATACTTTTATGTTCAGCGACACAGTCGCTCTCATAATAACGACTATGTATACACCGCACAGCAACGGCCCTCATTCATTGATTAGTGAAATATTCTTATTCTTTTGAAGTTGCATTCAGATGCCGTTGGAAACACCTGCTGTCTATCGAAAATTTATTCACACAGTTAGCTTTTGAAAATGTACATAAAAATTTCATCTCAAAAGGCGGATTCTCCGAACTAGGCAGTTTGCCGTTAGAACTATGATTCATTAAAAATTTTAAAATTATTTATTATGGCGCTCAACGTTTTGCTGAACATAGCATCCGTGAACTTAACTTGAAGGTGTGTGGCTGCGAAAGTTGCTTTCACACTCAGGGAAGCTGGGTACACAGATAACTGCGAGCCTAGGCACCTTGGAGTCTGCGTACAATTTGATTTCATTCCAAGATACTTGCAATTACCGGGTCGCTGGAAGTGGGGGACCGATGGTTTTTTTACGGTTGAATTAAATTTTTAGGGGAGGATTGTTGGGATGGTATACTGGCGCGAACCCATATGTCAACTTCAGGCATGTTCAGGTCTGACCATTACATTTCCCGAATAGAAGTGGTTATAAATATGCAGCTTTGGAACGCATCCTGCTGCTTCATAGATGACTGCGAATCTGAACACTCTGGAATCCACGATACAATTTGATTTCATTTCAAAATGCTTGGTCAGACCGCTGCCGGAGTGGGGCGGTGATCTTTTTCCGGGTTGATCAAGCTTTGCGGGCAAAGTTCATAAAATCATCCATTGTTTCGAGTTATCTGTCAACTCCATGTTCAGAATTCCTGACTATTACATCATTTTCGGATCTAAACTTGAGCGCAGCTTGCTTCAGAGTGGTATACTCGTATACTTTGAGGGTGAAGCGGCGGTATTAGCCTTAAGCTCGCTAATTAAATGCTTAAGAAACCTGACCGAATATGTCGACTCGTTATCACTGGCATCGTGTTACTACATAATTAGACTGGTTTATGTGCCTGACCACAGCGATATGGCTAAAACCTGCAGCCCTGATGAGTGTGTCCCCTTAATTAGTTATGGGACTGAACGCTGCCCGATCAGGATTCATGCGGTAAGATTGAAAATTACACTGAATATCAGTTGCATTAGCGGCTTGGAAAAGAGTGAGATAAAATATTGTCAACAAAGACTATTGTCAACAAAGACTAAAAGACTTCACGATGTCTAATTCGTAGTGAAATAGCGGAAATAGTTGAAGTAACTTACCTAGGCTGATTAGTGACAGACTCCCTTTTTCGACAGTTAATACCCAACGACAGAAGCTCTTATCTGGCTTCAAATCGGACTGTATTTAACAGTCTAAGCGTGATCCCCACCAGCTTGGTTGTCAGCCAGTCTAACCTAAACTAATTTCGTTATTAGCGATATTAAAGAGCTAGCAGCAGCTCGCAAAAGCCGACTATGACAAATTGTATCGAGTGATTGCATATCGATTTCCGATTTAGTTTTTGAACGTTTTCGACTAATCGAAATAGAAAATCGTTAGAAAAATGATATTACTTTTTTCATATAATTTATTTTGACAAAACCCAAAGCTTTCTGCAAATATTTCTCTTCATACGTACAATATTTCACATACTATGCTCTAGATTAGTCCGGCCTACCATGTAATGCCGTACACTCTGACAGTTCGAATCTAATTTACCGGGCCAACTTCCAAGCCAAGCGTTTTCCATTTCAACACGTACATAAAATGCCAAGCCTATGCATCATTTCCCAAAAGATTTCAAGTCAAGATATTGACAATAGAAGAAGTAAAGACAAATTAAAAAGAAAACAACAACAAAGACTTTACTGAACTCAATTAAGCATAAGGCATAATGTCGGTAACGATAAGAAAAGTTCACAAATAATCTCGGCAGGCGAAAAGAATTTGCGCTTAAGCAACTATGTACAGTAATAACAACAACAATAGCAACAACTTTACATGCGAACCTAATTGTTGACTAACGGACTAATAGGACGGGGCGAGAGTACACAAATTATTTAAGACAATGTAGCGAAAGGCGCTGCAAATGCGAAGAAAAATGGGAAGAAAAATGCGGGATTCAAAGGCGTGAAGGTAAAGCGTGGCAACGCTGCGGTGTGAGAAACATAGAAGTGGTGCGCGTGTGAAAAGGACCTACAGGACGTCATGTTAATTAATGTCTGCGCTTCGCAGTTTTTCTTACTTTGCTTCCAAGTCTGTTTACTTTTTTCTTTTTCCCACTCTTCGTGTTGTTGCCACATTTTTTGAGATTACAACGAGAAATGGCACGGATTGCTTTGTAAACTTGAAGCAATGAATAAATGTATGGCTTAGCATATAGGTATGTATGAGATGTAGCTATATGTATATAAAATGGTCTGTATATATATACACATATATGTATATAGTATCGAAATATATATGTTGATTATATGTATGTATTTATATATTTTTGTTTTCGACTTTGCACATTTTTTCTCCTTTCTATCGCACGCGTGTTCACTGTTGACTTTTACAAGTTGTACGGCAAACGAACACCAAAAGCTCAAAGGCAGGGTGTGGTAGGTGCAGCTTTTCTTGATGTACGCGCTAGCAAGTGTTTATCTGTTAGATTTGTGTACTTGTGTGCGCAATTAAGCGAATTTAAGTTGAAATAAGCAACAAAAATAAAGTAAAAAGCAACAAAAATAAAGCAAAAAGCAACAAAAAAGTTTTAGGTAGGCAATTAAGCGACACTTTTTTCTGCGTGTTTTTTGGAAAATAAATTTAATTCACTTTTGCTGCACGCGCTTCGTAACTTTGCCATTGTAATGATTAACTATTTATGCGTCTGAAATAATCGGAACTCATTACAAATTTGCATTACAAATTCATAAGGGTTAAGTGTGCTCGAGTGATTTAAAAGGGATTAGCAATGGTTAGCAATATAAATAAATAAAAATTAACATATAATTATATAAATCATGTACCGAAAATGTCAATGGTTAGAAACCACAATTGGACATCCGTTCTCGGAAAACGAATTTTGCTTATTAATTAACTAAAAGTTCTCCTGAGGCTAACTCTGAATATTAAAATTAGAGAATTTAAAAAATGTTTAGTGTAATAGTATTTGTTCGTTGATTTAGTTCTGTTTCTCACTTTACCGCCTAAAAGATTAAAAGTGTAAGGGTAAGGTGCAAAAGCGCGTGGACTGCTTTAAATATCATATACTATACTAATAGTTATTCTCAAGAAAAAGTATTATGAGTTCTAACATCGCCGCAATGCAAGGTGCGTTCCAAAGTAAACAGGACTGTACATGACAAACTTGTAGGAAATTTTATTAGCTACAAAAAAGGTCCGAGGTCAAAATCGCTATCATTAATACTTCTCGAGATATTCGGCTTTTTATGAAAGACTTTATAGAATTTTCATAAATGGTATTTCATTAAAAATCTATGAAAATTCCATTCAGCCTTACTTAAAAGCCGAATATCTCAAGAAGTATTAATGATACTAATGACCTCGTATCTTTTTTGTAGCAAATCAAATTTCCTGCAAGTTTGTCATTTACATTTTTTCTATAGCTTCTGTCATTTACGAGATATATACAAAAAAATAGGAATTTTGTGGAAAAATCAGGTTTAGACCCCTTACTACCTCGCCGGTGTGAGTTTCGACTTTGTCGCAATGGGCACTTTTGTAGAGTGTTCAATTCTGAGGAGTATGTCTCTAACGTCAAAGAGATTTTGTAAAATGCCTCTGAGCTATAGAATTTAAAGATTAAAGATCCCGATTCCCGTGTATTTTCAATGGAAAAATTTACATGGATTGGTCCAGTCCTTAATGTTAATATTAAAGGCTAAAATTTTCAGGGAATTTTTTTAGGGTATTTCCAAGGAAATTTCATGATGGGATTGAAAAAAATTTATAGTTAAAAAAAAAACACCCTAATATACATACAAGGTGCTTTCCAAAATAAACAGGACTCTAAATAAAAAAAAAACAACAAATGGTTTTTTCGGCAAAATCAATTTATTTTATTCAAAACAGTCTCCTTCTGCTTCAATACAGCTTTTTTCACGGTCCAAAAGCATATCGAGTGTTTTAGCTTTTGTTGTGTTGGCCGCCAGTATGCTGGTGCAAGCCTTTTGAATGGCCTCTACGTCTGCATAACGCTTTCCTTTCATGGGAAAATGCATTTTTCCGAAAAGGAAGAAGTCGCACGGTGCCATATCAGGTGAATACGGGGAGTGGTTAACGGTTAATATGTGATTTTTGGTCAAATAATCTTCCTTCAAATGTTGGATTCTGAGCAATTTTTGGTCATCAGTCAATTTGTGCGGAACAATCCGTGCACACACCTTTCGTAAGCCCAAATGTTCGGTCGAAATGCGATAAATCGATGTTTTGCAGATGTTCAATTCCATTTCATGAATTCCAATGATGATTTCGGCTGATTTTTGATGAATTCACGCACAGTTTCGAAACGTTGAAGCCACTCGAGCACTCTGCTACGGGATAGGCAATCATCGCCATAAACTTGTTTCATCAATTGAAACGTTTCGGTAAAAGTTTTACTAATTGTAAAACAAAATTTAACGCTGGCTCTTTGTTCGAAGCTCTATTTCGCACCAATAACACAAACATACTGACACTTAAAACGCAATAACTTCACTTCCAATCAATGAAATATCATGAAATTCTCACTGGACAATCGATAAAGATAGCAGATTCTAACGCATCAGTCGACATATAGATGGCGCCACCAGGAGGCGCTAGATTTAAAAAGTCCTGTTTACATTGGAACACACCTTGTACATATATGTATATGTATTCCTGGACGAAAGTATCATTAAACTTGTAAGGTTTTGATAGATGGAATCATAGGAAATATAGGGTATATTTTTATATTTCTTCGCCTTTTCTCCAAATTTTGAAACTTTATTTGAGAAATTGAAAGTATTATTCAACTGAAGCTATAACGTTTTCATCTTTCTTGCTCACTGTGGATGCTATTACAAAGAACTGTGCCGGCTTGGCGGCCAAGATTAAAGCAAACCAATTTTCCACACTTAGTTCTGTTGTGCATGGATCTAAACAAATAATAGTCAGCAAGGGCAAGGTCTGGGCTTTAAGGTGAATGAAGCAAAACTTTCCAGCCGCAGTTCTAGTAGCAAATTCCGAGCGTTTTTTCGGCAATCGCTCGTTTTACTTCAAAGATTTGTTGTTCGTTAGTGTTTGCCGCTAATGGTTTCAACCGGTTTTGGAAGCTTATACTGAATAAAGAATATTACTTTGCCGAAATTGATATTCCGCTATGTCGTTGATTTGGCTAGATGGCCAGATGTCTCATATGTATTTTTACGTTAGCATTATGGTCATTGATCAATTTGTCATCACCAATCAGCATCCGATGCAAACACGGAACACAATGTCAACCAAAAATTTTTTATATATAAATTTAAAAACCAAAAATTGCTAGTGTCAAAATCATTATAGTAATATTTTCCAATTACCAAATTTCGTATCTTGAAGCTTATCAGTTGTCTGAAAGAACCATCTAATGTTCAAATCTACAGAAGTATGAAGTTAATGAGCCTTCATAGCAACAAATCTAAAAGTCATTATAAGTCGTTAACCGAATTCTAAAATAATGGGTTGTCAAAAAAGTCTTGCGGTATTTTTATTGAATTTTTATTTTATTGAAATTGAAATGAATTTTTGATGACTCATGCCCAGCTCTTGACCGATGCTACGGCTGCTACTATGCCGGTCTCTTTCGACCAATTCAGCGATTTTATCGCAATTTTCGACGACAGGCCTTCCGGAGCGTGGCGCATCTTCGACCACCTCTACACCAGAACGAAAACGTTGAAACCATCGTTGTGCGGTGGAAATGGAAACTGTATCGGGTCCACAAACTGCACAAATTTTATTGGCGGCTTGAGATGCATTTTTGCCTTTATCGTAGTAGTACTGTAAAATATGCCGTATTTTCTCTTTATTTTGCTCCATGTTTGCGACGCTATAACTCACGAACGACTTAAAAGAAACGACAATCAATCAAACACGTGTTAGCGCGTGAAATGAGCTTTCCAAAAAGGTATAGCATGACCCGATGCGACGAATAAAATTAGAACTACGCGCTTTCAGCGCCAACTAGCGAAAATACCGCAAGACTTTATTGACAACCCATTATATAGAGAGTGGCAAAAAGTAAACACTCTCTGACCCGACATATCTAACATATGCACATGTACTTAAAGAGACATTAAGCTTATCACTTTTAAGCTTCACTAGTTCTCTACAAATTTTTGAGCTGACTTCATGCTCCCTATGAATAAGTGGGCGAGTGCGTTGGCCGCATTATGCTTTTGCGAATTATCTGTTCATCAAGCGCGCGAAATCGCGAACGAATGAACAACAACAATATAAAAGTATACAATTACGCACCGTTTTATGCGCATGTGTGCTTTTAAATGGTTTGGTGAGCGTGCAACATAATGGATTTTGTGAAATTCACATGCATCTGATGGATCTGCAAACCACTATTGGCTTTATAAAGCTTTTGCGGACTCAAACACGAATATTTTTAAAAATGTTCGTTAAAGCTATGTGGGACAGTTGATAAACTAATTCAGCGCATTCCATTAATTAATTGCTAAAGCGCAAGAGTGTAAGCTCGCAATGGGTTACTAAGCGAGTTAAGTGCTGCAAGTATGTCATTATTTAATTAATTATGTTTAATGGGACTTAACTTGTTCAATTAGGTTATCAGAAAAGCTTTGACCAGAGTGAAAAGTTGATACACCTTATATGGATGCGCCCTTGCAACTAAAGCTTTGCAAGATAGTGAGTTACACGAAGATCTACATGAAACTTGGTACTTCAAACACACATAGTCCTTAACAGTAAACCAAAGCTGATGAATGGAGGATGGAGCCATGTAACAGTTTTTTGAAAGATAACATAAGACAACCAAGGGTTGTGCGCTGGACTCGTCACCTAAAAACACACCGGAATGAAAAGGATAAAACAGACAGACTCGAATTAGAGGCCCGCCCTTTGATGACCACCACTGCAGACGTATCAAGGATTACGATTTGGACGATGCACCTGGGATGTCAGGTCTTTTAATTGGCAAGGTGCCGCTGCCCAGCAGGTTGAGTCCTCGTGAGAGTAAAAGTTGACATCACCGCCGTCCAAGAGATATGATGGACATAGACTGAAACCAATAGGTTGTTGTGGCATTTACTACAGTGGCCATATAAAAGGGGGCAAATTTGGTGTGGGATTCCTGGTGGAAGAAAACTTCGTCCGTCTAATCACCTCGGCGCATGAATGTCTAGCCACAATTCACATCTAGTCAAGTTTTTCAACATATCGCTGAATTGTGCCGACAGAAGAGAAAAGGCCATATGACCAAAAATGTCTTCTATCAGCGTTTGGAGCGCAAATATAAGAGCTGGTACCGCTGCGATCTCAAAATCGTGCTTGGCGACCTTAACGCCAGGGTGTGCAAAGAAGGTATCTTTGGCGCAACAGTCGGCAAATTCAGCCTCCATGATGAAACATCCCCAGATGGGTTGAGGCTGATCGTCTTCCCCACGGCCCGAAATATGGTTATCTGTGGTACTATAATCTCTATAGGAAAACTCATCAAGCTACCTGGCTGTTTCCGGATCGAAAGGCCACCAACCGGATCCATCTTGTTTTGATAGACGGAATACTCATCTCTAATGTTTCAAACGTGCGAACGCCCGAGGTTCTAGCATTGACTCGGACCACTATCTTGTTGCCGCGCCCGGCTCTGTGCAGAAAAAAAGGAATGTCTACAAACACAAGGAAGGTTTGACGTTGATAAACTAAACAGGTAGCTGCACAGAAGCCTAAGAAACAAAGAGAACGTAATGGTCGGTTTACTACAATTTTCATATCTAAGTACAGGTTGAACAAAGAAGCGAAGCAAATGGATCCGATGGTGAACGAAGACAAGACGAATTAAAAGACAGCGGCTACGTTGGCTCGATCATGTCATCCGAATGAGTGAAAACCCTCCAGCCCTGAGAGTATTCGACGCAGTACCCACCGTAAGAAGCAGAGGAAAAGGAAGACCTACATTCCTTAAGTTTGCCACAAAGTCACAAAGTTTGTAACATCCAGGAAACGTCGGGTTCTCTATATTTAGTATATAAAACATCTTCGTTAACAGGTCACTCGGTTTACATGCTCGCCTGTCCGCCTGCATATACGCGAACTAGACCCTTTGTTTTGGAGATATCAACTAGAAATTTTGTAACATCCTTTTCTATTTTAGATACTGTACCTTTGTAAGATGTCCGATACCGGAACACTACCGCGAACATCTGTCATACAATGTTCCAGAAGAAATAACAGCTCAACCTTTTATAAAATGTTGCAATATAAAAATATTGGTAATGATAAAAATCAGCCAAAAATATTTTTAAAAATGCAAACAGTGTCATCAAGCATCCAACTCTGATGCCTGAAGATCATGAGGATCACAAATTCTTCCATCTGTTCCACAGCTTAATCAATCAGAATTAATTTGAAAACTCCGAAAATTTTCGTGTTTTAAATGAAAACATCAAACTCTGATCTCTTCTGAACCACTGGTTGAAAGAAACGAAAAAAATGTCTTACGAAATCCATAATTTATCAGAAGAAGATGCATTCGATTAGAAGATAAATGAAGAAAGTCGTCCTTATCTTATTCTTAGAGAGAACTATATTGAAGTTACTATGAAGTCGAGATTATATATAGTATACCTCAGAAATCAAACTCAACTTTTAGCCAGAAATATTTCCTATGATATCGTTGGATAAGCTTTAAAAAATGACGCTTTAAAAAGACTTGATATCTTGTTGTAGGGTAATAAAGTTTAGATTCTCTTTCTTTTTTAGTTTTTATGACTTTGATGATTGAAACTTAAGTTATTTTCGAAAAATATTTATGTCAGTAGGGAAAGCAGGACACTTCTGAAGACGCAGAGCAGTTACATAACTACTATTCCAAATCTGTGTTTTACAACTGAACTATACGGAAACACATAGCGACTAACGACTCTGAACGGTTACCCAGATAAGATACAAATGTAACTGCTTCTCTCTACTTAACAACTACTTACAGCTTGAATTAACACACTCTTCCTTAACCATACTTCGCATCACCTCTGCCACCAAAAATATAATAAAGCTAAGCTAGTACGCTACTATTTCCTACAAGTTACTTCAATGCTGCTATCAGGTAGTGCTCAGAATTCAAAAATAGGCAGCCACAAGTCAGTTCTCATCATTCAACTACGTGGTTATTAACGTAATCTGCAGCAAGATGAAATGTGACGGAGGAGAAATCTAATTTCCTTACAACCGGCATGCACGCACCGCTCTTCACACATACGTATGTACATATACGAACTACCTGTTTCCACAAATGCAACGCTGGCTGATTACTATTGCTAACTGAAATGGCATGTTGCTGTCTGTCAGTGCTGTTGCCTGTGTTGTCGATATGCAAGAAATTATCCACAAGCCGCTGGTGTATAAAGTGCTGGCAGAAAAAATATACGACTACGACTAGTTAAGATGCTGCAACAGCAAAAGCAACAACAAACTTATTATGCAATTTGCATAGAACTTCCTTTTGGCTTGGCAGCAACGAAAAACAAGCGCATAAATTTACATACAAATAACTGCATAACGACAAATATATGTGTGTATGTGTGAACCAATATATATGCACTACCATACATGTATGACTGTATGTTTGTAAGGTATGTTTGTTTGCTTGTTGATATGCAGGAATTGCTGTAATAAAATTCACCTGCAAATTCCAGAATGTTGCGTATACGCCACGTACGCCACGGCTAACTACAGAAAGAAGCGAATTTATTTTACTGCGAGCGTGTGGGTGTGTGTGTGCGTGTGAGTTTATGAAAGCAAGCGTGCATGCTCAGACATATTGCCTGTCAATTTATGGCATGTGAAATATTTCAAGCGCAGACATATGCAACTAAGCACCAATATATGTGTATGTGTGTATGCATGTGTAAATACATTCAAATGTTTAGCATTTGCATACGTGCAGGTGTCAATTGTTGCACCTATCAAAGCAAAACAATAACAACAACAAAGTGAAAAAGATGATAAACATATGTCTGTTGGTATGGATAAGTTTTGTGCGTAAAAATGTGGCTTACAAACTGGGGAAAAGCGTACTTTTGCGCTAAGGCGCTTAAATAGAAAAACAGAGTTATATTGAAATCTCTATGAACGTAATTGTGTATGATATATGATTTCCACTTTAATATTTTATTGAAAAATCACATTATTTTCTCATAGGTAGTTGAGTTCTGGTTTTTGATCCGATTATAGTTCAAAGAGCTGATATATGGGTTTACGAGAGATCGCCTGTGGCACTTTTGCCCAAAATTCTGCACTTGTATAAGAAACAGCACTTTCATGGCTCAATTGCCATACATTTGCATCTCCTCTATTTGACATCTCATGAAAATTATGATGAATAAATGATAATGTATGAATAAATTGATTTAATTGTCACGGAGTATATGCAAATATCTGAAATACAACACATATACCAGACATTAATACATTTTATGTGTATCTTATCGATGAAAAGTGAACGTTATGATCCAAATATTTTGGTAGAGAACATTTCTTGTGAACGAGCTTTAAGGGGTCAACAGGGTAATCTGGCATATTATACCCTGAACAGGGTATATTAAGTTTGTCACGAAGTTTGTAACACCCAGAAGGAATCGTCGGAGACCCTGTAAAGTATATATATAAAAGATCAGTATGTCGAGCTGAGTCGATTTAGCCATGTCCGTCTGTCTGTCCGTCCGTCTGTCTGTCTGTATATATACGAACTAGTCCCTCAGTTTTTAAGATATCCTTTTGAAATTTTGCAAACGTCATTTTCTCTTCAAGAAGCTGCTCATTTGTCGGAACGGCCGATATCGGACCACTATAACATATAGCTGCCATACAAACTGAACGATCGGAATCAAATGCTTGTATGGACAACTTTCACATTTGACAAGATATATTCACGAAATTTGGTATATATTATTTTCTAAAGCAACAATGTAATCTCCGAAGAAAATGTTCAGATCGGTTGACTATAGCATATAGCTTCCATACAAACTGGACACATAGTTACTAACAGAAATGCACCTGTGAAGGGTATTTAGCTTCGGTGCAACCGAAGTTAACATTTTTCTTGATATCTTTTTTTCATAGAAATTTTTATTCTACAATAGAACTTTTTTCACATATCATTAGGCATATCGTGGAGGGTATAAACAAATTTTTTCGGAATTTTTTGATGGCACTTGTCGCAGAAATGGCTGCGTGAATGGGATGCGTTTTTGCACTGGCGGACACGATCTCTCATGTTTGTATCATCTGAAGCACAAAAACATGGTTATTGTCCCTACTAGAATCATGAAAAAATATTGATAAATAGAAAAGTAATTAACGTTTTTTTTTTATTTTTTTTTAATTTTCCCCATGTTTTTTACATAAATTTTGTCACAACATTGTCAATAAATTATTAAAAATTATGAATCTAGGAGGGAAGATAGCCAGGCGTTTTGTGAACATTAAAAAAAAATTAAGCAAATCGGTTGAGAAGTTCGACCAAAATCATGCCAGTTTAAAAACGTGTGTTTTGAGAAAATCGCGTTTATAGTTTGAGGTGTGCGCTCCGAGCGCTACGAACGTCGAGCGGTATTATTATTTTTTGGCCTTTTTCGAAACCTTCCAATGGTAAAGTGGGTTTCTACATTAATTCTAAGGGTGTAAGGGAACAGTAAATGCTAAAAAATAATATAAAAAAGGATTAACCTACTGACCCCTTAAATTCTTTTTTGTATGGTTGGCATGATAGCAGTGAAACATATTCAATAAACTTACAGTCACTCAACAAACATCCTATTTTTTCACTTTATAAAAAATGTCATATTTTGTAGCGAAAAGTGATGATTTGCGGAAAGCATTAATTTTTTGATTTCCTTTAAACAAAAGTGCTACAGAGTCGCTTCGAATGATTGTCGAGGCATATGGTGATCATGCTCTAACAGAAGCAATATACCAAAGATGGCTTCAAAGGTTCAGAGATTATGATTTTGATGTAAGAAATGAAGAAAGTGGAAGGGAACCAAAAAAGTTTGCAAACGCCAAACTGCAAACAACATTGTATAAAGATGCTGCTTTGAGTCTAAAGCAAATGCCAGTGATGTTAAATGTTGCACAAAAAACAATTTTAGACCACTTGAAAGCTATGGAAAAGAGTCAAAAAGGTGGAAAATGAGTGCTACATGAAATAAATGAAAGACAAATGGAAAATCGAAAAATCATTTGTGAAATTTTGCTTCAAAGACATGAAAAAAGTCAGTTTTGCATCGATCTATCGCTGGCGATGAAAAATGGATTTATTTTAAGAATCCTAAACAGTTAAAATCATGGGTTAATCTGCAACAACCATCATTAACGATTGAAAAAACATTTATTCGCGTCGGTTTTTAGTGGTATCAGAAGCATGTGAGTGTGGTATATCATGAGCTTCTAAAACCCGTTAATACTAATCATTGCACAATCCTCTTTGAATCACTCAGTCATGAACACGTGTTAATTTGTTGGAAAAGTTTTACAGATCAGAAGAATTGAGAGCAGCTACCATAACTAATAGTACAAAAAGAATAGAATAAGGAGTAAATGTTCATGGAAACATTCTAAGCTTATTGATAAGCTATATACTATGTTATATATAATATATTTATTATTTTTTCTAAAATGTAGTGTATATAAGTATAAAAGTCTTTTTAGAATACAAAAAGAAGCAACAGTGAAATATATACGAGTAAATATTACTCTATTTTCTTATGCACCTTAAGAGGTGTATATGTAATTTAAGATAAATGAGATCACTAGAAAAAATTTGTTATAGAAATGTTCTAAGAGCCGTATAATCAATTGTAACAAAGTGTATGAACTCTTAACAAAGGTCTATGTCGGGTCTGTTATAAGTGAAACAAGACCTCGCCAGTGGTAAAAGCGCTTCCAAGTTCGCTGTGAAGACGTTGACGATGTCAAGCGCCGCAGATACCTCAGCACAGCAACAACCGATAAAAACTTGGAAAAAATAAAAGCAAAGGTTGGCATAACGAATGGCTCATGTCATGAAATATTTTAGAATGTTTCGAATTTTCGAAAGTTCGTATGTGGTAAAATTGCTAAATTTTGAAGAGAACGGAAAGAGAGCGACGAATTGAAGTTGAAATCGCTAACTGAAGTCAATGACGATGCAGAATTACTGAAACGTAATAAAACAAGTGATGAAATATGAGTTTACAGATATGACGTTGAAAGTAAGGCTCAATTGTATCAGTGTAAGCATCCGCGCCCACCAAAATGGAGAAATGCTCGGCAAGTGCATTAGGATGTGTTATTCGACTTTAAAGGAACAATGCATTGCGAATTCTTGCTCAAGCTGTTTGAGCTTCAGATTCAGAAGTTTGTACTACCTACAAGTTCAACGCCGTTTACGTGAAGCAATCCGAAAAAAGTGCCCGGATTTGTGGAAAAACAATTCTTGGCTTTTACGCCACGATAATGTAGCTGCTCACACCTCAAAGCTTGTGCGTGAAGTCTAAGACAAAAACGCCATATCGTATTCGCTATAAGGGCTCTGTTTTGACTTTTTCCCATGTCCATAAATAACGAGACCCTCAAAGAGCCGTTGTTTTAATCACATAGAGGAAAATTGCTGAAAGAACTAAAAGCTATACCAAAAATCGAGTTTGAGAATTAATACGATGATTGTAAGAAGCCCTATTTTAAGTTCGTAATATCAAATGGAGACTATTTGGAAGGCGACAAGCTTGAAGAAGGCTTACAAAAACATTTTTTTTTTTTTTTCAAAAACCGACAAAAAAATAAAAACAAAGAAAAAAGAGGAGAAAATAATAAGAAATATAATTCGCGTTATTTTTGAATACACTGCGTATAGTATTCAAAGTCAAAAACCTCCAAAACCTTGAAAACTACCGATTTAATTTTAGACACTGAGAAGTATTAATCTCAAAAATGGCTTTAATATAAACTTAGTGTATGATGATAACACTGTAGCGACTTCATTTTCCAGTTTCTGTATTAAACTCATTCAACTTTCAAGCTTCAAAAAGCCAAAATTTGAATATCAATTTACTTATTTGAATAATAGATAAATCTATATATAATATCTTTAGATTTCGGCAGCATTGCAAAAAGTTTTGCACTGTTGCAGATACTTCAGCCCATACATTTTCTGTCATCATTTTCCAACTTGCTTTCGCCCGTGGAAAATTCTGGTAAAAGCATTTTATGTAAACAAGACTTTATGATTCTATTAAATCTACAAATACACACGTATTTGCATATATCGGGATATGTGCCTATGGAGAAATAAACATATAAGCCTATAAATACACCCACACATACGTAAAAGCAAAAAAAAAAATAACAAAACAAACACAGAAACATATATTGCTGCGGAGCTCTCAACGCCTCATAAAAGTCAGACTAGTCGGACAGTGCTCGTGCTGGCAAAACACATATGTGAACATAAAGAAATACATATATATTAGTGCATATGTGTGGTGGCTGAGCGTAGCACGCAAAATTGTGCAGGCGTCCAATTCCAGCATTGACCCACAACCCCTTCTGTTGCACTCCACACATTCAAAACATCAAATGCATATGCCATACATATGTAAGTTTGTAGATGTGTCACTCGCTCGCAGGCCTCGGCATTTCAGCTACTCTCCAATTTACCGAAACAACAAATATTTGGTCTATTATTTTATGTGGCAATTTGTTGTTGTTGTTTATTGTTATATTCATCTAACGAAATTTACCAGCTGCTATAAACATGTTACCAGTCAATTTCTATTGTACGCTCCGTTGCCGCATGCAGGAGGAATACAAAGCGACGCTGGAGGATACCCAGTAGGAAATGAAAAAAGAACGCAGTAGTGAACTTTTAGTGAGAGTAAATAGAGTGTATATATATTTACGGTATGAATTTGACTAAATATAAACAAATGAAGTATCACAAACAGGACCTGGGATTTATGGTCACGTAACGGTTATCAGAAATACACAAGGACCTGCAAGGTCACCAAAAATTACAAGTAGATATCATAACGCCGGAAAATCAGTGCATACTCCATACTTTGCCGACAACTTGAACATATTTCTCATATTAAAAAAATGCATTTCATAAATTCTATAACTGCAAATAGTTTTCCAGCGAAATTTTACATTTCCTATAGGGTGTTTTGTTTCTGGCTACCTAATAGGCATGCTGTCAGCTGTGCTGTAGCTAACAGAAATTCTAGGAAGTTAGCATGTTAGAGTTGGTCATAAAATGGAGAGAGTGTTGAGGGCAGCCGGAAATCTTAATAGATTTAGCTACAGCTACTCAGAACATGTACACGCGGCCGAACACTTAATTTAAGTGAAACTTACTACTTAAGTTAATTTTCGTACATTTACGAGGAGCAAGAGGTCAGGTAAGTAAAAAAGGTATTTCAATATTTTCTGGTGCGAGCTTAAAATTAGAGAATAAGGAAGATACAAAAATCACAAACTTTAAAGAGTGGTTCAGTGTACTCTCTCAAATAATACAGGGTTCCTTGCGATATGGTCTGCAGAGTACAAGAAAATTTTGAACTCATAGAGGGTTCAGTAACTGTCAAAGCAATTCAATGGAATGGAAGGAAGTTGCGGAATCAACAACCTTTAGACAACAGCAATATATTGGTCATTACAGGTTCCAATAGACTATTAAGTAAGACGACAAGCTCTGTAGTAGGAAAGAGAACAATTATTTCTCTCTCTCTATGCCACCTGAGTAAACCCCCATCTTGATTTCTTTACGTAAACCTTGTTGAAAGTCACAGAGGAATTTTGTTTTGTTCTGAAAATAGATCAATCATCTTAAGTTTGTTGTTTCAAAGTAGCTCACTTCAACCAATGTGAACTTGTCTCGGTTTTGCATTCACTATTCCTTCTTCAACAAAGCAGATAAAACTTTGTTGATTAATATTTTGTGTCTTTTCCGCTTACGGTTTTATGTGTTGTTATGTAGGTGCCTACCAACGACTATTAAAGACGTTCGATCTTCTTGATCAGTTATGCTAGAATGAGCTAATTTATCTCCGGCAATTACTCAAAATATTAAGGGCTTTAGGTAGTGGCTTTTCAATGAGTAAAAGAATATTTAATTTTATATTGGTAGATCATAGTTCTATACCATTAGAACTCTAAGAAAAAGATCCTAGTTGTTGTATCATGAAGCTTATCTAAAAGTATTTCTTCAAATCGACTGCAAACTCCGAAGGGTGAATATAAATTTGTTGTTATCTCTCCATTCAAGATAAGATTTCGACAGAACCTAGCAAAAGGTTTGATTCATTGAATAACTATTTGGAGACATTTAATTTTAAGCTTTCCAGTGTTCGGTACTATGTAATGGTGAGCTTTGAGCTCGGTAAGGGGCGACGATAAACCCACAAAGAAAAGTCCGATTGAAATTTTGCAGATTTACTTACATATACACTGCTTGAATAGTCTGGAAGCAGCCGGGATAGGGCCGGCATAATAGCATGGATAAAGGCTCTACCAAAAGCTAAGATGCAGGAAGATTAATGCAAAATGGATTATCGCGAACAACTCATTAGGAGAGTTAACTATCGCCTCGCTTGTGGTCACTTGTAGCAAATGAGCTTCTGAGAAAGATTGAAAGAAGAATAACCAAACATATACTAGTGACGGGCAAGTTACTAGACAACTAGTAGAGTGATGAATAGCGCTCTAAAAGTCATGCACTAATGGGCAATATCGGAACACCTAGAAAGAAAGAAATACCGGCAAGACGAGTATGGTACTATTTGCCAGGAGGTACAAGACCACGTCATGAAAACCCCGAGATCTACTAAAGATCATACCAAGTATCTGGATGGAGAAGAGAGGATGAAAAAGTCAAGTTATGCGCTCTATGCTTGTAAGATGATGCTCAACATAAGAGCTATCACCTATCCTGATGCATTGGTGTTGCACTGACGAACTGACGAAGAAACTTAAGTAGAAGAGAAGATGAAAAAGGTAAGTGGTGCGCTCTATGCTTGTGAGAAGATGCTAGGGTCAACATGAGGCCTTTCAAAACTTCTTATATATTTGCGTTACACGGAGGTAGTGAAGCCACTCTACCTTACGGTGCTTTTGTGTAGTGGACGGCCAGTAAAACCTCGTATAGGAGACCGTTGAAGCGAACATAACGTGTTGCTGCTTTCTTCTTAACAGAAGAACTAAGAAGCAATCCAGCGGCACTTTGAAGGTTACTTAACCTGCCACGAATGCTTATTGTCGTAGAAAACTCGGCAGCGAAATCAGCTGGAAGATTGGCGACTTCCATACAGGAGACCGTTGGAGCGAATGCAACTCTGCAGTGGAAAGCTCGACAGCGAAATCAGCTACAAGATTGACGGCGCTGGGAAAATCGGCGGATGGATCGGCGGATAGAATATGCCACATATCTTCACACTTTATTTGGAAGAGAAGGTTTCTGGTCACGCAATGGTGGACGGTGGATGGTGCAGGGGCACGCGACCCAGTAGTCTTTGCGGTCAGGAAAGCACTTGATTTAGCCAAAAATGCAGGAAACGACATAAGGAATATCAATATATACGTCAATAGCTAAGCGTCCTTAGAAGCAGGGAGGCCGTATATATAGTGGCTTCCGGAAAGCAGCTGCATATATGTATACCGAATGCCAGGTCACAAGGGCGTTCAGGAAACGATAGGGCTGGACAGACAGTTCTGGTTGAGATGGAATCCCTTAGAAATCCCAAGGAGGCGAAAGGAAAACACAAAAGCTTTCTCCTCATACGGTCTCGAAAAGGAAGACTGCAGGACGGTTGTTGGCCTAGTCAAGGGTCACTTACTTTACTTAACTTACTTTAGAAAATGGAGAGATGTAGGTATAAGAGATACGTTGGAACAACTCATCTGCTTTTGTCTGGCCTTATCTAGAACTCGGCTTAGATATCTAGGAACTTCGAAAATCAAAGGACTGAATTAAATATCAGAATTACATATCAAACCTCTAATAAACTTCACAAAAATCGTTGACATCCTTTGCGACGTAAACTTCAGCTCGAATTTATAGGAACCTTCATCTGGCATAATAAAAACATTTAGGGCTATGTAGGGCGTGACAGCCAGCCAGTGCAACTGTTTCAATAATTTATTGTCTCAAAGAGTTGCACGCACTTGTATGTGGCTTAGATAACGTTTTTCACACTCCGCTTAATGCATTTGCCTCATATGTAACTGAAGCATTTAATAGCTGTAAGTGCATCAAGGATTCGTCACTTCATTACGAACATATTTTTCTTACAGCGCGCTACAAGGACCAGGCGACTATGGAGAAATGCATTAGGAATCCCTTGTGGTAGCCGAAATTGCGCATAAATGTGGCAACCTTCACGTTCGCTGTCTGCTATAATAAATTAAATTGCATGAGAACTTTTTTGTTTGCTTTGATAAAACTTAATTTCTAATCTAATGAACAGAAGAGGAGGCCAGTAGGAAAATTTAAATGCAATTAAAAGCAAAAAAACGCTTAAGTAGAAATTATTTATTTTAGAAAAATATTATTTTTTATGAAATTTCTATATGTTTATTGACAATTTATTTTTTTATGAAATTATTTTTTAAGAAAATCTTTTTAGCCTTTAATACAAAATAATTGAAATTCATATAACCTTTTTTCATATATTAGGAAACAGACTTGCCAAAATATCAGAATTTTCTTTAAAAACATTTCCTTGTCAATTGCAATGCATAAGCACGTAAGCATGTCCTAGAAAATTGTAGCGTTTCCATCCTAATTCGCGACAATGCTTTCAAGCGCAGCTAGAAAATAGGCAAAGGCTTTTTTACTCAACGCGCTCTACTTAAACGAAAAGCGCAAAAAAGGCAATAAAAGTAAACGAAATGTGCGCCTAGTTGCATACTACATTTATATGCGCGAATACACGAACATACATGCGCATACATAGGCACACATACATGATTACATACATACACGACGTGCTAACTCACATGAAAGTTTTTCATATGCAAAAAGTATTAATGTTGAATTATGAGATTGCAAATGGCTGCACATTAGATGCAGTCATGGATATGTATATATGTGTGTGTGTGTGATGCTTCATGCAGCAATGAGGAAAAATGTGCGAGACAACAGCAATTGTCATAAGTGCCAACTTAACTGGTGTGAAGCAAAACAAACAGGGAAAATAAAATAAAATGGAAAATAGCAAAAGCAAATGCGAAATCACTCAAGCATTTACACATTTGAGTGGATATATGTATAAGTATGTGTGTGTGTATACAATTGCCCCTCCAGTTAGCTGAGCGCATTTTTAATGTAAGTACATGTCCGTGAGGAATTCTAAATAATTGTAATGGAACAAGTAAAGTGAATGCATTTTAAGTGATGCGCGAGAGCGCGAGTATGCACAAATACATACACAGAAATGTACATATATGTACATATGTATGTGATTATGAGGAATATTATTTGAATGAAACTGGTAATGAGAAATTAAAATATTTTAGACTAGCATGTTTGTAATAGGAAAATAAGCAAGGAATTTCTAACTCCTGTTATATTCGAAGCCTGAAGAAATGAAGCAAATGCAACGATATTGCGTTACGCAAATTATCGTCGCGATTAAAGTATGCTACACTGAACGATTTATAGTGGAAACTGATCGAAATTCAATAAATTTTTTAAACTCACTGAAAACACACATAAAGAAATTAAAACAATTAAATTGCAAGGTTGCCACCTGTTTAAAATATTAATACAAAAAATTATGCGGTAAATAAAATTAAGATAAAGATCGAAGTGAAGGGTATTAATGATACTAGCAGTTAAAAAATTACGCTTAGAATAGTTGCCAGATGTTTAATATTTTTTATTTATTTTTTTATTGTGAATATATTCACACTATTTACCTTTTTTAACTCAATGCTAACACACATGATTAAATTAAAGCAATTAAATTGTAAGGTTGCCACCTGTTTAAAAGTATTTTTTTATACGGCAAAGAATAATAAAAAAAATTTCGAACTGATGGATATTAATGATACTAGCAGTTGAAAAAGTGCGCTTAAAAGAGTTGCCAGACGTTTGATATTTTTAATTATTGTTTTAGTGAGTATACTATATATTCGCATTTTTTAACTTTTTTTAACTCACTGGTACCACGCATGTATAAATCAAAGCATTTAAATTATAAGGTTGCCACTTGTTTAAAAATATGAATACAAAAAATTATGCGATAAAGAAACTTAAAAAAAAAAGAATGAACTGTATTAATTATAATAGCGGTTAAAAAAAGTACGCCTAACAGAGTGGCCAGATGTCTAATAATTTTTATTTATTTATTATTTTGTTGAAAATATATTGGCATTATTAAATATAGTATGGATTTTGAAGCCAAGACGATTAAAAGAGCAAGCAGCTGAAAAATATGTAAAAAAGTTGCCAACTGTTCGAAATGTTTTAGTCTATCTAATCAATTTTTTATTGAGCAGATAATCACATTATTATAATGTGGATAATGAAGTCAAGAGGTTTAAAAAAATAATAGACAAAAATAGAAAGAGTTACCAACTTGATTGAAAATTGTAATTTGTAAATAAACTTATTAAGTATTATTTCTAAATTATTATTAATTTATTTTAATTCCTCAAAAATATCAAGCAGAGCGGAAGTATACGGGACTTAAAGTTGAATTTTTTTAGTAGAGTTGCCAACTTTTTATTATTAATTATTAATGCTATCTTGATAAGCAGATAATCGCACTAATATAATATGGACATTGAAATCAAGAGGTTTAAAAATGATAATAATTGAAAAAAATGGAAAGAGCTGCCAACTGTTCTAATTTTTAGTTTCTAAAAAAAATATTGATTAATATTAAATAATTATTTCATTTCAATTCCGCAAAAATATCAACCAAAGCAGAGGTAAGAAGGACCTAATGTTGAACATTTTTTGGAGTAGAGTTGCCATCTTCCTGACAGTCACGAATTTAAAACGTCCGACTGTTGAAAAAATTTAAAAGCGTTGCCAAACGTTTCAAATTATTAGTTACCAAATTTAACAAATAGAAAAAACTGCAACAAAGGTAACAAACTGGAGAGATGTTGCAGTGTAAAACTTCTTCAAACAGAGTTGCCAACGATTTAAAAGCCTTAAGTCAAAAATATTCACAAAAGAATTTATGCAACAAAGAAACACTACAATATTGATATAAAACTTTATAGCTGTAAGAAAGCTAACGGTATTTGAAATATTTTTTTTAAAGAAAGGTTGCCACCTGAATAAATAAATACTTTTGTAATAACGAAAAAATAGACGATATAATAAATATTGTTAATATCGGCATTAAACTGCAGTGGTAAAAAAATTTTTAGTAGAGTTGCCAACTGTTTGAAATTACTAAGTTATAACATTATTTTACATAGGAAAACAACACAATATGGATATTGAATTGGAGAGATTTAGTGTTTTTACAGCTTCAATCACCTCCTGAAAAGTGTTGCCACTTGTAAGAACATTACTAAAATGTAGGTATCAACCTGAAGAGCTTTAACAAGAGATATTTAAATAGACTTGGCAATTGATTAGAAATTTTGGAAAATATTATTGAGGATAAATTAGAAATTTTACAAAATAAATAAAATGAAAGGTCAAAAAAGTTGTATTCAATAGTATTTTATTAAAGGATATATAAAGATGTTATAAATTTGCCGAATCAAAACCACAATATATTGTCATATAAGTAATATTCATAAACATTTGTAATCAAAAAGCCAAAGGAAGCCTAACGTCCGAATAGTATATAGATATATAATAAGAGTTTTGAGAAAGGTTGCCATCAGTGCGGAGTTTTTATACACTGAACAAAGTTTGTCACGAAGCTTGTAACAGCGTAAAAGGAACATCGGAGACACTAATAAATATATACATAAACGATCAGTATGACGAACTGAGTCGCTTTAGCCAATCCATTTGTAGGTCGGTCTGTCTCTGTAAACTAGTCCCTCAGTTTCTGATATATCAATCTGAATTTTTCATACGTACTTTTCTCCGCTAGAAACTAAGCTACACATACATATGTCGGGACATCCGATATTAAGGTACTAAAACATATTGCTGCCATACATACGGAATAAAGTGCTTGTATGGAAATTTTTTTCATTTAATGAGATTTCTTTAAAAAATTAGGCACGGATTATTCTTCAAGAAAACAGCGCAATCTTTGAAGAAATTTTTCAGAACGAGTCACTATAGCATATAGCTGCCATATAAACTGAACAATTGCAATAAATTTCTCATATAGAAAACTTTTTCATTTAAGGAGATTTCCTTACGAAATTCGATATTGGTTATTGACTAAGGAAATAGCGCAACTCCTGAAAAAATTGTTCGGTTTGGACACCAATAGCATTAAGCTGTCATACAAGCTTAACGATCAAAATCCAATTCTCCTAAGGAATATTCTGTAGTTTTGGCGGATTTTAGTTAAATTGGCACTGAAAAACGAGTCTCGCCCTGAAATATATTTTTGATGCACAATTGTTAGTAAAAAAATAAATAAATATCCCAAAAATAGGAACACTGTTTCTTGCTTACAACAGAAAATTCCAAACAATTAATAGCACGGCAAACCTTTATAGATTTGATAACGGTAGGCGCTATTTATTACTCAAATTTTGTAGCAAATTTTAAACACTTCAACAGCGAGTAAATTTAGCTAGCTATACTTTTACAGAAAAAAACAAATATTATTTGTAAAACAAAGAAAAAATTGTTGCCTTAATTTGACTTCACGTTAAATATTCAATTTGTAGCCAACCAAGCCAATTAAAGAACAACAAAAGAATGGATGAAGCACAAATGCAATGATACCAAACGCTGGCGAAGCTTAGCGCCAAATGACATGAGCGGGTCCCACGAAAGCGCACACCCGCTGCGCCAAATTGCACTTAATCCGCATATAAGCACGGGTGTATATTGTTGTTGTAGTTGTTGTAGCTTTCATATGATTTTATTTTTTGTTTTGTTGTGACATACCTGCAATGAAAGGGAAACAAAAGCGCATATTATTACATTGTTGTTATTGTTTGTATTAGTGTTTGCAGCGGAAAATTAAATTTGTGGAAAAATTTGCAAAACCAAAAGAGAAACAAAAAATTTGCGAAATTATTATGCAGCAAAAAGAATAGAAAGTGTTATTCAAATTTAAGCAATTATGAGCACAAAAGCGCAGCAATTGCAGCGTGGCATTTGCATTTAAATTGAAATCGAGCGAGTGTTTTTAATGATTTTTAAGCCAGTGCATTTCGTGTGCAAATTGCTGCTGCAATTGTGGGAAAAACCTTTTGGGGCAAATTGCCATTACACACATGAATGTGCAGACACATGTAAGCGGCGTGGCAACTATTCCAATATTTTGATGTGCGATTTTTTTCTATCGTGCTACAAAAATGTTGCTTTGCAAATTTAAAGTAATGTCAAAAGCAGACATGCAAATTGGCAGTTTCGCTTTATTTATATGAAAAATTCCATAAATTTTATTTAAAAAAAATATATTGATGCCATATTTCGAAGTTTATGAAAATTCCAATTATATTTGCATTCTGATGCGAACAATTCACAAAGAAAATTTTGTTTCTATAGCCAAGTGAGTGGCAAAATAGAATAGAATATGGAAAATGCTAAGGCACACGCACAGTGGCTAGCAAATTAACTGCAGATCGTTTTTTTGAAACATGAAATTTTTTTACTGGTACGTTTGTTTCTATCAAAAAAATTTTATTCAAAATTAAAAAGCTATTATGTATAATGCAAAAATTTTTTAGAAAAAATTGTAATATATTTAATTTTTTGTGAACGCAATGAATTATAGGCAAGAAAGAAAATAAAAAAAAACGTTAACATCGGTTGCTCCGAAGCTTGACGTATATGCGAAAAGATCCAATATTGGTAAGGGCGAATCGAACAAACAGCTGGCCTAAATCAATTACACTGCTATACACGAATTACAAGACAACAATCTCATGAGCCAACCACCAAAATAATTGTGACAAAAAAGTATGCGAAAATTGTAAATAAAACACAAATATTTAATTATTCATGACAAAATATTTTCCAATCCTCGAAGAACTTTCTGGGTTGGCCTACAGCTCCATCTGCGAATTTTGTTTTATCCCTTCGATTCATGGAGCGGTAATTTCAGTTTGGGGAACAAGAAAAAAACACACGGAGCAAAATCTCGTAAATACGTTGGTTAATCAATGTTATTCATTGGGTTTTTGGATTTGAATTCGGTCACAATCGTACTATTTTTGAAAAAAAAGTCAGCTTAATTGGGACAAGTCGAGCAAGAGTGCATTTCATACCGAAAATATCCATCAAAATAATTCGAATGGACTCGCCAGTGATGTTGAGCTCTCTTGCTCGACAATTTTCAAAAACAATATTCTTCACTTTTATAATATTTTCTTTAGTTGAAAGGGACGAACGTCGTCCAGAACGAAGCATGCATACAACGACTCTCGACCGTCTTTGCCGGCTTTGTACCACCCACAGGCTTCTGGTTTTGATAAAACTGAATCAGCGTAGGCCTTTTCCAACATTCGAAACGATTCCGATTATACATTTTTTTTTTTTTGATTTTTCCAGCTATTATAAAAACCGCAACGCACTACTGAGGTGTACTGACTTAAGCAGCTGCTGTAAACAAACTGGTTGACAGATCGCGCTCATACATATTTGTCATAGTATAGACTATTAAGTACAGTCCCACCAACTTGGCAAAATAAATTTCTTTTAAATTAATTTAATTACAATTCCCGGGTGCTTTTCTGTCACAATATAGCCGTCCGATTTAAACAATTTCTCGGACATTATACCGTTGCCTTAAATAAAAATTTACAAAAAATTTTATGAAAAGATCTCGTCAAAGAAAAATTTTCTTTACAAGGATTGAATTCTGATCTATGAGATGTATGGCCGCTATATATGTTATGAACTGACTTTATAGGTCGCAGATACACTTAGCCACTTTACTAGTATATTTTGCTTTAACGAAGTTAAGGAGTTACATGGGTTTGCTCGGGTAAAAAACTGCCTTTTTTCAACAATTTTTTTTCATATAAAAAATTAAATAAGGCAGACATTTTTACAAAAAAAAAACTGATGCGTGGAGTCCCTACGCGCGGAAGAAGTAAAACTTCTTAGTGATATTCCAAGAAATGCATATCATTTTGTATGAAAAAAACTAGCGAGAGGGAAAGGATAAAAATATGGTGGAGTGACTAACACTTTCTTAAATTCACATACAACATCATACAGAATTCAATTTGCACCTTCTCTATGCTTTAAGCAGAGAACTTAAAATAATATTTTAGAAGTTGTTCAATTTATGATTTTTAGCTTTTGCCATCGTCGCGAAAAGACGCTTGTTGACAAAGGCATGCTCGGGGAGATGTTACGGCGTCTGTTTGTAGGTCACTTGTGGAATTCGCGCCTGCGTTTATGAATGAAATCGTTTTTGTTGTAAAATTTACTATATTTGATTAAATATCCAAATTGACTATAAATATTACTATGCATGCATTCATACAAAATTATACTCATATCATAATTATGTTTACTTGTCAACATTGAATTGCTGAGGGCAAAACGCAAAAGCATACATACATATGTATGTATATGCATACATTGCACATTAGGGTGCTTCAAAAATTTTTTGGTTTTTTTTTTTCAACTCTTACCCCCTCAAATGTTAGGGATTGACAAACAAAAAATCCTCCCTCAAGCCAGGCGCTGTAGCTTAACTCTAAGTGGTCGCTATTTTTTTTTAGTCTCCCATACATTTAACACAGGAATTTTCGTGTTTTCATTCAAACTAAAATTTCACCAACTAATTTTCGTTTCTCAAAAATTACCAACACATTCGAAGCTTTGTCAAAGAGTCAATGTGTCGAAGCACTGACACGACGACAAAGCGTCACAACATTGTGTTGCTGGTAGAAAATCCGAGCTGTGCCGAAAGAAACTAACAAACGATCGCCAATTGTCACCGCTTCCCTTGCTGCTCGAACAGCTTCGCCGACAATCTAGCGTACCTTTTCCGAACTCGCATAAGAAGTTTAACTTCAAAAAAGAAAATTTCACGTAATTTTTTTTTAAATAGTTGTATTGGAAAAAATCCTTCGGCCAAGTCTTTAAGAATTGTATCTCAAAGATTTGTGTAAAATTTCGTAAAACTCGGTTCAGTAGTTCTCGGGAAATCTTGCCAACCGACTTCAAAAATATAGTTTCGAGAAAAACGCCTTTAAAGACGGCGCACTTAGCCCAGCTAGCCTCGAGTCTGTATCTCTGAAACTAGTGCTCGGATCAATCAATCAATCAAAATTTAGGAAAATATTCTAGAGTTGTTGTAGAATAAAATTAAAACAATAAAAAAATAGATTTTTTGAAACCCGTAAATCCATTTAACCTCATAACTCAAATGAAATACATGTTATACGAGTATAAACTCAACCAGAAGGATTAATTTTAATATAGCGGCTATATGAGAAAAAAAGCGATCAGTGGAAGGGTACTATAATATGAGTAAGGGGGTTAGACCACGATCCAAACCAATTTCTTTATATTGGGTGGCTAATGAGGAGTTTAGGATTAACGGAATTAAGGAGATATTTTTATTTTTTTCCAAAGACCAGTAAATAGATAGAGCTTTAAGTATGTATATTATTTTTATACTCTCGCAACAAAGTTGCTAAGAAGAGTATTATAGTTTTGTTAACATAACGGTTGTTTGTAAGTCCTAAAACTAAAAGAGTCAGATATAGGGTTATATATACCAAAGTGATCAGGGTGACGAGTAGAGTTGAAATCCGGATGTCTGTCTGTCTGTCCGTCCTACTGTCCGTCCGTCTGTCCGTCCGTCCGTGCAAGCTGTAACTTGAGTAAAAATTGAGATATCATGATGAAGCTTGGTACACGTATTTTTTGGCTCCATAAGAAGGTTAAGTTCGAAGATGGGCAAAATCGGCCTACTGCCACGCCCACAAAATGGCGAAAACCGAAAACCTATGAAGTGTCATAACTAAGCCATAAACAAAGATATTAAAGTGAAATTTGGCACAAAGGATCGCATTAGGGAGGGGCATATTTTGACGCAATTTTTTTGGAAAAGTGGGCGTGGCCCCGCCTCCTACTAAGGGCCGTTTCCTTTAGGCATTTCCATATACAGTTCAAAACTGGAAGAAATCGGATAATAACCACGCCCACCTCCCATACAAAGGTTATGTTGAAAATCACTAAAAGTGCGTTAACGGACTAACAAAGAACGTCAGAAACACTAAATTTTACGGAAGAAATTGCAGAAGGAAGCTGCACCCAGGATTTTTTTAAAAATTGAAAATGGGCGTGGCCTCGCCCACTTATAGACCAAAAACCATATCTCAGGAACTACTAGACCGATTTCAATGAAATTCGGTACATAATATTCTCTTAACACCCTGATGACATGTACGAAATATGAGTGAAATCGGTTCACAACCACGCCTTCTTCCAATATAACGCTATTTTGAATTCCATCTGATGCCTTCTCTGTATAATATATACATTAGGAACCAATGATGATAGCGGAATAAAACTTTACACAAATACGGTATTTGAAAAATATGTAAATGACGGATAATGAAATCTCGATTATCACTTTTTCATGCGAGAGTATAAAATGTTCGGTGACACCGGAACTTAGCCCTTTCTTACTTGTTTAACATAGTAAGGAACAGCTAAGTTTGAGAATAACCGGAGATTTCATAACTTCGGGGAGTACATTCAGGTACATTAGGCCTATTGGTTATATGGAATCTAGGGCAAGTTCTCACCCAATTCTATTCATACTAAGCGCAAATGCACCGTTATAAGAAAAACGCGCCCTATATCTATATATATATGCATTAAAAAGTCACCCGGAAATTCGAAAGTCTTTAATTTAGGTACAGGGGAGCTAAAGACAGTATCAATCCTATTCAACCCATTGGTAGCACACAGACATAATACTATCAGGAGAAGGTTATTTCTGAATTTCCATTATAAATCTGACACCATTGACCAATATGTGCAGTAAAAGGTGCCAAATATTCGGAGCACAAATTTAAAATTGTGTTTTATGGAAAGTAGGCGTGGCTGTCTTCAGAGTTCGCCCATTTTCACATTGTAATATAAAAAGACGAATGCCACATACCAAATTTGATTGAAATCGGTCAAACGAGTCTAGAGATATGTGTTTCCACCTAAAAGTAGGCAGTGCCACGCCCATCGTGCAATTTTGATCCCTGTTCCATTAAAGCCTTGTTATTCTACCTAAATACTAAAATATGATAGCTGTTGATTTATTACGCTCTTAGTAGTTTTTAACAGTAGCGTTATATGGGGAGTCAGCGGGGTTAACTTCAGATTTCATCAATTTTCACACTGTCGGTATTTCCTATAATATTTGAGCTAGGTGAATTTTTAGTTGTTGTAGTTTAAGTAGTTTAGTAAATATGTACATTAAACTGATTAGAAGGCGGGGCCACGTCCACTATTTCAAAAAAATGTTGACCACAGATGCGCCTTGCTACTGGGACCTCTGTACTAATTTACATTCTATATTTTAATAGTTATGGCACTCTATAGGTTTTCGGTTTATGGCGTTTTGAGGGCGTGCCAGTGAACCGATTACGCCCACCTATGAACTTGTAATTTCGCTGCAAAAATTTTAACTTTTTTATGTTCTGAATTTTTCTTTTTTGTAACTTTTCGACATTCATCAAAAATAAACTGGTTCACACATCATTGTCAAAGGCACGTCCCCGCCACCAGCAACACAATGCATGAATTACTGTTATTTAAATGTTTATGGCACTATAACAAACTTTTCATGCAAAAAAGGCACACACATACCAGCACACAGACACATAAAAACGTAATTTTCCGCTAGTGGCTTATGCTCTTGAAACCGCACCAGTGCTGCTGGCAGCTGCTAACGCTTTGTATTGTTTATAAGCAACAACAAATAACTGCTAGCCAATCCATTGTGCATTTCACGCTCAAGCCAAGCAAGCGAAGCGCTTGAGAATAAAATATAACGGCATAATAAAAGAGAATGATCGAGAAATAAAATATATCAAAATATAAACACACACAAGCCGGTCTATATGTATGTAGATGTTTTTGTGTGTGTGTGTGAGCTCAAGTGTGACTGCTGATGACGCGCGGGCATTTTGTATGCATTTAGTACAACAACAAGTGTGCACAAAATGCACTTGAGTGAGCAATCAATTTTTATACGTTCGAACAAGAGCATGAGCAAAGCGTTTAGAGCGGCTAGAGGCTGGAGAATAGAGTGGCATATATATAGCATGTACATAGGTGCATGTGTGAGTATGTGTGTGTGTGTGGTGTGGGGCATGCTTGCTGCTGGCAAGCGCATGGAGGCAGATAAGCGCGCTTAGCCAAATGGCATTTAAAATGCTTGTTGCACCGACTGCTGCGGCAACGAAGGCGCACACATATATAGTATAACAACTACAGTTACAACTGCATGCTATATTGCATGCACTTGCACTTTCGCTTAACAATGACAATGGCACTTGGCATTTTCCTTCATGCGATTTTTATTTAATTTTATTTTTGTGCAACGAAAGCAACACAATGGCGGTTGATTGCAACTGCAACAGTAGCAAATGGCGCGCTGACCACTGCAGTGCCACTTGGAGACACACATCAAAACACATATAACTGTATATGTGTTTACTTCAGTGTGTAAGTGTGTGTGCCATAAAAATAGCAATAAATGTCATGCCAGTGTGCGCTATACATACAAAGCCCCTGCAAATAAATTACTCATACGCCCCCGTGTGCCAAGTCTACCAGTCAGTCAGCCGCTCGCGTTGCGCCACTCGCCACTCGCTGGTAGGTGCATAGATGAGTTTCTTAATATTGCCCGCATATTTATAGGTCAATTGATAGATATATTGCAACTGCTGGCTCGTGCGCGCGTCCATTGATTGCTGCTGAGTCGATAAATTCGCAAAAGCACAAATGCTGCAGTGCACCTATGAAGTTCACCTATCGCTCTGCTGCTGTGCTAAACACGAATCGCTCGCCTTGTATTACACCGATGACTGGAGTATCGGCAATTGCTACGTTTCTATTTGTAGGTAAGTGGGCCAATGGTCTCCGTGGTGCTTTTAGCGTAGCATATTTACCGTTTACAAAGCGCAATAGCCAACTGTGCTTGGCAGCACACATGGCGTATGAGTAACAGAAGTAAATGAAGGGATCCTTTTCTCGTTCAATATGCGGTTTTTCTGTTTGTTTTTGCTATTTAGTTGCATTATTGTGTTGCTAGACGGTGCAGCAATTAAATTTTCGAAACGATATTGAGTGCGTTCATTATTGAAATGTAAAAGTTAGAGTATTGAATCAATGGTTGCATAGAGCGCTTGAGTTGTCTTTAATATATGTATTTTTAAATTAAAATATCTAGTTACTTTTTATTAGAAAAGTGGTTTAACTAAAAAATTTGAATGAAGAAACAGCAAAAAGTTGCTTACACTAAACTACAAAATGTTTGTGTTTAAAATAAAATTTCCATCTATCACTTAACCTCAAATATATCACAAAAAAAAACTTATAAGGCATTATCTTTAATAGATCAGGTAGGATTGTACAGCAAAAGCCGCAAAGTTGTCACCCAAATGGAAATACAGGCATTTTTAATTTGAAATTAGGTCCTTATTTTAAACAAAATATATTATTAACGGATTTTCCAATAGAGACGCTACAAAAGCAGACCGATAGGGACAACAAACGACGCCATATTTTTCCCCGCTCTTTTAACATTTCCCTTCAGAAAGATTTGCCATTTCATCGCAATTATTAAAATTTTCCGCCGCATTAAACGTCAGTGGCCTCGACTTTATGATCGCTACGTCCAATTTATGGTCGTCATAATCATCCTGCCAGATCAACAATTGAGCTTCTAGTGGAAAAATTAAAATCCACAGGCACAGTACAAAATGTTCCCGTGCAAGTGAGACAAAGAAGTGCCTGTAGTTTCGAGAATATTGCTGCCGCTAACGCATCAATTCAGGAAGTCCCAATTCAGTCTCTCACACGTCGTTCTCAAGCCTTGGGCATCTCTTTGACGTCACTGTGGCGAATTGTTGCGAAAAGATCTTGGCCTACATCCTAACAAGATCAAATTGAAGCAAGAACTGAAACCGCTTGATCACCAGAATCGTCATATCTTCGTGTATTAGGCTGAGCAACAACTTGAAAATGATCCGGATTTTCCTCGAAAAATCACCTGATGAGGCTAATTTCGGAATTTTCAATCAAAATATGAAAAAACAATCCACACGTTCACCGTCTCATCCCGAAATAATTACGGTTTGGTGCGGTTTATGGGCGGCGTCATTGGGCCGTACTTCCTCCGTGATGATCAAGACCAGCATAATACTGTGAATGGGAATCGCTACCGCACAATGATACCCGAATATTTTTGGCCCGAATTGGATCATATCGACTCGAACAATATGTGGTTTCAACAGCACGGCGCCACATGCCACACAGCAAATGTCACAATCGATTTATTGAAAACCAAGTTTGATGTACGTGTTATCTCACGAAATGACCCAGACAATTGGCTGCATCTGTCGTGCGATTTGACTATCCATTAGACTATTTCCAGTGTGGCTACGTCAAGTCTATGATCTATGCCAACAAGTCAGCGACGCTTGATGAACTTCTTACGAATATAGAACGTGAAATTACAACAGCATCGGCCGATTAATGCTTGAAAACCGTCGAAAATCGATTTCGGCATGGAAAAGAAATCGATATAATATAAAGGTATCGAATATACATACTTTCACAGAAATTATAAAATTCATTGATATCATAACCATATTTTGTTTTATTTAAAATAAGTTTTTAACACTCTTATTAAATCTTTAAATATTAAAAAACTACCACAATTAATTTTGAATATCAAAATAGTGAATCACCGAGAGCTTTAACTCTAAAAGTCCTGGATATTATCCAGTAGACTTTCAATTGTTGTACGTACCTTCACCATAACCTAATAAATCCATCTACTATGTATATCTGTACCATAATACAAGATTCATAAATACTTATAGAAATAGCTAATCCTTATTGCATTAAATAAAAAACAGTGAAATAAAAAAAACACAAAAAAATAAAAAGAAACACAATCGTGAAAAAACGCGAAAGCAAATATTTATTGCAGGCATTAATCGCTTAATTTATTGCCTACAATGGATTTATCGCATTTCCCAGCAAATAACCAGTGAATTTGATTTTTTTTTTCAGACTTTTTTTGCAGCATCTTTTTTATACACAAAATCGCAACTGTTTCGAACGATAGCGAATGCTTTGCATGTACATATAAGCATTAAATGGAATGAATTAAGCTAAACACTGTAGTAAATATGGCAGTGATAGCTAACGGAAATAGGAAACAGGAAACTGAACGCCATTTATCTGTGTCAGCATGAATTCCCATTGTGTGTATTTATTGAGTAACAATTGACTAATTGTGTTTCATGTGTGAGCGGAGAAATAAATTCCACATAAATAAATAAAACAAATAACAATGTATTTCTAATTTAATGTTAAAACAATGGTGGTGATAAAAGGAAATTTAAATTATACACAATTCTATGCAGATGAAAAATATTTAAATTCTACAGATTCGTGCAGAAACTAAGAATTACGAAGCTTCTTTCCGTGTTTAAGGCGCTAACATGGCACTTTTCATGTGCATAGGTAACCTTTAAACTACGACACAAAATTTAAAACAAATTTAACCGACAGATGGCGCTAGTGCCTGCAACAATTAAAATATATTATATATATTATTTCTCTTTTATATAATTTATCTGTTTTTTGTATTGAAATGCGGCTTGAATTCCGTTTTCGGCATCAGTTTGTTCTAGAGATGGCAACTACTCGTATGCTGACAATATTCTTGAAATTGAAACTATTGTGGAGTTCCAATGTCATCGTAAGGGGGTCAGCTTATACATCAAATGTATTGGCTACAGGTAGGTAGGTAGGTAGGAGTGCAGCCCTATCGGGCTCAATTAGCACTTGATGTGCCATTTTGATACACTATTCGTAGAACCTCCTGTATCTGCTATTACGTTTCACCTTCTCTCTCAAACCATTTTGAGGTTTCGATGAAACTACTTATGTCCGATATGCTTTTGGTGGAAATCCATTCAACTAAATTGACTACAACCAGTCAACATAAAAGGATGAGAAGCTGCAGGTTTTACAGTGAACATTTGTAAAATGTTTCAACCGAGGAACTCACCCCAAAACGATGGAATTTACCCCATGAAAGGTTAACATTGTTTTAACTTTAGCAGAAGGTAATCTGTAGAATTACAGCTTTCTATTCTATTCTACTTATGACATGCGCTTTCTACATTTCTTATAAATTTGTATAATAATTTTTTTTTCGTTTTAGGGTGGTATGACTGTCAGTGACATCTGTGCCAAATCTCACATCAAAATAATAATTAGTGTTTATTATACGCTTGTCTTTCTGAAGCACATACATAGATTACATTCGGTGATTTTTAAGTAATAAGAGCAGAATTAGTCAACAAAGAAGTGCCATTAAATAATGTGTGCAGGATCAAAATTTCTATTTCCAAAACATTCAAAATGTTGAAAAAGACCTTCAATGATAATTGCGTGTCGCGAGCATTGATTAGTACAAATTATTCAAAGAGGATCGAGAACGTGTTGACGACAGAACCAGGAACGTGTTGACCTGGATGGCCATCAACATCAACTGATGATCAACAAGTCAATAAAATAAAGGAGTTGGTGCTTGAGTACCGACGATTAACAGTCAGAGATCCTACTGGCATCATTGAAATAGCGGAGGGATCAGTCAAAAGCAATTTGAAATATCATTTGTGTCTAAGAAAAGTGAAAGCCTGATTGGTTCCAAAATCAAACAATGTTTTCCGACTATCAGGATGTCATGAAACGTATTATTACTGTCGACGAGTTTTAGATATATGTTTATGACGCGGAAACATACAATCAATCGGCCGAAGTAGACTATTCTATAATGTGATCTTGCCTGGAATATTCCGATAATATCTAAGTAAAGAAGCAAATCCCAACACTCTAGCAAAATACAGCGACATAAAAATCAAGATTTGCAAAAGTGTTCAAATTTTCATTGTAAAAGTCAAATGGTTCCAGCGAACGAAATGGGTATAAAATTATTACCGGAAGAACACTGCCGCCTGTCAAAATTTTTACAAATTAAACGCAATACTACAATATGGGTATCAAATTAAAGAAATTTAAGAGAACAGGGTCTGCATACCATGCTACCAGCTGTTATGTAATATGGCTTTTTTTGTTAGATTTTTTTGGGAAGAGTTGCCACCTGCTTGACACCTTTTAATCGAATAAATTAATATAGATATTATAATTGAAATTAGGATACCAAATTAAAGTACTGCAAGAGAACTTAAATTTAAAAATATTATTTAGAAGTGTTGCCACCTAGTGAATTATTGTATTTATTTATTTTGGCAAAAAAACTTTTAATATACATTAGTAGGTATATGTACATGTACATATGTATATAAAACTGACATTTTTTCTGTGGCATTTATTTATAAGTTCACGGAGCTGCCACCTGTTTGAAGTATTTTTTAACAAATAGTTGCTGAAACAAACTCAATACGACAATATTGGAACCAGATGTTATTTACTTTAAGAATCATATTTTTCTGTCAGCTTTTTTTCGGAGCTTGCCACTTTTTTCGTACAAATTAGTAAAAAAAAAAAACTAATTATTTTGAAATATAATAGTTAAAGCTGAAACAAACTCAATATGTTTAAAATATTTTATAACAAAAAGTTAAAGTCGAACTTTTAACAAAAAGATATAAAATATTTTAAACAGGTGGCAACACTTTTAAACAATATTTTTAGTTAAAAGCTCTCTTGCAGCTATTTAATTTTGCATTTATGTATATTTCAATTATAGTATTGAGTTTTTTTTTATTAATTTGTAGGTGGCAACACTTCTAAATAATATTTTTAAATTTAAGTTCTCTTGCAGTACTTTAATTTGGTATTCTAATTTCAATTACAATATCTACATATATTAATTTATTCGATTAAAAGGTGTCAAGCAGGTGGCAACTCTTCCCCAAAAAAAAAGAAAAACTAAATAGGGGTATTCTCTTGCTCTTGCAAAACCCGGTGCACGGTGCAAGAATTGCAGATTTACAACGGCACAACAACAAACACACGCAGAAAAATATTTGCAAGGGCTGTAAAATATGTCAGACCAAAACCTATGTATATTTGCGTGCAATGTCACGAAAAAATATAATTGCAACCCTGTTGTAGTTGCCATTTTACATAAAGACATATTACGTCGTTAAATTGTTGAGGAAGATAAGTTTTAAATGGATTTTATTATTTCTATTTAAATTTTAAAGATTTGTTACAGTTTTTTTTCTTAAAAATGTATGCAGAAGGTGCGCCAATTCACAATAGCCATGCTTAATAGTCATTCACAACAAATTGACCGAATTAGCCATTCATATATCACTAGATTCTGCAATGAGCAAGAGCAAGAGCAAGAGAATACCCCTAATATTACAATATAAGAATCAGTTGTTATTTACTTTGGGAATCATATTTTTCTGTCGGATTTTTTCTGAGCAGCGTTGACGCTTTTCACTCGAATAAATTTATAAAATTAACTCAATATTATAATTGAAATATGGATACTGAATTAAAGAGCTTAAAGCTATAAATATTATTTGGAGGTGTTGCCAACTGTTGAAATTTTGTTTTTAGCTTTTATATTTTTAGTTCGACATTTTGCTAGGAATTTGCTCACGACAATATATACAATATACATCGATATGCTTTATTTATGGCCACCACTGTACTAAAATATACTATTATAAATGATTTATTAAATAAAGAGAATTCACAAGTCTAGAGCTTAATTAAATTTTTCCGACTGCAAACTACTAGAAATGTAGGAATTTCAATTTTATTGCGCAATTTTTGCTATAACAAAACAGCAATTTATAGCAGAAATTGGCAAACCAAAAAAATGTAATAATATGCCCACATGTATGTATGTATGTGTAAAGGTATATGGGTCGAATGACACCTGCGCCTATCGACCGCCTACACTGAAACAATATGCTGCGCCACCGGAAAGTGCCAACGTAATGAAATTTATGCATATTTCATAACCTGAACAAACAGTTCACACCGATTGCCGCCGCCTACACGAGCGCAAAGTCGAACTTTTACGTGACCTGGCAGCAGTGTCAACGTCGCTTGTACGTCCACAGCACAGCCGAAGCATGCGAAATGAGCGCAAACGAAGAGCGTTGGAGCGAGACAGCTTTATGGCGACGCCAAAAGTGTGTGTGGCAAAAGTGCAACAATATTTTCGGTATTTGCCACTTGATGTTTTTTCGCAGCAAACAATTTCGGTGCGCTTTCTGATTTTCGTGCGCTCGATGCCCAAAACCGCCTGCCACTTCATCTTGGCAGCCCTAATACACCGGAAAGTATTTAAATATTCAAAGGCCCCAGCGTTTGTTGTTGCCATGCTGTTGCTAACTGTGTGTATGGTGCACACACAGGAAGCGCTTGCGGTTTGCTCGGCACATTCGAAACTGTGATTTATGTGCGCCTGCGGCGACAAGGACACTCAGCAGGACGCACTCCGACGGAGGGGTGTTGGGTGGATGGGCGAGAGTGGCGGCAGAAAGCAGTGTGCTAACAGCCGTTATATCATACACATTTTACAGCAATTTTACTCGCTTTCCAAGTTATTGTTGTTGTACATTTTTATACATTTTTTGGTTGGGTAAGTAGTTAATTTACAATGCAACTTTTGGCGACAATTTACAGCATAACATTGCAGCTAGTCGGCGGCAAATGTGGCAATTTTAAGTTGCAGCAAATTCGAAAAGTACAATAATGTGCAAAATTTTTGCACAGCGTGCGTACTTTGTGAACGCTGCAGATAAAGTGCGAGCGGTGGCAAGTTAGTTTGAAAATATGCCGCTAATTGCGCATACACACACCTGCATCCGCTTGTATTATGATAACCATATTTTGGCAAAATTTTTATTACTCACGGTGGCAACGTTCGTGGGCAACAATTGTTTGCGCTAAGTAAGAGTAATGACGTACTTGTGGCAAAGCAAGTTAGCATGAATGCTTTGTAGATGAAATTTTCAGACAGATTTTAGTTCTTGTAGGCCGAAGTAAATGATTTTTATGATTTTTTTGTTTGAAAAAGATATTTTTTCGATGCTGGTCTAGGGTTAGGAAGAAACAAAAAACTAATGACATCATCTTGTGTGACAAATATTGGTAAGTCTTCAAAATACCCAACATGGATAACAATTATATTTAAGTAAATTTCACTTGCATATCAAGGGGAACGTTGCCTGGGGAGTCTTAAAGGTTTTGTTCGGAAAGTAATAGGACTGAATCGGTTTAAAAAAATTTATTGAACCAATCGTTACAATTCTTTAAAAACTTTCAAAATAGGCTCCTTCTGCGTCGATGCAGCGCCACCAGCGCGATTTCCAATCAATGAAGGCGACACGGAAGGCATCCTCCGGAATAGCCTTGAGAGCCAAGGTGCATGCTGCTCGGATCCCCTCTGTCGTCTCAAAAAGCTTGCTTTTCGGGAAAGGAAACAAAAGAAGTCCGGCGGGGCCACATCTGAAATATATGGCGGCTTTCACACATGTTCAACTATTCTTGGCACACTTCCACTCGCCGCAATTTCTGGTCGTCAGTGAGCACTTTTGGGATCATCTTCGCGCACACCTTGCGCATGTTCAAGTGCTCCATCACAATGTCATGAACCACAGATTTTGATAAATTTAACATCTGGACAATTAAACAAATACTTAGTCGACGGTCTGAGTTCAAAACTTTGCGCACACGAGTCACATTGTCGGTGTTTGTCGAAGTCGCAGGTCTCCCAGCACGGTCTTTATCAGCGACCTCTTCCCGGCCCAACAAAAAGAACTGGTGCCACCGAAACACATCATTTATTGCTAAAGCAACATCTGGGTGAGCTTGCTTGATCATATCAAACGTCTCTGTCGCAGATTTACCGAGTTTCACACAGAATTTAATCGCGTACCTCTACTCTAACGAACGCGGCATTTTCGGCTGGCACCAGAAACAGAAACGCGTAGGGCGAAAATGTTTGTCCTGATTCTCCTGGTATTCGGAGGCAACTGAACAGCTATTCTTCGTTAGCTAGGAATGCCCTCTACCGAATTCAGCTTCTTTCAGGGAGGTCATATTCAGAGTTAAGGAAGAGGGTCTGACCTCACTTTGAATAGCATCAAGCTACTTCACCACTAGATTCGTTTAGGTGCCTGTTCACAGCGGAATTGCTGGTAACTACAAAACCAGTGTCCAGTTCACATCACAATGGGACTGAGTTGCATCTCCATTGGCGTCTTGCGTTTTAGCACTGGACCAATGGACCTAGCGTGCGATTATCAGACATTGGTCGATGATCAGCTCTTTTGCGACTGCGAATTCTTTCTGATCTAGAGTCTTCTTCTTCTTTCTTTCTTTTCTTAATTTGGCGTCTGACCTAGAGTAGAACGTAGGATATCTACTGAACTGGTTGTCCTTAGTAGAGTTCATCTTACAGTATTCGCAGTAGTTCTTACCGAACATTTCGCAATAGGCATTCAATCTGTAAAACAAAAAATCCAGTGTGTTAAAAATTGTCAAAGATGTACAGACACTTTCTCATCCATTATCTAGCCTTTTCAAGACGAAAGCTGAAACATCTCGGCAACTACACTTTCATTGAACCTGTAGACATAACCGAAACTGAAATTGGCCGTCTTTACAAATTTGTTATCGGCTTTGCTTTGTCGATTTGTGACGTTTTTATGTTAAATTTGTATAAATTTGTACAGACGTTCTAGTTACCACAGCGGACTGAAGTTACAAGTTGTCCAAGTGACATCCCTTATAGGATCGACACCGAAACACCGAAAACTTGGGATTGCAAAAAACATTGTAAGAAAGACTTTAGTATGCTAAATTTGGCAAATTGGATGCCACCACACCTTGGACCACAATCAGACATCGAAGAGATTTAGAGGCTATACAAACAAATTGCCGAAGTATTTTTTTGATACGTTCAAGGCATTTTGTCAAAACCTAAGACCTAACTACGAACGAATGATATAAGCCTCGGCTGTGATGGTAAACAGTGTCAGTGATTTGTGCTGTTTCGCATCATTCTTGTAGCGCCATTCGCTGTTGGACAGTTAAAACGTCAGATTCGTAAAGTCACATCCCGCACCGAGTATTGGTACCTTTGATTAAATTATCCTACAGCTTTGCGACCTCTACTCGACGTCGTTTTTGCAAAAGATTCAGAGCTTTTGGTACTTGTCGCGCATTGACACGATTTATACCCAAAACATTAACCAAAAAATGTTGAGTCGATCCATAAGAGACAGTGAGTTTCTCTACTAACACTCTGTACTTAAACACTGTTTCATTTGCTTTTCGATGTAATCGTCATTAACAGATCACTAACAGGTGTGGAGTGACAACTCGTATAAAACAAATATGCGACAACTTCACGACCTTCACTGAATGCTTTGTGGCACTTAAATAATCGTGCTCATGTTAAAGACGACTCCACAAAACAGTTTTTATACCCTGAACAGGGTATATTAAGTTTGTCACGAAGTTTGTAACACCCAGAAGGAAGCGTCGGAGACCCTATAAAGTATATATATAAATGATCAGTATGTCGAGCTGAGTCGATTTAACCATGTTCGTCTGACTGTCTGTCCGTCCGTCCGTCTGTCTGTATACATACATACGAACTAGTCCCTCAGTTTTTAAGATATCGTTTTGAAATTTTGCAAACGTCATTTTCTCGTCAAGAAGCTGCTCATTTGTCGGAACTGCCGATATCGGAGCACTATAACATATAGCTGCCATACCAACTGAACGATCGGAATTAAGGGCTTGTGTGGAAAACTTTCGCGTTTGACGTGGTATCTTCATGAAATTTGACATGGATTACTGCTTAAGGTAATAATATAATAGCCGAAAAAATTGTTCAGATCGAATTACTATAGCATATAGCTTCCAAATAAACTGACCACATAGTTACTAAGAAATGCAACTGTGAAGGGTATATTAGCTTCGGTGTAGCCGAATTTAACGTTTTTTCTTGTTTTTATCAAAGATTCCATGATTCCATTGAAACCTCGAGATTTCAAACCAACTCTAGGTAAAAAAAATTACAGTACAAATCAACAGTGTTGCCACAATGTAGTCCAAAATGAGCTGTTAATGGGCATTTAGTTGACAAAATCGAATCCTTAAAATGTTCGGTGAGACATATAGTATAAGCGTAATAATACCGAGACGCTCGTTGTAATTAGAAAGAAGAGTATAACAAACGAAACAACTAAAGATTAATCATCATATTATTCCACCATATATCTTTAATACATTCACTAAGGAAATGTCTATTATATATATACAACAACAAAAAAGCACTTTCCACAAATTTTAATTAGCGCAAAGTGCTTCGATCGCACCGAAACCTACTACAACCGACCAATAAGCAAACTCCGCCTTGACGAAAGAACCGCATGCTGAAAGCACACACCGAAATTAACTGCACAAAAAACGCCCACAAAACCTGCCATGGCACGAGGATTCACAGCTAAAGTAGTGCTAAATGGGAGCGTGTATTTAGACCGTAAAACCACAACGACATGTGTTGACATGCGCTGGCTCCAATAGACGACATGCGAAAATGAACTCTTTTCCGGGCTTTCAATGCTGTATCGACCAACCAACCGACCGACCGGCTGTTTTTAATAATACACTCTACAGCTGCTGTGGTGCTATAAACATATACATATATACATATGTACATATATCTAGACGCGTGTGTGTGTGCATAGTTTCGACCGCAAGAGCCGCCCTTGCCACGTTTCAACTAAATAAACCTATTCATGCTCACTCAATATGCCGCCGCACTCTTAGCATTTGCACTGGCAACTTTTCGTGACACGTGAAATGGAAATCACATGCACACACACACAAATACACGCGCATTCAAGCCCGCACTTACGCAATTTGTGTTTCTCAAAATAAATCCCACTCACAGCTGATTAACGCTCACGCGCCGTCATCCGCTCGGGTTGGACGGCATCCCTTTGGTGAGTGTCCGATAAACTCGTATTAATACCGTTACCTAACCGATTTCAACAGTTGCCCAAAAATGAATCCGTGCATGTGTATGTGGTTGTGGGTGTCGCTTTGTTAACCGCAGCACAACCCTGGGGACTTTTGTTGGGCAACTCAAATTTTGTGCTGGAAAATTAAAAAACACCTTCAACTACTTCATCTAACTGTATATATTTAAGTATGCATGTGTATGTTCATTTGTTGCACAGCATATTGTCAGGAAGGTAATAAGCGGTAAATGGATGTCAAATATCAGCAAGCGTGTGCATTAGCACAGCTGTTGTAAAGTGCTTGTAAGGAACTCAATTTAAAGTAGACGCTGATGGAATTTTACAACAAAAATTATTAATGAAATATTTTAGAATAAATTGTTTGCTATGTTTTGGCCACACTGTATTTAACAATATAGTTTTATTACAGTGGTGAGGCTTTGTACTTCAAAAATGATTTCAGTTGAGTGTTCGCCCCGGCTGATTTGACAAAACTCCAACAGAGAGCACCAATTTTCGGCCACATTTTGTAGCAACGCGCTTAATATTCTCCCCCAAGGTGTCAATCGGCTGGGGATTATCTGAGTAGACAAGCGGCTTCACTCCACATATCTCTACTTTAAATAGTTCAATGGTGTTAAATCGCACTTAAAGTGCACGCCACATGGCCACGACGCAATACAATGCGCTTACCAAAAGTTTTCTTCCATAAATTCATTGTTTCGTTAGCTGTTGATATGCAGTTCCGTGTTGTTGAAGCCAAAAGTCGTCTACATAAACATTTTCCAATTCAGGCATATCTATAGCTATAGCTTTCCTTATTGACTGTAACAATATTGTCGGTTTCATTTTTGAAGAAACATTGACAAATGAACCATTCTGCGCAAAAAGCACAACTGGCAGTGACATTTTATGTATGTAACGGCGTCTCAACAATGGCTTGTGCACTATCATCACTCCAAATGCGATAATTTCGTTTATTAACTCACTAATGCAACCAATAGTGAGCTTGAACGCATAACAAAGTGGCTGCCATCCGAGCTTAGTACCGATCGATATATCGTGGCACAAACCAATCGAATCTTATGCGTCCATTGGTTTCCTCAGAACTGGCCATTGCGACTTTTTCCTTTTCCCAGACCTCAAAAAATGCTTGTTGAAAAGAAAGAAAACTATACTGCGAGCGTTTTCAAAATAAAAATCAAATCATGCACCGAACTTCGTTTCCAAAAGTTGGAAGATCGAGAAAATCACGGAATTTCACTTAACGTAGTTACCTTTGCTGGAAAGTATGTGTGACCCCAAACAACTTTGTGAGAACATTGTAACGGGTGATCCAAGTAGAGGTACTTTATCAATAACCTTTTTTTGACAGATCACATGAGGCGTGTCAAGCTGTCATGTCATGGAAAGACTGAAAAACGTTTGAAAATCGTTCAACATTATTACGAAAATTCACGTTCTGTTAAGAATGTGTTTCGCACGCTTCGCTCAAGTTATGAACAAGATAATCGGCCTACTGAGCGTACTATACGCAACACCATCACCCATCTTGAGACCCAGCATTCATTATTGGATAATATTCGACCGAATAGACCACGTCCAGTACGCAGTAAAGAAAATATAGCAGCCGTAGTTGAGAGCATACACGAAGACCGTGGAGAATCGAATCGGCGCCTTTTGCAGCAACTCGGACAGACGTATGGAATAACTTAGCGCAGTTTACGTCGAGATCTTACTATTTTGAAAGCGTACGGAATGCAGCTTGTTCAAGAACTGAAGCCGCTCGACCTTCCCAAGCGAAAAGTTCCAGGGAAATTGAAATATATTTGTGTTGTTTACAGTAACTTAAAATATTCATCTCGGCCAAAAAATTTAATTAAATCGACCAGACATTTCCGCACGATTATTTTTTACAACTTTCGACGTGGATTAGCTCAACAACAGTGCATTGATGAACTTAATTCAATTTTTTACGATGAAGCTCCAGTATTTATCGATGGTACAGTGAATTCAATAGAGATCATAGATCACAACAGGACGAATTTCGAAAAGATACCGAAGGACTTCTTTTTATTCCCAACAAATGAACTAGAGGTCAACGTTTTTGACACCTATTGTTGCGACGGCAATTAATAAAAAGAAAACACGAATATTTTAAAACACTTTATTCAAAGAAAACATGAGTAAAAGCGAAGGGGAGGTTTTAATACGAGTACCTGTAAAAAAAATTGGATTAAATGTACTGTATATACAAATAGGCAATTTCTATTACTTTTCCGTGGTTTCTCCTCGGCTACTTGTAAGAAAGTGAAGCCGGCAGAAGCCATTACATATTTTGGTGTACTTAAACAGAGTTGCCTTACGATTAAAATAAGTATTTGGAACATAAAGCTAAGTACATTTGTCAGCAACACCTATAGAGGCGGTCGATGCGTTCAAAATGCATGTTTTATGTAGAGATACCACAATCAGAGTAGCAAAAGTGCTTCGACAATTTGTTCAAATACATATTCATATGCGAGTTATTTTAGTAAACTGAACTGTTCTAGGTACAATGAACATAATATGATTAAATAACGAAAATTTATGATATCGGGCCTTAGCTTCCCGGAAACCATATACTATTCATTATGAACGATCTTACTTTGCTAAGCCCTCATGATGATTTCCTTCTGTTTTTGAGATAGGTTACTAATTTAACTTGCTTTAATTAAATTCTGTTTAATTTTTTTTCCAAAGCATCATTACATTGTGAATACTGAGATGAAATGCTTTGTCAAATTTATAAATTCATGAGCAAGTATTTAATTGAACTTAAAACCTGCACAAGACATTTGAACATAATAATAGGCTTTCATTTGTAGCGACATGAAAAATGATTCTTCATTAAGAAAATAAATTGCAAACACACCCTGAATGATGGCAAGACATTAGCAAATTGGCAAGGAGAAACACTAATCTTCGGAGTCAAATGATATGTCAGCTGCAGCAGCAGGCAAGACAATTAATTGGCGATTAACAGAAAATGCCGAAACAAAAACGGTGGCAAATAACAGTATATTAAAGTACGAATACATATATATTTCTATATATGCTATTAAAAGAAAATTATAAGTATGTACAGTACATAATTGCTTTACGTAAGATGAAGCGAAGACTTAACTGAAATTTTGAAAAAAGGTGGCAATCTTTACGTAGGTCATGCACACATTATTTCTTTTTTAGATTTTTAAATTGTTCAGATATTATACTAAACTGCTACTAATACTATAATTATATATTAATTTTACAAATAGCACAAAATATTAAAAGAGAGGTGGTAACCCTATATATATTTATCTTTTATATTATATTAAATTAAAAATAGAAACAGATGGCAACCTTTTGAAAACTATTCTCAACTCCGAACTTTCTTAAACTTTTTCAAATCGACGCACTTTTCGTAAAAACAGCTGATTGCAATCAATGAATATAACATGACGAAATTTTTTAATAAGTGGCAACTCTATTTTTTTTAATTATGATATTGAGTTTTTTTGAATATGATATTGAGAAAAATTTTATTTTTATTATTTTTCCCAAGTGGCAACCCTCCACTAAAATTTGTTTTTTCTATTTCAATGTAGTATTCATAGATTACTATTACATCATGTTTTCAATTATTCGCTGTATGACGAAATTTTTTAATAAGTGGCAACCCTATGCGGTTTTTATATTCTTTTATAATTCAATTTTTTTTTTAATTTGATTTTTTTTTTGAATTTGATTTTTTTTTTTAATTTAATAAGAAAAAATTTATCAAAAAGAGTTTTCCCTAAGTGGCAATCCTCCACAAAAATATTTTTACTTGATTTCATTATTCGTTATTGATATCCATAGTTTAATATTACTTTATGTTTTCAAATATATTACTTTATGATGAAATGTTTAATAAGTGGCAACTCTATTTTTATATACCTACTTTGTAATAATTAAGTTTTGTTTGCGATTTTTTTGAATATAATAGTGAGAAAAACTTTTCTTAAATAAGATTTTTCAAGTGGCAACTTTGTTCAATTTTCATATTCTTTGTAATAATTTAATTTTGTTTTTGGTTTTTTTGAACATGATAGTGTACCAAATTTTTTTACCACAGGTGGCAACACTGCAGAAAAATATTTTTATTTTATTTCAATGTAATATGCATAAATTACTGTCACTTTATGTTTTCATTTATTCGTTTTATGATGAAATTTTTAAATAAGTGGCAACTCTATTTTTATATTTTTTGTAATAATTTATTTTTGTTTTCGATTTTTTTGAATATAATAGCGAAAAAAATTAATTAAAAAAAGTTTTTCCCAAGTGGCAACCCTACACAAAAATATTTTTAGTTTATTTCAATGTAATATTCATAGTTTACTGTTAATTTATGTTTTCAATTATTTGCTTTACAAAATTTGCTAAGACGGCACCTTTCTACATAATGTTTACTTTATAATATCCAAGTATTTCCTCGAGCAACCCAAAAAATTATCCAAATCATCTAAACCTTATCAATAGCAGCACTTGGTAAATTGGGAGTGTGACGAATTTTTTCGTTGCGCAACATATTTTCGTGTAATTGTTTGCTTTTACAACCAAGTTTAAGGAGATTGCACGCTTTTAAATGCGACAAGCTCTGAGTGCGATTTCGTTTATACAGTATCACCTTTTTCCATCAGATCTATATATGTTTGTATATAAAGGGGTCAAATGCATATCCCTGAAACCCTCAAAATTGTTATCAATAAAAATATTAAGCCATCCTACAAAAAAAAATAGTTTACAATATTTGAAAAAAGCACGCTCCTTCATCACCTCATGACCATATCACTCGACCCTCTACATGACTATCCAATATCAATATTCTCTTGCTACAAAATAGCTCTCTCACAGTATCCCTTCGTACCCACTCCAAGGTAGACAATAAATTTTAGCCTGATGACATTCTTGCCTTACCAATAAATTCTAATAAAGCACATTTATCAACAACACTGCGACAGTGGAAGGCGAAAAATTTTGCCATAAGCAAATTACGAAATTTTGCAAACGAATGCCTAAGCCGAGAGAAAGGCCAACATTTTTTGTTGTAGCATATTTTCGTACAAAACAAGGACTGTGCCACACATATCACTTGGCTTTTGTGGTCAAAGGACACACTAAGGATTTTCATTAGTTCAAGTGCAGTGCACCCCAATTGTGAACTTTCATACACCAATGCGGACACAATTACATAAAGGATAACGGTATTTCAATATACGATACATATGTACCTACTGACGTGAGTTTGTATAGCTGAAAATGTATGTATATGTAAGGAAGGCATTTTATTTGCTACTACCTACTTGTGCTCGTAATAAAATGGCAATTTCATACTCCAACTGCACTGAGTACCGTTGCACGAAAATTCAACTATTGACCTGCAGTGTAAATGTGAAAGGGACAGACTTGCCGAACCAAATTGCTGCCGCAGGGCTACTTTTTGTGTAGCTAACTAACTAGTGGGGTTAAATAGCATAACGGTACATATGTGCGAGTATATGAGGATTTTTCTTGCATTTGCGCCTAAAAGTATGCAAGCAGAGACTACAAAATACCACAATGCTCAAATATTACAACCTTAGAGACAATAATAACCACTTGCAAATGTGTGTGTGCAGCTGTAGCATTATAGTCTTGTAAAATGCTCTTACACTGATTATTACATAAATATGCCTGTGTGCATTTTCACTAACACTTGCGGGCAATTAGTTGCTTTTACTCTAGTACTCACTGCTTCCTTCCCCGGCATTTTGCGTGTAGTTGTGCTGGTAAGCGTACATATCTATGCTAATGTATATAAATTCATATGAGCTTGAAATTCACACTCAGCCTAAAATTATGCTATACTTTTTGCCATTTGTGGTTTGGAATTTTAATTGTAAATGCTGTGAAAGCCGAAAAGAAGGTGTCAAAAATAGCAAATTCTCTTCTTAATTAACCGCAAATACAGCAGTAATAAAAATAAACAGAATTGGTAGAATGAAAAATTAGAAACTGCTTAATTATAAAAAACAATAACTAAATTTCATGAAAACGCAGTAAGGATGAATTATGGTAGTATGACATTAAATACAAGCAAAAATTAAATTAAATTAAATAAAAAAAATTAAATAAATTTAAAATTAAATTAAATTGAAAAATTAAGTAAGCGGCAACTCTATAAAATTTTTATATTTTTTGTAATAATCTAGTTTGGTTTTCGATTTGCTTGATTATGTTAGTGAGAAAAATTTGATTAAAGATAGTTTTTCCCAAGTGGCAACCCTGCACAAAAACATTTTTATTTTGTTTCAATGTCATATGTATTCATAAATCAACGTTGCTTTATATTTTCAATTATTCTCCTTATGATGAAATTTTTTATTAAGTGGCAGCTATATTAATTTTTTAATAAGTGGCAACTCTATAAAAATTTTATATTTATGGTAATAATTTAATTTTTTTCGATTTGTTTGAATACGATAGTGAGAAAATTTTTATTAAAATGAGTTTTTCCCAAGTGGCAACCCTGCACAAAAACATTTTTATTTTGTTTTAATGCATATGCATAAATCACTGTTGCTTTATGTTTTCAATTTTTCTCTTTATGATTAAATTTTTTAATAATTGGCAACTCTATAAAAATTTCATTTTTATGGTAATAATTTAATTTTTTTCGATTTGTTTGAATACGATAGTGAGAAAATTTTTATTAAAATGAGTTTTTCCCAAGTGGCAACCCTCCACAAAATATTTTTATTTTATTTTAAAGTAATATGCATAGCTTACTGTTAGTTTATATTTTCAATTATTGACTTTATGATGAAATTTTTTAACAGGTGGCAATTATATCAAAATTTTAAATAAGTGGCAGCTCTATAAAATTTTAATATTTTTGTAATAATTAAGTTTTGTTTCAATAAAGTTTGCGCTTAGAAGCACACTATAGGTTTGTAAGGTCAGATAATTTTTTTTTTTTTTGGAGAATTAGACAGAAGTTGGTCAGTAAGTACATATGTCAATGAAAAACCTAATAAAATTGATGATCGCATAAGCTTAAGAACGACGACCAATTCAAATAGAACAGTTGAATAGCTGTATGTTATGATTTTTCAATCACAGCTAAAACACGCTAACGGTAGCTTCTTTTTCTTCCATTTCATACAAATCGAAGAACAGAACTTTAAAAGACGATAACAATGAATCTCATCATTGGTCTTGTATTAACAGCAAAATTCAGTCACTTACCACACCGAACTCAAAGACAACGGAAATTCTGTTATTTAATGATTTTGAACTGAGATATGTCAGTCAGAGGCAGGACAAAATTTAAAGTTCTCAAAGCGTGATTTATATTGCCAGAGAATGTGATCTGTACCGAAAATGTCAAACATATACCCTATACATATACTACAAAATGCTTTCTAATAAAAGAAATCGTATATTTAAAACACTCATGCCCCCAAATGTATGCTTCTCAACCCCAAATTCTTAACTACCCTAAATGTATACTTCTCTACGCTAAACGTATGCTTCCTTTTATAAACGTAGCAATCTGTTCGGTATATTTTCGTCAGTTACAACAATATTAAACAAAAAAATTGCAAATGTGATAATTTTTCTCAAAGAATAATTTCGACATTAAATTCTTGTAAAATTAGAAGATGCAGAAAAAACAAAATAACAAAACTTTGACGATCCAAAAGCGTACAGCTAGACATTTTAGTGTAATAATTGATAAGCCCAACTCATATTTTTGTAACTAGTCTCCTTCCAAAATTGTTACTACTTTAGAGCTAAAAGTATTAAAAACTCAGTCAAAACCGAAAAAATTTTATCAAAAAAGTTATAAATCCTCTGCGCCAGCCAGAGGATCTTCCTTACTCATTGCTATTTATTATCAAATGTTTTCATGTAAATATACACCTTTCAGAGATCCACATAGTAGTTCTTTACTTCCGCTTTATTAAGCTTTAAGCTTTCAAAGGCGGAAACACATAAAAAGGGCTATGTTCACTCGTATTTGGGCACTGGCCTTTCAAACTAGACAGACCATTCATAAAGCAAAAGCCACTAACTGAAGTGGCTCTTAGAAATTCAGGCTTTTATACAGACCGAATTTCAAATGCATAAAGAGATGCAGATAGCAGCAGCAATTAGGCAGACTGGCACACACGCATGTTACAGGAAGCGAGTTTCGTTTGATAAGACAGTGGCTTTTAGAGTGGTACAATGGTTTTTAAATGCTAAAGCGGTAGATTTATTTAAACAGCTAAAAAATAAAACATTTATTTTCATTATGATCTTTTTCTCTCAATATCAGTTTATTTTACTAATGAACGCTATTCTCAAAGATCAACTCACTTAGAAAAATATCTAAAGAAAAACATATCTTCCGGTAGAATTTATCTTCAGTGAATTAGAAAACGGACAGAGTTACGAGGTTTGCTACACCCAGAAGGAAACATTAAAAATTCCAGTTATCGATATTCGTGGTTCAGAGACAGCTGGTAAATGAGGAGTTCAATTTGGCCGTATTGAAGCATCCGTCGAAAATAGCCGGAATTTTGGAAGAAAACTACATGGATTTTACGCGATGATAATGCACCATCGCATCAGATTACGATTGTGGACGAATTTAAATCCAAAAACGCAATGAATACCATCGATCACTGAAAGTGTCGCTCCGTGGATCTCGTTTTCAGCCGAACATAAAACATAATCGCTGAAGGCGGTACAAGAAAGTGCTTATGAAAAGTGTTTCGGGAACTGGAAAAATCATTGGTATAAGTGTACTACATCTGGGGAGGATTACTTTGAAGGCGAAAAATAAATATTAATGAATAATCAAATATTTTGCGTTTTATTTAAATTTTCCGGGTGGTTTTTTGTTAAAAATTTATGATCTAAAATCTTAAAAATCTCAGTATGATCGTCCTTTGGAATACTTCTAAACTTCTTCTACTTTCTTTATTATATATTCTAAACTCTTCTCTTTTTCGAAAAAATTTCACATAAAGAAGAGTAAATTGACATTTACAGTGTGAATATAAAATTCGAAATTGCTGGCTAACCCTAGTAAGAGCAAGGCCACTTAATACAGAATAATCGCATATATACTAAGATACTAAATTAGACCGCAGTCGCCACTCAAGCTACCACAGGAAGTGCCTTATGTTGGACGACATTAAAAATTTGCTTCCTGCTTTTTGCATTTTTGTTCTCTTCAACAAAGAAAGCCTTAAAACTAATGGAATGCAAGGATGAATGCAGCACGCTTGCATAAAACGATAAGCAACAACAGCAATAACAAATTGCATTGACCCGAAAGCGCCAGCATCAACTAGGCAATCCGCAAGTCAATTTAAAAAGCCGTTACAACGTTTGACAGAATCACCAACACAAACAACAGCAACAAACGCACACATAACCACAAATATATATATGTGAACTTACGCACATTCAGCACTGTTAAGTACAGCAGTCAACCGCAAGCTGAAAGCTGCACATGGCAAATGTCAGTCAATAATAATTGAAAGGTGTTGAATTTTGAATGATCGCCATGTAGGCACTTATGCGCCATGCGCGTGTGTGTGTGGAGGTATGCTCAAAAACACTTAGTCACGCACACCGGACTGGGCACCGCAGTCGACAAGTGTAAAAGTGACCACAAAAGCGTTGGGCAACGCTTAAGCGCCTAGGTGTATGCAATAATAAGCAAACGCTTGCTGACTGCAAAAACCAGAAATGCAATGCGGAATACCGGAGACAGGCTATGACAGGTGGACAATGATTATGCAATTGTGTTCTAGTTGTTGTTGTTATTGTGGCAGCAATAACATAAGCAAACGTTAGCCGAGCTCAGAAGTTCATTAACCACACGAGTGCTTTAAAGTGCGTGCGTGTTTGCATGCATGTGTGTGTATCTGAACACATGTTTATGCCACTGTATGTGTGTGTAATGTATATTGTGGCGCTCCTTCAACTCCATTGCATTGAAATATGAAAATTAATTGCATGTACTCGGTTGGCAGTTTAAGTGTTCCAATACGAAAAGAAGAGAAGATTGTATGAAGAATACCGTTGTAGAGTGGCATAAACATGAAATGGCTTGTAACGGATGTTTGGATGTTTCAGTTTGTACATAATTCTCTATGCCAAATCTCATTAGGAAGCCATGTCAAATAAAAGTTTTTTCCACACAAAGACTTGATTTTGATTGAGCCCTGTATATAGCAGCTTTATGCTGTAGTTGTCGGATCTGAACAAATTTCTCAGAAATTATAGCAATGTCTTCAATAATCATCCGCGTAAAATGTCATGAAGATATCTTGATAAATAAACAAGTTTTCTATACAAAAAGTTGAATTTGATCGGTCAGTTTGTATGACAGCTATATGCTATAGTAGTCAGATCTGAACAATTTCTTTGGAGATTCCTTCGTTGCTTTGGACAATAATCCATGCCAAATTTCGTGAAGATACCTTCACAAATAAACAAGTTTTCCATACAAGGACTTGAGATGGAGCGGTTAGTTTGTATGGCAGCTATACTTGTAGTCTACAGTCAACCGTTATTGAAAGTTCAGACAAATTTGTAGCTTCTTGGCGAGTGAAAGGCGTGTGCAAAATTCCAGATCGATATCGCACAAAATTAGGGACATATACACATATCCACACACGAAGGGCAGAATGGCTAAATCGTCAGCCTGATCAATTAAACATAAACTTTATGGGATAACAAACTTAGTATACCAGGGGAACCAGGGAAAATTGTACATTCTCGGTGGCTCACCAAGGCCGCTAGATTATTGCGATTATATGTGACAACGGAAAATCCAGATGCAAATTTAAGAATTCTGATTGAATTTATAATTAAATGTTATGTGCCAATGTACTTCAATATCAAGTATTACAGCTCTGTCGTGTACGGCAGTGCATTATTTTTCAAGTTCATTGGTTGGTCACGATTTCTAGAACCTCGTTTACGCAAAATTGTCAATCAAGTAATTAAAGATAATTCATATTATGCGCATTCGGAAAATATCTTGTTATCAATGTTGTTTGTTGATAGGAAAGAAAAGCGCGACTGTGCCATCAAGAAAATTCTACGCTATCGAACCGATGTTGACGAGCCAATGGAACTTAGAGTTTATAAAAAACCAGATATAAACTTTAATTGCACAAGTTATATGGAAATGATCAATTTGAATGATATAAATATCGTATTTGAACCACCATTCACGCGAAGCATTCCGTACGATACATAGAAAGAATATTTAAATCAAGATGATCCACCGTTGAATGATCCGAAAATTCCATCACACACACAAGGAACGGAACGACATGTTCAATTGCTTGCTAGCGTTTCCAAACGGGTTATACCGGAAAATGTAGAGGCTGTTATGGCGACGACATTAGAGAGCCGTGCGAAATTGCCCAGACTTGAAAGTAAAAAAGACTTCAAACAATAATTTTATTTAGTTTCTTTTCTATAACTTACTTAAATTAATTTTTTCATTTACATATGTTCTGACTAAATAAATTTCTTTAGAGAAAAAATAGATATTATTATGAATAAATAAAGAAAACACATAGCCATTTAGCTGATTTTTTCATGTAAATCACCAAAAATGGTGATTTTTTGAAATGATTGTATGGGGAACCCCCAGGGGAGTTCCAGGGGGTGTGCCACTGGCATGGGTGGATCGGCCGTCCAAAGTTAGTGGGGGTCGGTCATACATTTGGACTCCATTGGAGCACTCTAAATGGGTCAAAGTGGGATTTTTCAAAATTTGCCCTTACCCAAAGGTTCGACCCAAATTGGGGGACATCAAAATTCGTTTTAGAGGTATGGTTCCTTCGGCAAAGTTTCTTATTTTGATCCCTAGAATATGATTTTCATAGAGCAATGGGCGATTTTTAAATCGACCCACCCTAATATATATATATATATATATATATCTTGTAACTTCACTACCTAGTTCACGTTACTTAGATATCACATTCCTACAATCTTCAAAGAAGGAGTAGTGAATAATATGCGGATTCATTATATATTTGACTAAGCCTTCATCTAATCTAGAAATTAAATTTGATTCTCTCCATTCTACCATTCCTACCTAAATGAAGCTTAACTAATCTAATGAAGACAAAAACACGTAGAGTCCTAGAATTTTATTCAAGCTATGTTGAATGCTTTTGCGTTTATTTTGCCGGTTTATTAATTTTTTATAGAAAATACCATTTTCCACCATATTTAGTGAAATAATTCTCTACGAGAGAGGGTTAGCCTTAGGGCAGTATGAAGTAATTTGTTTGCCTTTGGTCAATGGATCAAAAAGCAGTGTCTAAGTTTGTCAACAGACAAGTGTCTCTAGCTGTCTAAGTGGGGTTATGCGTGGCCTCACCAAAAAATATCCTATTTACCTAACCTAGCCCGATCTGACCTATGTTTCGGTGACTCCTCACGTATTTTAAGTAGTTTTTTATATGAAACTATTTGAAACTCTCCTCGTTATCGTATACACCCATCTATGAGAAACCGGGTATACTACTCTACATATATAACGGGCGATTCAAGTAGAGGTAATTTTTTCAATAGCCTTTTTTTCACATATCATGGGTGAGTCGTGCGACGCTGTCATGTTATTTCGCTCAATATTTTCTGGCACTTAATCATGGAAAGACTTACGCCCGAACAACTTTTACAAATCGTTCAACTTTGAAATCACTTTCTGTAAAGAATGTGTTCCGGTCGTTTCGCTCTACTTGTGGTCAACATAATCCGCCTACTGTGCGTACTATTCGCAACGCCTATCACTCATCTTGAGACTCAGCATTCGTAACTGGATAATATTCGGCCGAATAGCAACTCGGACTGATGTATGGAACGACTTGGAGCATTTTACGTCGAGATCTTAAATTGAAAGCGGCCAAAACACAGCTTGTACAAGAACTGAAGCTCGACCTTCCCAAGCGACAGCACTTCACTGTATAATCTCTTGAAGTTGGAGTTCCAAGAAGATCCGACATTTTTGAGCCAAATTTTGTTCAGGAGTTACCTCATTTCTGGCTCAATGGGTTTGTAAACAAACGAAATTGTCGCATTCGGATCCAAGAGCAACCTGAAGAGGCTCAAAGCTGCTACTTCATCCAGAAAGAAAAACGGTTTGGTGTGGTTTGTGGACTGGTGGAATTATCGGTCAATAGACGTTAGAAAGACGATCTTAGATGTCCAAAAAGAAATTTGAGGAACACTGCAAAAAGAAGTCGATGATGAAACATGGATTCATTACGAAAACCCGACTCATCTTGAAAAACCGGTTAAAAGCTATTGGGCAGGTTTGCCTGTTTCTGACTGCCATTTAACTTCTTTTTCCTTAAAACAGAGTATCATAAAAAGGTTTGATTCATCTTTGACCACCAAGTCGGCGCAGTTCTTTTGGGATGGAGTCCACAAGCTACCAGAAAGATGAAAAAATATTACAACTTAGGATCGGCAATACATTGAGTAATACCAATGTCTATACTTCTCTAAAATAAATCTAAAATAACTGTGCAAATTTTGTAGAAAAAAAATCGCGCAGTAAATCTGAACTTCTACATTTCGCGTTCCCATATATATTTCATCATAACTGTAATGTGTGCCTGATCCAAACAAAATCGCAGGGACTGCTAACTGGGTTAATATATTCGAAGATGAACAATGAATTCCAATATCTTTTTCTATCACGTTTTGAACAAACATTTCGTTTGAGTTAGAAAGGTTTATTTTTCTTCTATTTCATAACTGAACTTCCTCCTTGCGCCAGTACTGCCGCAAAGCCATACGAAGAACAATAAATGGTAAGAATAGAGAAGAACTACAAGGCTTAGCTTTCATTCGAAACCACAAATAATAGAAATCGAGTATAAAACTCAGTGCAGCGACGGCAACAAGTGCCTGCTTATGAACACAAAAGGTGAAAATCATTAAAACGCAGTGTTGCTTCCTGGAAAGGCCGGACAATAACAATTGAGCTTTCAGAAAATGCAAATAATAAAACATTAACAATGAAAAAAACACTAAAAGCCAAGCTACAGAGCAGAGCAAAGCAGATTTTGTCGAGCAACACTAACGCCCACATAACCACTTTAGAGGCAACCAAGCAGAAGGCTGAGCAAGAAGCCTGCCCCGTCTCCGCTCACGCTACAAGTTGGTCTTATTGCGTCCACAGTGTGACACAATACAATGCAATGAAGTCGAACAGCATTTCAACAGCAGTCATGCATACCCAATTACAAGACATTACCGCGCGCCAAGCACTTGCTCTCGGCCGCGGCGGTGCCTTGACACCACGAAGCACAATGCCTTGTTGGATGCCTTGCTGGCATCTAAGGAAGCCTTACATTTTATTGCCACGCAGTATTTAAGTGCAGCCGTGCAACAGGCAACTTCCGCCGAGGCAAGAATTTAAGAAAATTTCAAACGAGTGTTTATCAACTCAACGGCTGGGCGAAAGCGAAAGAGCGCAAGTTGGCGTAGACGGAGGTAAGAGAGAGTGAGAGTGTGTCGGATGGCAGGCAAGGCGGTAAATGTATTGTGCCAATGTCATAAAAAATGCTGCATGAATGGAATGATTGCAATAATAAAACCGGAATATTTGTGTAAATGTGCGATGCTTATTTTCATTTCCACACCATTGTTTTCATACTTTACGAGCATAAACGAAGGCGGACCGGCGGCGAAGGGTTGAGCTGAAGTGATTTTAATTAGTAAAACCGGTGAAAGAAATTCGAGACGGAATGCGTTGAGTGCAATGGTGAAGATCATCTTAATTAGGAAAGCTAAGGTAAAGAAAACAAACTTGGAAGGGTCTATAAATACCGAAGAGAAATGGAGTAATCAAAATATTTAACGGGGTAAAAGTACACAGCTCTTACTAGAAACGATTGAGAATGGAAGAAATAGCACATTCTTACATGGCATATAAAATATAGGCCAGGGAAGCGCTGATATAAGACCCTGTGTCATCGGAAGTACCAGATTTTTGGGTAAAACTGCTAAAATTGTATTGTCAAAATGAAATATGTAGATGTCATATGATATATTAAACCAAAAGATAAGTACCTCGCTATACATTTGAAATAGTTGAGGACTTTGTATACCCCGGAGCCAAGCATAATTTCAACCAATACTCTAAACCTGGAAATTAACCGCAAAGTAAATCTTTCCAACAAGTGCTACTTTGGGGTCGGTAGGCAATTGAGTAGCAGATCCCATCTTCGAATGACCTCTATAAGTCTGTCAGTATTCAAAAAAATATTCTTCGCAAGATCTTTGGATCGGACGTCACAGTTGACAGTCATAACTTTGTCTATCTTAGAACCACAGCATCAGCTTTGAAGTCCAACGCAGAATCACTCTTGCCAACAGATGCTTCTTTGGACTGAGTAGATAATTGAAAAATAGAAACCTCTCTCGACGAACAAAGACCAAATTCTATATGTTACTCTTTATCCCCGTCCTGCTATATGGTTCAGAGGCATGGACGATGACAACATCTGATGAGTCGGCTTAACGAGTTTTCGAGATAAAGGTTCTGCGGAAGATTTATGGTCCACTGCGCATTGGCAACGGCGAATTCCGCGGTCCATCAAACAATGAGCTGTAAGAGATTCAGGACGACATTGACATAGTTCTGCAAACTATGAGACAATGGCTACACAGACTAAGTATTGTTGTCCAGATGGAAAGGAACCATCCAGCTTTGAAGGTTTTCGATTCAGTATTCAATGGAAGCGGAGGAAGAATAAGATCTCCACTCCGTTGGAGAGATCAGATGGAGAAGGAACTGACTAAACTTGGTATCTCGAATAAGCCCCAAATAGTAAAAAAAAAAGACTGACGCGCTGTTGTTAGCTCGCCTATAATCGCGAAAGCAGTGTCTACTCATGTAAAGAAGAAGAAGAATATCTTTGGATCCGCCCGCATGAGCGATGAATATCGTAGAAGATGGCGCCACGAACTGTAAGAGCTCTACGGCGAAGAGAATTTAGTTAAGGGGGGAGCCTGCTTTAAAGGCTTCAAAAAATCGATTTTTTTGGTAAGAAAAGAAATAAGTGATTAAAGCAAAATTTCTAGGGTTTATAGTTATAAGTATATTTCAACATCATTCACAATTTTTTTGGATACGAAATCTTTGATATTCTACCTTTGGGAAGCATTTGCCCGATGCATCTCGCATGTACATTTGTCGGACGGCGGGCAGGATGCAGGTCGCAATTTCTATCGGAAACAAAAAATTCAAAGAGATTCATATTTTCTAATAATTTATCTTCTAGCTAAACTAAAAAAATTTCGAAAAAGAGCGTAAAATTTTGGAATTTTTTTAAAAATTGAAAAAAAGTGGTTTTTGACCAAAAAAATTTTATTTTATGTTGTTTAAAAATATGTTCAAACTTGACTTTTCTAAGTTTTTGTCCCAATTCCGTATGACCTTTAGTTTTTTTTTCTATCCTGCCCGCCAATTAAGAAAAATCGTAAAAATGAAAAACCGAGAAATCGCGCGTCAAAGTTTTCGCTTTCTGCCCAATTGCTCATACATATATCTGCTAGACGCCCGGTCACTATTTTCATTCTAGCTTCGAAAATATTTCAAATTCCCATCTAAAACTTTGGGGGCATATTCTTAGATATTTTGAAAGATATTTAAGCAAAAAAAAAATCGATTTTTTGAAGCTTCTAAATCAGGTTTCTCCCTTAAGCGCATAAAATTTAATTCTAGACCCATGGGAAGCAGGGGTCCCATGCATCGAATGAAGAACAAAGCGTATAGCGATCTATCTGCACTTGAGGCGAAGTTTGTGTTCTTTGCTCATACAACTTTTTCTTCTGTACGAACTTCAATATGGAAGGACCAGAAAAGACTAGAAGGCCGTACACCTCTAAAGCATTCAATTCTATTGGATCGAAATTGAAATATTTCTTAGAGAGATTATAAGATTATAAGAATGTAACTACTGCTTGGAGAATAATTTATAATAAAAATTTCCAGATTAGCTTTGGGGAATATAGCCTAATCATTTGCCGGCTAAAAACCCATATCCTTTTCAGTCTCGAAGAATGGACTAATAGCAATACGGATGCTCACAACTGTCTTCTCAGATGTTCTTTTTGTCATATCACATAAAATATATACCCAAATATACTTGCAGAATATTAGCGAGATAGCTTTCAGTGGACAATTAAAAACGCGGACGTTTTCCATAGTCTTACAATTGATTGTCAGCGGTGCGGGAGCTCTACCATACACTTCTCTGACTTCGGCTAAATTTAAAGAAATATTGTAATTACTCTGCACGTAAAAATCATTGTGTACTCACACCGCTCAGTTTTACATTCTACGAATTAATACAGCATTCACACTTACCTGTAATGAGAAGAGAAAAAGAGTTAGTATATATAGGAGAAGTTGCATATATATTTATAATTTAAGGTTTCTAAAAGATGATATGAAAAATATAATAGTTGATTTTTCCCTATTTTTATTAAAATGTTGCCTCTATTTAGGCATATTTTAGCAAAGACACACACCTCACCAAAATTCGTACTGAAATGTGTTTGGGTTGGAGTTTTCTATAAAACATTATGCAACTAATGTAAATAATACAATAATCTTTTAGAATAATAAAAATTTTTAAATGGCAGTTCTACTTTTTATAGCAGTTTTCCTTGGAAAGTTTAGTTTTCAAAATAAACCTAAAAAAGTAAATATTAAGCACATCACTGCTGGATATAAAGCCTCTTAAGATATAATTTTCGATTTTGCACACTTATCAAATTTCTAGTCTAGAATTTTGAAAAAAATCGATTTTTTTTTTTGCATATTCTTAAAGACTGGACCTTTAAGAATATATTCCTTAAAGGAATTTTTAAAATTCCTATTATTTAACGACTTAAAGCTATTTTAGTGACGCAGCGTGCAAACCGGCTCTGCCGCATGAAAATCTTCAATCGCGTTTTCTCGAAACTACTATTTTCAACACTTCTGACATGATTTCTCAAGTTCTAATGAACCGATTAACTTGAAATTTGGTGTGGACCTTCTCTATATATCTCTCTATGATTGGAACTAGGATTATTAAAAAAATTTGATTTTTACTATTTTTAAAAAATTTTGATCTTTGCCAAAAAACGGGCAAAAAATTCAAACAGTCGCCATTTACTGAATTTTTTTTTTATCCTAGTTCAGATGACAGCGGGATTTGTACTAATTAAAAAATTTTTTTTTTTCCAGATCACCCAAAGTGGTGGAATCGTGTCAGGAAGGGCGCACCCTTATTTTCAACCCCCGCCACGCCACCACGCCGCAATTAATCAAATTATCACAAAAAATTTTTTTTTATTTTTTTTTGTATTCTTAAAATATCAATAAATATCTGATAAAAAATTTGATACTAAAAATGTTCATAGTTTTTTTTTTTATTGGACTTTAAAAATGCCGTTAAATAGCATTTCTAGACTAAAATTCCCCCTTAATTAGTTTCACAAAAGCATGAGAACTTGGATTACAAACAAATTCCGGAGAGGAACAAGGTATAATAAAAAGAAATTCAATACCTTTCCAATAAATAGCTTTAGCAAAAGTGCGATCGCGTTAGGCTTTATGGCGTTGGAAAGCTAAACTTTTGTACTAAAAACACTTTCAGAAAGTTTGGCGATTGAGTGACTCATTATTGTTTGAGTGTCATTTGAGCGGTATACATTTTACCGCCAACGAGAATATACAGCGAATTTTATAGTTTTCTTTGTTTTTTGTAGTTCTAATGTCAGGAAAGCAAACCAGAATGAAAATTTGTATAATTAAATATTTGTGATTGCCAGAGTCCATCATTCGTAATTTTGGTTTCGTAAATTTCGCTGCAGTAATTTTGAGATCAAGGATAGATCAAGCTCTGTCGAAAACAAAAATAAGTTATAAAACAAATTATAAAAAAATGATAAAATTAAAATCGTTGAGCCCAATCACCATCTAAGCACTGTTTTGATTCCCTAAGCGAAAAATATAGCACACATACGTTTGAAACGATTTAAATAAGGCTGAATAAAAAAGTAAGCTCGCTCGAAGTAGGTGTTTCACAGGAATTAACTCGTAAAAAACTATATAACCCGAATTTAGAACTGTCAATCGATATAAAGTCGAAGGATTTTGTGAAGCGGAAGGTTACCGGTGGTGCAAAGTAGGTAGTTACGACAATATCAAGAAAAAACGTGACACATATGTACAGGTAAACCGGTCACACCAGGAAATCCGTTCAAGAAGTTTTTGCTATGTGCTTGGTGGGTTCAGCAGTGAATTATCTATGATGAGATGATATCCTACGGGCACACACTGTCAAAGGACTTGTAAGAACTGAATGAAGCGATTGCCCAGAAGCGGCCTGATTTAGCCAGATCTTAGATCATAGATCATAAATCATAAATCATAAACCATAAATGAGAAATGATAAATCATAAATTATAAATCATAAATCATAAGTCATAAATCATAAATGATAAATGATAAATGATAAATGATAAATGATAAATGATAAATGATCATTAACAATTAATCACAAAGCATAAACTATTAATCAGCAATCATTCTTCAGTAAGCATACATTAATCAATAACAATTCATCACAAAGCATAAGTCAATAGGAGAGGAATTTCGATCCATCAGGATACATAAATCTTTAGTGAACCGCTAGAAACTTTGTAAGCTTAATTGACAGGTTCTTATACATTTACATTCTAGTCCGCACCTGTATATGTACATGAAAAGCCTTTCTAAACTTAACTACCAGAAAATTTTCCGACAGGGTCTCTAAAATTTCACCAAAGTGGACAAACTAAGCATGTGCTTGTTTAAAGTTTCGTACGAGCAACGGTTGTTCCAACGAAAATTCATAACTGGCAACAACTTGCGCATGACGCTTCGTCACCTGCATTGCTGTGCGCTTATGCGAAGTATAACAGTTATAGCATAGAAAATTTTATGAAAGTTAGCATAGGTAAAGGCGTTTCAGAAATCAAGTATTTTGTAGCAAAATGCTGAAACGAAATTCCAATACAACTTTCGCAATAACATGCAGTTCGGATTTTATTAAAAAAGCAAAATAAAAGTTAAAACAAATAAAGGCATAAAGTTGTTCGAGGTAAAAACAGTTGTTGCGAGCATTTAATTGAAAAGGGTTTCTAATTTAATGCAGCAAAGCAACTTTTCAAATGCACAACAATGCTGGTATCAACAATTAGTGCCTGCTGCATGATAAGCATGGTAAACTGCACACACACACACACGAAAACGCATGTTCGTCGTGCAATTAAAAATTTGTTCGATTTTGCTCTTTGACTGCTTTGAGTTGCCTGCGAAATGCCAACAGCAAATGTTAGCAGCAACGTGTGCAACGGAAGTATGCACTAATTACTTCAACACCAAGTGGCGGCACACCTACACACACACACACACACACTCTTATACATGTGAGTAAACACGCTACTCTATGCGAACTCAAACAAAACTACTTAAATATGTGCGGCCATGTTTGCAGCGGCGGATGTGTGGCAATGGCGCTGGCAGCTACATTTGAATTAACAGAGCATCTCACACACACGCACACACATATACTTATACATTAGCAACACAACACTTATCCACCTGTTTAAACACAAGCATACGAGCGCTCTCGTGCAAAAGTTTATGCAGCAAATTTTAAACGTTAATGTAAATGTAGCATACGAACAGGCGCTCAAATGCTGGAAAAACGGTTAATTGCAAGGAATGTGCACAAGGAATATCGCAGATCAAGGAAAACCACCAGAGTCTCAAAAAAGTTGTAGAAAATTGTATTGTTGATTACTAAGTTGTTGAATCAGTCGAACCAAAATAAGGAAGTTAAACCGTTAGTCGTGAATCTTAAATCTTAAATCTTAAATCTTAAATCCTAAATCTTAAATCTTAAATCTTAAATCTTAAATCCTAAATCTTAAATCTTAAATCTTAAATCTTAAATCTTAAATCTTAAATCTTAAATCTTAAATCTTAAATCTTAAATCTTAAATCTTAAATCTTAAATCTTAAATCTTAAATTTTAAATCTTAAATCTTAAATCTTAAATCTTAAATCTTAAATCTTAAATCTTAAATCTTAAATCTTAAATCTTAAATCTTAAATCTTAAATCTTAAATCTTAAATCTTAAATCTTAAATCTTAAATCTTAAATCTTAAATCTTAAATCTTAAATCTTAAATCTTAAATCTTAAATCTTAAATCTTAAATCTTAAATCTTAAATCTTAAATCTTAAATCTTAAATCTTAAATCTTAAATCTTAAATCTTAAATCTTAAATCTTAAATCTTAAATCTTAAATCTTAAATCTTAAATCTTAAATCTTAAATCTTAAATCTTAAATCTTAAATCTTAAATCTTAAATCTTAAATCTTAAATCTTAAATCTTAAATCTTAAATCTTAAATCTTAAATCTTAAATCTTAAATCTTAAATCTTAAATCTTAAATCTTAAATCTTAATCTTATCTTAAATCTTAAATCTTAAATCTTAAATCTTAAATCTTAAATCTTAAATCTTAAATCTTAAATCTTAAATCTTAAATCTTAAATCTTAAATCTTAAATCTTAAATCTTAAATCTTAAATCTTAAATCTTAAATCTTAAATCTTAAATCTTAAATCTTAAATCTTAAAAAATCTTAAATCTTAAATCTTAAATCTTAAATCTTAAATCTTAAATCTTAAATCTTAAATCTTAAATCTTAAATCTTAAATCTTAAATCTTAAATCTTAAATCTTAAATCTTAAATCTTAAATCTTAAATCTTAAATCTTAAATCTTAAATCTTAAATCTTAAATCTTAAATTTTTAATCTTAAATCTTAAATTAAATCTTAAATCTTAAATATTAAATCTTAAATCTTAAATCTTAAATCTTAAATCTTAAATCTTAAATCTTAAATCTTAAATCTTAAATCTTAAATCTTAAATCTTAAATCTTAAATCTTAAATCTTAAATCTTAAATCTTAATTCTTAAATCTTAAATCTTAAATCTTAAATCTTAAATCTTAAATCTTAAATCTTAAATCTTAAATCTTAAATCTTAAATCTTAAATCTTAAATCTTAAATCTTAAATCTTAAATCTTAAATCTTAAATCTTAAATCTTAAATCTTAAATCTTAAATCCTAAATCTTAAATCTTAAATCTTAAATCTTAAATCTTAAATCTTAAATCTTAAATCTTAAATCTTAAATCTTAAATCTTAAATCTTAAATCTTAAATCTTAAATCTTAAATCTAAAATCTTAAATCTTAAATCTTAAATCTTAAATCTTAAATCTTAAATCTTAAATCTTAAATCTTAAATCTTAAATCTTAAATCTTAAATCTTAAATCTTAAATCTTAAATCTTAAATCTTAAATCTCAAAACTTAAATCTTAAATCTTAAATCTTAAATCTTAAATCTTAAAACTTAAATCTTAAATCTTAAATCTTAAATCTTAAATCTTAAATCTTAAATCTTAAATCTTAAATCTTAAATCTTAAATCTTAAATCTTAAATCTTAAATCTTAAATTTTAAATCTTAAATCTTAAATCTTAAATCTTAAATCTTAAATCTTAAATCTTAAATCTTAAATCTTAAATCTTAAATCTTACATCTTAAATCTTAAATCTTAAATCTTAAATCTTAAATCTTAAATCTTAAATCTTAAATCTTAAATCTTAAATCTTAAATCTTAAATCTTAAATCTTAAATCTTAAATCTTAAATCTTAAATCTTAAATCTTAAATCTTAAATCTTAAATCTTAAATCTTAAATCTTAAATCTTAAATCTTAAATCTTAAATCTTAAATCTTAAATCTTAAATCTTAAATCTTAAATCTTAAATCTTAAATCTTAAATCTTAAATCTTAAATCTTAAATCTTAAATCTTAAATCTTAAATCTTAAATCTTACATCTTAAATCATACAACAATTAGTCGCAAGCATAAACTATTAACCACCAATCATTACTTAGTAATCATATATTAATCATTAACAATTAATGATAAACCATTAATCATTAATCATTAATCATATGTATATCACAAACTATACATTTCAGATCAATTATCACAAATCATAAATTCTAAGCCCGATTTTACTAATCTCATATTATATAGTAAAAAAAGTCGTGAGTCATATTTCGTTGTTCGTAAAATATAAGTTTCAGATCGAAGATCACAAATAATAAGTCACAAATCACAACTCCCCAAATATAAAAATAATTTATAATTCAAAAAATGTAAATCACATTTCATAGGCCCAAAACGAAATATTGCAAATCTCAAATCTCAAATCATAACTCATAAATCAAATTAATCTCAAATTATGAGTCATTAATCTTAAATCACAAATTATTATAAATTAAAACTCACCACTCATAGAGCATAACTCATCAATTTCAAGCTATCAAATTTTTAACATTATGCCATTCAGCCTCACACTTAAAGTTCAAGTTAGCTCTACAAAAGTCAGAAGCTGTCTGATTGGAGACCACGCGACCGTCATTTGCGCTCTTTCGACGTTTCTTTATGCATTTTCATGTGCGCATGCCGCTTCATTACGACGCGTACATGCTTGGCATAGTAAAACGAAAATTTGTGTATTCCACAGCATTGCTGGCAAGTTTTCCTTTTCCGAAAATTGTACCGTATTATTTGGAATAGCAACAGCAGTTTTAGTGCGCACTTCAAGTCGTCATAAAGTTTCCAGTTCGCATTGCCATCGCTCGTCGCACAGTACGTTACGCAAATACGCAGCTTCGCCAAAATATTTCGTTCCATATTAGTTTCGTTTGTCTACTGCGTCGTGGTGACTTTACTTTCTTGCTTTCCCCCTCTTTTGGATATTGGTTTCGCCTTAACCCGGTTAGTGTTGCTGTGTTCTCATGCCTTCGAGCATTTCGGCGCCCGTGCTCGTTTATCGCCAATGCGAAAGTGCTGGCTGACGCGCATAAATGTGCACGTAAATTCGTGGATCTGTGTGTATTTCCATATATTTCATCTATGTCATTAACCCAGTTGGCACGGAAAGTATTTAGCTGCTCAAAAGCGAGGCGAAGTAAGAGTGCATGCGTGTATGTAATCAGGTTCATACATATCGGGTCTTAGCATTACTGCTATGTAATCGCCTACAAGATTTTCATTACAAACACTCGGGTTTGCGTGCTTCGCTTTTGCCTAAACTATGTTTTTCTCCCTTGTCTCAGACATTCACATTTAAATACCATCTGCCTCAGCTTCTCTGCTTTTTGCGCTGTCATTCCTCTCATTACCGCTAGTAATCTCCTGTTTTTGTTATTCCATTATGTTTAATGAAGCCTCTCAAATATTAGCGGGGTAAATATGTGATTATTTTAGATGATGATTTTTCGAACATGGCAGAGATGTTAACAAAGTAATAGTTGGCGGTTTGTTTTCCTGATTTCTTGCAAGACAACTGGGGAAAAATGGTTGTGCATCACTCAGAAATTGCTGTTTGGAAGTCGTCCATTCGCGAACAACTTTTGTTGGATTCGGCTTATCTGGAAACACGCACGCAGTCGACTGCAATAGACTTTCGGACTCATACGCATAAATCCAGGATTCATCACCTATCACGATGACATACATATGTGTTGGATCATAGCAATATTGAATGTAAGCTGGTCCGTCTAATACTTATAGTTCTATCAATCTCGCGATAGGCCACATGACGATATTACAACATAAGTTTACAGGCAGCAATAATAGTTTCCGGAACGGCAACTGATTTTGGATGACCTCCACGAAATTCATCTTGGAGTAACCTATGACTTCGATTAGGGTAGCTGAAAAAACTGTGGGCGAGAGCAAGATTCGTCTTGGCACTACGAAAGGCTGCCTACAGGTGGTAGTAGATGAGCTCCTTGAGTTGCTCACTAGCAATGGGATCGTAGCCAGAAGTACGTTGATGACATTGTCATAATGGCGGGAGACAAATTTGAGAACACTCTCTGCGGTAGGGCTAAATATCAACCCGACAAAAACCACGGTGATTCCTTTTAATAAGAGAAGATCTCTTCCGGGCTTCAGGCCCTCAGGCTCCTAACACTCGGTGTCAGGTAATTGGAAGGGTCTAAAGAGGTAAATGTACTTGGCCTCACATAAGAGTCAACCTTACGGTAGAGTAGGCATGTGGATCTAACGCCCTCCGAAGCCACCAAGGCGCTTATGATATGCAGACCCCTAGCCAGCAGATCCTGGGGCTGTAGGCCAGGTATCATAAGATGGCTGAATACCATGATCGTAACACCTATTTTCACTTATGGAGCGGTTGCTTGTGCATCTAAGGCAACGCAGTCTTCGCTAGGCCTTCAACTATCGAAGCTGCAAAGGCTTGCCTGTGTCTGCGCTTCAACTTTACAAAGAATTTTAGAGTTAATATCGGCAGTAAGGCCGAGCGGAATGACTCCACGCTCGATATACTGCTGAGAGGCAGCACTATCCAGTGGTACAATGAAGGCTCGAAAACACAGGAAGACATTGGAGTAGGCATTGCGGCACCGCATACCAAACTATCCATACCAATGGGATGTTTTCCGATAATTTTTTAACCATAAGTATCACAGCCAACGTATCGCCATACTTAGCAAGAAGAGGCACTAAAGGCGATCCCAGAGTATAAGGTTAAATCGCTTTTAGTGGAAAAGTGTATAGTGTGTCCTATCAGTGTCCTATCAGTGTCCAGAACCGTGCATCGCAGAGGGGACCCACACTCTAAGGGAGCTGATCTGCTCGGAGGAGAGCTTGGAGACATGCAACAGGAATGCGCCCTGTCAAGCTGCTTCTAGGAGGGTACAACCTCGCAAATAATTCCGCTTTTTTGTCGCGCTCTATGCAAAGCACTGCAGGCTCAGGAAGCACTTGTCTAACATGGGAATAATCTCTTGCGCAGAACTACCGGTTCTGCGACATCAAATATGAAACCCCTTAACACCTGATTCTGGAATTGGCAGAAGCAGGCTAAAGGCCCTAGGTTCCATCTACTTGGTTGGTCAAGATGCTGGAATTTGGTGACCATATGTGACATAGGGGAGGGCACAATAGATCGCATGTCGCGGTACAAAACCTCAATTCTTACTACCTATCTATGACTTCGATTGAATTCACCATCGATAAGCACTGATCCTTAATTGGGCTTCATTGCCAAAAATTTAGTTAAGTTCGTCGATGCACTCTTACTGAGTTAATCCACCTCAAACATTGTAAAAAAAAAAAACAATCGCACGAAAATGTTCGCTATTTAATTTTAGTTTTTGGTGGAGAAGAATGTTTGAAGTTACTGTTATTAAGGCATCGACATAGACGATCAATGCCATCTATTTTTGCTAAGCCCGATTCGGTCAGTCGAAAGTGTGGCAATTTAAAAGATAGTTGTTCTCCATCCTAAAACAAAGAATTTTATTATCTTCTTCTTCATTTTCTTTCATAAAAATAATAAACGCTTTACGAACCACCCTTTGCCCCAAAAAATACTATTAATTTCCAAAGAATTCCCAAAGGCATAGCTGCCATCGAAGGCAAGTAACGAAGCGTTGCGTGCAATGAGTTGGAATAAACAATTTTCGCTGGCAGAAGACATGTTGTCTAGAGACAGTGGAGGGCTTAATAATTATAGAAATAGGAATAAGGACACCAAATGAGGGGAAAGTATGCATGCGGAACGAAGATGCCTAGAACACTGATTGATTACAGCAAATAAAGTTTAGCGCAGGCAGAATGAAATAAGCTTGATTCAGAAAGCTAAAAATGTTTCAAATGGTCCAAAGCTGGAGCCAAATTTTGAGAGAGCCATAAGTGAAAGAAATAATTTCGAAATTCGTTGCGCCGAAAAGAAAATATTATCGAAATTTTTGGCTGCAGCGCAAACTTTTATGGCCACCATTGGCAATAGCATAAACTCCACACGCATATTTTGCGCCAATTCCACTAGCGCCTATAAATATGCTACTACTATTTCAAAGAAAAAACGAGAAAAATACACACGTAGGCAATTTTTTTAACTTTTTTAACTCATGCGCTCGCATATTTCACTGTCGCATGCCCGCACGGCACATATTGCATTGGCGCTAGGCCAGAAGTGAATGCGGCGCAACAACAACAAAATTGTGTGAGTGAAAACTAAAAATGAAACTAAGCGCAAGAAAATAGAGAGCGAGTGCAAACACTGTTATGCAAACGCGCGCCGGCGAAGCATAACAAACAACAACACCGATTTCGACAAGCGCGTGACAAACGTGGTTGCATACTTTCGGCGGAATTCTTTTCGGAATGTTCCCCGAACAGCGCTGCTGCGGGACTGAATGCTGTCGCACGTGAACGCTGCATATTTATTGGTTTTCTAAAGCGCTTTGGGTGAAAAATATTACATAAAAAAATAGTTGCGAAATTTCAGAAAGAAAAATAAGCACATTTTAAGGTATACTTTTCGGCGTAAAGCACGCTGCGCTCGGTTGGGCGCCACAAAATAGCGCAAACTACGCACCAACACTTTTAATGTGCGCACACTTTTTCATTTCACGCGGTATTAAGCCGCAACATAAAACAGCAACAAAAGTAGCTTAATTGCAAATTGTGACAGCCACATTTCGACATACGCGGCGCCCACACATGCGCATCAGCTGATGCCTTTGCCGTTGCGCCATATAACCTATATAAATTTAACAATTAGTTGCATAAGCGAAAGTTGCAACGCGGTTGGTGGCATGCAACATGCATGCTGCTGCGTGTGCGCCACTCTCCAGTATGTGTGGGTATTTGTGGCAAACCTGGCAGGATTCTATTGCTACCAAAACCGAATCATATGCATTTTAAGAGGTTATATGGGGTTAGAGACTTAAAAAAATCGAACTTTTTTATTATCTTATTAAATTCTAAATCCCCGAAACTGTGTTTTTGAAGTCGGTTGGCAAGATTTTTCAAGAACCACTCAACCGATATCCACGAAATTTTACACAGGTCTTTCAGCTACAATTCTTAAGGACTTGCGTGAAGGATTTCCTTTGTCAATTACAACTATTTAAAAAAATTCGCAAAACTTTCATTGAAATTTTCATTTTTTTGTAAAAATATCTACCAAAATTCCAATTTTCAATTTTTTTCGTCCAAGTTCTAAGTTAACACTTTAACTAAAACACGTATTTTTTTACTATAATCCTGTAAGGAGTTATCCTGCCAACGCGGGCGCATCTTTTTTCCGAGGGGTCTCAAGAAATGAAGTCGCAATGGCCGAGCTTAAAACATTTTTTTGCAAGAATTACAGAACTTCTTTGTTAATAATGTATGTTTGTAACAATTAAAAATTCTACTAAAATATTTAGTTTCTTACATGAGAAAAAAATTGTTGAAAAAATGCTGTTTTTTACCCGAAGAAACCCATGTAACCCCTTAAATGTGGTAACGCAGAAGAGTTCCCTAACTAATTTTTTCATACTTCAGCTGTCTTTGTATTCGTCAAAATTACCTCGAGGCGCACAGCTAGTGTGAAATTCAAAAAACATCATATTTCGATAGGCTATACCCTTAAAAATAACCTAAAAAACTTTTCGATATCTTAAATAGTTTTTGAGTTGCAGCATTCCTCCACTTCCTTCTCCATCGATTTATCTTTACACACGTTTTTTTTTTCAAAACTACATCATTCATATTTGCCTTATTACTCGGAGATAAATGATGAGTTCTTTATACAAGAAGCTACCAGTATTTTGATCTCATCGAAAGTCGAACAGTCTAAAAACGATCCGATGTTGAGATTCAACAATAACCCCGCCAGTTGAGCATTTCTTAATTTTTTTCGACCACTGATCATTGTACGGACAATATTTTGCAGAGATTTTTTCACCCACAGAAAAGGCCGCAGCAACGAAAAGTTACTTTTCAGCGCCGTCAGGTTCAAGTGTCGGTTTGAGGTGACAGGTACAGAGTATAAGAAAAATATACTACCTTAGTCATAAACCAAAGGTTGTTGTTATTGTTGTCAACGACGGTTGAAAGATATACTCTCCAGAACTTGATAGTCGACGAAATTGTAGTATTTTCCTCAGTAAAAGATCTTCCAATGAGGTCAGATGGAGTCTATTTGCCTAAATTTTAAGTGCAAGTATATTTGAAACAGGCTAATGAGTAATAATGAAAAGAAGAGAGAGACATTAAAACGTGAAAGCAAAGAGCTTGAGTTGCTGGCTAGCCTTCTTTCGGCCCGAAAATTCCATCAAAAGTTAAGACAGCAAACAAATGGTTTCAAGCTGTGGCCGGCCTTCTATAAAGACAGAAATGGAGACCTAATAACAGGCACTGAGAGTACACTCGAAATTTGGATTGAGCTGCACTTCTCACAAATAGTGCTGCGCCGTTTAAGAAGAACTCGCACCACCAATCTACCGCGTCAACATTGGCGCCGCCACAAGAGCAAGACGAGACAGAAACAGCTTCAAACAACAAAACCCCAGGGGGTGATGAACTAGCGGCCGAGCTGTTTATAATCGGCGGCGAGGAGCTGGAAAAGTTCATGCTCCAGGTGCCAAGCAATAATTGGTTGAATGAATACTACCCACCCAACCCCAATGATTAGCTTATGAGTGCATTCTACCCTATTCACCAGAAGGGAAATTTTGTACTCAGCGCTAATTATCACGGAACCAGCCTTCTTAACATTGCCTATAAAGATCTTTCGAGGAGTATTGCGTGAAAAAATAAAGCCCATGGTAAATAAACTGATTTGACCTCTTCTTTGTAAGTGTAGCTTTAGATCTCGAGAATCCACCATAGACCAGATTTTCACAATACATGAAATCCTGGAGGATAGCCTTGACAAAGAGATCGGCACCCATTACCTTTTTCGACTTCATGCAAATGAGTTTGAGCACAATGAACAGCTCCGTCTGAATCGTCCAAAAATCTTTCCAAGCCGGTCCATACCAGACGAGGTTTTTAAGCTATGCCTTCTCGTGCGTCTTCTTCAATATAATGCTGGAAAAAGCGATAAATTACTCGAGCAGAAAACTCTTGGAAACAAGTGCTACTTTGAGATCGGTAGGCAATTGCGAAGCAGATTCCGCTCTCGACAAACAAAACTTTCGAAGCAGATCACTCTCTCGACAAACAAAAATAACGCTCTATAAGTCGTTCATTATTCCCGTTCTATTATACGGCGCAGAAACAGGGACTATGACCAACTGAGACGACAAAGCACTTGGAACAATTAAAAGCACTGTGCTCCGAAAGGACGTTGGAACCGTTCACGTGAGCGATGAATATCAAAAAGACGGAACCACGAACTATATAAGATCTACGACGAAATGGATTTACATAGTTAAGCGCAAAAAACTCCAACGAATTTGCTGCTTGGGCCATATCGTTCACATGGAAAATGATGATCTAACGAAAAACTCCTCCGATTGAATACCCATGGATGGATAATGGAAGCAAGGGCGCCCATGCATCCTATAGAAGGACTAAGCGCATAGCGATCTGTCTGCACATGGGATATACAACTGAGGTGAGCTCGCAAAAGATAGAGGCAACTGACGAAATTTTGACCTCTCGGCCCAGACTGAGCTGCGGTTGTAATGCCAACCGAAGAAGAAGAAGATATTCTGAGCATTTCAAAAAAAAAGTGCCAGAAATCTCATTTGTTGAAACAATGAGTTGCCAAAAATAGAAATTCCAGACGGCAGAGAAAGAGAGAGATTTGGCCAAAATGTTGTATTATATTATTAAAAAACAGTTTTTACTTTTAAGCTTCACAAATAGATTCGGTAATTCCAAATGAGAATAATATAAATACTTACAAACACGTTCACACCGACATTTATTATAGCACAAATGTCCTTCAGGGACGCTATGAGTCCAATTCCAGCACTAAACTCAACTCAATATCACACAGGCAAACACACACAAGTGAATATTTTACACATTGTAAACGACATATAAATACATGCATATACACAACTATTAAAAATAACATTAGCCACCACTTCAATGTAGTTGTGGGGGATTTAAAATTAATTTCGCAAATTTCGTTGCATATGCACAGGCGCACAGCAGCGTCAATGCCACAAACTACAGGAAAAATGCAGCTGCGCTTCCACGCGCTGACTTTTATAAAATATTTGCACCATTGTTGTTGTTGTTGGCTTTCTAACTTATAATTTATTGTATTTGTTGTTTTAGTTTTTTGTCGTGTATATTGAGTTTTCCCCAATTGACTTGCTGATGCATGAATATTACACGCTTCTCTTGAATAATTCGGGATAACAGCGAAATTTGGCCGCAAATGTTAATATTTTGAAATTAGTTGTGGTTGCTGTTGTTGTTGTGGTGGTCGAAACAATGTAAAATTTAATGAAGTGCGGCTGTGCAAATGAAAATATTAGTTTCGGCCACAAAGCGTGTTGCAACATGTTGCAAATAATTGCGGTGAGCAATATGCTTATGCATTGAAGCGTGGAATATATGTGTGCGGGGGTGAGGAAGATTAAGCGGTCGGATAAAATAAACGGTATGCATGTATTTTGTATGGAAAGAGTTATTGCACCTTCTACATATTTATATTAATTTTATAACAATTTTAATTAGAAATAAATAACAAATAAGCAAAGTAAAAATATATTGAGACAGAGTTGCCAACAGATCTTTAAAAAAAAGTAAAATCAAAATATTTAGTAGAAGCTTTTAAAGTGTGAGATATGAAAAGAAGGAAGAAGGAAAGAAATGTAGAATATCTCAAATAGAGTTGCCACCAGATTTTTAAGTACATTAAATTATATATATATTTCTGGCGTAGGCAACACTAAGTGTTGCCAGGTGCAATCTGACACTTCCATTGGAAAATTTGACATTTTAATAACATCACTTTTTGTCATTTAATCGTGAATTGTTTTATTTAAAATTAAAAAAATTCATCTCGGCCAAAAAATGGAATTAACTCGTGAACATTTTCGTGCGATCGTTTTTCACAACTTTTGACGTGGATTATCACGACAAGAGTGCATCGATCAACTAAAATCTTTGTATGGCTTTGAAGCACTATCCTATAGTACTGTGAAAAACTGGTACAACGAATTCAATCGTGGCCGACGCTCGCTCAAAGACGAATTCCGTGAAGGTCGTCCAAAAACAGCCATTGTGCCAGAAAACATCGATGCCGTACGTGAACTGATAATGCAAGACCGTCATGTAACATACCTTCAGATAGAGGCATGCCTATGCATTTCTCCCACCAGCATACTTTCGATATTGCATGAACATCTGGCAATTTGATAATTGCTCAAAAAAAGGCTCGTGTGGATTGGTGTAAAGAAATGCAGAAAAAATACGATCGCGGTGCTTCAAAAATGTTTATAGATCGTCACAGGTGATCATGGATCTATGCGTTGAGCCCGAAACAAAACAGCAATCGACCGTGTGGGTCTTCCAAGACGAGCCAAAAACGGAAGCAAATGGTCGCCTGTTTCTTCAACAAAACTGGTCATGTGGCGACTGTTCCGCTTGAGCAACGTAGGACGGTCAATTCTGAGTGGTACACCACCATTTGTTTGCCTGAAGTCTTCGGAGAAATTCGAAAAACGAACAAGAGAAGACGAATCATTATGCACCATGACAATGCGAGCTCTCACACATCGGCTCAAACCAGCGCCTTTTTGGCCGGCCAAAACGTAGAATTGATGGGTCATCCGCCATATAGCCCTGACTTGGTACCCAATGACTTCTTTTTATTCCCACACATCAAGAAAATAATTCGTGGTCAACGATTTTCGTCGCCAGAAGATGCTGTTGAAGCATTCAAAAACCATGTTTTGGAGGTGTCTCAATCGGAGTGGAAAAAGTGCTTCGAAAATTGGTTTGAGCGCATGCAAAAGTGTATAAATCTTGATGGAGAATATTTTGAAAAACAATAAAACCATTTTCGTTCATTATTAGGCCAGAAATATATATAGCAGCCCTAGTATTTGAGCATTTTAACTACTTTTATCAGCTTACGAATACGATTTTAACATTATATTTGCCTTCTATAAAACTTACTCTTAGTATAAAAAAAAAAATTATAGAGTTGCCACGTGTTTAATTCATTAAGATGTAAAGAACGGACCGCAAACATTATGAGCCTTTTGGTAATGATCTGCATTGATTTCCAGCAATATACTTTACAAACACACAAAAATGTAGATATTTTAACGAAGAAAAAAAGTAAAAAAATCCGAAATTTTAACGCGAAATTGTGATAGAAAACTTGGGTTTTCGGATCTTCATATCCGAGAGGTGAGATGAAAAAATAATAATTTTAAATAAAAAAAAGTTACAGTATATTTGGTGCATATAAAAAGTAAACTTACAGAAAATAATAAAAAAAATAAAAAATTGCAAAAATGTTTATATGTATAAGGATTTGATATTTTAAGGATATGGGGATAATAAAAAAATGACAATAAAAAAATTTTATATAAATATTTGACATTTCGAGGATATGGAGATAATAAAAAAATGTAAATAAAAAATTTTATTATAAAATTTAAAAAAAAAATTTTATTCAAATTTTTGACATTTTGAGGTTAAACGAAAAAGGTTTTAATTCCAAAGGACTACATATTTATATTATCTACAACTTTGCATTAAACTTTTTTCCATAGTCCTCAAGGTTTTGCGGAAAATCGAGATAAACCTTTTTAAGCCCTTATAAATTCAATCACCTTTTCCTTTATTTTTCCTTTTCTTTTCATTTTTTCTAATCTTCCTGTTTCAATGGGTTTCAATCCACTGTGATTTTTATGCTTTCACAAGTTATGGGCCCTGGTCAATATGGTGGTTGAAGCTATTAATTCAAAGTCGAACAATGCGGAAAAAAGGGCTTGGGTCTCCTTTCAAAAATAAGTAATAATTCTCTCATAAATACATTTGATAGCAGTAGGATCTGCATTGTAACCCTTTCGGTCACGTCGGCAGATTCCATGCTAATGGATTCCACCACTCCGTACGCATATTTGAATTACAGGCTCTATTGAGCTGCATTAGCCGGTCCGACTGTGATGGTGTATCTGGTATTCCGACCCTTGTCCATGACATAGCCGGGTTTTCTTTCTTATGCAGCAACCTTGGCTATAGCGGCTTTTTAAAGTTCGAACGATCTTTCGTCGTCGCCGCAATAATTTCGATTTGGCTTTGGTAACAGCCAGCATCTGTGCACGACGTCACAGACTCGAATTACCTAAAAGCACTTCCAGGACCACGTTTGTCAAAGCATATTACAGCTACTTCCATTGTGCGCTGTGAATTTTTTCTTCTTTCTTTTCTTTGTGTTTGCCCTTTGGGCTGATGACTTAGCCTCTTCAGCTGACGGGGATTGAAGCCCTATCCTTCTAAGCAGGTAGGTTGAACGACACTTTCCCGCGTACTTTGCTTCCATTGGATCAACGACCTTAAAAATAGGACATGCTTTGACAGATTCACTACTGGCAGCTAAAATTTTGGCATCTTCCCTTCTTTGTAGTCATACTTTGGCTACTGGGTTTCGTTGCGGCTAACGCATGTATGGTTGCTTTCCTGGAGCTAGGATTATCTTCGGGTCCAGCTAGGCGTACCTTCAACTCCAGGTATTAGCCCTTGCACTTAGACCAAGCTTATTTGTTGTCAGCTACATTGAAGCTTGTTACCAAAAATATACAAGAAAGGATATCTTATTACGGAGAACGCCAAGTATCTGTTAGCTTCATTAGAAACAGGGCTATTTGAAAGCCGCCAGCCAGGTTGATTCCCGACATGGTCTGCAAGACACCTTGATCTAGCCGTTTTTTGTGCCCCTAATCATCATAAGACTTTTTGTGCCCATAATCATAATAATACTTCCAATTGTAAAACTTTTTTACGTATTGAGGAGCAACGTACCTCCAACTAAAGAGTCAGATCTTAGCTAGAGACCTTTCAACCGCAACAGGACTTTTACCAATCCATCCCTGCCATCGTCGCGATACTATAGTATCTATTACCAGTCGGTATCCTCGGTGAGCTGTCAACAGAGGATTTTTGCCGGCGGGAATTGACTGTTCTTTGGTTTTATATTTATGGAACAAAAGCCCCGAAAAACAAAAAATGTTTCAACATAATTTCGCACACGTCCTTCAACAAGTGATTTCTTTAATTTAATTATAAATTATCTTTTAGCATATCAATATTCATTGGCATACCTTGCAGATCACCTTTATGTCAGCAAATGTCTGCCTGACATGCGTTTCCATCAAATGACCACCAATTCCACCTTAAATGCTATCCACACTCATTTGCGGGCTATCAGTAATCTCGTTGGTAATATCAGCATCTCCTCGGACACACTCTAAATTATCCACATTTATCAAAATCAAATTCCACTTAAACTATTCGACTTATCACCGCTGCGCCGGATGCAATCTACATTACGTTCACTGCTCAATCACAACTTATTGCGGCAGCTAACCCTCACTTTCGCTCTCCCTCTCACTCACACACACGCTCAAGCTGATTCCCTCTTTATGCATAGTCGTTCACATGGAAGATTCTATCTAGCTTTCGCCAGTCATGGAATGTCAGATTTTGCACATTTGCGTTTTTTAATCGAATTTCACTCAATATGGCAGCGCCACACGCAGCTATTTTCGACACAAACACACACACGCATACACTCACTTATTTGCAAATGTAGATGTTGCTCTAAGCTTTCAAGAATGAGACTAAATTCCTTTGCACCAAACAAAAAAAAGAGTAAACGTGCGTCTAAAAAACAAGCGCATCACTTTGCTTTCACATTTCAGTATTTGCTTTTACCACAGTCACCGCTTCCCCACCGCTCACCGCATTTCAAATTCGCTCATAGACCATGCTATCCAACTTAACTGACATTTAAGAAGACTCGCTTGAGCTTAGCGCAAGCTTGACATTTTATCAACACACACACACAGACACGCATAATACTAGTATACATGTATGAGTTTGTGTATGTATGTGCTTGAGTGCGTGAGACATCAATTTTAGTTCGATTACACCTCAATGACGCGTTCGGTTGACTCGGGCAACCTGCCTGCCAACGGGCGCGACAGCCAAGCTGCAGTCAACAGTTACGCAAAGGCACGACAGCGCAGCCAATCTGACAGACAAACAGACAGACAGCCCGGCAGCCAAGTAGGTAGAGCGAGTCACCTCAACGTGACGCAGCTTAGCCATGTTGTAAAGGTGCTTAAACTATCGTCGCTGCATTTTTACTTTTACGTTTTCGCTCCAATTTTGGCGAATTTTCAAATGCTTCTTTTTTTGCAACACTGTGATGTGATTTGAATTTTAATGAGTGAAAATTGCGCAACAGCAACAGTCGGTCGGTGCAAAAGTTTTGCAAGTGCATATAGCAGCCCAGAAATGGCGTGTGAGCAGGCAAGGCGGGTAAAGACAAATGGAAAGCTGGGTAAAGGCGAGTAGAAAGCGGGTGGCGCAGGTAGGTGAGAGATACTATTAAAAGTTCAAGTGGTGCGGTGAGTTGATGGCCTCCATCCTTTGCTTAATTTAAAAGCATTTTTTAACTTTATGCAAATATTTAGTTCAATGAATTGGGAGCGTAACAATTTATATATATATTTTTTTTTTGCATATTCTAGTAAACAAAAAATGTATGATATGTATGCTGCGCTAGTTTCCATTTTTTACAAATAAAGCTTAGTATCCAGATCTCAAGAAATGTAAAAACTTCATTTAAAAAAACGCTTAAGAAATGGTCAAAAAAATTTCCTGCGGTAATTCCTGCGGTAAATTTTCTTGTGCTAGTATGCAGCTCTAAAGAAATCTAGTACTAAATTTTAATACATTTTTCAATAAAATGCGAATATGGCAAACCTGGTTTTGCGAAGAAACATGAAATCAACAATTGTTTCTTGAAGGAAATTCAAAGTAATCGGTAAATTCATCCTAAATTAGTTAAAATCATTATTATGAAGTATAGTTCATTTTGAAATGTTGTATAAAACTTAACAATCATCAACAACATTCCTTAAAACGCAAGGAAAATGTTTATGTTACTACACACATACATATATACATACATATTACGCACAAAGTTTATTTTCTTTGTTTATTCTCTCTTGTTCTTCTAATGTCGATCATTCACAATGCGTAACGAGCTGTCAAAATTACTTGAAGAAATAATGTATTTTTTTTTCTTGAGCAATTACTTGAGAGCTGGATACGGACCTTAACGCCTTAGTTGTCCTGAGCTTTCCACAAATGGATGGCAACCCCATGCGAATATCATTTTAATAAACGAAAAATCATGGTAGTTCCATATATGCATACTTTACAATTCGGCTTTTCTTCCATGTTTTTCCGTAAATCAAAGTAGCAAGGCTCACGATATATGTTAATAAAATTCATCCCAATTCTGATCTCTGGTCGATACGCTTCCGATATTATAATCTCAATTCTGACCTCCCTTGAAAACTTCACTTATTATTCAATTTGTTGTTGTTCACAAATAAATTTCGTTGATTGGCCAAATGGTTGAAAAGGCAGGCGTAGAGGCGCCGGACCATAAGTGGCCGCACTGAGGTCATCATTAGAAGCCGAGTGGTAGCCAATTAAGTACTTTCGAACAACATAAAAGAATTGGTAAAATACCTCGACATTTTTCCTCTCAACTGCACAGTGTCTATTATGTATTATGGGCTTTCTCAATGGTAATGCTCCAACATCTCATCATCATCCATGCATGCTCTGCAAACCAGCGAAACCATTTTACCAATTTTTGTGAGGTGTAATTTTAAGAGTAACTGTCCTGTGATGCCCCCTACAAAGGTTTAAGTCCCTCTGACCTGAAAGTAGAAGCTTTTTAGGCTGTCCACCAGCAACACCACCCCAAAGTACATTTGTGGTATGCGCTATGTCGCTAATGTTCCCAGAGCTGTGTTTCATTGCTTTAGGCAGAGATTTGAAGGCTGAATAGTCAAGGGGAAATTGTATTGCTGCTGATATAGCTTTAATTATTGCTTAGCTGTCAACTAGAAAGTTAGTGAACTTGCTGGTTGGAGTATGACCTTCTGTTATGTCAATAATTTCGGTCTGAAAGAGTGAATTTTAGTAAAATTACTACAAAAGGAGCCCGTTCTTGTCCCTATTTCACGCATCAATCCATCGGTGAATACATGAATTTCGCAGTGAAGTTTATGCCAATAGTTTATATTAATGTCGGCAGAGCTCAAGCGTCACTTTAGCACTCAACTGGTATTTTCTTAAACTCCAAAAATATATCTGAATATTCAAATCTTGCCGAAAACTGATTTGAGCTCGCAAACCTCTCCTCAAACAAGCATTAAAAATTAAGTTATCTCAAAATGTTTGTATAAACAACCTTCAAATCAATTTAAGATCTTTAATGAAGATGTTTATTTTGTTTCTGATCGGTCATTTGTATGGTAGATAAATAAATGTTATATAGTTACCCACCACTCTCGAGCTACTGCTTAGGGATAGTACAGTCAAATGGTGCACCGACGGCGAAAACGTCGGAGGGAATTGTTGCATGAGTCGCAGGACCATACACCAAACTCTCCAGACCTATGGAAAGTTTCCCAAGCATTTTTCAAGCAGAAGGCTTTGTCATAAGTCGATGAATAGAGATAAACCTCCAACGCAGCTATCGCAACGAACGCACAACCATACTTGGGGATAAAAAGCGGCATTTGAAGCAATGTCTGCTTATGAGATCAAATCGCTACTGGTATAGGAGTGTAGAGAACAGCTAAATAGCCTAACGGAACGTAACCAAGTGCACCTCACCTGAGCCTAGCCTCTTGCATAAATTGCCGGTTCTGCAACAGGGAGCATGAAGCTCCAGAACACTTGCTAGTTGACTGCAAAGCAGTCTGCAGACGCAGGATAAAGGCCCTTAGATTCATGTTTCCAAATAGGGATCACATCGCCTCACTAGCACCTAGCAGTATATTGGATTTAATCAATATGCTGGGGCTAGGTTAGTACTTATTTGTGATTTAGGAGATGGCACAATAGACCTAAGGTCGTGGTGCAATCCTTGTCTATCTATCTAACCCTTATCAGATTTCAGCCAATGAGCACCTTATTGGGGATCAAAATTCATGAGCAATCGATATTTTAAAACTGAGGTCTGCGATGTTGCAATACTCATTTATTTATCTAATATAATCAACCTCCGTTTTTACTAAGTTTCACAAAAAAGAAATTCACCCCCATCATACGAAAACATGTGACTCTGAAGATATACATATGTTGTTGAAGGAAACTTACCAGTTGTTAAGTTCTAAAGAATTAATTGTTCGAATCCTCTCAGATGGTTTCGTAAAATTAGAAAATCAAAGAGTCAAAGTATGTTGGAAAACTACAAAAGCTGCATCGATGGGGAAAAGTAACATAAAAAAAGTAAAAGCATAGTAGTGATAGTAAGAGGAAGGAATCCCAACCTTTCTCCAATTCATCTGAGTTTTGAATAACTAAAGCCCCTACGTGACAATCTTAAGGAGAAATTAAATCGCGCGTATAACATTGAATGAAAATTTTTTACACTTTTAATTTATTGCACTTTAATTACCAACACTCACTGCTGTCCATTCGTAACTTTTTGGTACAAAAATCCGTCTTATCACAGACAAGTACACACGTACACTTTTTGTACTCACTTCCATGCAAAAACAAAATAAGATCCATGTTACAAATATGTACGATGTGCTAGAACCTTCCAGACAGCTTTTTGTCGCTGTCATTTTTACCCTTCGACAGCTCAACACGGTCGCATTAAACATATTTACAATAACCCAACTGTCTACCTGCCGTTCAGCGAACGCGTCTGACTTATCCATAGTCCGCAACATTTAGCTGTTCCATTTTTCTCGCTCCTCCGCTTATTTCACAATGAATTTTTCGCATTTTTACCCCCCACTTTCAACTTTTTCCACTTTGACGACCCTTTTTGGAGCAAACCGCCGGCGAGTGCCGCTTTTATCGTGCGTGAAAATCGCACGCAATCAAAAGTCACAGGACCACACCACTTCGATTTCCGTTGATGACACAAAGAAATATGCTTTCTACTTATTTGCGTAACTGTACTTATTCATTTTCGTGCCTACACTCGACAGTCGTAGATCATTTATGCTTCACCTGCGGCTCACGCGGCCTAGCGAAACGTTGAGAGGTCGTCGCAAGCTATGGCATACAAAAGAATTACAGTTACTTGTATGGATGCAAGCAGCAAAGGTGTGGAAAACGAATTAAATTTATTAACGACAGCTCCAGCATCCACCACCTTCGACGGAAAATGAAAGGTATTGAAAGGCATTAAATTTATTGTTTAGTATTTTCGTTTGTGGCATGAAAGTGCGTGCCACGATATTGTGTGTCATGTACACAAAGTAGGGAGAAGGAGTGACAGTGATGCGGAGAGCTCTTTACTGTTCACTAGCCAGAACGTGACTCGCCTTAAGAGCACAAATTTGCTCAGTTCGTTGTGGCAGTTTTCTATGAAACCAGATGGGACGCAGGCTTCGCACAATTTGCTGCAACTGCTGCACGAATGTGTTTGAAATTCAAGAAAGGAACAATCTCTCGACTGTCTTCACGTGAAAGTTATGAAAGAAAGGCCTCGAATACAACCCAAAAGTTCTGACTTAAATAGGAGGGGAGGTCAAAGAGTGCGCAAGCAAATCCTAAGCTAAGAAATTCCGAACATTAGGATGTCATGCCAAAATACCCTAAAATTACTTAAATCGTTATATCATAAAGCCTTAAAATAAATATCGAATAACAGATTTAATCTCGTATAAAACTACTCAAGGTGTATGTCCTGAATTTATCCAAGTTTCGCACCCTTTTTCTTTGAGTGTTGGTCAAGCGAGTAAGAGACTCACAATAGGACAATAGAGAAGAGTTGAGAATACGGTTCAAGGGTGTCCTAGGCACAGAAAAGACCATTTCCTCCCCTAATCAAGAGCACAGCTCTCTTTTCAGTAACCTAATCAGCCAAATTTTCACTAAACTTAGTCCATAAAAATTATGAAAATGAATACTTTCATTTGTTCCATATACCTAAAGTATCTTCAGAGATATCTTTCAGGTCCACTATCCTTTCGCGGGACTGTGAGTGAAAAATGAGCGAAGTTAGTGCCAATAATAAATATGTACAAATTTCCGAATTAAAACTGAAAATTAAGATTGCAAGTGTTTTACTTTCAGCAAACAAAAGAAGAGAGAAAACAGATAAGAAAAACTCAATTAAGCATATTACACACGGAAGCAAAGCACCAGTCAATCCACCAATCCAAATGTATCGCAAAAATCGACCAGCAAAAATTTTTAATGCTCGACAACAAGTTCCATCAACAACACAAGGTGGTAAAACAAAGTAACCGCCCTTTTTCTCGTATATAAGAGGCACCAAATGTATGGAGGCAATAATCGACCAACGCCGGTTGCCTTACAACCACAGTCGAGTTGACACTTTACGCTCAATAAGCTGGGAGATAAACATGTGGAGCACGAAAAGCTTTTAAAAGGCACTGCAACATGACCAAGCCAAATTAAAGATAAGAATTGTTGCTGCAGCAATGGCTGATACTCGTTTTTATGGCATCATAAAGTAGAATGCAACAGCAGGTTTCATAAATTTCAACAGGATAGGCGATCGGGTACTTTCATAAATCAAGAGAATTGTAGCACTTTTCGAGATAATATACATGTATAAAATTGGGAGAAACTCGAAATCACCAAGAATTCAATCCTTAAATTTACATGGCTAAGTTTTATCTAGCCAAAAATGAGTTCTTAGCAAAATAACTGATGATACCCCGGTGCTGGATCGGCCAAGATTATTTTTCAAAGCGCGACTGAAGCTCGTCAATGACAAAAGGAAGATTTTGGGGAATTTCAAATTGGTGATTTCAAACCTAACCTTTCAAACCTACAAAATGGTCAATTTCGAAGCCGTTTTTATGAAACAATTGATACCTCCATATTCCCAATGAAATGTTCACTTCAATTTATTCAAACTTTTGGCTTTGACAATTCAAAACATGTCACAAGTAATCCGATGGATAAAATCTTCATACTGCAGCAAGTTCTCGTTTTTCAATTGTCTTTCCGTATTTCTACATCGTTTCAGCACTTATCTGATCATTAACTTGTTACAACTTTAGCATAAGGCCATGACCAACACGAAGTTGGATGCGCTAATGGGATGCATCATAACGTCTTAAAATTAATCTCGACTCAAGGTGTGTGTCTCGAATTTATCCGAGTTTCGCACCAATTTGGCTTTGATCGTTATTCAAGTCAGCGTTAAACCCTCAATAGGGCAATGGCAATGGATTTTTAAAGAAACAACGTCTCGGAGATTATGAGGTTTCAAAAGTCTCAGTGAACCAGTTCCAGTAGTGAAAGTGGTTCTTTTTGTTCAGTTTCGTTCCGACAGCTGAAATCTTGTGGTTAGATACACGTTTTTGCTTTTGTAGGAACCATATTTTTTGGACTTTGAGATTACAGAGTTGGTAATTCAGATCTATAAATGTAAAAAACACTGAATTGCTTAATTCGTAACAAGCATTCTATTCCATTCTTGGAGGATGGAGTCATGTGAAGAAGTTCACGCAAGTGAGAAAAGTTATTTGATCGGCATTCACTTGGGAGTGGCCAGAAAGGTTTCTTTTACATATGTCTCAAGCAGCTCACGACTTCCGGTCTTAGAGCAAGTATATTCTGTGTAGTCAAAGAACATCCGTTTGAAGGCGAGCTAAAATGAGAAGGCGAACCATCCTCCCCAGAGTTGTGCGCTGGGTTTGAGACCCGCCATGTAAAAAACTTCCTCATTGAAAAGTAAAGAACAGCCTCGGACGAAAGAACGACTGGCGCGTTGTTATAAACTCGGCTATAGCCGCATAAGCGGAGTCTAGGTCAATCAAGAAGAAAAAGATTTTTCTCTAAAACAATTTTTTATTCCTATAGCTGTTAGCAAGTTTTTTGGTAATGCAATTGCGACAATTAGGTTGACAGAGTATCTCAAACTAAAACGATTACACGAAAACACAAGTATGTATATACGAGTATTATCCTCCCCTCCGACATACTCAGTAAAAGCCATTGAGAAGGTTATCTGTTGAATGGAAAATATGGACGTCTTCAATCCAGCTATTTGTTTAACGTCTACGCATATTTAAATGCAATGCCTTTCCATGAAAACGCGACGGAAATATAGTATTGTGAGAGAGTCTGCCAGTTAACTTGTTCGTCGCAATTTCTAACTAAGCACAACATCTCACATAGACTCACTTCCCGACACAATTCGCATTAAAAGACTACTGTGACATTTGTGTATCTCCTGCGAGGCAACAAAAATCCGAGTAAAGAAAAATCTGCGGAAGGGAGTGGAAGGAAGAAGTAGTAGAAGGTTCAAGCACGCAATTTTTCATCAACGCACCAGCAGCAAATGGCAGTGGATAAGGCTAGCAATTGAAAAGCAGTGCGCTTGGTCAGGGTGATAGTCATTCATCTATTTTAGCACTCGCAATTAGCTATAAATCACACTTTTTACACGCGCACTGCGAGAAAGGCTAACAATGTAACATGCTGCGAAAATGTGAAATTGCACGGAAGGCGAGACAATCAAGTGCCATTGTCGAAGGGATACTTTTTTAATCGCCTGCTTTTTGACATAACACAGCACAAAAACCATTAATGTCGATTGGATACATTTGCTCAGCTGGGAGTAAGCCAAAAGAGAGCGACAATTCGGGTGAAATTGGCAAAACACGCAGTTGCAGCACTACTGTGGTGAGAAAATTGAACAAAAAAAGTTGCTCTAAAGAATAGCTGTAATTTATTTCAAAATGTTTGCGTGGTCAAAGGTCAAAGGACCTTGAATGTTATTTAACTAGCAAAATTGTGCCTTGGTATATCAAAATTATAAGATTTGGTAAGAATAATTTTTGGATAACTTTTTCTTAGTTTTTTAAAGATTTTTCGATAAGTTGATATAAAAATATTTTAGAGTAACTAGTATTATAACCGAAACTAACCTCTAACTAACCGTATTCCATAACATTTTCGACTTAATATACAAATACATTTTTATAAAGCCCTCAAAGCTAAATTTACTTTATTAAACGAACCATTATATATTTTGAAAGCTGGCAACTCTACAAAACCTATTTTTATTTCCTGACACAAAACATACCAATTTTTAAAATTCCACCCATTGGAGACGTATATGTAAATATTTATTATTTTTTGATTATATTTCGTCACCACATTTAGTGGCAACCCTATTCAAAATATAAATTTCCAATTCAACTTAATCAACTTCACAAATCTTATACAGTCAATAAGTCATTATAAAGATACCAACACTTTATGTTTATAATTTTTATTCAGTTACTTAGGCACGTACTTTTGAATGGCAACCCTATTAGAAAAATATGCGAAAAAAATAGTTTCCAGCAAATACTCGCTACTAGATTTGGTAGGAATATTAATAGACTCTGGACATGTATTAATATTTTTGGTAAGATTATTTAGTTTGCGGAACCAATTTACTCATTTATCTACAATTTTCAGTTAGTTGGCAACACAGTTCGAAAAATTAGTCTGCTCTCTGCTTGTATGAAGCTTTTTTCATTAATCATGCTTAAGAAAAATAAAATTTAATTATATTTTATTTGATGAATGGGTGGCAACCCTACTCGGTAAATATATATGTAGCAGCAAATTCTGTATCTGAGTAAAAGTAGAACACACAATTTTATAATGTTTTTTATTAACACTTCTTTGATTTAAATAAAGTACTTTTTGTTATATGTTAGCGATATGGCAACCCTCCTCGAAAAAAATATATGAACAAGCGTATATACACAGTTTCTTATATTATATATTTATCTATCTTTAACTTATGTATACACATTTTCTTTGCTATTGTATGTTAGTGATATGACAACACTTTTCGATACAATATATAATATATGTAAATACACAGTATATTTAAGAAAAAATTCTCTCGGAAAATAGATTCACAATGCACGGTAATTTAATATATGTATATTCTAGCATTTCAGTGAAGGAAGTTGCCAATGCGATAAAAATTGCTTTCAATTTGAAAAAAAAAAACAGATTGTTAAAACAAAAATATGTAATAAAATAATTTCTTATATGAATATTGTTTTAATAAATGCAAGTTTAGTTTTTATTATTATTATTATTTTTTTAAACAGATGGCAACCTTTGAAAGAGAAAAACCTTAACTTCGATTGCATCGAAGCTATCAGCTCCCTTCGCAGATAAAACAAATTCCATACAAAAACTTGAATCTCATTCGTCCATTTATATGGCAGCTATACGCTACAGTGGTCCGATCTAAAAGATTTGTTCGAAGATTATACCGTTGCCTTAGATGATAATTCATGCCAAATTTCGTGAAGATATCTTGCCAAATAAAAAACTTTCCATACAAAAATTTGATTCCGATCGTCAAAATTTCAGATAGATGTCTCACACATTAAATTTTGAAATTCCTTTATCTTTCGCAAGAAGATCTCTTTAATATAAAGAGTAGAGCAAACTATTTTTTATAAATTTTTCTAACCTATAAGTTACTGAGATTTCTTCACGTCTCTGAAATTGTAGAGAAACTCCCGCACATTAGCATTGCACAATTAATTTTAGGAAATTTTGATGGTCTCCATTTCTCATTTAAATCTCTAACTCCCCCACATGCCCCTACTATGTCACCGTTTGCTCTTCAAATGACCCCCAACTGTGTTTGTGTATGCGCGCAAGACAATAGCGAAGGCAGAATACCAACTGCTGATAGGTCCAGCTGAGCGAAATCAAGTGGAAAATCATTTTGAAATCACCGAACAAAATCTTTACGACATTTCTTGCAATAGAAAACTATACAAAAAACACACGCAAAAATAGAAGACAACAACAATAAATGTTGTATAAAAACGAAATGAGTGGAAGAACTCCAGCTGTGCTCAAATGACAAACGATAACTGAGAAATGCTACAAAATGGAATTAACAAAACTCACTTTGACGCCAATACAAAGCATACTTCAAGGCGCTACAAGCATGCAGCTGCATAAAAAAAGACATTTGAAATCTACAATAACACACAAAACATACACGCACACAAATAATAGCAAATAATAGAGCAAGCGGAGCGTGTGTAGAGGAGCTTAGCGAAATGACAAAGAAAGACAAGAAGACAAATGCGCAGAAATCCAATAGAAGTTAGAAACAAATTGCAAGGAAAACTAAACTTAAAAATACAAATACAAAAACAAAGCGAGTTTTCAAGCAGAAAAAGTATAACTGAAATGTTCAAAAAACTTGAATTTCAAAGCGAAACCAGCCCGGCGGGGCACCCAGCACTTGAGCTCGGGACAGTAGAGGACACAACTCCGCAGATAACTCGAAGTTAGACGACGTTGACGAATTCGTTGTGCGATAACGAGCTTAGCACACAAAAAATGTTGAAAAAAATTTAGAAAAAAAGGTTTATTTTGTCTCAGACAAGCTACGCGCTCCCCTCAACGCCGTCAACTAAAGCAGCAGAAGATAAATGATGACATCGAGGCAGCTGCGACAAAATTGTAAAACTCACCAGAGCAAGATTGCAAGATTGAGCGCACAAAGCGTTGTAAAAGCTTAATAAATTTGAGCAAAAACATTGCACACTCGTAAAAATCAGGCAAATGTCGTTGCGTTGCATACTTTCCGGAGCAGTTTCCATATAGAATATCTGATTTCAACTGTGTGCAGCTGCAACACGACTGCACACATGCAAAGCAACGCATGGAGCACATTTTTGCGAAGTGAAATTTGTTAAATGAAAACGCTATTGGTCACTCGTTGCCAAGTGCGCCGCAGACAAGTTTCCAAAATAAAAGACAAATAGCCAAAGAGTATGCAATAAAAATACACTTTTGCTTAACTAAAAGCAATATACTACATACTTTCAGTAGAAATATATGCATCAATAAATAAATGTTTTCAATTTCTTAAGGGACAGAGTATAATGAAAACTTATAAAAGCTTGAAAAATCGTAATTTTCTCAACATAAAATAAACTTGGTCGTCCTAAGTAAGTATATCGTCATTTAAAATGCAAAACAGCGTATCAACAAAAACAAATCGGAGATCGCTGTCGGATATAATAACCAATATGTAACCATTTTATAACCACATATATAACCAATATATAACCTTTTTATAACCAAAACTCAAATTTTGTTTCAATATGAGTAGTTTCTATTAGACATTCTTTCATTTTTCCTTCGCCTGAAACTTATAAAAAGTGATGTTACGTTATTTTGCATTTAATATTATATGTAGCCATGAAAAGCACTTTCAACATAGGGTTGCCACCTATATGTAAAATACTAATCGAAATCCAAAAATGCGTAATTGAAATTCAGAGACAATGCTTTTTCAGATAATAGTATATCAGTGTATATCTGTGTCTCAAAGATGGATTGAATCAGCTTAATACTTCTCTTAGCTTCCATATACCTAATACAACGATTTTCGAACTTCCAGGTGTCGATATGCCGCGTTTTTTAGCCAACATGTGAGTTATCTCAATAAAAAATGAGAGAGCGTGTCTTACTGTTAACAGTGTATCTTTGTACTTGAATGGATAAAATTGGGCAAAAACTGAACCTAGTCCCCATATAACTAACATCAGAATTTTCGAATATCTAGCTGACTTTAATTCATATAATTGGTGATTTTATATGGGGTATCTTAAGGGGTTACATGGGTTTACGGGTCTCAAAAAATTTAATATTTTATTGTCTTATTAAATTCTTCATCTAGAATATTGTCCAAAATTTTCAAGTTGATCTGACTAATAGTTTCGGAGATACAGCCTTGAGTACTTGTGCGCTCGAGGCTAGCTAGGCTAAGTGCGCCGTCTTTAAACGCGTTTTTCTCGAAACTGTGTTTTTGAAGTCGGTTGGAAAGCTTTCTCGAGTACTACTCAACTGATCTTCATAAAATTTTACACAGGACCTTGAGACACAATTCCTAAAGACTTGAACGAAAGAATTTTGATATTTAAAAAAAAATATCGCGAAATTTTCACTGAAATTTTAATTTTTTGTTAAATGTGTGCAAAATCCAAAAACCAGTTTTCATTTTTTTTTCTTTCGTCAAAGTTCTAAGTTAGTGTTTTAACTAAAACACGTATTTTTTCACTTAAGATGATCCTATAAGGTGTTATCCTGGCCGGGCGTATCCTTTTTCCGAAGGGTCATTGGAAATAATGAAATATGAAAATTTGTTATTTTCAAAAACTTTTTTCTTTGTTATTTTTGTATGTTTGGAAAATAAAAATTTAATGAAACCCTATTTAATTTTTTAATATGTGGCAAAATTGTTGAAAAAAGCTGTTAGTAGCCCATGTTTAATGAAACCCTGGTTTTTTATTGACAAAATAGATAAAAAATTGGGTCCATACTACCCCCAATTATCATATATCAATATCCCACCTGGAAAGAATATTCCATTTTCTAATTTCCTTGGCATATTCAGTCTTTATCAAGTACATTTACTAAAGACTTGTCATATTTTCAAATAATATTTTTATACTCTCGCAACAATGTTGCTAAGAAGAGTGTTACAGTTTTGTTCACATAACGGTTGTTTGAAAGTCCTAAAACTAAAAGTGTCAGATATAGGGTTATATATACCAAAGTGATCAGGGTGACGAGTAGAGTTGAAATCCGGATGTCTGTCTGTCCGTCCGTCCGTCCGTGCAAGCTGTAACTTGAGTAAAAATTGAGATTCGAAGATGGGCAAAATCGGCCCACTGACACGCCCACAAAATGGCGAAAACCGAAAACCTATAAAGTATCATAACTAAGCCATAAATAAAGATATTAAAGTGAAATTTGGCACAAAGGCTCGCATTAGGGAGGGGCATATTTGGACGTAATTGTTTTAGAAAAATGGGCGTGGCCCCGCCCCCTACTAAGTTTTTTGTACATATCTCGGAAACTACTATAGCTATGTCAACCAAACTCTATAGAGTGGTTTCCTTCAGGCATTTCCATATACAGTTCAAAAATGGAAGAAATCGGATAATAACCACGCCCACCTCCCATACAAAGGTTATGTTGAAAATCACTAAAAGTGCGTTAACGGACTAACAAAAAACGTCAGAATCACTAAATTTTACGGAAGAAGTGGCAGAAGGAAGCTGCACCCAGCATTTTTTTAAAAATTGAAAATGGGCGTGGCCTCGCCCAACTTATGGACCAAAAACCATATCTCAGGAACTACTATACCGATTTCAATAAAATTCGGTATATAATATTTTCTTAACACCCTGATGACATGTAAGAAATATGGGTGAAATCGGTTCACAACCACGCCTTCTTCCAATATAACGCTATTTTGAATTCCATCTGATGCCTTCTCTGTACACATATACATTAGGAACCAATGATGATAGCGGAATAAAACTTTACACAAAAGTTTTTGAAAAATATGTAAATGACGGATTATACGGAGAGAGTATAAAATGTTCGGTGACACCCGAATTATTAGCACTCTTACGGTACGGCCCACGGTATTTTTTTCCTGCAACTGATTGTATAGATTTATCGAAGAACTTCCAAAACAAGTAAAAACGTTAACTTCGGTTACACTAAAGCTAGTATTTCCTTTACAAGGGTTAAATACAAGAACTTGTTTTTGATCAGTCAGTTTGCTATGCTGTAATCTTGTTAAAAATTTAAGGAAAGCTTTTGGATGCATGCGAAATTTTATGAAGATATCTTTTCAGGTAAAAATATTCTCCATTCAAGGATCAGCTTTGATCACTCACTTGCATGGCAGCTGCAAACTATAATTGTCCAATATCGGCGGTTCTGAATAGTGACCGGCTTCTTGGGGAGAAAAATATGTATGCAAACTTACAGAGGGATATCTCAAAGACTGAGGAAATGCTTCACATATAAGGAGACGATTAACAGATAGACGAACACGGCTACAGCGACTCAGCTCGATCATATGTATACATATTTTATAGGATTTCCAAGCTTTTCTTCAGGGTGAAATAAATGTCATAGCAAACTTAATATACCCTATTCAAGGCATAAAAAAAGCGGAATCTTCTTAAAATTAATGATGGCCAGGGCTAACAGAATTGGTGTAAATGAAATTCTACAAATTAAGAATCGGTTACTTCTTTCAATGATTAAATAGTTTAATACTCTTAGAAGTCTATCACGAAAAGTACAAAAAACCACTGATGGAAGAGGTCTAGTGAGATTTTCCTCTAATAAATAGAAGGTTAGAAGAAAGGTGGGAGGAAAGTCACCTGTCGGAAGCTCTGCACTCCAGATTCAGGCTGCCACACCACTGCAGTATCTTTCAAGCGGTGGTAGCTGTCATCGATGTAACAGTAGATGTGCTGCTCTGTAGTACAGCAGAGCAACAATACTCTGCACACACAGTGCCTTCAAGAGTAGTCCTTGTTTTGACCTCTGTTCCATCATCAGCAGATTGGCCACGCGTCAAAAGTCCGCTGGTTCAAAGTGGAATTCAAGAGGTGCATTGTCCTACTTGGATTCCCAGTCATTTTACTCTTAATTTCACCATAATTTCTTTCCCTTCACTACTTCAGTATTATATTGACGGATTTTAACTTCGTTTATTCTTGTTAATTCGTAGTTCCGCAAAGGAATACTGCCTTTCTTTAAATTACTTCACTTCTATTATTATGAATTATATTTGTTATTCCACAATGGGTCCTCCACATGCACAAAGTATTGACTGTGCAAAAACGAACAACTTCCTTTCGCTATAATCGTACTGGAGGCTAACTGAAATAAACTTGTACTCATACGATCTAGTCCCAGGCAGCTGGACCTTATAGCCTCACACGACGGCGAGTTCATCGTACGCCAAGTGATTAACGGTCGGGCTAGGGCAGTATGACTATTGCCAGATGGATGAAAGATGCATTTCAGATGGCTGGTGTCAAATGGATAATAAATGGATGACAGATAGCAGATGACAGTTGACATATGGTCGATGTCAATGGATGTCAGCTTGATGCATGAATACCCAATTGACAGCCAGACTTATTCAAAATTCATAAACAATTATCGAAGTAAATATTCGAAATTTCAATCTCAATTTCTCAAAATTGACATGCATTCGCGGACGTGGAAATTTCACTCGTCACTTTGACTTGTCTTGAGGTCAGGCAATTGCAGCTAATTAACTGTAAATATTGTATTAGCAGCACAAACACCCACCGACACATACACAAACACACATATTGAACTGGATCATGCATAAATTGTTGCAAATCAGCAAATGCAAATCTTCAACTGTGCCGATTGACTGCGCAGCAATCGCATCTGCAGCAGGAAGTCGCTGTTTACTTTGCCCTCAAAGACAAGAGGAAGTGGCGGCGCCGGCGGTGTACAGACGGCTGATCAAATTAATTTCTAAATGCAAGTCGTGTGTATGTGTGCACAGCAAATAAGTAGAGTAAATCAGGCTTAAGCCTCTCACTGCGGTAAGTAGCCATCAAAGCGTTATTTAAGCGTGTGCGATGAGCAAATCAAGCTGTCCGCCGACACTAATGCAAATTACTGACATGACACTGTTGTGACACTTGTAATTGTCAGTCAAATACATAGGTAAATGATGATGTATAAATTTGAGTGTGTGTAATATGAGCGGCATATGTGGAAGAGAAATTAGGGTAAGCTCATAATGTTTCGATAATTTTTGTTCGACATTTTATCAGTAAAAACGTATTGAACTGATCACATAGACTGATTATGTATCATTCTGTGAATTGAACGTAATGTCAGCTGTATAAAACCGACTATTTTAATATCTTGCAACTGCCAAAAATCTTAAAAGAATCAGTTCTGCAAAGTTTTATGGAACGCGAAAGAATCAGATGGAATTTAAAGATATTACATAGGAAGTATGCAGGGGTTTTGCCTGATTTCCATTTTCATACAGTGATGTATTAATTTCAGGATAATATTACTAACCGAATTTGGTTTAAATCGGTCCATCAGGTTCCGAGATATGGGCTTTCACCTAAATGTGTGCGGTGTCACACCCACGTTCAAATTTAACACCGTAGCCTATAAAGCCCTCCTATACCACTTCAGGTGTGCAAATTTGTCTCTGGCGCATTTATATATAAATTTTTCGCACTTTTAGTAGTTTTCAACAAATCCGTGATATGTAGAGGGAGCGGGGTTATAATCCGGATTCGCCCATTTTCACTGGGTATGTAAGAATTTGGTTATTATTGCTGGAATAGTTTAAGAGATATCTGTATCCTACTCATTAGAGATGGGGGCCTCGCCCACTTTTTTCGATCATTGATGTCCCCCCTAATGCAATTCGTTGTACTAAATAATAACCTTTTATGTTATTGTGGAGCTTAGTTACGATGCCCAATGTCCGATGCCGCCCATTTACAATACCAATCCTCCTTGGATGCCATGAAACATGTGTATTACGTTTCTTTAAGATATCTCAAATTGCTTTACTTAAGTTATCGCTTGCACGGAGGGGCAGATGAACAGACGGATGGTCAGACAGACAGTTCCTCGAAATTGAAATCGTCTTGTCATCCTGATCATTTCATTTTCCTCGGATAAAAAACAGTCTTTAAATGAAAATCTTTAAATAGTTCTCGACAGCTTCAAAAACACAGTTTCGAACGCATTTAACGACGAACATCGTCTTGTCATCAACTTGAAAATGATCATTTAAAACATGATCATTATATTTTGGCCTCATTAGGTGTTGCACCAAATGTCATTTGCATGAACTGAGCAAGCCGCTGCGTTTGAAATGTTACTAAATCGGAGGAAACCAATCGACATTACATGGAAAGTTTTGCAGCGAAACTAGTTGCAGTAGCGTTAGGTGACTTTTCTTCAAAAAAACTGGCGGATTGAGTGAACGCCGCTATCGACTATGGAAATATTTGCGGTCAAGGAAGCTGCTGAGTAATAATAGGGTATAATAGCAACCGGAGAGGAGCTACATACATACTGAATTCTAGCCCACAAGGGTATTCTAGAAAATGAAACAGCTGAGATTGCCTAAAGTTCCATCCTTCTGGCTACCGAACCAGTACAGAAAATACGCAAGTCGCTTCAGGACAGGCAGGACCCCCAAGGTTATATGCAAGGTCACCAAAGAAGAACAGGCGCACACTTTTCTCACACGTTCTCGTGGATTGCCGAAGGACTGCAGGACGGTTGTTGACCTAGTGACAGGTCACAACTTACTGGCTTCACATGCAAGCCAAATGGGTATTAGTAAGGGTGACACACGTAGATAGTATATGAAAGTAGGCATGGGAGAGCCGCTGGAACATCACCTATTCTTCCGTTTGGCTACAACTAGAACTCATCTTAGATATCTGGGATTGGGAAACATCGCTAAAGACGTGGGTAATCTAATAACATATGAACGGTGATCGATAAAGTGATTGTGCTTTTGCCTGTTGAACTTTGATCGTCTTACTAATATGTCATTGCTTTAACATCACTGAAAGTTCCTCGCTTGTTTTCATTGTTTTCACCACGACTTGTTCTATGCTAATAAACCAACTGTTATTGGAGATAACGAGCATAATAGACCCAATTTCATTCATCTTAAAACAAGTATCTGGCATATAAAGCCCAACTTGAAAACTTTTGCCCATCAAAAGTAGCTCTAAGAGCGCAGTTGGAGGCTATATATTTGAAATATATTCCAGACTCGATATGAGACTTAAGGCTTCTATTTTTGCTTAATAATGGGTAGTCGGAGGATGGAGTCATGTGTAGAAGTTCACGCAAGTGAGGAAAGTTCTCTGATCGCCATTCACTTGGGAAGGGCCAGAAACGATTCTTTTACACATGGCTCAAGCAGCTCACTACTTCCGGTCTTTGGCCAAGTATCCTCTGGGTAGCCTAAGAACATCTGTTTGAAGGCGAGCTAAAGTGAGAAGGCGAAACATCCCCCACATAGGGTTGTGCGCTGGGTTTGGGACCCGCCACGTAAAAAAACACCCCCAGTGAATAGCTATAACCAGCCTCGGATGGGAGACCCCCCTTTTGATGACGACCATGGCAAACGAAATAAGGAACTCTTGCCAACAGGTGCTACTTCGGACTGAGTAGGCAATTGAGAAGCAAAGTCCTCTCTCGACAAACAAAAACCAAACCAAACTCTATAAGTCACTCATAATTCCCGTCCTGCTATATGGTGCAGAGGCTTGGACGATGTCAACAACTGATGAGTCGACGTTGCGAGTTTTCGAGAGAAAAGTTCTGCGAAAAATTTATGGTCCTTTGCGCATTGGCCACGGCGAATATCGCATTCGATGGAACGATGAGCTGTACGAGATATATGACGACACTGACATAGTTCAGCGAATTAAAAGACAGCGGCTACGCTGGCTAGGTCATGTTGTCCGAATGGACGGAAACACTCCAGCTCTGAAAGTATTCGACGCTGTACCCGCCGGGGGAAGCAGAGGAAGAGGAAGACCTCCACTCCGTTGGAAGGGCCAAGTGGAGAAGGACCTGGCTTCGCTTGGAATATCCAATTGGCGCCACGTAGCGAAAAGAAGAAACGACTGGCGCGCTGTTGTTAACTCGGCTATAATCGCGGAAGCGGTGTCTACGCCAATTTAGAAGAAGAAGAATGGGTAGTCTAAAAAGTCGTTTCGTATTTCTAATCAAACTTCAACTTAATATTATTTTTATTTATAATAATAAATAAATAAACAAATATGTACCATTTTGGTCGACCACTTTTTGCCATTTTTTCGGTAGAGACATTATTCCATCAGTTTAAAACTTTAAAACTTTCATCAGTGTAAATCGAAATTTCGAAATTTCCAGAACGGAAGCGAGCGAACCATTGTTGCGCTACACGAACTGATACAGCATAGTCTCCGTAAACTTCACAAATTTCATTGTTGGTTTGCGTGTCATTCCTTCCTTTTTTATACAAAAATTTCAAAATATAGCGAATTCGTTCATTATTTTCACTCATTTTTGAACAACTGTAACTTTTTTCAACCCCCCGGAGTTTAATTTTTTTTGTGGTTAAGTTAAGCTTAATTTCTCACCTTTCTAATACTATATGGTATGACACAATGTGATTGGTAACACTGGATATATAGGACTGCAACGACATCTTTTGACAAAATACGAAAAGACTTTTTCGACTACCCAATATAACCACTCTTGAAAACTTTTACCCACCAAAAGTAACTTTAAAGCGCAGTTGAGAGACATATAATTGAAAGGAGCTTCTAGACTCGATATGAAACTACATGCTTCTATTTTTGCTTAATATTACAAAATTTGTATTTCTATAAAGTGAATCGTATTAGGAATCATTAATTATTTACTATTTAAATATATTTTTAACTTCGTAATGGTAAGCTTTTAATTCATTAATCAGCATAGATAAAATAGAATAAATTAGATAACTCAAATAGTATTGTTTTGAGTCGCATAAACAGCAATTTTCTTTATCACTTCTAATGAAATCGCCACTTTAAATTTGTTTAGTTACTCATACGCCACGTAGAACCCATCATGTCATTTGCCGTCTACTTGACCTACGCTAAGCTGACGCCACGGAAAACAAACAGATGCGTTCCAACACATACAAGTATATGGTTTTGCTTGGGAGTATTTAGCTCTGTTTGTATGTGTATATGCGTGGGTGTGTTGGGCTGTAATCCATACAAATAACTAAATATTTGCACAACTCTTTAGCAGCAGTTTGCACACCTTCAACGTTTGTGCGCGCATACACACTTCCCTCCCTCTCTCTTTCCTCTCTTTATCGCAGAGCTTCGCAATCATTCATCCAAAGTGTCCCTATTCATTTATCATTGTTGCATATTTGTTATGTAACACAGCGCAGACGACCATCTAACGAACTACAAATGAACTTCATAAATAATAAATTGGAGAGCAGTGTAGAAAATATAAGCCGACAGCTGACGAGCAAAAGCGGGGGAGCGAATGAAATGCAGCATTAAAACAAGCGCACACAAAGAGGTGTGGGAATTTGTCAAATGTAGTGTGACTACTGCAACGGCATTATAAATTTCTAATGACTTGTAACAACTAAATGTGGCATGTGCTCGCAAAAGTGGAACTCTATTGTCTCAGTGTCTGCTCACTCACATACTACTGCTTTGAAGATGAATAACAGTAATTATCGAAATACATCTGAAGGCAGAATGACCTGCATCGCCATGATATGGTAGAAATATTATAGCAAATAACACTTGAGCATGCCACGCCTACAATCCGACCACATGACAGTTAAGTCCAGCTATTTAGAGCACACATAATATATGCAGTTATGCTGTTTACCAACCGTTGCTTGTATAACGGCATGCATTTGCATTTGCCTGCGACAAGCGTTCATTATCTGTTAAAACATAATTTCAAACACATAAATATAATAGTTACTACGGACCCTGTAGGGAAATGAGCCAGTTATACATTACTTTACAACTAGTACAAACCCTAGTTAGGCGAGTGGTTTGTATACCTTGAATATAGCCAGCAGGAAACTGTGCAGACCCTATATAATACTTATATAAATGTTCACCGAGATGAGCTGAGTAGATTCACCTTGAGTCTGTATGACCCTCTGTATATACGCGAGCTATTCCCTCTGTTATTGAGATATCGATCTGAAATTGTGCATATATTCTCTTATACTTATGTAGCTGCTCATTTGTCAGAACCGCCGATATCGAATCAGTATAGCTTATAGCTGTCATACTAACCGACCAATAACAATCCAGTTCTAGTAGTGAAAATTTTTTTATTTGACAAGATATCTTCTCGAAATTTGACATGGATTATTGCCCAAGGCAAAGCTACAATCTCAGAACAAAAGGTTCAGATTGGAGCACTATATGAAATAGCTGCCGTTAAAAGAGAGCTATCATTTCATCCAAACAACGGTTTGGTCTGGTTCTTGGGCCAGTGGAATCATCGGCACATGTTTCTTCAAAACACGTCGGTGAGATCGTAACTGTCAGTGGTGACCGTTATCGCGCCATGATAACCGACTATTTGATGCCTGAAGTTGAAGCTCGTGATCACGGCGGCATTTGGAACACTTCGGTGGGCAGATAATTTCACGTTTTGGGCCGGTCGATTGGCCACCAAGATCGTGTGATATCACACCGTTAGACTTTTTTCTAAGCGGATATGTAAAGTCTGAAGTCTATGCGGACAATCCCGCTTCGATTCAGACATTGGAGCAAAACAAAGTGCGTGTCATTCGCCAGTTGCAAGTCGAAATGCTTAAACAAATCATCGAAAATTGGACTCAACGGATGGTCTCTCTGAGACGTAGCCATGACCAACATTTGAAAGAGATAATCTTCAAAAAATAAATGCCAAAGTATGTTCTTTCCGCGATAATAAACACTATCCATTAAATTTAGAGTTTCTGTGTTTTTCTTTAAGAATGTATGGACCCTCGGAATGGATCAGCCTTTATTACGCACTAGTAATATATCGTCGTAACAATATAACGAACTTAGCTCTAATAGAGTCCGAAGGGTCCGGCGCTCTTACCTAACTTAGCTTCATAGTTACAAACTTCCTACCAGGCATCGTTGCATTCATTATCCCTACGAACAAACACAAAATTGCACATATAACCATTTACATACATACATATATAAATAACTGCAAGCTTTGTACTTTTGGCTATAATTCTCCGTTACAATTCTCTCTGATAATTTCGGCTTATATCATTAGCTCATTTACATTGCTGCATTTGCATTTTACTCGCAATAATTCTAATAATGAGGCAACGCCACAGCGCAATTAGTGCAGAATACCGTATTTACTGTTACATGAGCTTTCGCAAAATTTTACAATTTATAATTAAAGCAGCAGAGAACATTTAATGGCACGGTTTCAATAAGAGAGTGCATAATAGATATTTTTAATAAGCCCATTAATTGCCTAATCCAGGGATATTTTTCTGCCTATTTTTAGATATAAAATTCATGTTTAGAGTCTACAGCCGAGGATTTTCAAATTTTTTGTCTCTCAAAATGAACAATTCTCCAAAGCCTCAAATAAATGCTCGGCAAAGGCATCGATTTGTTAACAAGTCGGGAACTCGTCGCATCTCACGAAATTGTTTTAAGTCTTATTGAGAGCAAAAGTAAAGGAGGGAGAGTAGTAAAGAAGAAATAAGAGAGGAAAAAATAAAATAAAGCAAAGAGAACGAGGGATGAAGCATGGGAGAAGATAAAAATCTCAATAAAGCATTAGTAGCATTGTAGAAGAACCACAATCTCTTACCATAGAGAGCATTATTTCAAATTTTGCTTCCTTCAAAATTACTCTGGCCAGCTGTTATCTAACAAAACTTGGATATTCCAGCGATTCCTCGGATTTTCGCTTATCTAGAGACTACAGGAAAAAGTATTCTCTGAGATTTCTCTCAAACTTTCTTTTCTTTCAGCCTCGAGTACTAGGAACCAATTTGTTAACGACTAAGCAACGAAATTTTTGTTATTCCTGTTGAAAGCTACCAAGATCGTGTCATATCACACCTTTAGATTTTTTCTTGTGTAGATATGTAAAGTCTAAAATCTATGCGAGCAATACCGCTTCGATTCAGGCCTTGGAGCAAAACATACCTGTCAAAAAAAAAACTCGAACGAGTCACCGAAAATTGGACTCAAAAAAGTAGGGAACTTCGAAATGGTTCAGCCTTTAGTTTTAAATGTTAGTCTAATTGTTGGATGAAGATCCTGTTGAGATTTTTAAGAAACCGCATATTTGTAGGGGACACGAAAATTGATCATGCGTGGAGGTTATGTTGGTCGTAAGGTTGATCCAAAATCGATAAAACCAACACATATTCGTTCTCAGCACTTGCTGAACTCACTGAAGGCCCAAAGATCCAATGACAGAACGCAAGAGTACATCAGAGTCCCGACCTGCTTCCAAACGGATGAAATAGGTGAAAAGGTGACTCCTTTGCAAGCTCATCAGTTTTGCAGTTTCCGCCGATTGCGTCCATTCCGCTGAGACCGGAAACCCTTACAAGTCGAAAATAAAAGAAGCTTGTAGCAATTGCCAATGAAGTCATGCAATCCTTGGCTAGTACTCAACGCACAGTCAGCGTGCTTAACAGTACAGAATGCACATCTCTCTGAAGGAAGATTCACTTCAGAGCAGTACGTCAACTGCTACCTCGATGGCTCTTAAAATACGCTAAAATGGTCTGGTAGTCTGAAACTACAGTTAATGGAGAACTCCCGACAGAAGGCATGAATAATTTATGAAGCTTAAAAAATATTATCACACCATTAACAGCCCTTTATTCTATATTAAGTTTCGGTTTCACTGTCGCTTTTCAAGTGATTTTCGCTCATAGACTGAACTGTTCACCTTATATTTTTAAGTAAATCCTGGACTACTCAGCACCTGATATCATCTTTTGGTGGTCAGAAATAAAGGTGGAAAAGAAAACCGAATTTCATTTCATAACAAATGCAAATAAAAATCCAAACTGCGTAAACCGCAAATTAAAAGCATTTATCAAATGATCTTTACCTATTAGCTTTGATGAATTTTGTATGAAACCAAACTGCGATATATCCCAGCATTTATTCAATACTATTATTTTTTTGTTTTGCTTTAAAAAGTAAATTCCATTAATTTTGCGGCAGCATCGATTTAAAAAGTCTAATTGCTTTCATTGAAATAAAAATTGCCGTAAACAAACACCGTTATGTGCGAGTGGAGAGTGGGAGAGAAAATCGAAACAATTTAATTCAATACTGACTATTAATTGCCACTTCCGCGAAGAAGTAGGAGAAGCGCGAGCACGTAAGGTCCGAGCAAAAGCACTTGCGTAATGACAATTTCAACGTGCGTTGGTACAAACAGATATACATATATGTATATATATATACTTTTATATATACTTTTATACATAATATACAAGTACTTGCCATTCGTTAACTGGCTTTAGAAAGCACATGGCCGTACATACCGCCGAAATATGTTCCAAACAACACGCGTGTGTAACAAATTGGTCGAATTCGCCAACAAACATGAAAATAAATCACACCAAATGAAAAGAAGAAGTTTTAATGAAAAATTTTGAAGAATGTGGAAATAAGCGGAGAAGGACGAGGTGTATACCTTTATCGGGAGTGGGAGGGATTATTTGAAGCTGCGACGAGGTGTGCAAAGCAAATAAGTAGTGCTCTATGGGCAATAAAATAAAGCCGGAAATAAAAGTATTTGATATGCGTTAGCATGTACGTTAGCAAGCCGAAATAAGCTGGAGTGAATAGAGGTAAAGGAGAGTAAAGCTGCTGGACAGGGGTGCGATAAAAATTGTAAGAAAAATCGTTAAATTTACAATTAAATTTTTAAGGTAGCAACATATATAAAGAATATACTAGTATTTGTCAATATTAGGGTGTGTACAGAGAGTAAGTAGAATTGCGAATGCTTCGAGACAAATATCGTTTTTAATCAAAAATTTCGAAGAAAAACTTTTAAAGTGTTCCAACTGATTAAGTTTGACGTCAAATGAACGGTATGAACCAATATGGGAAGCCTACTATCTCTAGAAAACAGATATTTGATTCTGACTTTCTATATTTTTTCAATCATTTTCTGTTCTTTAAACTCAAATTTGTTCAAGTCTATTGGAGAATATAGGAAACAATTTTTATGAAACTAGCAACCAGAGCGCCCGAAATGGAAACATAAGAACCATGGAACTTAACAAACGGACGGAAGACTATAAAAAAGGAGAAAATAGGAATCAATATTTATGGAACTAAAAACCAAAGTGAGAACATAGGAACCAATATTTATGGAACTAAAGACCAAACCGACCGAAGACTATAAAAAATGGAAACATAGGAACCATGGAACTAAAGACTATAAAAAGATCGAAGACTATAAAAAGTGAGAACATTGGAATCAATATTTATCCAACTAAAGACCAAACCGATTGGAGGCTATAAAAAGTGTGAACATAGGAATCAATATTTATCCAACTAAAGACCAAACCGATCGAAGACTATAACAAGTGTGAACATAGGAATCAAAATTTATGGAACATCCGGCGGTGAGTGAGAACATAGGTATAAAATACACACTAACTGACATATGGAGATCAAACTTCATATTAAACAGAAAAAAACTCCACTAGTATAAGAAATGTGTTATCGATTCGGTATGGACAGATTTTGACTAGATGGTAGATTATATCAAAATAATTCTTAAAACCCAAAAGACAGAAGGCATTCTCTATGAAGCTTAACTAAGTCCGCTTAAGTCCGGAGCCACACATATAGTTAAAATACTTTAACTGAACATCAATGTGAGCACAAATTTTGGCCTTGGGAGAATGCTTTCCGGTTACTTCAGAACATTAAAGATATCTTTAGAATATAGTGACGAAAAATTTAATTTTTAACTCGGAAAAACTATACTTACTTTGAACCAAAAAGACGACTATATATTCTTCTACAGTTTCAACGTATTCGAAACGTAACGAAATAGAAGAGAAGTTGTAACCTAAGAAACTAGATCAGAACCTCTTGATTTGAACAATTGTTACACGCTGACTTATCAGCGATCACTAAGGAATGACAAGACACTTTAAGACTTGTAACTGAGTAAACATTGTTAGTCTCAAAAGTCTTATTTTTAATATTCAGCAAGTCAGTCGAACAGAATCCATTACTTATCAATGATAACACTAACATGTACCGTAACGGTCGCCAGCTTCCACTTTCGATACAAGTTATAAAACCAAATATAAAATAGACATCAGCTCGGAAAGCCAGCTGCCGGTCACCGTCAACAGCAGCTACTACCGACCCTCCATCAGCGCATAGCAACACATTGTGAACGTAATTGCAATTAAAGTGTTGTATTTAATTTGGTATTTGAGCGACACGGGAGACCCCAAAGAGCGGCCACACACACACACACGGGCACACGCGTTGGAAGTGGCGTATTCTCCTGGGCCGGCATGTGTTTTTATCCGGCTATTGGTTTCCGGTTTTTATGACTAAAGCCAACATGTTGTTCAACAACAATAAAGGTAGCGCCATAAAACAAACAACAACAACAAACATGTGTGTGAAAAAGGACGCAGAGGGACACAGTGGAGAAAGAGAGAGAAGAGCAGGAAAAGCGATTCACCAACTTTGATAGTCAACGAAATTGAACCGTGTGGCAAATTCAACAACAATAAGTGTAAAATTAAGTTCATCAGCAGAAGGTGAAATCATAAAAGAAGGCATGCGCATATAAAACGTAGGTATGTATGTATGTATGAGGGCAAATACATGTGTACTAAGTGGAAGCAGAGGTGAGTAAAAGTAAAGAATGCGTGTGATAAATACGTAAACTACAAAAGGTGAAAGTCATTAAAGCGGCGCACAGCAGCAGACGGCGGCAAATGCATGTGCAAATGCATTCAAGGATGAGGTGGCTAACATTAGGGGCGTTCTAATAAAGTTAGGTTTTTTAATGCTCTAATTTTAAGAAAAATGTTGGGTCTAGAAACTGTTTTCAATTAATTTTTCGCCAGGTGGCAACACTATTCCCCTCTTTAATCTAAAAATTAAAATGCTTTCAAATATCTTTTTGTTGCCATAATTCAACACAAGGTTTCAAGGAAACATTTAGTTTATATAATTTTATTCAGGTGGCAACGTCATACACATTTTTTGTAGCACTAATACATTATTAAATAATAATCTTAGAGCATTTACATACTTTATACAAAACATTTTTTTAATTATTAATTTTTTATCAGGTGGCAACACTATTCCCTTAAATCGCAAATTTAATTCCGAAATTTAAAATGCAATAAAATGTCCTTTTATTGTCATAAATTAACACGGTTTAAGGTTTCTAAGAAATCTTTAGTTTATATACATACATATGTAATTTCATTCAGGTGGCAACATCATGCATATTTTTTGTAGTACTAATACATTTATAAATAATAATCTTATAGCATTTTCATACATTCTAGAAAATAGTTATTAAAATATGAAAAAATCTGGCAACGCCTATAGAAATTAAACTTTGCTCAAAGATTTTCAAAATGATTGAAGTTTTGTTTACACACTGGATTAAATTTTTTTAACTTATTTCTTGATTTAAGTTAATTAAAAATTTATTAACAGGTGGCAACTCCAAAAAATTGTTCTGAAGTAAGACTTGTTAAAATACCTTTACTTGGACGCCCAAATTTGTAATGTAAGGAACTTATAAATTTTATAATCAAACAACTTCTTTAAAAACAGGTGGCAACTCCATAAAAGTATTTTAAAGTAAAGCTTGACAAAATACCAATAGTAAGACACCCATAATGCAAAATGTAAATAGCTTCTACAATCAAATAACTTTTTTAAGAACAGGTGGCAACTCCATAAAAATTAATCTAAAGTAAAGCTTGACAAATTACCGCTACTTAGACACCCATATTGCAAAATTTTAATAACTCCTTTGGCAAATACAAAAGTTTCCTTATTTATGGATCTTTTGTTGCTTAAAAGGTCTCAAGTGACACTAGAAGAGTTAAAAAATAATTCAGGTAATCTAGTGATGTGTTACCGTGGTCCAAAAATGTTGAATATTATTCAAAACTGTAAACAAAAAATTTTATGCAATTTTGGACTACCTTAATGATAAACATATGCTTTCATCCTCTCCTCTTTTCTCTCTCTCTCTCTCTCTCTCTCTCTCTCTTACACTCCCTCTGAACCCCCTCCCCTCCCAAATTTAATGGAAACTACCTTAAAGACACATATTTACACATTTATTTTTGCGCTTATGCTGTAAAGCTTCCAGTAGAGCACGACACAGTGAACGATCGTAAAAGCTGGACCATATAACGGCGACAGTAAGAAGAAAAGCACTCAGCTTCTGAGAAGCTTACACCAATACACACAAGACATGTATTGACATATGCACTTTCAATGCATTTACGAGCATTCAGGTGGATGTAGTATAATTTTATGTCTTTCTATTTTCCCCCACTTTTCCGAAGAGTGAATACCGGCAAATTCCGAAAAGGATAACAAAATGCAATAACAACAGCGATAAAAGTACTATTAGCATTGTGCTCGTACAGATTTCGTTTTATAGTCTTAATATATAAAATGCGGAAATAAGGAGCTTGATGGGCCGTGACTTTGGTGACGACGAAGAAAGAGCAACGATATCAGCAAGATTTTCGTTTTTGGAGAATAAATCTTTTCAGTGGAAAAATAATCTTTTGGTTTGTGTGGTCGAGCGGATACCATTGATGAAGAAGCTTTGTTGAGACCGTTAACGAAGACGTAAAATTTTCTAATTGGAGAAAGTCCCATTTCTTTATTAAGATGTTAAATGTAACTACTTCGCGTAGATTTTCTTTGGTTGAGCTAAGAACGGAAAGCAATTGGGGGCCAGAACTCAAAATCACCGATTATTCATATTTTATTATTTTGATGAAGACGAGGACCTAGTTCCAGGTATTCGTCTAAGAATTCTCAAGCTTATTATTTCATCAACAAACGACAAATTTAAATAATTCACGAACAATTTTTGAAAAGGTTTCTTAAAAAACTTAGTTTTTGGCATACATTTCCTGATATTTTACTCAGTAATTTTCCGATAAGTCTCGACTTTGTTCTAAAAATCAAATTCTCACCAAAAACTTCTGGAAAATTCCTTTTAATGCCTTAAGCTGGTTATATTCAGCTAAGTTTGTTTCTGGTTAAATGGTAACCCTGCTCAAAAACATTTCTAAATATAGGACTTACTAAACACTTTCCGGTAGAACCATGTTTCGGTACATTTCATTTTATGACGGGTGGTTTTTAGACGTGTGATTTTTAAGGAGCCGAAACTGTTTTCAAAGTTGGTCTTTTTCTTATAAAGAGACTTCCTTCGGAACAGCGTGCCGATTTATTACCAAAATAATGTTTTAGTTTGCGCGCTGCGTCCAATATTTGGTCAACATATCGATGAGCAGAGTCGATTATTCCAGCAACCATGGACCGGTTCCAAAACGATATGGCTACTGATCCCGATTTTCACAAAAAAAAATATTTTCAGCAATAAAGCTCGCTCTTAGTTAAATGGGTCTCATTTGGAGTGATGACAATCCACAAGCCATTGTTGAGACGCCTTTAAAACCTCTAACTGTGGTTTGGTGTGCTCTATGGATAGAGAAAATCATTGGTCCATATTTCTTCAAAAATGAAGCCGGCCATTATGTTACAGTCAATGAGGAACTCTAATGAGCAGTGTTTAGAGACTAATTAGTGCCTGAATTGGAGGTCTGAAAACCAAATATGTCCACACTTTTAAACCATTTTTTTCCCTGTAAGTGAAAACTCTATTAAAATCTGTAATGAAATTGAACCTAACCTCAAAACGTTCTCATATTTTTGAGTATCACTTACTTACTAGCGGCGACATTGGGCCGTACTTCTTTCGTGACTATCAAGACCGGCACGTTATTGTTAATGGGAATCGCTACCGCTCAATGATAACCGAATATTTTTGACCCAAATTGGAGGATATGGACTTGGACAATATGTGGTTGGCAACAGGAAGTTGCCACAAGCCACACAGCGAATGTCACAATTTTGATTTATTGAAAACCAAGTTTGATGTACGTGTTATCTCACGAAATGACCCAGTCAATTGGCCGACTCGGTCGTGCGATTTGACGCCGTTCGACTATTTCCTGTGGGGCTACGTCAAGTCTATGGTCTGTGCCAACAAGCTAGCGACGATTGATGAACTTCGTATCGTCCGATTTTTACTTGAAAACCGTCGAAAGTAGAACTTATGCAAGCGTGCCGGCGGTGCAAAATAAATCTGGTTTTACACATAATGGCATCGAATGTACTTTTACGGGAATAAAGAATTTCATTGTTATCCCAAACCGGTTTTTTTTACTTAAAACAAACTTTTGTAGCGCTTTTATTGAAAAACGCGTTACAACCATCCACAACTAGGTCTAAAGGTAGCCTATCTATAAAATTGCCAGAGCATAATGCTTAGGACAGTAATAACAGAAGTCTATTACAAAAAAATAGTAACAAAAAATAAGCGAGAAAGTGTGAGTAGCAACAAATATTTACTTAGAGAATTTCACTCATCTGAAGCGCCTTAGTGTATGCATCACTTTTGCAAGCGCTCCGCCTACAATTTTCGCTTTAACACAACATTTGGCGATTTCTTAATATTTTATTGTAAATAATTTAAATATTGACATGCAACAATTTATTTGCATTTGCCGTTAATTTAATATACAGGCGCCGCTGCAGACAAACAAAAGCGCACAAAACACATTTAATTATCAAAATGTGGAAAAATCAACAAGCGCTGATTGTGCCGCCAACACGCTGATGCACACAAATAAGTGTACAAGTGATGTACTATGTGGGTGTGTTGGTAAGCTGTTGGAAAAATTAATATTTGCACATACTCGGTACCCACAGCAATGGCGATTGGCAACAGCGGCAGTAATCATTAAATGAAATTAATTACGGTTTATTCAGCTTTTTTTTGGCAATTCAAAAAAAAAACGGTAATAATAACTAAAAAGTTTAATATTTTTATATCACTCTGCTTGGTAGCATATGTCGCTCATTATTATTATTTTTCAATTTGTTCTTAATGACCGGCAATTATAAATGCTAATGAAGTGCTTTGTGGATATTAACGAAAAAATATATTTCGCAACACTGTTTACTTGCGTTACATAATCATTTTTATTGTATTCTGTCCACGTTGTTGCAATTAGTAGTGAACTACTGCATTTTTTTGAGGGAAAAATTATGACGGCTGCAAATTTAATTTTCTGAACATCGCTGTAATGTTTAAGTGGTTGGGACCATATCAGGTAGAAATAATATTGTTTTCAGTAAAATATTATTAAACTTCAAAGTAACATTCCAAAAAATATTATATATATAACGGGTTTTCCGATAGGGATTAAATGATTTCTAAGTGTCGTTTCGGTTTAAGACAAAAAATTAAAAAAGTGTACGATTGTGACAGAATTTAAAGCCAAAAACGCAATGAATACCAACGATCAACCAGCGTGTTCACCAGATTTGGCTCTGTGTGATTTGGCTCTGTGTGATTTTTTCTTGTTCCCCAAACTTACATTGCTGCTGAGGACCGCAGTTTGTCGATTCCAAGATGTTCTCAAGAATAGGGACTGTCTCAGCTCACAAGGAGGCGATTTTGAGAGAGGATTTGAGCTTGCATCCGTACACTAAAGATCCGTTCTCACTCAAGAACTGAAGCCATTGTAGCACCGTAAACGTCGTGAGTTTGCTGATTTTACCTTGGAACAACTTGAACACGATAACGATTTTTTTAAGAAAACTATTTTCTCCAATGAGGCTCACTTTCATTTGAGTGTTGCGGTAAATAAACAAAGCTGCCTATTTTGGTGTGAAGAAAACACACAAATTATTTATGACAACCATTACATTCACCTAAATTGACAATTTGGTGTAGTTTCTGTCTGTAGGTTTAATGGACCGCTGCGTACTTCTTTCGAAATGAAATTGGAGACACCGTTACTCTAAATGAAGATCGATGAAAACTAAACTTTTATGGACGCAATTGGAAGAAGTTCAACTTGACAACATTTGGTTCCAACAAGACGGGGCTACGTGTCACACAAGACCTGCAATAACCGAATTATTGCGAGAAAAGTTTTGAGATTCCATTACTTGAAGAAATTTTGACGTTGAATAGCCTTCAAGAAGTTGTGATTTATTACCATTAAGCTATTTTTTTTAGATTTTTTGAAGTTATTGGAGTTTAGCAATAAACCAGGCTCTCTTCAAGCTTTCGAATGTGCTTAGCTATATTGAAATATTCACATACAACTTATTTAGTGGGAAAAGTACTCGAAAATTAGGTTCATCGAATTCTTTCCTGCAAAGAAGTCGTCTAGGCCATTTGAATGATATTATATTCAAAATTTAATTGTATCGATTGGACTTTACATCAAATGAAAAACATTTTAACTTCTTTAACGATTAGTGTGTTTTTTTTTAAGAAATCATATCACCCTTATTGGAAAACCCTGTAGATGAATGAACCTCTTATACAACCTTTAAAACAAATTTTTTTTGATTGTGTTTTGAACTTTGCACAATTTCCACAGAAATTCACCTCTCGAGTGCAGTGACTTTAGCTATCCTTTTGTGTTATTACATTTTTTTTAATAACCGAAAAAAACTACAGGTGACGAAATCATAAAAAGTAAAATGAAGTAGTGACTTAGTAATAAAAAAATATGATATGGAAAGCATAGAAAAAATTATACCAAAAAAAAAAATTTTAAACTGAACAAAGGTATTAATGAAACTATCTATAAAATATAAATTTACTAATTTACTCCGCTTTATTGTGTTCGTTCAATGTATGTATTCACTGTTGACAACCCTATTCAAATATGTTTCAGTTAAATTTGTTAAGCGGTTGGCTACACACTCCAAAATTGTAATTCTAATAAAATTTCTAAATTCTAAAATAAATTGTTTTCAATAACAGTTCGGACTCCATTCGAAAAAACTGTAAAATAAATATTTGTTTCACGTTACCGTAGCAGTTGGCAACTCCTCTCAAAAATAGTTCTAAGCCAAATTTCTTATTATTTGTGTTTTTTTTCTTTTATACATATTGCAGTTAAAAACATCCCACAAAGATTCACTAGCGTAAATATTCACTTAATCTAATCTAAATATTCACTTCAAATCAAATTTTCAAGACGCTGGCAACCTCTTTCACCTCTAACTTTAAGAGAAATTTTTCAAACACCTATTCTCGATAGCAAAATAGTAATAATGATTTCATAGAATGGGACCTTGAAATCTCCGCCAAAAGGGTGTGGGTGGAGGATCACGGCCTAACTGTCAACCCGGTGAAAACAGTTATCTGTGTTTTCACAAGAAGGACAAACATTGCACTCCATTCTCCTCTTTAAGAGATAGAACTATTGTACGCTCGAGCTCTGTCAAATATCTCGGAGTTATTCTAGATAAAAAAAATTTGGCTGTAGGAAACATGCTGAGAACAAGACTTCCAAAGTCCTTCGAGTTTGGAAATCATGCAGAAGAGCCATTGTCCCAAAGAGAGGTTTAGACAAGTTCACTCAAGTGGCATTATCGAAAAATTTCATATTAACAGGTTGAAACAGGTACAACGGGCCTGTTTGCTAAGGATTACGGGCAATGAAAACTACATCAACTACTGGAGGTTATTCTTGACTCCGTCCGATACATATACAAGTGAAGTATAAGACAATGCTTACGACCAGCTGGCATAATCCGTTCCCACGACAGTCGAATCTAAGTAACCAGTACAACCCGAATTTTTATTCGACCAAGGACTGTCAACTCGAAAGATTTCTGCCGCTACAACAACAACCAGCCGGCTCAAGGTTTTAGGTCATTGGAGTCAGACTCAGCGTCACTATGGGAATGGTATCTTACTCGACCGTGTTAATAAGGCTTAATAACCACCAATTTAATAAAATTATAAAAATACTTTTAATGTTTTAGGCATTCGGAAACTCTCTTCAAAAGTGTTTTTCACTGAAGCTTTCTTAATCGCTTTCCACCTTGACATTTAATGTTTTGATTATTTATATTTCTTCGCCTTTTCTTACTTCAAACTTTAAGCAGCTGGCAACTTTCTAACTTTTATTTTGTCTGACTTCAACTAACTTATTAAATTTATTGCTTATCGCTTCTGTCTAGCCAAGCATTATTTGCGTTTTTTGGAAATTTATAAAATAAATAATAAATGAATTTATGGCAAAGTTCTGTGGGTTAAAGGCGACATTGTGCAACATAATATTTTTGTCGGAAAGTGTTGTAGATAAAAATTTCAAAAATATGCGCACAATGAGGCTTTGAAATTAATAGTTTCATTATATTTATGATGACATATTCATATTGTCTTTACGTGTCACAAACAAAGGTTAAAATTTTGTTGTTTATTAGAGGTCAAAATGTTAAAATGTACATATTTTAAAGTTGAAACGTTGACTTTTTAGTTTAATAATTTCATTTCATAAAGTTTGCGTTATTATATTTTCGAATATTATTAAAAGCGAGATTTGGTTGTAATGTTTCGAGTGCAAGAAACATATTTTATGCTTAAAAATACAAATGTTTCTTTCAAAATCTTACTGAGAGTATTTTTTCAACGTTGGAACAATCTAGATTATAACTCCACACAACATTCGAAAAATGATATGATACAGAAAATAGAGAGCGAAAAAGCGTGTTTTGTGATAAAACAGAAGCAAATAGAGGACAATAAATCATGTTCTTATTATAATCTAATAAAAAAAATTCTAAAAGCTGATGCTGAGTAGACGATCCATCAAAACAACTAACTGACTACATAGCATATCTCAAAGATAATTTTCAAACTATTTGCTAAGTGGTGAAAGGTGACGAAAATGTCTCATATAACAAGTTTAGCATCAAGATTGGGTCGCCTGTTACTTATAATTTAATCCGATACCATGAACATAACGCTTTTGCTTAAAAATGAATGGCCTAGTTCGAAACAAAGAGAAATCGGTACAGAACTGAGCTATATTATTTGTAGAGCCGACGAACTCGTACAATTAGTTAAATGTTGGGTCACTTAATAAGTAATTCCATTTCATCTAAACACGGTTTTTGAATTCGATTTTGTTCCAATCCCTTTTCATATCTTCCAGGCACGTTATTGATATACGCTCCCAAAATATTCGAACCCTACAAGCAAAAAACTGGTCCACGTGATTTTTGATGTCCTGATTTGAGTTGCAGCTTCTTCCATCCCAAAGTTTTTTCAGAGACCGGAACAAGTAATAGCCCGAAGTTGCCAAAACAGAAGAAAATAGTGGGTATGACAACAAATCCATTGAAGCTGCAAAAGCTTTTGGCGAGCAATCAAACTTGTATGATGTCTTTCTGTGCAAACCAGTTTTGGCACGTTCACTGTTCCAAAACACGTTCACAATAAAGACGCTCTAAAACACAATGACCTGGCACAGGTTTCAGGGATTTCAATAGTCTCATAGAAGTATGTATGTCTAATATTGTCTTAAGTACTTATTTGCTACCTCAATAAAACTCTAATTGCACTGAACCTTGCTGCTTTTTAACTCTCACTCAGCGGTTGAGACATAAGGTGAGCAAACACTTGACTTGCTGTGACCCTGAAAAGAAACTAGTAACCTCAACAAATTTGAGAGTCATAAAAAACGCACGAACAAGAGTTATGAGTTAAAGTAAACATGCTTACACTGTCATTAGATGTCTTCTTTTATGGGCCTTAGAATACCTGTAGCCAAACAAAAAAAAAACTGAGAGAAGAAATTCCGCACGAAAATTCCATTAACAACAATTTCAGCGTACAATTCGCGTTCCACTCGCTCAGTCTGACGTTGTCAACACTCGCGTATATAACTGTTGCACAGGCACAAAGGCGCATCCGCCTTCCTAAAACAACGGTACGACACCCAAACTGCTATTGACAGCCGAAGCAATGGCAGATTTTCGTTAATTTTCCCAAACCAGCGCAGTTGTGATGGCATAATTTGAATATTTCGCGCGCTTTTGAAAAGCCAAAACACCGACAGACGGCATGTCAAAATGACAGCGCTTTGGTTGGTTGGATGGATGGATGAGTACGAGCAGGTCTGCCACTATGTGTTTCAGTGTGCGGGTGACGTGCCGCCGCTTTAGGACGCTGACAAAGACGCATTCAAGTGGTTGGAATATTTGCGGTCTTTTGCGCTTTGATTTTTCCCCTTTTTTGCTGTTAGCACATACATACAAGCATTCCAGCGTTAGTTGCTTCGTACAACGCTTGCCGGTGCTTTTTTTTTTTTTTGTAAGTAGCTTCTCGCTAGTTGTACATACATACATATGTAAAGAAGGCGACCACAGCGCCGGTTAAAGGATTGCGCAGTAGAATGCCAAAGATTTTGACAAGCAAAAAAGGGCGATATTATCTCGGCTGTCAGGTGTATGCTGTGCGTCGGGCTGATTTGTGCTAACGAAACGACAGGTGGTTGCTTTGGTGGTCGTGTGCCTTTCGACCCCATCACTTTGAGTGGTTCAGCGATTTCTTGACTTCTGAATACATTGAAGTGGGTTAAGCAAATAAATTTCGCTGCTTTATTGGATTTCTCAATGTCGTGACTGTCAGCATGTTTTGCTGACACCTATCTGATTTACATTTTGGTTTTATTTAGTTTGAAAGATGGCACATATTCAGCTGGATAATCGGAATATAATTATATAATATTTTTTGCTTGTGGAATAATAAGTTTTGAAAAATTAATATGTTATTACTGAAAAGATATTTTTAAAGGCAAATCACAGTATTGAGTTCACTGAGACGCACTTAGACCGCTTACCACAACTGATCTCTCAAAATCCGCATCAACGGAAAAAATAGTCGATTGTAAATGAGATTGGATTCAGTTAAAGAACCTTACTTAGGAGCGTATGAATAAGGCTCCTAGGCAATGGAAAGAATGAGTGGCAGCTATTCTACTTTGCATCACCCGTCAGCCACTTTGGGCAAGTTTAATCCAAAGTCTTACCCGACGTCTTTCAAAATGTCATGACGGCTTTGAATGGCAACTTTTGGAATATAATTGAGTTTAGTTTTACTTCGTCGTTAGATAGTATGATAAAGCTTGGAGGTAGTGAAGAGGTTTAAGGTTAATCCGGATTAACTGCGCACTTAATCAGATCCAAATTTATAGGTGACAGATGGGAGATATGCGAGTTAGAAACACTCGCGAACAGCTGATTGTCATTTTTATAATATTTTCTATGAAAATGGATAGAAGATAAACATTGCGGTTGTTAGCCGACCAATATTTACAAAACCATTTCATGTTACAAAAACATATCAACACTTTATTTTTAAAATTGCATCATAACATAAAACTTCTTTTTTTATTATTGAAAATTTGAAAAACAGCTGTCAGTGTTGCTTGTTTTTCATTCACAAAAGATTAAAATTGGTCATTTGTAACAATGCTGCCAGCGAAAATGCAGCTAACTCTCTAAAATTTTGAGGATTAAGTGGGAGTTAACAAAGAGTCATTTTCACTAACTCCTGAATTGATCCGGATTAAGTTAATACGGATTAACGCTGCAGCGTGTCAATGCTATAAGCCGGTTTTAAACCTTTAAATAACCTTTCACCCACCTTTGAAGAATCGTGGTGATCCGTAGTTATATGAAATGCAGTAATGAAACATATGATCCGCAACTGTATTTAATCAAGTTATGAAACATTAAGACAATATAATATCTAACTATATTATACGGATTTTCTTTGTTACCCAACAACAAATTAAAATAACATAGTGTTATTTCTTATTGACTTGCAACCAATTTTTATTTCTTCACATCCGACAATCGAGAATGTCTCCCGTAAATAGGAAACCCCAAAAGGATGATACGACTATATTAACACGATTATTGAGAACTTCTTTACTGGAAATGATGATGACGGTAGAAAACTACTTTTGAATCTATATACTATATAATGGATATTTTAGGATACTAACCCCAATCTACCCATTAGTTTGGGGTTATTTTCAGCAAGTACACAGTACGGTCACATATAAATTAGTGTCGGTACAGAGAGAATATATTGTGGGGTTTAAATAATGTAAGACTCAATTTCTTATTTCAACTAACTAAATAAGGTCTTTCATATGCAGGTATGTGGGTTAGCGTTTAGATCGCCAGTGCCGGTAGTACGGAAAAATCATTGCTCAACAGTTTTTTGAGGATTAAGGTTCAGCTATAAAGCATTCACATAACAGAGGAATTGAAACGTATTCCAAAACCCCCGGAACATTCAACGAATACGTCGAATCTTTCAATAAAAGACGGGACTGATCTTCGATATTTTAAGCTATATTTAAAAATAGGTTGGAAACTCGTGATCATTCACACTAAAAAAACTTAGGATAGATTAGATTAGATGGCTGATCAAAGATCGCACGTGAACTACTATATCTAGTCCTTTGTGAAGCCATAGAAAAAAATAACTTCTGTATACGAACTTATAAATTAAGAAAACGCTTAGTCGCCAATACAAATTTGCACAGGCGTTTAATTTCCTTTCCCGCCAGTTCGGTGGGATATCTGAAGGTATGCGCTCCCAAGGATTAGGACTTGACCAGAGAAACCAGGGAGAGGCTAAACTTACTAAAGGCATAGAGATCACTTGATCTCTTGCAATCGATATTGGGTTAAAAGGCTTTTGTGACAGCGCATGCACCGATGGTGACCGAGCGCTGGCCAAGCTTTCGCGAAACTATCAAGTAGTAGAACAAAAGAGGATACGGAAGCATCGACCCGCTCCCATTCTACAGATAGCGGTTCTAGGGTGCCTTTTCTTACTAGCTCATCAGCTTTACAGTTTCCTGCGATTCCGCTGTGGTCTGGCACCCATACCAGATTTATCACAAAGACACTCGATGCTATTGACAGCGAGGCTAGGCACTCTTTAACCAGCCCTGAACGCACTGTTAATGAGTTCAAACTTGGTTCAAGGGAAGTATAGACGCGGAATTTATTGTAAATCGTAAATCTGCTAATTTATTAAAAAGAGCTTCACTAATGAGACTAAAAACACTGCAAAAATTTGTATCACAGAAGAAATAGAATCGTTACTTTTTTCCTCTAGCTGTACCCTTTACAAAAACACCGAAATATATTTCTGTAATAAAGCAAGTGCAAACGAAAAATGTGGCATCGTAAAATCGCGCCAAAGCAGAACGAGAACACCCCACAAATACGCAACAAGCATGCAAGCATTGATTGCAGAAATTACGAAGAAGCGCGCCAACAAAATAGAAGAAATAAAAGATTTTAATGTGCAGCGGAGGACTGTGGCGCGAATGGTTGTTGTTGCAATCGCGCAGGTTTCAAGCATTTTAACAGCAGTACAACAGGAAACCCAGAAACGCGCAATGGAATGCGATTTGTTGACGGCACTTGCAGCAAGCGGTGTCGGCGTGATGTGGCAGCCACTAATAGCGACAACAAAAGCTTTCAATTAAAGGCGGGAAGTCGTTGAAACCATTCAATTGTTTTGGGTTTAGGTGCCGCAAGCGCATATGTATAGCACCCACAACAGACTGGCTGTCCAAATGAACTTTTCTAGATGCGCGGAGAAGCCCGCCGAAACCGTTGAGCGTTGCAACGTTGACGAAATTGTGAGCAACAGATGCTAAGGCAACTTTCCCAGCCAAATTATGGGATGGACAGCAAGTTATAATAAGAGATAATGTGCCCTTACGAGCTTGGAATGAAAGCCACTTCGAAACTGTAGATCGTAATTCTGCCATCAAGCCGTGATGCTGTTTTGATCTTGAGATTTATTAAATTAAATTTTTACATGTAGATTTCCAGCCGCAGCTCTGTCTTAACAACTTTAGTCTCTATATACCTGACTTTGTACTATTTTCTTACTACTGTCTTGAATTCTCACCGTGTTTATTTACGACCATCTTTTATTGCCTACCCTATTCTCTAGAATTCTAACCTTATTCATCTACGACCAGCCTTTATTGCTTACACTCACAAATCCTCCGCACTCACTCTCTCCCTCTCTTATTCTCAAACGCTCTATAACGGCACATGAATGAGCGGCAAAATGAATGAATGAATGCAGGAAGTTTTATGGAGTTTTAATTAATTTCCTTCTTTACAAAAAGCCAAAAGAAAACAGTAAAATGAGGCAACTTGTGCTAAGTAAATGAAATAAGCACTCACACTCGCGTAAGGCAATAATTTTCATGCCCTTCGTGTTGCTGCACGCTCTCTATCTCTCTTTCTGCTTCGCTCTTCTGCGCTCTTCACAATCTGTGCGCTAATTCGCGCAGTTAAGCAGCAAAAACTGCGTGCGTGGGTGCGTCTGGAAGAAGGTCAAAGGAAATTGCTGCCAACTTCTGTTAATAGAAAACTTAAAAGTGAGGTGTATATGAAAGGGAGAGCGCAGTTGTTGTTTGTGTTTATCATGCGAGCAGCAGAGTCATTCGTTACCATAGTGTAGCGATTAAATATTTAACGAGTTTGTATAAAATGTTGCTTCTTGTTGGAAGGAAGGCAACTTAAGGAAGACTTTTTGTTAAGTAGATGGAATTTGATTGGCATGAGACTTCACCATACTATAAAGACTTGCCTACAATTATTTGAATGGAATGTGGACGCCTGAGGAATTAAACAACAGAAATTGCGATAATAACTGAGGGCTTCTAATCTATCTAAAAATAAACAGGGCCCACAGAGGTAATGCTCGAAAATTCTACCAAAAGATGCGGCGACTAACAGAAGTATTTAAGACCGGAACATGCATGATCTAGTGACTAGTGCCCAGACCATATTGAAATTATGTAGGGAACACTTCTTCAACCTGCTGAACGGCAGTGAAAGCATAACACCAGGAGATGGTTAACCTGGTTCCCCAGTCAATGGCGATGGCGCAGACTTTTCACTGCCCGAAAATGAAGAAGTTCGAATAACAATTACCCGTCTGGAGAAAAACGAAGAGGCGGGGGCCGATGGATTGAAGATCAAGCTATTTAAATACGATGTTGAAGAACTGATAAGGAGCATGCATCAGCATCTTTACAAAATATGGTCGGACGAACGTATGCCCGACGATTGGAATTTAAGTGTGCTCTGCCCAATCCATAAAAAAGAAGACCCAACAATCTGCGCCAACTACCGTCAGATAAACCTCTTTTACATCGCATATAAGGTTCTATTGAGCGCATTGTGTGAAGGATTAAAACCTACCGTCAACAAACTGTTTGAAACTTTTCAGTGTGGCTTTAGGCCCAGAAAATCAACAACTGATCACATATTCATTATGTAAGATCCGTAAAAAGACGATCGACACACACCACCTCCTCGTCGATTTTAAAGCTGCTTTTGACAGCAGGAAAAAGAGCCACCTTTATGCTGCTATGTCTGAATTTGGTATCCCCGCAAAACTAATACGGATGTCGGAAGCTGACTTTGAGCAATACCAAACTCCGTCAGCATCAGCTAGGACTTCTCCGCCCCGTTCGATACCAAATGAGGTTTCAGACAAGGCGACTCCCTATCGTGCGACTTCTTCAATCTGCTGCTGGCGAAAATAATTCGAGCTGCAGAAGTTAATCGAGCAGGTGCGATCTTCTATAAGAGTGTACAGCTGCTGGCGTATGCCGATGATATTGATATCATTGGCCTCAACACCCGCACCGTTAGTTCTGCTTTCTCCAGGTTAGACAAAGAAGCGAGGCAAATACGTCTAGTAGTAAACAAGGGCAAGACGAAATATCTCTTGTCATCAAACAAACAGTCGTCGCACTCGCGACTTGCCTCCCACGTCACTGCTGACAGTCATAACTTCGAAGTCGTAGATAATTTCGACTACCTTGGAACCAGCATTAACACCCAAAGCAGAATAATTCTTGCCCAACAGGTGCTACTTCGATCTGAGTAGGCCATTGAGAAGTAAAGTCCTCTCTCGACGAACATAGAGCAAATTCTACAAGTCACTCATCATCCCCGTTCTGCTACATGCTGCGTTACGAGTTTTCGAAAGAAAGGTTCCACGGAAGATTACACTAAAACTACCACGTTCTCAGGTACAGTTATATAACGAGTCATTTATTACATCGCATTTAATTTATTCTTAAGTAGTATTATGTATTAACTAGCAAAGCATACAAACAAATCTCAAAAGACTTTCATTTTATTTGAAAGGTACCCAAAGAGTGTAGTGTTTGCATTTATTTCAATTAAAATTTTCTCGACGAAATGGCATAGCAACTGCATTGTAGGTGGGAAGAGAAGAAGTTTCAATTTGCGTGAGCGTAGAAAATTAATTGTATCGATTTACCTTCGCGACAACGCGCAATAATTTACCACACTTAACTCAGAGTCGTAAGTCGAGGCTAATTAAATGGCATTTAGTTGGTGGTGTGTGTGTGTGCGTGGAAATTAGTTTGTATATCTTATTTATACTACTGAGATCAAATTGAAAGGTGAACTTTTAATTTATACTTCGCATGTTTTTCGACTCGGAAATTTTTTTTTCTGTAAGTTGGTAGTACTGTACTAAATTTTACGTCAAAATATTCTTTAATATTTGAGATACGCTTGGGATAAGAGATGTTTAATGAATCTCTCGGGCATTCAATTAACGTTGAAAAACCGGTAACAAGAGAAGGGAGCTCATAGTTTGAACTGCTTTTCTCAATATTACCACAATTGTTTTTCAGATATACATAGATACAAGTATTGTGGATTGTTAGTTTGCACCGTACATCCTATCAGTTCCTTCGAACAACTAGTATAGTTTGTTCAAATCGTTACTCCCCAAAGCGAAGTCAGCTAATATAATGGGTTGTCAAAAAAGTCTTGCGGTATTTTTATTGAATTTTTTTTAATTGAAATTGAAATGAATTTTTGATGACTTATGCCCAGCTCTTGACCGATGCTACAGCTGCTACTATGCCGGTCTCTTTCGACCAATTCAGCGATTTTATCGCAATTTTCGACGACAAGCCTTCGGAGCGTGGCGCATCTTCGACCACCTCTACACCAGAACGAAAACGTTGAAACCATCGTTGTGCGGTGGAAATGGAAACTGTATCGGGTCCATAAACTGCACAAATTTTATTGGCGGCTTGAGATGCATTTTTGCCTTTATCGTAGTAGTACTGTAAAATATGCCGTATTTTCTCTTTATTTTGCTCCATGTTTGCGACGCTTTAACTCACGAACGACTTAAAAGAAACGACAATCAATCAAACACGTGTTAGCGTGAAATGAGCTTTCCAAAAAGGTATATCATGACCCGATGCGACGAATAAAACTAGAACTACGCGCTTTCAGCGCCAACTAGCGAAAATACCGCAGGACTTTTTTGACAACCTAATACTATGTGTTACTCTATGTACATATTTGGTGAAAAAAAATTGCAGAATGACATTGAGCACAACCAAAATTGGGAAGAACTTCTCCGAGCCGTTACATATCGGACGAAGCTTTAGACAGGGTGATTCGCTGTTGTGCTCCTTCTTTAATATAGTACTAGAAAAGGTAATACGTGTCGCTAATTTGTACAGCAGTGACACTGTCTGCTCTAATGCTACTGAAGAACGCAGGTGATATTGACGTTGTCGGTCTTAACACAGCCTTCTCCAGCCTAAAACAAGAGCGAAAGAGATGGGTATTGTGCTAAACGAGACAAGAAAAAGTACCGGGAGGCGAATGTTAGGGATTTTGCATATCTCGGAACCAGCATTAATTCAGGAAATAATCTAACCCTGGAGATCAGGAGCTACTTTGGGATCGGTAGGCATTTGAGAAGCAAATCCCTCTCTCCACGAACAAAAATTACGCTTTATAAGTTTCTTATTATTCCCGTCCAAAAATGAGAAAGCACTTAGAGCATTCGTCCTCCGCAAGATCTATGAAAACTAGAAACTAGGCGCCCACACATGCAATGGAAGGACTTAGTGCATAACGATATATCTGCACTTGAGATATACTACTGGCACGACCTCACAAAGTATGGAGGTAACCTGCGAATTTTGTGTTCTCGGCTCGGACAAACCACAGTTAGAAAGTCAAAGAAGAAGATTTAGTGGACACGCAGAAGAACTCTTGCCAACAGGTACTTCTTCGGACTGAGTACCCAATTGAGAAGTAAAGTCCTCTCCTCAGCAACAAAGACCAAACTCTATAAGTCGCTCTTCATCCCCGTCCTGATACATGGTGCAGAGGCATAGAGACGATGACAACATCTGATGAGTCGGCGTTAGCAGTTTTCGAGAGAGAAAGGTTCTGTGGAGATGTATGGTCCGATGGAACAATGAGCCGAACGAGATATACGACGGCATTCACATAGTTTAGCTGAAAGTATTCGACGAAGTACCCGCCTACGCTAGTTAGGTCATGTCGTCCAAATGGATGAAAACAGTCTAGCTCTGAAAGTATTCGACGAAGTATCCGCTGTGAAAGCAGAGAAAAAGGAAGACCTCCACTCAGTTGGAAAGACAAGGTGGAGAAGGACCTGGCTACACTTAGAGTATCCAATTGGTGCTAAACAGCAAAAAGGAATAGCGATTGGCGCGATCTTATAAATTCGGTTATAACCGCGAAAGTGACTCCGGAAAAATACAACTCCTAGACATACCCTTTGTACAAAACCTTCTACTTGCTTACTTTAAGAAATAGTAAAGGCAAAATTCGAGCTGCAATGCCTCACTTTCCGCTACTGCTGCAAACACTTAAAGCTGGTCTAACGGTTTCCAATTGATTAATTTTATGTTATTCACTTTCGTGACCACTGGTCACACCAAGATCATTTATTTTTCCTTGTCACGTTTTTTTTTGTTGGATTTTTGTGTATTCCACCTTTTTCTCTAACGCACACAGGCGAAGTAACCACCAAACCTCAACAATAATTTGGCAATAAAAAGTGAACACTCAACCCCAAGTGCTTACATAAGTGTGTATATAAGTACACATACACACATCCACTCAAGCATGTTAGTGTTGGCAATACTTGCAAACAGCCGATGTAAGTAGTGGTCATTTGTGTGTGGAATTTCTATTAGCTCCTCCTTTATTACATGGCAAATGATTATTCGAGTGGCTGAATGGCTCGCTGGCATACAAAGTGTGCGTATTGTGCAAAACAAAGACAACAACAGCAACAATGATCAATGAGGAGTGTATTAAATGGGCGCTGTCACGTGGTCACGAAGAATGCGCCTCTCTCCGCCGCTGCTTTTAGTCGATAATTTTTGTTAATGTAGCAGAAAATAGTAGCTGGCACCCTTTCTGCCGCCTCTCGCCTCACGCCTACAACCGCCGGCATATTTTCGCAACTGCTTGCTTACAATTACAACATTATATATTTAAAGGTGTTTGTATGTGTTTGTGTGTGGTTTTTGAGACAAACCGAATCCTTAACGTTCTACGACCTGTCAACCGTCTGTCAGCTGACCCATGCTTCGCCTGCAACATCATTGAGCGCGGTCAAATGAGTTGATTTATTTTGAGGTTATTTTGCAAATAACGGTAACTGCTGTTGTAAATAGTGAATGACGTAGGTTTCTGGTGCTCAGTAATCGCAGCTGGTCTCACACATACTACCTTTATGGACTGCTGTCAGGAAAAACATTAAGCGCGCTTTGTTTTAGTATTTGTCTCAGGCGCCTTTCCAGAAGGATTGGCAGCATTCCAAAGAGGTTAAATATCCTTGATATATGTCGGAGAGTGACGAGTTATCAAACAAGTATAAAAGATAGCACTTGCTACTCCAAACCCTAGTTTAAACCGGACCCAGATACAACTTAAAACTATTATTATTTATCACCCAAAACAATACCCAGAATGTTCACTGTTACGAGGGCTGCTATATATATTCTGGCCTAGGGCAACACTAAGTGTTGCCAGGTGCAATCTGACATTTCCATTGGAAAGTATGACATTTTTTAGCATAACATCACTCAGAACGTTTTGTCATTTAATAGTGAATTGTTTTATTTACAGGGAATTAAAAAATTCATCTCGGCCAAAAAATGGAATTAACTCGTGCACATTTTCGTGCGATCATTTTTCACAACTTTCGACGTGGATTATCACGACAAGAGTGCATCGATGAACTAAAATCTTTGTATGGCTTTGAAGCACCATCCTATAGTACTGTGAAAAACTGGTACAACAAATTCAATCGTGGCCGACGCTCGCTCAAAGACGAATTCCGTGAAGGTCGTCCAAAAACAGCCGTTGTGCCAGAAAACATCGATGCCGTACGTGAACTGATAATGCAAGACCGTCATGTAACATACCTTCAGATAGAGGCATGCCTATGCATTTCTCCCACCAGCATACATTCGATATTGCATGAACACCTCACCGTAAAAAAGGTTTGTTCTCGTTGGATCCCGCACAATTCGATAATCGCTCAAAAAAAGGCTCGTGTGGATTGGTATAAAGAAATGCTGAAAAAATACGATCGCGGTGCTTCAAAAGACGTTTATAAGATCGTCACAAGTGACGAATCATGGATCTATGCGTATGAGCCCGAAACAAAACAGCGATCGACAAAAAAAAAAAATAAAAAAAAAATAAAAATTAAAATAAAACCATTTTCGTTGATAAATATGCCTATTTACATTATTAGGCCAGAAATATATATAGCAACCTACGTGTAACCATTACAAGAGATCTAACCGCTATTTCTACCAATTATTGTTTTTAGCCTAGACATAATTTTTATAAGAGCAGAAAAATTTGGTATTTTGAGCTTCACTTACAATTTAAGTGTAATCCGTTTTAAAGAATCGGCCTTCTAAGGAAGGAAGTCAGAACTACTTTTCGATAATGGATGCAGGAAACGGTTAGAAAAAATAAGAAGTATAGAATATTCGAAAGAACTAAGTAAGTCTTCGTCAAAATTGGATGTTATGTGAATCACTCAATCTCAAGCCAATCGATCAGGGATACATTCGGTAATAGAATTGATTGTTTGTCTGTGAAATATGTCAAGCATCTATTTATAAGACAGTAATGGGTAGCTGTGGATTACAGAAAATGTGCCGAATTAAAGATAAAAAGGAAGCTCAAATCACGATATAATTGTACATAAAGCGGTTGGTGAAATACTAAGGAGAGCCTGGAGCCTCGATTTTGAGACCGTCTCCAGCACTAAAAACTATTCTCAATGGAATGATACAGCTATACTTGAAAAGTAAAAGTTATTAATCAATAGCGGATACACCAGAATATTACACAAATATATCCGAATTTAATACGGATGTGTAAACTGACGTTGAGCAATACCAAAAGCTCCGTCAGGATAGGGAAAGACATCTCCGAGCCGTTCTATATCAAACGAGGTTTCAGACAAGGCGACACATTATCGCGCGACTTCTTCAATCTACTGCTGGAGAAAATAATTCGAGCTGCAGAACTTAATCCGCTTTCTCCAGACTGGATAAAGAAGAACAAAAAATGGGTCTGTTAGTGAATGAGGGCAAAACGAAATATCTCCTGTCATGAAACAAAAAGTCGTCGCACTCGCGACTTGGCTTCCACGTCACTATTAATAGTCATAACTTCGAAGTCGTATCTCGGAACTAGAATTAACACCAAAAACAACGTCAGGTTCGAAATCCAAAGCAAAATAAATCTTGCCAATAGCTGCTACTTCGGACTGAGTAGGCAATTGAGAAATAAAGGCCTCTCTCTACGAACAAAGACCAAACTCTTCAAGTCACCTATAATCCCCGTCCTGCTGTATGGTGCAGAGGCATGGACGATGACAACATCTGATGAGTCGGCGTTACGAGTTTTCGAGAAAAAAGTTCCGCGAAAATTTTTGTCTTTTTACGCAACGGGGAATACCGCAGTAGAGGGAACGATGAGCTGTGCGAAACATACTAGGTCATGTCGTCCGAATGGATGAAAACACTCCAACTCTGAGAGTATTCGACGCAATACCCGCAGGGAGAAACAAAGAAAGAGGAAGACCTCCGCTGTGTTGGAAAGAGAAGGCTATACTTGGAGTCCCCAGAACGACAGGCGCGCTGTTGTAAACTCGGTTATAAACGAGTAAGAGGAGTTTACGCCAATAAAGAGGAAGATATTCAAATATTAGACCGCAGACCGGAAAATTATCGACGAAAACGTAAAACTAAACGATTATTAACAATGTATATAAAAAACACACACTGTTCTTCAAAGAGCCAGCCGAAATGAATATTCGTATTTGCTGGAGTTATTTTCATACATAATGCTTTCTCGATTCCTCTCTACTATATAGTTATTTCTAATTATCTTGGAAGGGGAGGAATATGCTACCTCTACCTGTTTCGACGGTTCCTAAAATGGACAGCGGAGTAGGGATAGCGGTATACTGGTAGCTTCCTAGCATTATTTTTTTGAAGTATGAAACGGAATAGTAGGATTATAAAGTCCTACGATAATGCTTCACACTGGCGCATCCAGCGCTAACTGAGCCCATGATGTCAGTATTCCTACCTACCTACCTAGGTACATTGAGTTTAATGATAATAAATGCATTTTCATTGTTCGAAAGTTTCTTAACCCGCGTCCTCTACATGCAAATCGGACCTTAACTTGGTAAAGTCTTGAGATCTTATGGCTCAGGTATCAAGTAGCTCTTTTAATTACTTAATCTCGACGATGTTGAAGTGCCTTTGGGTCTGAGTTTTTCTCTTTGGCGTCGTACTTAGCCTGTTTCAAAGGCCCAAATTGGCTGAATCGTAGTAAAACTAGAGATTATTAGGTTAGGAGCTCAACATACGCTAGAAATAAGCGAAAAGTTAGTACCAGTTAAGGGTCTTTAATGCTCAATAATTCGAAGAAATCCAAAAAATAGGATTATAAGCTGAATACTTAAGAATTTATTCCTTCACTATTTCTCCACCGTTAACCAAATCAAGTGAAATGAGTAAGAAATATCGCTGCGTAGGCATGCTTATCGAGATGGTTCGGTACGGAAATTAAATGTAAGAAAATGCAATAATAACAGTAATAAAAATGTCAATGCCAATAATAAATATGAATAACGGTAATGACCAGCTGTAAACGGCAAATCGATAAGAATCCTGCCATGCATATATGAAGTCACCATACAAATGTACATATGTACATATACATATATATCAATATTCTTATGTGCTTACAAAGCGACAGTATAAGAAAGCCACAGCAACAACAAATTTATCACGATTGAGTGTGTGTGTTCTTAAGACCCCAGCGCCGTGGCTTAACCGTGTCACAATGCCACAACGGCTGACTAACATTCATTTACCCTTCAGGCGAAGCGAAAAATGCTAAATCCTTACACAATCCTGTTGCTAATGCCCGCCGTAAACACACGTAAAGGCAAGTGGACCCACGCCCACGTGACACGCGATGGCAGAGAAAATGCCAACTGTGCTGTTTGTAGCACAGAAGAATACAAACAAAATGTGGCATTGTATAAATATACATACATACATACACATATAAACACACATACAGTTGTAGACGTGAGCTTCCTGCGTTTGTGGAACTTCAAAGATTTGTTAATGATTTGGGCAGGATTTTCTTTTATTGTTGTTGCTGTTATTGCACTTTGTAGATTGTCCCAAAAGCGGCAAATAAAAATGAAAGCTAAGCTGTCAAATTGTCGCTGTATTTAGGCTTACACATGGGTTCAGATTTACCCGCACAACAACCGAGTTGTCGAGAAAACAAATAAAAGAAAACGCAAAGAAGACAAAAGTAAAGCCAGAATAAACGCTTGCAACAAATGTCCTAAGCCGCAAAACACGCTGACCGTACAATTATAACCGGATAAGAGATAACCCATTTAAGGGGATAAATACAATTGCAGTAAAACTTTTTTTGACAAACAGAAAAAAGTTGGCAAACAAAATCAGACACATCTAACAGTTGTATTCGAAAGTGAAAGAAAAGAAAGAAGATAACTGATAAGACAAGGTCTTGCTTTGTGGCTTCTTTTCGGTAGAGCAAAGCTCTTCCACACTGTGCACTTCAAAGCTACAAGATTTATTACGGTGTCTACTCACTTTGCTGAGATTCACATTTTATTAACTCTAATGCGGTGTTCGCACTTACCTGAAAGGAGAAAGAAGAAGAGAAGTTAGTAAATTATATTGGAATATGTATGTATGTAAGGAGAAATATTTAGAATTATTAACATTCATAATTTTTCAATAATCCAAATGCAATCTAGAAATATTCCAAATGAAGTACGAAGACTTATGCCCAATTCTCAAAATGTAGTACCCTGGGTTGAGCGACTCATTTTTTTCTCTATAAAATTGTGTAAGCGGGAAATGTCCTACGGACCATTCTGAACAAATTTTCCAAAGTTCTAAAGCGAAATTTATCTTTTAGAGATTATAAAAATGTATTTGTCAGTGTTTGTGATATATATTTTATACCAATAAATAACAAATAAAAGTTTTACTTGCCTGACAAAAGTGAAAACGCGTTTAAAATTATCAAGCAGCAATAATTATAACTCTTGTTTGTTTTTTATATAAACAATCTTCAAATAGATGAGCATTAACGCCTCCTTTAATTATAAAGCGAAACAATGTCGGAAGTAAAAAAGAAGAGGGCAATACTGTGCGGAATATATTAAATTCAATTTTGTTCCTTTAATCTTTAGGTGTGCGTATTTGATCGATCACGCCTGAATGTAGGCAAGACTTTATTTATCAGTTATTTCTTAGCAAAGTCACACACCTAAGCGCAAAGAGGATCTGGAAATATGTGAATTATTTCTTCATGAATACTCTTTTAATAGAGTTCGAGTTATGGAGCACTTCGAATTTTAAAAGTTTGAGTTGTAGAAGTTGAACTGTATATATTTTTAAGAAATAGAAAAAGTATCATACTAATATAAAACTGCTATTTATTATTTAAAGATAAAATTTAATGATTTTGACGATTGGAATTTAAGTGTGCTCTGTCCAAAAAGGAAGACCCAACAATCTGCGCTAACTACCGTAGGATAAGCCTCCTTAACATCACGTAAAATACATATAAGGCTCTATCGAGAGCGTCTTGTGTGAAAGATTACAGTCCACCCTTAACAAACTGATTGGACCTTATCAGTGTAGCTTCAGGCCTGTAAAATTAACAACTGACCAGATATTCACCACGCGCCAAATCTTGGAAAAGAGCCGTGAAAAAATTAAAAAGCTCCGTCAGGATCGGGAAGGACTTCTCTGAGGCGTACCAATCGAGATTTCAGACAAGACGACTCCCTATCGTGCGACTTCTTCAAACTACTGCTGGAGAAAATAATTCAAGCTGCAGAACTTATTGAGAAGGCACAATCATCTGTAAGAGTATACAGCTGGCATACGCCGATGATATAGATATCATTGACCTCAACATCAGCGTCGTTAGTTCTGCTTTCTTTAGACTGGACAAGGTAGCAAAAGCTAATTGGTCTGGTAGTGAACGAGGACAAAACAAAATATCACCTGTCATGAAACACACAGTCGACGCACTCGCGTCTAGGCTTCCACGTCACTGTTGACATAACTTCGAAGTTGTAGATAATTTCATCTATCTTGAAACCAGCATTAAAAGCAACAACAATGTCAGCCACGAAATCTAACGCAGAATAATTCTTGCCAACAGGTGCTACTTCGGACTGAGTAAGCGATTGAGAAGTAAAGTACTCTCTCGACGAACAAAGACCAAACTCTACAAGTCACTCATTATTCCCGTTTTGATATATGGTGCAGAGGCATGGCCGAAGATAACATCTAATGAGTCGACGTTACAAATTTTCGAGAGATAGTATTTATGATCCTTTACGCATTGGCAACGGCGAATATCGCATTCGATGGAACGATGAGTTGTTCGAAGTATACGACGATATTGACACGGGTCAGCGAATTAAAATACGGCGGCTATGCTGGCTAGGTCTAGGTGGGCCAATCAAAATCCGTGATCACCGAAAATTTCATCGAAACTGTGCGTGATTTCATCAAAAATTAGCCAAAATCATCATTGAAATTCGTGGAAATGGAATTGAACATCTCCAAAACATCGATTTATCGCATTTTGACCCAACATTTGGGCTTACGAAAGGTGTGTGTGCACGTTTTTTTACGCACAAATTGACTGACGACCAAAAATTGCTCAGAATCGTCTCATCGATCGACAGTTGTGACCGATTATTTGACCTGATATGGCACCGTGCGACTTCTTCCTTTTCAGAAAAATGCATTTGCCCATGAAAGGAAAACGTTATGCAGACGTAGGGGCCATTCAAAAGGCTTGCACCGGCATACCGGCGGCCATACCGGCCAACGAGCTAAAACACTCGTTCGACATGCTTTTGGACCGTGCAAAAAGCTGTATTGAAGCAGAAGGAGACTATTTTGAATTAAATTAATTGATTTTACCGAAAAAACCATTTGTTCTGTATTTTTTTACAGTCCTGATTACTTTGGAACGCACCTTGTATATGCCCAAGTTCTTCCAGTACGCAAACTGACCTATGTCGAATACTACTGCTGCAACACAATGCCAAGATCGATCTGCTGAACAAACATGCAACATCAATAATTAAACGATAATTAATTTGTATGTCTGTGTAGGTGTGTGGGGAACCACAGTGTAGTAAAAATGGACTCAAGGACATTTCTCTTCAGCACGGCTCGGCAATTAAATGTTGACTAATGTGGAATGGCGGCGCACATATGCCGAACAAGCGCACACCCACACAAGCACACACACACACTTGCACTTAAACACAGAACGACGAAGTAACTAATGAGCGCAGTGACTAATTGAATTAAACTACACGTAATTATTTCCATTTCAATGCCTCTGTCAACCAGCCAGCCAGCCAGCACTACAATGAGCGGTTGAGTGAACAAACGAGCAAATGAGTAAACGGGCGGACGTCGGGCGTCGGGCGTCGGACGACAAACGGTGAACACCGACGACAAGCGTTCGAGCGTTTCCGGCGCAATAGCAATATGAAGCGCAAAAAACTATATATACAGCTACAGCCATAGACATAAGCACACGTACAGGCACCTCAACAAATACACATACAGTATCGCATAGAAAATAAGTATGTGTGTATGTCTGATTGGTGAAAAAAATCCTCGCTTTCTAAAGAAACACGCTCGGTGGCAGAGCAGTTGCACGGGGCACGGCCTTTGGCAATGACTGTGGCAAGCGCTTGTGGGCGGCGGTAGATGTTGCACTGACACCCGCCGTTGCCACACACGTGAGACCAGCCAGCTATTCGATATTGATGATAATGATGAAGGCGCTGCGCCTGATTATGTCGCCGACGACGACTACGACTGTGTGGGTGTGTGTGTGTGTGCTAAGCTTCGTAGAAATTCTATTATGCTCATGTGGCAGAGACAAGTATTTATAAATGTTGCGCATAAAAGCACACATACACACTCATTTCGTGAAGTATATGTAGGTGTATGTATATTAAATGAGAGCTAGTACTGTTATAATGCATGAAATGACTGTGAGACAGCCTCAATTCTCCAAGTAATTCACCTGTTATTGACCTCATTTATATCGGCAGAGCTGTGAATGTGTATGTATGTCTATGCAAATATAAATATACATGTTCATACATATCATTGTATAGAATTTTCTTATCAAATGCGCTGCGTATTTGCCACTGTTGCATCCTTTATTTAAATGCTTCTGCACTAGTATGTGTATGTGTGCGGGTGTCAAAGGGCAGCTATGTATGTATATTGATTGCTGACAAATTGCGCTCATTTATGTTTGTAGGCGAAATGGCGTGATAAATGTAGCACGCTCCTTCACACTTTTATAAATTATAGAGTTTTCGAAACTTTAGAGCCGTTATCACGCCATGGTAACCGACTAGGCATCCCATGAAATTGAAGCTCGTGATCTCGGCCATATTTGATTTTAACAAGATGGCGCCACTTTCCACACGTCGCATCAATCAATAGATTTATTGAGAGAATACTTCGTGAGCAGATAATTTCACGTTATGGGCCGTTCGATTGGCCTCCAAGATCATGTGATAGCACACCGTTAGACTTTTTCCGGACAATCCAGCTTCTATTCAAGCCTTGGAGTGAACCTTAACGCGTGTCATAGATCGTATTTCTGCGATATAGCGCCAAATATTCTCTCCCAAGGCTTCAATTGTCGCTAGAGTTCGCCAAACAGTAACTTTTTGAGGATGTAACGGTGTCTCAACAATGGCTTGTGGATTACCATCACTCCAATTATAATAGACAAAACGTACCCATTCAACCAAAAGTGAGCTTCATCACTGATTGTTGGACGAGTTGGATTTTTTAAGCCTGCAAACCAAGGTCCTTCAGTAAAGTGGATGGGCTCAGCTCCAATTGTTGCGCATAATGGCGAGTGGACTCATTCGGGTGTTCCTCCATAGTCTACTTCACAGCAGCAATAGCCTCTTCGGTACGCACAGTAGGACATCTTTGAGAATGTGCATTATCCACTAGAAGAAAAGTGGTGCGAAACCGATTCATTGTTGCTCGTATTCTGAACGTGCTGAGCGGCCAAAAATTTTAGCAGTTCAGATATTCACCATAACTAAGTAACTAGAAGCATTACTCGTTTAATATTGTTGTCAAACACACGAAGAACACGTAGAATTCCGGAACATGTACAATCCGGGAGTCACTTAAGCAGACATTTTAAAACTTAAAAACACAGGCGGATACATTCAAAATCAAGGAAATTGGGGTAGGCCAAATGAATTGAAGCCAAGTGACGTTGAAATATGATTTCGCATGTCAGAAATCCAGCTTGTATGCTACCAAAAAGATATAGTTTTTGCATCGGATTGTGACTAATCTTAAAAATTCACATGTGCGACCTTGCCAACAACAAAATCAACGGCAAGCCCGAATATCCATGTCGTCAAGGTAATGTCCTGTAAATCCCGGGATCAGAAGGACGTCTGTCAAATTGGAGCGAGCGGTTGGCGAAGGTTGAACGGAGTTTGCGACACAAGTCAATAACTTTTCATCATGACAACACTACGCGCCTTGCTGCAAGACCGGTTAAAAAGTTTTTGCAAAACAGTGTCTAGGAAATTTTGCCTCACCCAATTTATTGTCCAGACCTTTCCCCATCTGACTACAATTTTTTCCGGTCGATGCAGAACGCTCTGACTAAATATTGGTTCACATCACAACAGGTTATCAAACATTGCATTGGCTTGATTCATTATTGGCCACCAAGCCGTCGTAACTACGGTCGGGCAATGGAACATCTACCCCATCGTCATCGATTGGGGTAATCGGGTTCGTCATCTCTTGATTTTATGCTTTCACTACCATTCAGCAGGCTGGAGAAGTATTCCCTCCATAATTTCAGTATGCTCTAGCCAACAGTCACTAGATCTCCCCTGGGGTTCTATAAAAGTATGATCCGGTCTTGAAACCTTCTGTTAGTTGGTTACTTGGCTTATAGATAAGACGTTGAATCCACTGTTAGAATAGTTGAAATCTCATAAACTCTCCACGATAAAAGTTCTGAACTCTTTGAATCGCTTACTACAATTCAAAGCAACCTAATGTAACACCTGATTTTTGCTATATGAAAATTCTTTAAAAATTTTCGATACAGAGGTCTTTCGGATAAGATCTCACTGAAACCACAAAACGATGCCAAATTATATAGGAAGTAAAATTGGAAAGCTCTAAATGTTTTCGGAGAATGCTTCTCTCTAGAGGCACTTCAAAATGAACTATAATGTAAGGAAAGTTCTTCAAGCTCTTTGGTAATTCGCTCGTTCTTACCGGTTGCTGTTAGGCATGTTAACCGAAGCACCGGTTATCTCTTTTCTGAATGATTCAAGGGCATACACTGGTTGGAAGTAGAAATTTCAACAAAAATGTCGGGTTTTGTCAATATCATACTGACTACTTACAAAACCCACCAGATCTTCTTGCAATTTTTCCAATATTGAGTGGTATTTTCAGAGTTTTCCATCCGCCAAATTTACAAATCTATTTGCAGAAGAACTAGTACTAAGACAGTATTAAGTATATTACTTACTGAGACATATTGCAAACTTTCAAAAATCATTGATCTGCTTAACACTTCAAAGCATTACTTATTTCTTTCATCTTTATGAGATTATAAATTCCAAATCGCTATGCGTTGCTCAAATACATCTTTTATCTCGTATAAATGCTTACTTTGCTCATACGTACATACATAATTTCATTGAATAGCTGAATTCATCAATCTTCCTCAGCAGGCACCCTTGCTCTCCAGCTCTTGACGCGATTTCGCCAAAAGTGAATAGCACATTTTTTGTAAATTGACGCAGCTGATTGAAATTCGATTTGCAAGTATTTATGCCTCCAAGCCCTGTGCCAGCCACACACAGAATGTCAAGCGCTTCTCTTGTGTTGTGCGGAAAAAAGTTGTTTGTGTGAAATATTGCGAGACTTCAACACAAATATTGCAGCGAAAGTCAGAATTCGAGCGAAGAAATGCAAGAACATAGAATATATGTATGTATGAGTTAAGCCGCAGCTGTCAGTTACAACAAAACCAACATGCAAGGAAGCAGCGAAAGCAAGAGAAAGTAAATAAAGCAATGAAGGACATGTTAGAAGCAATGGAGAAAAGATTTCCAAACAAAATCTGGAAAAGCGCATCTTCGGCCACACTCATATAAACGAAGCTCACTCTTAAAGGGTGGTCCGTGAGGCATTCATTTCGGAATAATTTTTTATTTTTCCATGTTTTTGTAAAAAAATTCCAAAAATGCCTGGGATTGGTATTCTAGTGAACAAAACTCCCAGTACCGCCGTTATTTGAAGGGTTTCGACTATTATGCAAATGTCAAAACTGAAAATTCATCATTGAAATCTATATTCTGGGAAAGAGACTAAAATATTATAAGAACTCTTCTAACAGGGACCAATTGAATGGACAAATGAAGGTTTGAGACCATTCTTTTTATTATTACCGTGAGGACCGAACCTCACGTGATCTTCAGAAAACTAGAACTTTTTCTGAGCATGACTGTTTGAATCAGTCGGCCTGGAACCACCCAACATACTAAAAGCTCAGCTTCCAACAAAGAATGTTTTCAACTGGACAATGACTTTGGTCGGCTGATGACCTGGAAATCTGATCACTTGTGATGGCTGAAAAGTACAAAATATTCCCACAGAGCTACCCTTTTGTCTGAACACTCGGAAATTATCGTACAATTTGATTTCAGACCGGATTACTTTGTCGCTAAATCGAACTCTGACGGCTTCTTCTCTGCCCATATACCAGCGAGGGAGTTTTGGGTAGGAAGAAGTCGTTGGAGAAAAGAGATAATGAGCTTTTTTTCGGTTGGGTTAAAGCTTGAGAGTAAGGTTGGCGGGAGAGTTTACTGTCGGGAACTCTCTATGACCTCCAGCTTCAGACTTCCTGTCTATTGCAGTGTTTTCCAAGCCGAGGTTGCAGGCATTATGGTAGCAATAGATTTACTGTTCCGGAGAGCTGCCTTCTTCAGAGAAGTGACTAGCGACTCAGATAACAAGGTTTTGGCTCAAAATCGATCGCAAGAGCTCCAGTCTTTGTACTCTGTAAGGCTAGCCTCTACCAATTTGTGGGGGTTTTAACAGGTCATTACCCTATTGGCGTTCATGCTGTAAGGCTGGGAATCTTACCAGCCGCCATCTGCAGAAGCTGTATAGAAATAGTCGAAGTGGAAGCATCTCAACCCTTCCTTTTTGTTTTTTCCGCGTTTGAAAGGTCAAGGTATAACCGCTTGGAAGCGCATACCTTCAGTAACCGTTATTTGCGATTAGAAATTGAAAATATCGACTTTGAGATATTTGTGTTTCAGCCAATTCGCTTAAGTTGGACGATGTAAGTTAGACGTCAGATGTAAATTGAAGGGCAACCACTTCATGTGAAAGATCCTTAATTGAAACACTATTCGAGAATTAGAGCCAGCAACTTGTGTTATCAATAGCTTGTTCTCTTAAAAACACCGTGTTTCTAAAAAAAACTCCTTGTAGACCACCCTGTGTTCATTTCGGCATCTGTGAGCATGTCACTATAAATATATTTGTAAACACACATGTCAAAATGTACAAATGACATGGCAAAGGACAAAAGCGCAATTCATATTGACTGTGGAAGTTTTCATTCATGTGAAAGTGAGCTCTTTTTTTCGTTTTTGTATTTAGCATTTCCTTTAAAGTCTAAAATGCAATTCTCCATTCATATCCTGTCTTTGGGCTGACTTGATGCCAAAAGGGCACGCCAGTTGTGCGGCAAACACTGCCTGCCTTGCTTGCAACAAGAGCACGTTTGCATGAACGTGAGCCTAAGTTTTGGCTCTGTGTGTGTGTACATTTGTATATGTGTGTGTGACTTTCTTTTTTAAGCACATTTCAACGCTTGACGCGACGTTTTTCATGTCTGCCCGCATACAAACTCGAGTATATTTACTCATATGCGGAGTTATAACTGTAAGTGCAAGTGTGTTTGTTTATATTCGTTTAAATGTATATCTGTTGGCTATATGTATATATATGTATAATTCAAGAAAAACTGTTAACTTTGGTTGCGCCGTAGCTATGATACCCTTCACAAAGCAACAAACTTGATTTTCATCGTTCAGTTTGTATGGCAGCTATGAGCTATAGTAGCCCGATTTGTGCAATTTTTTGGGAATTTACATCTTTACTTTAAGCAATAATCTATGCCAAATTTGATGATGATATCTCATCAAATAAAAAAGTTTTCCATACAAAGACATGATTTTCACCGTTCAGTTTGTATGGCAGCTATAAGCTATAGTGATCCGATTTGAACCATTTCTTGGCAGATTACACTTTTGCTTTAAACAATAATCCGTGCCAAATTTCATGATGATATCCTGTTAAATAAATTACTTTTCCATACAAAGACATGATTTTCACCGTTCAGTTTGTATGGCAGCCTTAAAAGTTTTACATACAAGAACCATCAAATAAAGGTTAAGTTTATATGGCAACTATATGCTATTATAGTCCAATCCGAACCATTTGATGTATACCTTTATCTTGGATAACGCGAACTTGATATACCCTGTTCAGGGTATAAACATGTATTGTTCCCACTCCGCTTGCCTTAAATACTACAAGCTGCACAGCTTTAACTATTATTATTGTTGTTGTTGTTGGCATTGCTTTTTTAGCATTTTCTTTTATCTTCTTTCGACTTTGATTTTACACTACAAGCGTCTCAAAGTTTCCCCTGTTATGCTGCCCTTTAGCGCAGCGATAACTGCAAGCTCCTTGTGGCAGGAAGCACAGCGCTCAGCGGTTACACACACACATACAAATGTTATATGTGCTTTGCAATCAGCGCCCAACTGCCTTGAATAATTGTTGTTCGTGTATGTCAAGTGGTTAATGTCTGCTGTATGCTCTTGTTGTTGTTGTCGTAGGCATTCATATTGTTGCCGATGCTGCTGGTGGCGCTGTGCGCCTGGCTGCACTGACTTCTTGCCACTGTATGTGTGTGGTTTTTTCTTCTTTCCTTTGCTTTGTTACATAATAGAAAATCCTTAATGATATTTTCTTTACAATTGTAAATCGTGAAAAGGATAAGTAATGGCTGATGCACACACACCCTTACACTCATATGTATACACACTCTCGCACACACCCACCTATGTGCATCATCATTTGGCAGTTATACTCGAGTGCTTGCACAAATATTCACAGCAGCTTTGGCAAGCTCACGAAGTGGCGGCAAAGCGGACACGCTGCTGCCCTTTAGCTTTTTCTTTCGCTGCCATTGCTGGTTCACAGCTTAGCGAGCTAAATGAATTGAGTCTTCCTGCTTTTGGCAACATTATCCATGCACGCTCCTTGCAGCGCTGCTGTGTCCCCTCCTCAGTGAATGTCTTTTTCGTCGCTGCAGTTTGCTTTGTTGTAGCGTGAATGATAGCTATATTGTTATACACATACACACACATAAGCGATTTCTATATTATTTTGATGCTTAAGTGTGGCAGCATTGTGCCAAGTGTTTGCAGTTGCTTGCTCAGATCGCTGCCGGCCTTAGGAAGCGCTGCAATTCCGTGAAATTTTGTTGCATTCGGATTCCTTTTCTGCGTTTTCCGTACTTTATTATATACTATAACAGTATATAGGTACATAAACCATTTATCTAACATCTATATATACATATGAACAATCGAAACCATGCACAGGCAGTTGTTTTGTCAATCGTTATGCTAAATTTCGAAGAATCTCCACTTTCTACGCATTTCAGAGCCTAGCACAAAATCTTAAAAATATATGTAAGTATAGTACATACAATACATACATAGGCGAAGAAAAAAACGATATAATATCATTTTTTAAGAGCATAAAATGCAAAATAGATTGGTTCGTCACATAAAATGCAAAATAACGTCACATCACTTTTCAAAAGTTTACAGGCGAAGAAAAACGATATAATACATAGAAAAATTGGACTTTCCGAATGGACCATAACTGAAGTAAATCATAACGTTTCAAATAAAGAACCGATGAGATTTTGCAAATTTTATGCGTTTTTTTTTTAAAAAAAAGTTATCAAGCTCTTAAAAAATCACCCGATAATAGAAACTCATACTGAAACTGAATTTGAGTTATGGTTATAAAAATGTCATATATTGGTTATATATGTGGTTATAAAATGGTTATATATTGGTTATATATCTGATTATAAAATGGTTATCATACACTCATATTGTGGTTATATATTGGTTATTATATCTGACAGCGATTTTCGATTTGTTTTTGATGATACGCTATTTTGCATTTTAGGTGACGATATGTTTATAAGCAAACCAAAAATATCGTTGCTTATATTTAAAATCTAGAATACACATCTTTCATATTTCAGTCTGCATATTCGGAACATATTGGACAGTTTGGTTAGGATTATTGGTTAGAAACGGACAAAATGTCATATCGATATTTTCAAAACTGAGGGAATAGATCGCCTATACAAACGGATAGCCATACAGACGGACCATGACATGACCAAATCGATATTGGTAGATTAAAAGCCATGGAATTTATGCTGAAGTTTGGGTATTCGCAAAGTTAATGTTCCAGCATCTCATCACCTTTCTACAATATTACTAAATTCACTTTTACCTAAAAGTAGAAGCATTTTAGTCTGTTCACCATCAACACTACCCCAAAATAATCTTACAGAGCACAGAGCTTAGTTGCTAGTGTTCCAAAAACTCAGTTGTTCCCAGTTGAAACCTATCCATTGCTTCAAGAGACCCTTGAAAGATGTAAATAGTCTGTGGCAGCTTAGGGGAACTGTGTTCTTAGCTACCTTTGAGCTGGCCAACTTGTCTGCCTTTTCATTTCCTTTTATTTCTATACGCGTATGACTGGGTACTCAATTGATATTATTCGAGATACCTACTCCGAGCCTAGTTATTACCGGTTTGCATAACCTAACGCAGTGAGACTTAGTAGTGGCGCTACGGACAGCCTTAATTTCCACTTAGCTGTGCGTTAGCAAGTTTAAGGACTTGCTGGCTAGTACAGAAAGCATGAATTGTAGTCATTTAGTTTGAAGCTGTCTTCTGCTTATGGATTACTATAGAAGAAGTCCGCTCCTATTTATATTCCTGTTCCTATTTCACACTTTGTTCCGTCGGTATGTCAGACTTCGCCGTTGGAACTCTCGATCTCACAGCCAACGATTGGTCCCTTTCTCTCTATTGGGGAATAAAAACGTTGTCGTATGTTTTTGTCGTATTACCACTTTACTTCAAATTCATTAACAAGATCAATTATCATACCAGGCCCGTAGTGACGCCGAGTCTGGCTCGAATGGAATACAGTCGTTCGTACTCAATTTCATAGTATCTTCCTAAAGCCTTAAAAATATGGGCATTTACTAATTTATTCGGAGATCCCATAATTGAATTATGCTGTTTGCCTTGAAGTTTGTAACATTCAGAAGGAATCGTCGGAGATAGTATGACATATATGAGCAAAAAATAGTAAGAGTTCGTTAATAATACACCTCAAAGTAATCCACTTTGGCCTCAATACGTTGTGGCAACGTTTTTTCCAACCCTCGAACCAGTTGTTGAAGTCAAAGTTGTGTTTGCTAAATAGCCATAAGTCAGCCGAGCTAAATCAGGCGAATACGGAGGCTTCGGCACAATATTGGTTGAAAATTTCACGAAGAATCAATGCAGTATGCAACTGTTTATTATTATGGTGCAAAAACCAAGAGTTGTCGGCTTATAATTCCGGCGTCTTTTTACGAATAGCTTCGCGCACACGACGCATAACACTCAAATAGTATTTCTTGTTGACAGTTTGGCCGGTCGAACGGAATCCACGATAACCGAACAAAACTGTCAACATATTCTTGATCTTTGACCTGCTTTTTCGTCTACGGCTCACCTTTGCCACAATATTCGCCCGAATGATCGTCTATTTCCGGGTCGTAAGCATAAATCCAAGACTCATCGCCAGTAATAATAAGTTTAATTGCATCCTGGTAGTCGGAAAGCATTATTTCACAAACGTCAACGCGACGCTGTTTTTCGAAAAAAATTAGTGATTTTGGAACCAATTGTGCTTTCAATCTACTTCTATTGAAGGTCTTTCAAAATGGTTTTCGTTGACGCTTCCGATATTCCAACGATGCCAGTAAAATCTCTGACTGTTAATCGTCGATTCTCAAGCACCAATTCCTTTATTTTATTTACCTGTTGATCACCAGTTGATGTTGATGGCCGTCCTGTACGTGGTTCGTCGTCAACGAGTTCTTGACCCTCTTTGAATAATTTGTACCAATCAAAAACACTTGCTCGCGACAAATAACTATCACCGAAGGGCTTTCCCAATATTCTGAACGTTTCGGCACCAGAAACTTGATTCCGCACTCAAAATTTAATGGAACTTCTTTGTTGAATAATTTCACTCATCGTAAAAGTCGGTTTAAGCGCGAAATTTAAATTAAGAAGTCTTACTATTTGTTGCCCACAGTGGTATATTATACAGGACTACCATACTTCCAGCAAATAACTAGGAATTGGACGTTATTATTAAATAATTCAATAAGTGTATCGACATAATACGTAAGTCTAAGTAACACATCAGGGTTGCCATATAAAGGCACTGTTCATTGAGGGCGTTTCTTACGTGGCGTGTCCCAAACCCAGCGCACAACCCTGTGGAGGGGATGTTTCGCCTTCTCACTTAAGCTCGCCTTCAAACGGATGTTCTTAGGCTACCCAGAGGCTACTTGGTCAAAGACCGGAAGTCGTGAGCTGCTTGAGCCATATGTAGAAGAATCGTTTCTGGCCACTCCCAAGTGAATGGCAATCAGAGAACTTTCCTCACTTGCGTGAACTTCTACACATGAACTCCTATGCCAGTAAAGAAGAAGAAGAGTATTGAAAGTGAAGTTCGGCTTAATTAAAACAATATAAAAACAATTTCCGAAACTTCACTAATGAAACCATAAAAACCTGAATTATTCATTCTCTATGCAGAAGAAATAATGTTTTTCATATTTTTGTAAAACTACACTATTCACAATGCAAAAAGAAAAACTTGTTTTTCAAACTCTGGTAATAAATTTCAAATTTTTGTTTCATACTTGTTCTAGTCTTGTTAGAAATGCACCGTAGAAAAAACTACCTTTGAATAGAGCAGTTAATTAAGCTCACAAGTGTATTTTAACATGCCACAATGAACAGGAAACCGAAAATATTCCCGGAATTGCATCGATACTTGCAAACACAATTTTACACACAATTGCGCTAAAAATAGAAACACAATCCATATCCACATATACATACATATGTATATAGTATGTGCAACATATCCTTGCAACACAATGTATCGAATGCAGCTTACAAAACCCGCAACAAATAAAAATAACACAGAAACTCGTGTAAAAGAGCAAAATCATATTTTGGTTTGAAATAGAAATTCGGTAAATTGAAAAGCGAAAACAACAAGCGTTTTTACACAAAAACATGTTCATATATCTATATGTATACCTGGTATACATATATACCTGATACCTGTTCATATGCATGTTTGCATGTTCCGTGCAAAAGGAGCAGTAAAATAATGAAAATGCAGGTAATTGAAATGCGAGTATAAATCCATAAAACAAATAAACCAACAATAACAAAAACAAGTGGGCCACTTAGCAAATAGTAAAAGTAAATTACAACAAGAAAAGCAAAAACTTGTTAAAAGCACGAAAGTTGGCTGGAAGCGACCAATTGCTGGTTGTGTTATTGAATAACTGAAAACAACTGTAAACTGGTGTTTCCGGTTGCCGATTTCACGTGATATGCGAACTGCTAAAAAACTGAAACTGAAAATATTTCTGCTTTGGAAATATCAACAACAGACAGTGTTGTTGTTGGGCAAGTTGAAGTTGAACTAACTTACTAATGAAATTGCAAACTTATTAGAAGAAAAATAGTTTATTAAACTTTCAACACTGCCAGAACGCACAGAGCTCAAGGACATCGCAGCGTGCCTTTCAGTAAATCAGGAAGTCAATGAGAAAGAGTGAGAGCATATAGTAAATGGTTTATATATGATCGAGACTTTACGCTTCCACCACCGCTATCCATTCATAAATAAAACTGAACTTTATTTATTTCCATCGAACCAAGATCCATCACCTTTCGCAAAATTTATTTGGGTAATGTAATACCAAAATAATCCAAGTGTTACAATTGCTGCGGAAACTGTTCCAACGATATCTGTCGACTTTCTAACGAACTTGATCGTGCCGCAGCGGCCTCTAGGAGGCTAAGAGGCTAGAATCGCGTTGGTTTCTCACACTTATATACTATCGAAGCTATTCAATAAGGAGGCGAGAATGAACAAGTATAGATACTGGCAACTAACTACAGGCACGAGCCATCGAAGCTGTTACTGGGAAATAAAATAAAACGTGTTATAAGATATTCCGGCTATCAGTTGAGGATGGGGTCCATGTGTAGGGAAGATCGAATCATGTGTAGAATTCACGCAAGTGAGGAAAATTTTCTGATGCCATTCATTTGGGAGTGACCAGAAACGATTCTCTTACATATGGCGCCAGCAGCTCACGACTTCCGATCTTAGATCAAGTATCCCCTGGGTAGTCAAAGAGCATCCCTTTGAAAGCGAGCTAAAGCTCAGCAGGGTTGTGCGCTCGGTTTAGGACCCGCCACGTAAAAAACGCCCCCAATGAACACGAAACAACAGCCTCGGAGGAGAAACCACCTTTTGATGATGCTCATGGCAAACGCATTATGCCATATAAAGGAGCGCAAATTCGTGGTGGGAGATAGACTCAGTCGCCAAGTCTTGGCATTCACCCCGGTGGAACACAAACCACAAATCGCATCACAGCGAATTTCTTCAACATATCGCTGATTTGCCCACGCTCCGACGGAAGAGCAGGACGATGTGACCCGAAATATGGTTATCTGGCTATTATGCCGCAATGTCTGAATTTGGTATTCCCGCAAAACTAATACGGCTGTGTAAACTGACGTTGAGCAATACCAAAATCTCCGTCAGGATCGGGAAGGACCTCTCCGAGCCATTCAATATCAAATGAGGCTTCAGACAGGGCGCCTGCATTCCGCGCGACTTCTTCAATATACTTTTTGAGAAAATAATTCGAGCTGCAGAACTAAATAGATACGTCTACTTTCTCTAGGTTGGACAAAGAAGCTAAGAAAATGAGTCTGGTAGTGAACGAGGGCAAGATGAAATATCTCCTAACATCAAACAAAGAGTCATCGCATTCGCGACTTGGCTCCCACGTTACTGTTGACTTTTTTATTGTTGGCCATAACTTCGAAGGCGTGGATAATTTTGTCTATCTTGGAACCAAAATTAACACCAAAACAACGTCAGTCTCGAAATCCAGCCAGAATAACTCTTGCCAACAGATGCTACTTCGGACTGAGTAGGCAATTGAAAATTAGAGTTCTCTCTGGACGAACAAAGACCAAAATCTATAAGTCACACATCATCCCCGTCCTGCTACTACTACTCTTCTCATTAATCTTGGGTACATTGGTGCATTTTTAGATATGAAAACGGTCCAATATTAGTAAAAATAAATAAAGTGTAAAGTGCTTGAAATGCCGTTAAGTTAGTTTTGGATTGACTAAATTTTGCGAGACTAAATGTATCTGTCAATCGATGAAATTCTTTTCATCTCATCCTTGTAGATTCGCCATTCAACGGAACTTGAGGGTGGTGGTTACTTGTAATCATATCGCAATGTACATTCACGTTTAAGCTGCCGAAAATTCACAGCCTACGGCGATCACAGGCAATAAAAACACCAACAATAAAAAAGTAAAATAAAATAAATTAGAAAGAAAATAATGCAATGCGAAAAGTTTCTCGAAACACTTGAAGCGTAAATGAAAAAGTAATAAAATTGCTAAACACTCTACGTGGGAGTTTATTTTATGCTGACCAGACACAGTAGCTGGGCAAATTTCTTTGTCGCTTTTATGTAATTTCCTCTCTAAATCTCTCGCCACCACACTCTGGCAGTTTTCGCGTCTTATTGAGAGCATTAGACAGCCTTATAACACATTTGAGCGGCTGGTTGACCAATATGAGGATATTTTTAAGCGATGAGTAGTCTCATAGGCGTATGAAAAAGAACTTAAATGTTGGTGTAAAGAGAAAAAACATTGGAAGTAGGTTTTTTAAAGCGAACGAAGTGCTGAGGGCATAAAAATGTCACGAGAATAGTAAAAGAGATTTATACGAAAGAGTATAATACAAAAAATAAGAAAGCAAATACAGCTGATAACTGGGAAATTGCGTAAGAAGCATATTTCTCTGTACAGACATAACTGTATATGAACTCTTCTTGTATGAAAATGTAGCAAACTGACAATTATGATGTTCATTTTCAAGTCTTAAAACACCTTCCCAGCTACAGCACCGTCAAATTCGTGGAATCGATTCAGATTAGGAAATATCTGTTTTCCATTTAGTGCTTATACACATATCCTTCGATATAGATATGTATATTGGGAATACAAATTCAAATAATTCACAAGATAATTCAAGGATCAGCTACCTTGACGACTGAAGCGGCGCCTATCATCACTCCCGAGTTTTAAGTTTAATGGCGGAAGCGAAAATTTCATTGAAAAGGAACCAGCACACGGACTGGAACTTCGTCAATACTTGCACCTACAAGTCCTCGGAACTAAATCTTATTTTTGATGGAAAGCCATCTTTAAATTAAGCGGTTTTACTTTGGTCTGGTGTAATAGAAAAATAGTTAATCCAACCATTGGAAACCACCAGGTTCCAGCACCATTAAACAACAATCATCAAGTCATATTAAAATCTGTTAGAATGGATCGGTCACAATAGATTGCCTTCACATGATTCTTGCTAGATCTTGTAGATGAGAGAGACAACCTTGTTAGGAGACCAAAACTATCAAAGACAAGAAAGAAACGTTAACTTCGGTTGCAGCGAAGCTATGAACCACCATTGCCTTAGACAACAACCCATGCCAAATTTCGTGAAGATATCACGACAAACGAAAAAGCTTTCCATACAACCAATTGATTTCGAACGTTTAGTTTGTATGGCAGCTACATGCTATAATGGTTTGATATCACCTGTTCCTACAAATAAACACCTTCTTGGGAGCCTGAAGGGATTTGTATATTTCAGACGAACATGGCTATTTCAAGGACTGAGGAACTCGTATATACAGTAAACATTATGTAGTATCTGACGTTTCCTTTTTAATGTTACCAACCTCGTGGTAAACTTAATATACTCTGTACAAGGCATAAAAATTGATATAAAAAAATTTTCGGTGTGGAATGATGTTTGTTTTCGTACCAGCAGAGAAAATTTACTAAATTATAATGTGGACAGTCTTCGATATAAATCAGAGCCTGTTCCGGTTATACAAACACGCCTTCAATGAAAACCGAGTGGTTGAAACATTTTCTGGAAATATGGTAGCATAACAGTGATCTGGAAATGTTACATAACTAAGCGATAAAAGAGCAGACAAGTAAAATTGTAACTGTACTGTTCCCAATACAGCTAACAAACAAAACAATGATTACCGAAGTAAAACGAGCACAGTTTTCTATAGATCATAACAAAAAGTTCAGAAAGGTTAACGGATTCATACACAATACAAGTCTTACTTAATGTGCTTTGGTAGGCTAAGGTGATCAAAGAGAGGAAAGTTTACAATGAACCCAAAGTGTCAGAACGTATCTCTATTTTCATCTAATCTAATCTAAAGAGGAGTCTGCTAAACCTCCTCTACATTTTACTTACAACGAACTCAAATGTTACAACAGAAATCTTATCACATCGAGCATTACAGGAAATTTTCTTATGTTCTGCAGTGAAACTATTTAAGAAGTTGCTGGCTGTGATAACTCCAGAGCTTCTGTAGTTCACAGCTATAATTCTTTATAGAATTGTTGCGGCTATCATATCCACTATATACAAGCGGTGTTTCTCATAATACATTTGTCAGAAAATAATCCAAACGTTTTGAAACTTGAATATTGTGACAAGGTAGCTAGTGGTCCCAATATACACAGACATCATAGGTTCTGGGTTATTCTGGTTATACTGGCTAGAAACAACTGCCTGGTACTATAAAAATAACGCAGAACAGAACTGTATTACATTTCATTGAGGCTACGCCGGAGACCACGAAATTCAGAACAAGGACTTTCTTTACCAATCCCGTTATACACACCCAACTGCTTGTGCTACCTTTTTCTTTTCTGCAAAGAATATGACTTTCTGGCTCAACATCAGGCTAAACAGCGACCTTTAACTACCCAAACCGCCATTTATTTATACTCGTGTGCTTAAACATATTATATATGGTAGGTATATATGTACATAAAAATATACGTACATATGTATATGTTCACTTGCGTTGCTGTTGCGGTTAAGTTTGCTATTTGCCAGGGTGGATTATACGGCAACTGTGGCGATTAGTTGTGTTTACGTTATTGCAAGTTCGCTTTGTTGCCTAGCTTGTTGGCTTGCACACACATGCGCGCGTACATTTTCTAAATTTCTCCGCTATAGTCCTTTTACTTTTGTAGTTTACTGCTATTTCTTTATTATTTTTTTGCAGTTTGCAAAGTCTTGCGGTTAAGCTGTGTGCTGTGGAAGTAGCGCAAAAGATTGCGGGTGGTTTTAATAAAATTCCTTTGTGTTCATATTTTATTCAAACGGTATACATTTTTTAATATGTTGGTGTATTTTTTACACACATAAGAGATAGAGAGATAGCCTCGGTTGTCCTTTGAGTTGCAGATTATGCCTTGTGGCGCTAGTAAAGCGATGGAAATATGGCCACCGCTTTAAAATGATTAGAGATTTTAATTAATTTATATTTTTATGCACGATGATGGTAACGTCTGTATATCATGAGGTATGTAAGTTGCATTGAAACAGACCCTTAGTTACATCTTTTTGCTGTTTTTGAACATAACAGAAGGTATCAATATTTATAGGTACTCCGTCTTCTAATAACTTTAGATGGTATAACATCTTTAGAACTTGAATTACTCTTTGGGTTATCCTCATCCTGATTAATGCACCGAAGATATGAAAAGCTTACGTCTTCCGTTCCTAGCTCAAGTATCCTCTCGGTAGCCAAAAAAACATCTGTTTGAAGGCGAGCTAAAGTGAGAAGGCGAAACATCCCTTCCATAGGGTAGAGCGCTGGGTTTGGGACCCGCCACCCAAAAAACGCTCCCAATGAAAAGGAAACAACATTCTCGCACGACAAGGAAGAACAAGGAGAATGTGACCAAAGATGCCTTACCAGTTTTCGGGAGAAAGGTTCTGCGAAAGATTTACACTCCTTTGCGCATTGGCAACGGCGAACACCGCAGTCGATGGAACGATGAGCTGTACGAAATATACGGCGATATTGAAATAGTTCAGCGAATCAGAAGACACAGACAGACGGCCATGTTGTCCGGATGTAAGAAAACACTCCAGCTGTGACGATTTTCGATGCAGTAAACACCGGTGGAATCAGAGGAAGAGGAAGATCTCTCCTCCTTCGGAGAGTTCAGGTGGAGAAGGACCTGATTGTACTTGATATCTCCAATTAACGCCAAGTAACGAAAGGAAGAAATGACAGGAGCGCTGTTGTTAACTCGGCTATAACTACGTAAGTGGTTTCTACGGCAGTAAAGAAGAAGCAGATGAGAAGAAACAGGGTCAAAAAGTCTTTTCGATGGCATTATACTTTCTTTTGACTATAATTTTGAACCAAGTACACCCAAGTATTACTAATTGTAGCTAAAAATAAAAATGGAATTTAAAAACTGCAAATGACAAAAACTATTTAGTATCACCACAACAAAAACGTGTTGCCTACATTTGGGAGCACTGAAAACAGCCTACATAAAGTAACAAAAATCTACAAACTCAATATTTTATCAAAGAAATACAATTTGTTTGCCTTTAAAGCTTGATTTCACAACGAAAAAATTACTTGCATCATGCTTTACGAATAAAGCTGGTACCACAACAACAAACTTCATGACGCCTTTCGCAACAGGCCTACCGCTAGGCGAAGCCATTAACTTTTGCAGATTGCGTTGCTCTGACGTAATATTTTATTTGAAAAAAAAATGCTTCCCTTTTATGCTTACGAGGCAACGGGTATAAATTCCGCAACCCCCTGCCAGCTCTCAAATTCACCACATGTGAGTTGGTTGCAAAGCAGCAACGTTTACTTACCACTTTGCCACACTTAAGTTGGTGTTTGTGTTGCGCGATTGCTCTTTAAATATTTTATGTAACTACCGCATATATTTTCGCATAACGGTATATGGCAGAGACGTGTGTACTTGCATAGTTATGTTGTGTAGTGAAGAAATTGAAGTTCTTCACAAATAGCGAACTTGCGCAAGCATTTTGCCGCTTTTGATGTCTGATTTGTGTATCTAAGTAATATGCATAAGGTATATATGAATACCTATGTATATAAGAGTAGAACCAACTTCTTTGGCAGGTCCGTTTCAAGTCTTGCAAATAAATATTGAATATATTTCATATTTTTCGCTCTCCTCACACGACCATTCTCTTTCATTACGACTGCACATTTTCATATATGCTTATGTAATAGCTTTATTATGACGTTAGGATATTTTCCGGCATCATAAAATAAAATAACCTATTGCAAGCAAGTACACAAAATAATTTTGGTAAAATAACTTCTTTCAGCCCGAACAATTGTATATTTTCCTTGCAATTTTATTAACTTGTTTATATTTCACTTTCCGTAAACCCTTATTACGAGGACAGTTTGTTAAGTCAAGCGCTTATTTCAAGTTGGAACCTAAGTAAGCAGCAAATAAGCGTTCGCTTTAAAATAACTTCATTGACGGAGCGCAGCTCAGAAGTCTTTGCTTTCGAGACACCATATATGTACTTTAAAAATGCAGTTGTAAGCGAAGAAAAATCAAGGCTCCTAACCAGGGATAAAACTCCGGATCCAACAAATTCATGAAATATCTTGTTTTCAAACCTAAAAAACCTAAGAGCAAAGCAACAAGCTTTCGCTTTGTAAGATCTTCATTGATGAAGCTCAACTCAAAAGTCTTTGGTTTCGAGCCACTTTAACAATCCAGTTGTAAGAAAAGAAAAACCCAAGGCTCTTACCCAGAGAATAAACTCTTAACCAGGCAAGATCCAACAAATTCATGAAATATATTTATCTATTTGTAAAATCTTCATTGATGAAGCTCAACTCAAAAGTCTTTGGTTTCGAGCCACTTTAACAATCCAGTTTCGACATCTAATACTTCATGAGAAGGTATAAAATTTAAAACTAAAGTCAAATAAGATACTAATTATAAGCGCTCGACGCTGAATTCGCCTACCCAATTCAATTCTTGAGACTAAAATCCCACAATTGATTCCCACTACGATCTTAATAGTGTTTCTCGGCAATCGTCGCTAAGTATGACAGAGAAAATTCGACGCAGTACCCGCCGGGGGAAGCAGAAGAAGAAGAAGACCTCCACTCTGTTGGAACAATCAGGTTGAGAAGGACCTGGCTACACTTTACCTGGCTACACGGACGCCGATAAGCCAATGGCCTGTTAGAAGCACTACAACTACAGAGATACTGGTCGATACAGACTCTGAATGTTCCACTCATTACTTATTTCAGCTTAAGAAACCACTTCAAAGATGGTTCTGACGATGCTCAACCGCGTTCGTTAAAAATCAAGTCCCCTTGTATTACCATGGACAGATTGTATAACCAAATGTACCATTAAACTAAGGATCTATCAAAGGGATTGAAATTTTTAGCACAAGATCTAAGATGGCAAGGGGACGCAAGAGTCATTCCCACAGTTCTGCCGAGTTCTTGTACCAATACCATATTGAAATGAAACCACCTAGATTAGCACTGTCGCCAAGTTACAATGTCTTCTTTAGATACTTACTCTTGGTACTTGCTTCTACAACTTGTTTCCTAAGGAACTGTTCCAATTCGATTTGAAAATTTCGATCTAATGAACGCCAAGTTGGAAGATATTAATTCTCGAGCTAAAACCAGTGACCGTAGTCGTCCATCGGCAAGTAGTTGGAATTCTTCCAGCGTGTTTGAATGATGAAAGAAACCTTCGTAAAAGTGTTAGTAATTGTTCGAAGACAACCTATAGCGTATAAGTCTCATCAATTTCCAGATAAAATGAAGTCGCAGACGATAAATTGAAGGAGAAACTCGCCCGAATATCTGAAAAAGCAGTCTTAACTTTAGCCTCGAGAATTTAAGCCCACGTCCAAAGATCTATTTCAACTAAACTATACACTGCCGAGTAGAGCCCACCTTTCATAAGAAATCTCACAATTATACAAAAGGATATTCACTATACCGCCTACCCTCGTAATCACAAATGTTTTACGCGGAAAATAAGTTACACTGTGTTCCACAGAAATTCATATCTTGGCTTCCGTTATAGCGCCTTAAGAACTCTTGCTTTGAAAGCACCATACATTTTGAGCCAATTTTGTGCTACTTGCAAACACTTGCGAACACATACATGGCATACATGTTCGCTTTGTACCGTTATGTGGCACTCAGACATTTCATTTTGCTACAGCCAGAGTCATCTCATTTCGATTTCGGTCTTATTGTCCACATTTTGCCTTTACAGTATCCTCAATTGGCTTTAAATAAAGTCGTCGTCGGCAAAGCATTTGGCTAGTGCTGGGAATCAACAGGAGTCGCCTTCATTTCATATATATTCACACACACATACATCGATCTCTCTGCAGGTATATCCTTTACAGTTACTATCAAATTGAAATTCAATGGATATTTTATACCCTTTGTCTCCATTCATGGCGCTGGTGGCAACGGTAGCTGCAACTAGCTGCCTGTCTGCCGGTACAAAGCCCCCCTCCGCCCAAGGCGCCACACCAAGGTGGAGTCATGCTATATTTGCCCTGCTTGTAGTCCGACATTTCTATGGATTATGGCACTATCTGCTCGTATTGTGCTCCGGCTGTTGCTATTCAATGCTATTTTACGGTTTATTAGTTTCCTTGCAACACGTCTCACTTTGTCGTCCATGTGCTTGCAAAAACCAAACTATAGTTGTTGTTCTTCTATTATATATGCACATGAGTACATTAGAGCTAGTGTCTTTCTACTCATCTTATGGCTCATTGTGTGGATACAGCTATTCCAGGGTTGTTGCACGTGTGTAGTGTGGTCTCTTGTGAGTGCATGTGTTCCGGTCTATTTGTCTATCTTACTACGGGCAACAAGAGTTTCCTACATGCGAGCAAATTTCCCTGGAGTACTCAATAGTGCAGGAATGATTTGAATATAAGAACTTCGTTGAGTTGGTGCAACAAGGTATTCAATCAAACGCCTGTTGGGAGGTTAAGAATTGGCATTTTGATGTCTGTCAAGTTTTACTGTATTAAAGAATTACATTTTCCCAATTTATTCTTGAGTAGGTGCGAGCATAAGCCAATGTGTTGGATACATATAAGTGTAGTGCCAATTAGCCAACGCCAAAAGATCTCAATACGCCGAAGATAAGGATTTTAATTTAGCTAGGAATATTTATTAAGTTAAAGGCGCAGATGTATATTTGAACGGGACGAATGGAGGATAACTCTTGTCAACAGGTGCTACTTCGGACTGAGTAGGCAATAGAGAAGTTAAGTCCCCTCAACCCTACACAGACCAAACTCTACAAGTCACTCATCATCCCCGCCCTGCTATATGGTGCAGAGGCATGGACGACGACAACATCTGATCAGTCGGCGCTAAGAGTTTTCGAGATCAAAGTTCTGTGGAAGACTTACGGTCCTTTGCGTATTGGGAACGTTGAATACCGCAGCTGATGGAACGATGAGCAGTATGAGATATACGATGAGACTGACATAGTTCAGCGAATTTAGAGACAGCGGCTGCGGTCATGTTGTCCGAATGGATGAAAACACTTTAGCTCTGAGAAGCAGAGGATAAAGAAGACATGGACTCAAATTATTGACAGTATAGTTCTGAACTAAGAGTTTGGCCATAAGAGAGGAGCATCTAGAGACACAATCCCTCTCCTATTGGCCCGTTTCGGGCGATTGCTTCCTTCAGACGTGCTAATTATTGACAGTAAAGGTCCGAACTAATCGTTAGGCTATATAAGATCAGCTCTTCGTAAATAATTCCCTGAGAATCTCACTAAATACATACAAAACGTTCCTGACCGTCAATCCTGGATTGTCCATCGTTTGCGCGAGCTATCCGAGATTCGAACACTTCGTTTACGCTTAACGTTGTCACAAATGGCTCAATCTACATCACCAGTAACTGGTCCAAAACGTGGAAAACTTTTTTTAAACTTTTATCTGAGGCAATTCTTGACCGCCCATGGCTGTTTCAGGGGTACCTGCACAGATTCGGCACGATGATGACACAAAATATTCATAATGCAGCAGTGCCGATGAAAACGCCGTGCATATCTTTTTTTTCTGTTCGAGATAAGTAGTGGAGAGAACTACCATCGAAGGAATAATAAACCAAAGGATGACGCCTAATGACATTATAATCCACATGCTGCAATCAAAGCTGGTATGGGCGAAAATGAAAGAGTGGGCCGCAATAGCGAACGAAGAACTCAAGATAAGAGAACGACAAGCTTAAGACAAGCTGAATAATACCGCAGGTAGTTTCTGAAGATGCATTCTTGCCCAGCTTGGTCCTGGGAAGTAAGTAATACAGCGGTGCCGCAGGGCCAAATAAGAGCTAAAGCAGCCGGAGTTAAGGGTTAAGTACGTAGGCGTACTGCTCCGAAAGTCCAGTAAAGTTAGATAATGCTAATTGGACGTGATCCCAAAAGAGGTGTATCTTTAGGGGGCAATATGAATCGTGCATGCTGCCTTGCTACAACGGCAGTATCTTTGGAAGACTCCCCATCCGAAAAGAAACCCACCAGTAACTAACCGCTTCAGAAATATATCGATTTTATTGCGGTTCAGCAACGGTTTCCAGAGAAATTTGGTCAATGAAGTTATTTTGCCATAACTAGTATGCCGCGGCTTCTTGTATCCAGCTTCATTTAAATGATTTCGAATGGGGCTTTTAAAAAATGGTCAGGTCCTGAGCTATCAAACAGTCATAAACGATATTTTTGACAATTGGCTTGCGTAAGTCGATTGATTTTTGAAGCTTTATATGAAATTTTCTTGCGCACCTTTAACAAATATCATTAGAACAATAAAGTTTAATTGGCTGCCTTTTGCAAATGTGTCTGTAAATAACTCAATAGTCTTCGGCAAACTCTCAGACTCACTTAGCCTGACGTCACGGATACTTCATATCTGGCAGTAGCTTAGCTAAGGCTTGCTGCACGTTTCTTTGTGCTGGAATCCAAGCATGTATAGACGCTGGAGAATTGAAACACAAGCGACGATAGAGTATAAATTTCTAGCTCATTCCACATAAGTGACCGCACTATACACTCCGACACCCATACACACACACACAAAGACGTACGATTGTTTTTCTTAAATACAAGTTCAAGCAAAATATTTAACAAGAAGCTTCAATTACGCTTTCAACCAAACCACAAACGCACACAAACAGGCACACGCGTGTGGCATAACTATCCTCCAAGGACTCCATATGGACAGAGCCATTAAATCTCTTCAGTTTCCATTCTTATTTTATATCCACCAAAATACGTGTGTAACACAAGTAAATATGACTTTATTTTTCAACACCTACGGACCAGACAGCCGGGGATTTTGTCATTTGCTGTTGTTGTAGGCGGCACACAGCACACACGCCCGTTGTTCGGTGTTGTCTGTTGCCACAGTAACACAACACCAAGGAACGGAGCAGCTCGTGCGTTGCATCCGAGCAAACGGTGTGCGTCGGTGAGTAGTCACTGAGTGAGTGAGTGAGTGAGGGCGAAGGATATTCTCTTGAGTCTACTTTGTCTAAATTGCTTGGGTTATATGTTGTTATTATTATTGCTATACTTCAGTGTTTTCATTTTTTGATGTTGTTGTCGCTGTAGTTGTAGCTTGTAGTAAACGAGCAACGAGTGGGGAATGCGCAGCAGCAACAAAAGTAAAACCGAAGATGTACAACAACAACAACAAGCTGCACTATCGGCAACATGCAACATGATAACCAAGCCAAATGTTAGAAGTAAACAAGACACAAAACAATAACTACAACACAACAGCAACAACAATAAAGTGAAAACAACAATATTTTAATACAACAACATAAGATGTTATAGCCGCCGCCAGGAAGTGAGCGAATCAGTCAGTGATTGGCTGTGTTGTTGGGCGCTGGCTAATTGCATGTGTGTGCGTGAGTATATGTGTTTTTGCGTATGGGTGTGTGTGTGTTTGATTGCTTAAGATGGCTTGTGTGCTTGCTAGCCCGCGCTGAGCTGCAATATCTCATTTTTCAAGCCATCAAGGCAAACTTTATGCTTGGCAATATCGCTTACTTTGTTCGGTTTAATTAATAAATTTTGTGATTTACTAATTAATTGGCAACTACATACATGAAGCGGCTCACATGACGCATATGAGTGGAGGGAAATACGAATCTAGTGCGTTATTAAATTTCATGGGTTGATTTAATGAGTTATTTTTAATAAATTTATTATTATTGGTAAAGAGGGTTCTTCGACTAAAGGATATAGTGGCCTAACATTATCGTTCTGGTTGTATGGCATGAAGTTATTATATAAATACAATCCTGAAGTTTTAAGGAGCTTACTAAGTTATTTGGAAAGATAATCTACCTCTTTCTCATCAGCCGGATATATGTATGTGTCCGTAAAGAATTTGGATTTATATCCTACAAAAAAGCATCAAGAAGTTCAGTTGTCATTACAAAAATGTTGCTAACGTTTTACTTCACATTGAGTCCGAATTTTGCCAACCCGGAGAAGAGACGCCAAAAAGTTTGGCTTCTTGGCTCTCAAACAAGTAACAAATCAAAAAAGGAAGACGAACTCAGTCAAGACTACTGAGTTGAAATTCACAAATCTCAGTTGAAGTTTTTTTGTCATAGACCCAAAATAATGTCATAATTGAGATCTCGAATTATTTAAGATTATTTTCTCATTCAGTTTTTCATCTTCACACTTTTATAAGTATATGAACTGTTCATAAATCTACCCCATGTACTTACAACCTAAATATGGATTGCCTGTTTCGACCTAGAAATTTCAGAAAGTTTTTTGTAACTAACCTGAGAATATCACTATAAAATAACAAGCTAAAAAGCTGTGTTTGTATGTATTTTTTCAACAAACTATATTTTTCATATTATTCCTAAACAATACGTTCTTGCCCCATGGTGCTTGCCTGGTGCTTAATAGCAAAGAATCACCCATCGAAGGAACTTTTCAAATTATAAACATTACTTTAAACTAAAGTATTTATAATCATATTTGATCCTAAAATAAAGCTTCGTATATAACCCCCATTTTCTCCAAATATATGTTCCATAATATAACTCGAACTTGTGATATTTACTTAGTAAATAGCACAACTGGATAATGATCTTTGGTGTGTGTCTTTGCTAAGATGTACTGACTTTTGGAAATGTGTTTGACAAAAAATTAATATTCTTAAGCTTTAAGCTTCACCACAGAAGCCGCATAACGGGTGATCCAAGTAAAGGTACTTTTTTCAATTATCTTTTTTGACAGATCACGCGTGACACCCGGAACACATAGAGCGCGATAGACTTCAAGCGACATCTGTCAAATATTAAAATACACACGCTCTTATGGACATGTCAAGTTGTAATGTTATTTTTGCTCAGTATTTTTTGGCATTTCATCATGGAAAGACTTATGTACGTCTGAACAACGTTTACAAATCTTTCAACTTTATTACCAAATTTCACCTTCCGTAAAGAATGTGTTCGCCGCAATTCGCTCAACTTATACTATATATGTATAGCGTGCTATTCACCCACCTTGAGAGCCAGCATTCATGATTGGATAATATTCGACCGAATAGACCACGTCCAGCACGGAGTGAATAAAATATAGTAGCCGTAGCTGAGAGTGTAATTGAGGACCGTGCAGAGTCGATTCGGCGCAGTTTGCAGCAGCTCGGACTGACGTATGGAACGACTTGAGGCATTTTGCGGCGAGATCTTGAATTGAAAGCTTACAAAATACAACTTGTGCAAGAACTGAAGCCGTTCCACCTTTCCAAGCGACATCGCTTGGCTCAAAGGGCTCTTGAAAAGTTCGAGGAAGATCCGATATTTTCGAGGCAAATTTTGTTCAGCGATGAGGACCATTTCTTGCTCAATGGGTATGTAAACGAGCGAAATTGCCGCATTTGGGACGAAGAGCAACCTGAAGAGATGCAAGAGCTGCCATTTTATCTAGAAAAAACAACGGTTTGGTGAGGTTTGTGGGCCGGAGTAATCATGGGACTCAACGAATGGACGGATAATAATAATAAAAAATATTATAAATGGCTAAGGATGTTCTTAGGGATGATAATAAACTGTCCACATTAAATTTGAAGCTTATTTGCTTCTTCTTTGAAAAAGTAGGGAACCTTTATTTATATCAGCTTAAAAAAAGGTAATCTTTAACAGCAAATATTCCACTCCTGCTGGCGAAGCAATAATTTATAGAAAGCAGTATTTTATTGCTGTTCTTTTTTCCAACAAGATCGAGCAAACATCTGATTCAAGTACATATATTCCGCTACAAAAGTTTGATACGAATTTGTTTAAAACATTCGGTTTGATTTAAGAGTGAAAAGTTCTAACTAAAAAAATAATTGACTGACTTTGAAAAGAGAGCTTCAGCTTCCGTTGGAAATACAGTAGAAATACGGAAAAAACAATTTATTTAAACTAAAATATAACAATAGCAATCAAGCTACTACCTACACAATACTGAAATAGTAAATTGGAACGGCACTCAAACAATTTTTGTAATTTTTATAAAAAACAAAAATTAATGAAAAAAAATCTGTGTCCAATAGCGCTAAATTACGTCAACCACAGCGATTAAACATAAAAATATAAATCAATTTTTTTCACATAATCAATCAAAGCACCGAAACAGGGAGTCAAGTGATTTTCTAAGAAAATGAATGAATTTACTATATACATGTATATATGTATATATCTAGTAGGTATATAAATAAGTATATGGGTGCTTGTACCAACAATGTCAGCGTTAAGTTGGGGAAAGTGAAGCGTAACCAATTTATTGAGCACACACTGTATTTCAGCTGTAGCAAGCGGGTCAACCTCATCCATTATCGATATGACAATGTGTAATCTATCGCAGGGAATAGTGAAATATGTGTTACGGAAGTTGAAACACACACATATATGCGTACTTAAATGTATGCTTGTTTGTGTATTTGGTGTAAGTGAAAACATTTAATCAATATGAAACACTGTTATTTGATAGCAATCACAGATTTCGCTTTCACATTCAAGGACGCACAGCTTTTGGCACTTTTCGAAACGCGAAAAAAATGCAATAACAAAAAAGAAGAAAAAAAAGCGGCAATATTACAGAACGTGAGCGCAAACTTTGTTGACACACAATATTTTAATTTCTTTTTCCCTCCCACACAGCACGTGATGCATCATCATCAATCAAACGCTCCGCGAGAGCACAAATGGTGTAAAGTTGAGCAAAGTGCCCACTTTGTAATGCAATAAGAATAACAGTGTAAACTTTGTTTTTGTGCTTCCGCTTTAATGAAAAAAAGAAGGAAGAGATGTTTGCAGAGTGCGTTACTCATAATTTTGAGTTTATTGCGGAAATATGTACATATATTAATGAAGGTCAGAGCGCAAGGACAAAAGGATCAGGTTGTCTATGAAAGAGTAGCCACGTGGCATATTACAAAATGTTTCTAAATTTTAAGATTGGTTGAAGATATTCAGAAAAACAGTCTTAAACCATTTTATTTAGCACATATTTTATATTTCGAATAGATGGCAACCCTTTTTACAATTACAATTTTTTGAAAAGTATTCGAAAAGCTTTCTGTTACAAAGAACAACAAATCTGAGAAGCATTTGCAAATTTAAAATTTTATTTTTGAACAGGTGGCAACTCTAAAGAACAAAATATAATCAAATTGAAAATTTATGCAAACTTGTGCATTAGTTGCTTGCTTTTGGCATACATTTTTTATTATTAAAAAATTTTACTTTTCGAAGTAGGTGGCAACTCCACTCAAAAAGAAAATTCAAGAATATTTTCCATTTGATATACATCGTATATCATATAAATAATTTCTTTTTGTTCAAATAAGAGCGACAATACATATAAAGGATGCCATCAGACTTTGAGTTCAGTTATTTCAAATAGATGGCAACAATTACAACTTTTTTTGTTTAAGTATTCAAAAAGCTGCACTTCTATAAAATTTCCATTTTTTTGAACAGGTGGCAACTCTAAACAACAAAAAAATTCAAATTAAAAATTTGTGCAAACTATTTCAAAGGCTTCCTTTTTGGCATAATTTTTTATTATTTAAAAATATTACTAATGCAAATAGGTGGCAACTCTATTCAAAAATAGAATTCGGGAATATTTTTCATTTGATATCCATATTATATCATAATAATAATATTTTTATATTCAAATAAGAGATATATACTCTGTGCCCAAAAAATAAGGTGACATATTTATTTTGAATATTCTTTATTTATTCTTCCAAATCAATTTCATCCCCTTCAAAGTAATCCCCTGCCGATGCAATGCACTTATGCCAACGGAAATTACAATCTTCGAAACACTGGTTGTAGTCACTTTTCGGCATGGCCTTGAGTTCCGTTTCATTTGATTTCGTATAAAAACGGTGTCCCCGGGAGTGGTCTTTTGAGCTATAACAGCAAAGTCGCACGGCGCCAGATCAGGTGAATACGGTGGTTGTGGAACGAAATGGGTTGAGTTTTTGGCGAAATGATCACGAATTACGAGGGCAGTATGGGATGGTGTATTATCGTGGTGTAAAAACCAAAAATTGTCTTTCCACAATTCCGGCCTTTTAGGCGGATAGCGTTACGCAAACGACGCATAACGTTCAAATAATATTCCTTGTTGACTGTTTGACCGCTTAGAAGGAATTCATAATGCACAACACCACGATAATCGTAAAGACCACATGACCTTGAATTTTGAGCGACTTTGACGCGATTTTTTTGGTCTCGGCTCCCTTTTGGCACGATATTTGCTCGATTGATCGGTTGTTTCGGGGTCGTAAGCTTAGATCCAAGTCTCATCGCCAGTTATAATGCGTTTCATGACACCCTGGTAGTCGGAAAGCATCGTTTCACACACTTCAACGCGACGCCTTTTTTCTAAAAAATTCAATGTTTTCGGTACCAGCCGAGATTTGACGCGCCTGAGGCCCAAAACATCCTTCAAAATGTTATTGGCTGAGCCTTTCGATATGCCAACTTCATCAGCAGGGTCTCTAATTGTTAATCGACAGTTTTTCAACACCAAATCTTGATTTGTTGAACGTGAGCTTCGTCGGTTGAGGTTGATGGTCGCCCTGGACGCTCTTCGTCTTCGACACGTTCACGGCCGGCTTGGAACTCACTATACCACTTGTAAACATTTTTTTAGACATGGCCTCATCACCACAGGCTTTCTGCGCCATCCTCAACGTATCCACAGCAGAAAATTGATTCCGTAAACAAAATTTAAAGCAAATTCTTTGCTCAACAAATTTGACATCGCAAAAACGAAAAACTTTTAGCAGCTCACAAAACGACACGTATCTCAAACACTAATGAATATTTTGGCATGGAATATGACATAAAGGTAACTGACAGTACTACCAACCTAAAAAAAAAATAATTCTCCAAATCCTTCGACGCGCGCAGTTTACATTCAAATGTCACCTTATTTTTTGGGCACAGTCTGTATACCTATGTATGTACATACATTTGTATGTATGTTTATCAATGATGATCATGCGTTCGCATGGATGGCAACGCTTTTTGCAATTAGAATTTTTTTCTATGTACGGAAAGCTTTCTCTAGAAGTTTTCTGAAGTCATTTGTGGCACTTTGATAATTTTTTTTTTTTTTTTTTTTTTTTATAGAACAAGTGGCAACTCTAAACAACAAAATATATTCAAATTGAAAATTTTTTCAAAAGCTTATTTTTGGCTCAAATTTTGTTTTATTAAAAAATACTCAAAAAATAAGAATACTTTGAATTTACACGAACATATTATACCATGTTAATAATATTTAAGAGAGGCAATACCTAGAAAGGATACCATAAGATTTATGTTAGCCATGATTTACCATTTTTTGTCTCAAAATACATTTTTTCTTAATAATACCAGTCTATAATATTTTATTATTCAATATATCAACCACAATGTCATACAAAGTGAAAAAATTATACTAATAATGCAATTAAGAAGCAATTTCATCATAAACAAAACCTCCCACATGTTGTGCGCCTAAATGCATGCTACGCATAAAAGATGAACACAAACGCTACTCAATAAAACTTAATACCGGCAGGCGAAAAACAAAATCCATCTCCAACAGACCTGTTCATCTTTCCTATCTGACGCTGCAAATACCACGAACATTTCGTGCGAAGAATCACTTCGAACTAGAAACGAAATTATGTAGGCGCCATGGCGTACACGCTGACACGGATTAAGCTTGGCTACATTCTCGACAATACAATTGCCGTAATCTCTTCTAGATGCCGCTGCATATACATTTTCCTGCTTTCTCTCCCTATCTCTATTTGTTATTATCTCTCGTTTACGCCTCGCTCTCACTTTCTATGAGAGTGCTTTTCACTTAAAGCCTCATTAACGTAATTTATTATAATTTACTTAAAATAAAAAGAAAACTGAAAAAAAATTAAAAGACAGTGCACGCAAACAACCTGATTACATAACATCGCCGCACTTGTGCTGTAGAAATGTCCGCAGAGTCGTGTAATACTCGTAGTATAGCCGAGCTCCGCTTGTCCAGGTGATAAATGAGCTTGTAACAGCTTCGACTTTTCTGCCATCGTTCGCCGCACCGATAGTCTGCGTAGCAGCTACTTTCGTGCAACCTTCCTCATTTACAGTTTTTCTTTCTAGTGATTACGGTAAATGATAATGTATTAAGCGGCACCGAGTAATTATTGGGTATTTACACACAGAATGGCAGCCTTCGTATTTTACGTATAATCTTATAAAGTCTACCTTTGCTGGCAGAGAGTACATAATTTTCGCATTCATTCTCGAAAATACACCGCCTAATTGTGAGCTTATCTTTTACCGAGTTATCGTTATCGATCGGTTATCGTCTTTTATTACGTGATTTTAATCTTGTGTCTATGTTTTCATATTTTCGCATAAGTCCGATGAATGACTTAATAAATTTCATAGTTTGAAAAAGATTCGATGCTTAAGTAGTGCTAACAAACAGTCGATGGCACTATCGGAGATCTTGTTAATATTTTATTAACGACGCCAAGACCAAGACAAGGTTCTACACTTTCTTTGGTAACTGAGTACCGATATGAACAGAACAACATTTTTAAATATCCTGCTGTTTAGAAAAATTCGGTCGCATTACCGATAGAAAAAAGAGACCCTTCCAACATCGATGAAAAAATATTGTCAACCATTCATTAGTTTCTTGGATTTTGCTAAGTAGTAGACCTATAACTCAATCTAATAAAAACTTAAATAAAACAATTAGTTTGAAACCGGCTGAGAATTGGAGAGCAGAAATAATATATTGTATGAAGAACTGGCACCTTTTATTTATTGTCCTTACGACGATTTGGACAGGAGCATGGTAAGGAATATCAACACGCGTTAGAAAACTTTCATGTGTAAAACTGTAGATCAGAGGTATACAGTCTAATAGCGGCACACGCTGCAGAAAATGTCAGGAGCAAGGGGAACAATGGAGCAGCTCTTGTGCACTTGTTCCGCACGCTTTAAGCATTTGGTGACGGAATGAGACACTGGAAGTGGTATCTTTAGTGAGGTCGCATAGTCTGTTGGAATTCACATCAAACGCAGATATCCTAAAGTATGACTACTTGTCATGGACTTCGTAACAGCAGTGCACCTGGGGCAAAGGACCACAACTGGTCTAGGCGTAGCTTATATATAGCCTACCGTCAAACCTAAAATAATGAGGTAATGTTATACTGTACTAAAAAAAATACATAGGATTACTATTAGGAATTCATTAGTCGTTTTAAGCCGACTATGTGCCATGAAAAAAGGCAATAAAACCACTAAAGAGGTTGTATTCTACTCGTTACTGAAGGTTACAGCAGGTTTTCAGACTATAATAAGTTCTCTTAGTAATGTCAATGGCTGTCAGATGACTAAGTAGTCCACAACATCTATAATTTATAGAACAGAAGTATCAGTGACTTATGAGAAAAATTCGTATAAGCATTTTAAAATGATGGTCTTTTAGTCAGCATTTTGTGCTGAGCCTTTCAGATATATTAATGAGTAGTTAACAAAGTTAAATCCTGGATAAGAAAGCGAGTTAAATGGGTCTGGTAGTGAACGAGGCAAGACAAAATATCTCCTGTCATCAACCAAAGTCGTCACACTTGCGACTTGCTGTCACCACTGACAATCATAACTTCAAAGTTGAAGATAATTTCGTCTATCTCTGGCAGTATTAACACCTGAAACAACGTCTGCCTCGAAATCCAACGCAGAATAACTCTTGCCAATAGGTGCTACTTCGGACTGAGTATGCAAATTGAAAAGTAAAGTCCTCTCTCGACAAACAAAGACCAAATTCTATAAGCCACTCATCAACTTAGTCCTGCTCTATATTGCAGAGGCATGGACGATGACAACGTCCGTTAAGAGTTTTCGAGAGAAAGGTTGTGCGGATTTATGGTCCTTTTCGCATTGGCAACGTCGAATCTCGCTGTCGATGGAACGATGAACTGTACGAGAAATACGACGACATTGACATAGTTCAGCGAATTAAGAGACGCCGGCTAGGTCATATCGGCCGAATGGATGAAAACACTACAGCACTGAGAATATTCGACGCAATACTTGCCGGGGGAAGCTGAGGAAGAAGAGAACCTACACTCCGTTATAAAGACCAGGTGGAGAAGGACCTAGCTACACTTGGAATCTCCAATTAGTGCCAAACAGCGAAAAGGTAGAACGACTGGCGCGCTGCTGTAAACTCGGCTATAATCGCGTAAACGGCAGTTTACGTTTTGTATAACGAACCAAACATTTTTCTGTAATAATACTGGGCTAAATGCTAGAGTGACAGAAAAATTCTTGAAAAAACTATTTTAACTCTGGTTAGGCATACTACAAACTTTTACCGTCTTAATGGCATTTACGACATGACGAAACGTAACGAATAGATTTGATAATGAACAGAACCACCAATTAAATTTTGAGATAGGAAAATTTGGCAATGTGCCAGCATTCTGATAAAGGATCAGATATTCGAAGCGTTAATATCCGTAATCTTTCTGGAAAACGAATGTTTCTTAGATTGGAATAGACAAATTAGGAGTAAAGTTTTTTCTTTGGGAGCTGAAAGGTCGAATTCTGGCACTTTTTCCTGAAGACTTCAAGATACGGCGTGAATCCAATTTAAATATGTAGGAAGAAGCCTGCATTTTCTTTAATGAAATTATGAGATCATAAGAAGAACTGGCTTAAACTGTTACACAAAAGCAAAAACATTAACCTTTTACTTCCAATTGACGTGACCAAGAGACTTTCGTAATTTGTGCCAAAACAGTAGATTCTTCGTAACCAAAATGGAACCATATTCATATTACCTATGCAAAGAACAATCAATTTGACAGCATTTCATAAAATTATTTGAGCACATTGCAACAATAACAATAATAAAAACCATTTACATAAATGAAAAAGACAATATTATTATTGATTCAAGCTATTTTTAATTATTATGCCCGTAAATATGTCAGTCTATGTACTTTCTCAAGAAATTTTCTAACCCCCATTTAAACTCCTCAGCTTGCCATTTATTAGCAAAAGACTAATATATTTAACTTTGAAATTAAGTACTGTACGCAATTACCATATCAAACCAACAAAAACAGTTGGTAGTAGAGAACGAATAAAATCGCATGCGAGAAATTTAGTTTGGCCAAATAAAAATCAACATTTGAGTGCAGATAATGCTGAGAAATCACATTTAAAATCAATATGATCTATTGACTTTCGAAGCAAATATTTATGCAAACAAACGCCGTTGAGCCTTAAAGCTATAAAGCACAAAAACACACACACACACGCATACACATACATTCATAAGTTAACTGCAGCGAAAGTGTCAAAAATTGCGCTCACACGCATGCAAATGTAGATGGGTGTTAAGATATTTGCAAATATTTGAGTAAACTAAAAGCGAGACAAACGAGCAAACACACAAATACACACACAGTCAAACACATATGTATGTACGTTGAAAGGCAAACAAACGAACGGTCATAGCAAAAGCGACAGCCAACAAATGGCAAAGCTACGGCTGCCAGGCAGCTCGTAAATAAATGATAGCACGAAGTAGGGAAAGGACATAAAACAACAACAATGACAACAAAGCAAGCATAAAAATACGAATAATTGTAAAACAGTGGAATGATAGACGGAATCTACGATTGTACGAATGAACCGTGCCGCACAAATATGCGTGAATCAGCAGAAAAAAAGGTGGCAAGCCTGTGCGCAGGCGAAGTAAGCAAGAGATTTGGGTGGACCGTTTACACACAGCAAGGCGCCAAGGGCGTCTAATAGAGCAATAGGGTATGAATGTATATTTATGTACATATATATGTATAATATGAGTGTATGTAAGCACATATATATGTACTTTTGTATGCGTGTGTATGTGTGCTTCGGTGATATAAATAAGATTTCGAAAATGATTGGCGCAAAATAACCGAAAAAGCGATTTGCATATAAATGACAAAGAAAACGGAAATAAGACAGCGACTGCTAGTTGAATCGGATGTCCTTCGAAGGAAGGATGTAGATTTCACATGAATTGAGCGGGAAATCAACAGATATGAGTGAAAACAAGAAAAACGTTAACTTCGGTTGCACCGAAGCTAAATACCCTTCACAGGTGCATTTCTGTTAGTAACTATGTGTTCAGTTTGTATGGAAGCTATGTATATGCTACAGTTAACCGATCTGATCAATTTCTTCGGAGATTACATAGTTGCTTTAGAAAATAAAGTATACCAAATTTCGTGAATATATCTTGTCAAATGTGAAAGTTTTCCATACAAGCATTTGATTCCGATCGTTCAGTTTGTATGGCAGCTATATGCTATAGTTAACCGATCTGATCAATTTCTTCGGAGATTACATTGTTGCTTTAGAAAATAATATAAACCAAATTTCGTGAATATATCTTGTCAAATGTGAAAGTTTTCCATACAAGCATTTGATTCCGATCGTTCAGTTTGTATGGCAGCTATATGTTATAGTGGTCCGATATCGGCCATTCCGACAAATGAGCAGCTTCTTGAAGAGAAAATGACGTTTACAAAATTTCATAACGATATCTTAAAAACTGACGGACAGACGGACATGGCTAAATCGACTCAGCTCGGCATACTGATCATTTATGTATATACATATATACTTTATAGGGTCTCCGACGATTCCTTCTGGGTATTACAAACTTCGTGACAAACTTAATATACCCTGTTCAGGGTATAACAATTTAAAGCTATAGGACAAAGGCAAGTGCTATGTTCGTATTATGTGCTCAAACAGTCGTGGTATATATTGTAGTACACATATATAGTGTATAGAAGTGTTCGCAGGTCAACTAATGTTGAAGCAGAACTTCGAAAAGCGCTGAAATGGCAATGTGAAAGTTATTTTTGGCTCCAACTGATGGTTTTAAATGGTGTTTAGTTATAGGTGTCTAAATATGTATATGGCTATATAGAGCTAGTTAGATATTATACTTGGAATTAATATACTTATAAAAATTATTAAAAATCTAAATTTGAAAATATAGATAGTTCCAGACATAGATAAATCTACAAAGAAGAGACTCTCTAAAATATTCAAGAAAATCGGTTCAGTAGAAGCCGATAAATCGTGGATAGAGGTTTTATAACGAACTTTCGAGAAAAGAGTGTGTAAAGTTTTGCGTAAAAGTCTCTAATTCGATTAGTTTCAGTCGAACCAGTCTGAATGCCGTGTCAGCAAAATAAAATAATTCGAATTTTTCATTCCTGTTTCATTCAGTGGCACATATCAAAGCAAAAACTGGAGTTTATTACGATTGAACATCTGCAAACACTGCTCCGAATCATCAACTTATCTTTGTTTTTGGTGAAAAGTGAGCTCGCTCGGCACCCACTTTTACAAAGCTTTCTCACACCCAAGTATTCGTGAAAGATTTGATGAACACGTTCAGTTTATATCTTTAGTGTGTCTGCTAACTCGAACACATGCACTTAACGTAGTGATAATTAGATTTCGATAAAACCATGCAAATGAACGCTGTATTACATAAACTAACAGTTTTTCTGCACATTACGTAACACAACTTAAGTTAACGTAATTGATCTTAACTTAACTTTATTTAACTTAACTTATACTTAACGTAATTGATCTTAACTTAACTTTATTTATCTTAACTTAATTTAATTTAACTTAACTTAACTTAACTTAACTTAACTGAACTTAACTTAACTTAACTTAACTTAGCTTAACTTAACTTAACTTAACTCAACTTAACTTAACTTAACTTAACTTATTAACATAACTTAACTTAACTACACTATGTGTAACGTTAGTAATGTGAATACACATACATATGTAACTAATGGTAAATGATTGAAGTAACGTAACGTAATGATAATTAGACTTCGATTATTTTATTTGAATAAAGGAATCGTAAATTATATATATTTTTTTTTACTAAACATTACGTGACACAACTTAATTTAATTTAACTTAAAATAACTTAACATGGCGTAACGTAACGTAATGTGAACATAACATAACTCAATGACCACGTTGTTTTCACCGTTTGAAATAATTTAATACAACTTAACATTCTTATTATTTACATACTCGTACTAATATATGCATACCCGAAAGTTTTCATCTAAAGTAAAAAAACACTGAATATTCGATTTAAGCCTGTTGAAATAATGGCTCACAACCGGATATAAATTTGGATAATTTTCGTTAAAAAAATGCATCGAAAAAATTTACCGTTGTCAACATGAAATTGTCAAATAAATTGCGACGAAATCTCAGCATAAATCCGTCAACGTCACAGAATAAATTTTGCACGCAAAAAAATATAAAATTTACATAAGCCGCTACAAAATCCCTGCCCACCCACTTGAACGCAGTGACACTTGCTACAATGTGAAAGCATAAGCCTTGATACACTACTACCAACTTTGCTACCTTGCAGATTCATTGATTAATGGCTGAGATAAAACTGCTAGTGCTCTGAGTACGTTGCGACCTTCGACCAGCTCTTTGGATATTTTAAGGCACAAACTTTTATAAGAAATCCATGCATACATATTTATATGTGCCAGCTTTTTTAAGCTAATTTTTTCGCTGCGCTTAATATGCTGACTTTGGAAGAACTTCTGCACTTTTGAAAAATACTCTGCTTCCTCTTACTGTTATTTTATGTTGGCTACTTTAAGCGTCTCTACGAAAAGTTTGCTTGGCGCTTTGGCTGACGGCGCCTGCTTCCTGCTCTGGTCAGACAGTTTGGTGTGTGACTCGCAGTTTTGGTTTTGTTGCTGTTGCTTGTCAGAATTTCGCTCAACTTTGCCCGAGTTGTTAAGGAAATCGCCGAGCATCGCAGATTATGAATACTAAAAAGGAGGTTAATGCGATAATGTCAAAATTACCGCAAAATAATAGAAGTATGGTGTGTTAGTGCAGAGAGATGAAGTTCTTAGTAATTTTTGTTACTTAATTGAAGTGGGAAAATGGTTGGACGAAAACTTAAATTTAAAAATAACAGAAAATTTACTATAGCTGAGTGAAACTTTTCTGCAGCGCATATGTATTAGACATTACATTGAAGCGCATGAGGCGCTGCTGTCGGTTCCTTATATCGATTTCTTGCAAACAGTGATCTGGGATTGGCAAAGAGTGAAATGCTATGAGCAGCTCCCCACTTAATTCGGATCTGTACTGTCAACAATGGCACCGTCTGAAGTAAGTAATCGCCCATAAGTGGAAAATCGGAAAGGAATTGGTTTCCAAGAGGACAACAGCAATCCACACAAATATCGGTTATGACTCGCCAGAACTTTCGGGTAGTATATGCTCTGAGATACCAGGTTGGTCAGGCCATATACATATGTACATATAGATGAAGAGCACACTAGGTTTAACTTCTGAAAAAAAATTGAACTCACCTGTGTTTGTTGTTGTTATGTGTGTTAATTAATGAATTGAAATATATATATAATAATATGAAATATTAAATAAATATTAAAAGCGAGTTGAAATTAAATTAAGTGATTTAAATAATATCTTACTCGCATAAATTAAATACACACACAGCAACAACTTAAAGAATATACATATGTATTCATGCATTCATATTTAAATATATAATGATGCCTATATTATCATTTAAACCGCAAGCGTATACAATCCGCGCTGCACACCTCCACCAGCAGTGAGTGAACGCCATAAAGCACGTAAAATAAAAAATAAAATGTATAAATGTGTATATGTGTGTGTTTGTGGAAAAAAATGATGCAAACAATCGACATCATTAGTACCGCATTTAAATTGCAATGTGTTTGTGGTAAATACTTCGAACGCAGGAAAAAATGCCTCACGCATATTGTGGTGAAGTTGAGAGGTGGCAGCTCGGTCTCAAAAGTGCAAATGATTTAATCCCGTATAAAAATATCTGTGATTGTAATTGGTTAATTCGAAATGATGGCTGCAGGTTGGATAAATATTTTCAGAATAAATGTATGATTATGCCTCTCTTTCTCACTGTTATTGCTAACAGTTGACTTAAAATTTTAATGGAACATCTTTCTTCTTACTACCACTGTGCAAGAGGATTTGGAGGATGCTAACAATATATTTTAGGTTTGTTAAAATTATTTGGCTTTTGAAGAAATTTATGAAAAATGGGCTCAGATTTATCTGTATTAGAAATAATTTCTCTGACGCTTTTTACCCATTTAGTTGTTATGCGAAAGGTCACAAACATGTTGTGGACCACCAGTTCCTTTAAATGCTTGGGTTTTTAATAAGAACTCCTTCTTGACATTTTTTTTGAAAGTCGATATAGGATCAATTTGGGTAGTTGTATCTCTTTAGCCCATAAATTATTCGCAGCTTTAACCATAGCCAACAGTTATAATAAAAATAGTTGTGGAAGTATCCTAGAAATCAGTTTATTATACATAGACAAATATTCGTAGAAAGCTTTCACCATAAATCTGCTCAGACCGTATATCTATAGAAAACTCTGAAGTCTGCAACTTATTTCAACCTTTTGCTATTATTGAACAGTGGTTTTCATTCCGATGCTGAAAGCGTAGGTTAAAGGTGTAGCTGATTGAAGAATTTATCAAACCTTTTTAAAAACGAATATATTGTTTCCTGAAAATTTTCGATTTAGAAAAGGGTTTTTTTCCGATATTAAGACAAAAGAAGGTGGACAAGTAAATATTAAAAAAAAAACAGGGTGTTTGTGACAGAAGAAGATTAGTTTACCCTTAATTTCGTGAAAATTGCAAAAAATTTAAATAAAAAACCGAAAACTAGTTTATTTAAAATTTGCATCTAAATTTTGAGGTTACACTAAAAAGATAATAATATTGGGTCATTCATTAGGTGTGAAGTTGGCTGAAAAAAAAAATCGTAAGATCAGCTTTTGTCATCAAACGAAATATATGTGTGACAACAAACGAAAGCAGCAGCTGATCTTATTGAACTTTTTCGCAGCCAACTTCACACTTAACCACTTTACTGTTATATATTTGAATAGCTGATATAATAAGGCTTGTTGGTAAGAACTTATTATGTTATGAGTAAGCAAAAGATAAATTACTCAGTGAAAAGCTCAATGTATGTATAGTTCTTGCTATTACCCACAACTGTGCAATATAACTTTTTTAAATAGAACTCGTAGTTTTGCCGGAAATCGCGATAAACCGTTTTGAATCCTTAAAAATTCTTCCACACTCCTCCTCTTCCTTTTACAGACACTAGATTGCCATAAATTATTTTTCCCATCATTTTGGTTTTCAACTTTTTTACGAATTTTTTTGCTTTCAAAAATTATCTACCTTTTGGTGTACTCGTATTAGTAAAAAGAAAATTATAAAATTCACTACTCATCTTCCCAAGGCTCTAAACTCTTATCAACAATTTGCATGCCCTAAATTTTTTATTTATTTATTATTTCTTGCCAGCATCTATTTCGGTACTGTGCTATTCATTGTACAATAATTCTCTCCGTCTTTTACGTCAAATGCGTGGATTTGAAAAGCAAGTTATGAAATCTACCCTTAAGCTCTAAATCCAACTCAACACTTTGCGTGTATTAAATTTCATAATTTTTTTTTATTATTTCTTGCTAATCTAAAAAACTTGAAAATTCAAATGAAATTCATAAATTTTCTCCGCTTCATTGAAATCTATTAGTTTCTTCTTCCATTGTAGTTATTTTGCGCTTTTTAGTAGATGAGCAAAGCTCGCATTTCACATTGTGTTGCATAGCCACAGGCGTGCGGGTAGAAGTGTGCTGCTGCTCATTTGCATGCAACACAATTTATGACTTTTACAGCTGCTGTTGCAATATGCATGCTCGTATTTTTACTCCGCTTTTCTTTTCATTTTCTTCCTCATATCATTTACCTTGTCCATTTTATAGCAGCGATGATAAGTAGTGCCATGAAATTTGTTGTAACTCTTGTAGAGAGCGCAAATTTGCAACACAAAGTGCTGCATTGAGCATTTAGCTGCAAGAATATTTTATTTTATTTTTGTTCTTTTATCATATATGAGAATAAATTGGAGGAGAAAAGGAAGGTCATTTGATCCTACACTTCTGTCGTTCAGGACTTCTACTGAAATTGGCTCACGATGAATGTTTTGCTGATGTCAAGCGCTAATTGCTTCTGAAATAGCTTTATTGTATTTTTTTCACTCATTTTTTATTCAGTTAAAATGAACAGGTGACGAAACTCAGGGTACCGTGTCAAGCCAACATTTTTTTAAATTTCATTTTTCTATCTCATCCCATTATTCTCCAAAAGGTACTAATACTAATACTAAGGAAGTGACATTCTTTAATTATAACCGACATTAAAAAAGCAAGAAACTGTGTGAACTAGCCACTGACAACGCCAACTTTAATAAACCAGATAAAAAGTTCGCTACAATAAAATTAACCTAAATGAGAAATAACAAAAGCTTCGGCGCATGGCTGGCAAATACTAATGGCAAACAAAGTCAACAACACAATAAACATTAATTAAGTCGCTCAAGCGTCACGTCAATGTCGACGTCCGAGCCGCCGAGATCCAAATACCCGGATGACAAGCAAGTTATTGTCAACGGCGCCTAAATATAGGCAAGCAGAGCGGCAGTTACGCGAAGTGCGCCAGGTTGAGTGAGGTGGAAGGCAGCTGTGAAGCAACACAAAAGTTTTGGCTGAACTGAGAACCCGTAGCTATGCATACAAAGTAAATTTATTTATACATTGCGCCTAAATGTGTGCTACTTCTATAGTATTTGCCTCAAAGTATAGACTGCTGTTACAATATATGAACTAATTGTAGATGCTGAAGAGACTCAAATATGGGTTTAGTTAATAGACAATATCAAAAATTAGGTGTTTTCAACACAACCAACAACCGCTTATACCAGAGACCAGTCCACAACCAATCAACATACGTCCGTTATGTGACCACTCTGTAGTTTCGTCACTGCTCTATTATTCCTACAAGGTTGGTATAAGTTCAGGTTCGTTTGCTGGCTTTTTATTAAGTTAAAGTTTTCGAAGGATATTTAGTCAAGGTAATATCGTGTAATTACTCGTATCGGCAGTCAATTTAATGAAAATGGCAAACAGTGTTAGTGTTATTGATTTATTGTTGTTAAAATTTGTTGTATTCTATTTGCTGCAGGCTGCAAACTGCATAACCTCTGCTGTAATTGAATTTGTTTTGTCGCCAAAAACTGGACATTTTACATTGTGTTTGATGCTATATATTATATTTGTATGAGTATACAGTCTTGGGCAGATAATTTGCATACAAATAGTTGAAGGTAAAAAGTAAATTTAATTCAACTTTAGTAATTAAACTCGGCTGTAACTAAGCCAAAGAAGAAGAAGAAGAAGAATTATGGTATAGGAGCAAAGTCTCACAGTTTGAAATATTGTATAGTAGGAGCTTACAAGGAGTGACGGAAGGATTGACGGTTGAATTTTTATTTTTAATTTGAGCGTTATCACTCATCATTATATTAGTATGTTGTGGTGGTTAATCGTATTTTTATTTCACAAAATTTGAGTAAAGCGACTACTATAAATCCAACAATTTGCCAATTGTTATATCTAAATAATCAATTAAGAAATCTAAAAGCTCTATAGACCAGGTTAAATAATTTTTGATAGCTAAAAATATCGAAATCGGATGAAGTCCATTTGAAACGAAGGACAAAATAACAAAATTGAAAGGCAAAATAATTTACTGGCAATGGGGAAGAGGCAAACGAGGATCACGGTCGAATTTTTAGGGTATCAAAACGGTTTAGCTTGATTTCAGCGAAAAGTACGACCCTTATGGCAAATGTTATATGTCAAAGTTGTAGGTAATGATAAAATTTATATATTTTTTTGCATTAACACCTTTTCCACATAACCTCAAAACTTATTTCAAAAGTTCAAATATATAAGTATTTGCGTTTTTTTTTATTTTTATCTTCCAGAAAAAAAATATTTCATAAAATTTGGCGTTAGTTCAGCTTCATATGTCCCAAACACACTGTATTTTTACATTTAAATAAAGGAAGAAACCTCATTTATTATTAAAATCGAAAAATCTCTAATTTTTATGCAAAAGTTCTCACGTCAAAATATTATATTTTACAAAGTCAGTGGGCTTTATGTTTGTTAACATCTTTACTTTCTCAGAATATATAAAAAATATTTACATTTCAATAGCAAACTTTCTCAGCAAATGCAAAAAGAGACAAAACCATTCGAGCTTTAATCGAACTTTTTTGAGCCGTTTTAGTGGCTCTCAACTAATGAAGGTGAAGCTTTTAGCTTTTTGAAGAAAACATTTTTAATCACCGAAATGAAAATTCTTCAAAAAACAATAATATTCCAGAATGTGTGTGACATTCTAAAAAATTTTCAATAATTTGGCTCTCATTAACTCTCATAGCTTTTATTAATTTAAAATATTTTTGATTTTTGTGAGAAACTTTTCGATCTAAAAATGAATTTGTGTGATTTTGCGTACTAAAGAGCGAAAGATAAATAAAAAATTCGAAATGTTAAATTCTTTAGAAGCATAATCATTTAATTACCATAAATAAAAGAAAAAATCCCAAAAACAAAATAGGCAAAATCGAAAATTCCTGAAGGGGTTACATGGGTTTACGGGTTTCAAAAAATCGAATATTATTTTATTGTATTATTAAAATCTACAGCACCTTTAGAATATTGTCCTAAATTTTCAAATTGATCCGAGTAATAGTTTCGGAGATACAGTTTTGAGAACTTGTGCGCTCGTTTTTCTCGAAACTGTGGTTTTGAAGTCGGCTGGTAAGATTTCTCGAGAACTACTCAACCGATCTTCATGAAGGACTTTGAGATATAATTCTTAAAGTCTTGGAGCAAGGGTTTTTTTTGTTTACAACTATTTGAAGAAAAAAATGTCGCGAAACTTCCACTGAAAAAATGTAAAATTGTCTGCCAAAAACCCTATTTTCATTTTTTTTTAATTCATCTAAGATCTAAATTAACGTATTTTTTCACTTTAGATGATCCCGCGAGGAGTTATCCTGCCACTTTTCGAATTTCTTTGATAGTAGTGTATGTATATAACAACAAAAAATGTAATAAAATATTTCATTTTTTATTTGAGAAAAAACTAGTTTTTTAACCAGAGAAACCCATGTAACCCCTTAAGTTTCGAGAATTTTATTGCACAAGCATGCAATTTATGTGCACACCACTGTATCAGCTTTTGCTCATGTCTGAGGAAATAGCTGGAAGGCAAGTTATAACGAAATTAATATGCACACAACTAACAGACACAACAATACAGGCATAAAGTAGTTATTTACTTGAACTATTTACATACACAATTAGTGTGCAATTTCATGATTTTGAACGGATATATACGAGCAGAGTGGCTGATACAAAATGCAATTAATTATTATATTGCTTATACAGTTACTTTTAGTTAAGTGTTTCATAGATCTGCTCTAACTTTAATTCAAAAAAATTTCTTGCAAATATTACTTGTTAATATGTTCTGGTCGGTCCTCCAAATATCCTCTTTCTGGAAACATATGTTCATGTGTTTCTTATTTTTCTTTTTGTGTATCTTACTTTTATGCTTTTGCTCTGCCATACCTTGTCCTGCTGCAGCTACCAGCTTGTCAGCTAATATTCTCGTCGGCTGTCCTTAAAGCTATAAATAAATATACTTTGCTTTGCCGATTTTCTGTAAGAAGTGCAGACACGTGTCAGCGGCAAAGCTTCGCATGTGAGAATATTTACTTATTTTGCTCGTGCGGCAACTTTTTGTCTATATATATATATAAATATATATATCTGTAAACATCAGGGGGCATTTATGTATATTTAAGTATAAATATATCGTATATAAATATATATATATATATAGCTATTTACAAGCAACCCACGACTAAACAATAAATGTCATGCCCAAATGAATACACACACACGCTCACATGCGATTTGATCAAATCTGTCATTTCATGGAATATTTCTTATATTTTATTTTATTTCCTTGTCCACTTTCTTTCACATACAAACACATACACGAGCATTAGTTTTTATCAGGAATTTGACCATTTTGTTTGATTGCCTCGGTTTTGGTGAGCTTAAGTCGCCCACAAGTCATTGTTGTTTTATCTCGAAAAATAATATTTGAATTGATTTTTTTTCCTGTTTTATATTTTAAGGTATGCCTATCAAGCTGTTTGCTAGTTACTATCTGCCATATATATTTCTTTATGGTTTCATTTGAATTGCATATTTGGTTTTTGATGTTGCCTTGGTACTCAGAAATTTTAATTTCACAATTTATTTCAAGAGTTGACAATGCTTTGAGGAGAGATTTGGAAAAATATTGGTTAAAAAAGATTAAAATTTAAAAAGACTTTTATTGATGTTGGAGAGATTGCGTAGATTGGCAAAATGTTACAGATGGCTAACAGATGAATTGAAACTCCTCCGGCCTGACACATAGATGGCGCTACTAGAAAAAGGCGTGTCTACAAATTTGTCAGCTGTCAAATCATTGCTTTGTGAGTTATATCATTTTGAGTGAAGCAACTTTTGGTATTGAAGAAAAAAATGGAAAAAAAACATCTTCTTCACGTGTTGAAAAAAGTTTGCCTTTTAAAGGGGAAAAATAGAGTTGAAGCGACAACTTGGCTTGATGACTAGTTTCCGAACACTGCCTCAGGAAAAATCAACCATCACGAATTGATCTGCTAAATTTAGACATGCTGAAATGAGCACCGAAGACGGTGTACGCCCAAAAGACATTGTTACCGACGAAAACACCAAAAAAGTTCACAAAATAATTTTGGATGACCGTAAAGTCAGGTTGTTCGAGTTAGCAGGCACGCTAAAAATATCAATGAAATGTGTACTTCATGTCGATCACGAATATTTGAGTATAAGAAAGCTCTGTGCAAAGTGGATGCCTCCCGAGCTAACTTTTGATCAAAAACAAAGACGAGTTGATGATTCAGAGCACTGTTTGGATATGTTCAAGCATAATAAACCGAGTTTTTGCATCGACATGTGCCGCTGGTAGAAACATGGCTCCATCATTTCACTCCAAAGCCCAATCGACAGTCAGCCGACAAGTTCCAAAGCGTGGAAAATGCCACATTCGGCTGGCAAGGTTATGGCATATGTATTTGGGGATGCTCATAAAATAGCTTTTACCGATGACTTTGAAAAGAAAGGACCATCAACAGTGACTATTACATAGCTTTATTGGGCCGTGTGAAGGACGAAATCGCTGAAAAATGAACGCATTTAAAGAAATGGAAAGTGCTGTTTCACGAAGGCAATGCAGCGGATCACAAGTCAACGAAAACGAAGGCAAACATCCATGAATTGGACTTCAATTGCTTTCGCATCCTCTGTATTTTCTATACCTGACCCCAGCGACTGTTTCCTGTTCTAATATCTCAAACGATGCTCACTGGGAAGAAACTTTCGTCGAATGAAGATGTGATCGCCGAAACTGAGGCCTATTTTGAAGCAAAAGACAAATCCTACTACAAAAATGGTATCGAAAAGTTGGGGGGTCGCTGTAATCAGTGTACCACACTTGAAGGGAACTATGTTGAGTAAAAATATTGCCAAAAAAATGTGTTTTACTAAGGTAGGCCGGGGACAGGTCCGTCTTTCATTCCGTTCGTCCATATGTACACGAAGTAGTCTCCGCGTTTTTTGGAATATCCATCTGAAAGTTTGTACACGTACTTTTCACTCTACAGAACTGCTTATTTATCGAAAGCGCCGATATCGCACATTTATAGTATAGCTTAGAGCTGCCATGGGTTTTGCAAAGGGAATACAATATCGTATCAACAAATGAAAGCCTTAGGCGAAGACACACTCCTGGCCCTTATTCCAAGAGACGGCGTTACGAAGACGATACGCTTCACAAAGAAGTTTAAAGTTACTCACGACAGTAAGGCAGAGTGGTGTGTCCACGCTCGACCTACTACTACGGGGCAGCACTATCCAATGGTACAATGACGGCTCGAAAACACTGGAAGACATTGGAGCAGGCATTGCGGTACCGCATATTAAACTATTCATACCAATTCGATGTTTTCCGAGCATCTTTCAAGCCGAAGTCCTTGCTATAAGTCAGTGTGCCGAAATCAATCTCCAAATATCGCAACCAGCATAACACTGTACTCAGCAATAGTCAAACGGTACTAAAAGCAATCTCAGCTTATGAAGTCAAATCGCTATTAGTGGAGGATACTATGATTTCTATACATGGAAGGCTGAACCGCCTATCAGTTTTCAACCGCGTACACCTGGGTGCCGGGGCATAAAGGGTAGCTAGCAATTAACTGGTTGACGAACTAGCCCGCTCTGCGACGGCTTCCAGGAAGATAGGCCCAGAACCATGCATTGCGGTGGAATCCCATTCCATAAAGAAGTTGCTTCGCACGGAGGAGAAAGTAAGGAGAGAACGGCACTAGTAGCAGGCAACAGGAATGCGCCACGCCAAGTTACTATTAAGAGGTTACAATCTAGCAAAGTTTAGAGATATGATCAATCTCTGCTGAGACAAATTCCGTCTCTTTGTCGGTATCTATACTGGGCACTGCAGGCTCAAGAAACACTTGTTCAACGTAATCACGTCTCTTGCGCAAACTGCAGGTTTTAAGATATGGAAATGGAAACTCCAGAACAACTGATTCTAGATTGCTTAGCAATTTGTAGAAGCCAGCTCAAAGGCCCTTGTATCCTTCTAAGTGGAGAGAGATCACATCACCTCCATCGTACCCAGCAAGCTCCTGGAATTGTTCAGAGTGCTGGACCTTTGTGACCATATGTGATATAGGAGAGGGCGCAATAGACCATAAATCGCAGTGCTAAACCTAAATTATTTTCTATATATCTATAGCTGCCATAAAAACTGAGCAATCGGAGAAAAGAGCTTCTACGGAAAGCTTTGTCTTTTGACGAGATATCTTCACGAAATTTGGCATGAAGTATTGCCTAAGGCAATAATCTACTCTCTGAAGAAATTGTACAGATCGAACGACTTTTGCATATAGCTACAAAATAAACTGAACAATCGGAATCCAGTACTTTCATGGAATGCTTTTTTTCTTTTGACGAGATATCTTCACGAAATTTGGCATGATTTATGATCCATATAATCTCAGAAAATATTTTTATGATCGAACTACTATATCATAGAGCTGTCATAAAAATTAAACGTTCAAAATCAAGTTTTTGTATGGAAACTTCTATATTCGTGAAGAATACTCTAGATTCGGTGCAAACGAAGTTATCTTTTTTTGGTTTTTTTTTCGATAAATTACTAATATTTACCATTTTCCATTACTACCTGAACTGCACACATATTTTTGCTTGGATGAATATTTTAGCTCATAATTCGCATTTCACTACTGACCGTTTTTTATGCCTAGTACTGTATATTGACTTCATCAGTTAACTTACCTAAAAAGAGAAAGAGAGAAAGAAAAACAATAATATTAGTTTCATTCGAAAATCGAAAGAATTGCAAAACATTAAGTTAGAAACAATTCAGCAGTAAAGTGAACCGAAAACTTTGTAGAGCAAACATGCGAGTGAGTATACGAATTTTCGAGTATTCCATTTAAATATTTTTAATAAAAATTTTAGCTTCATGCGCGAGCGCGATCGCGAGCATGAGCAAATATTTATAGCATTTCGCTGCGCAAATTTTTTTGCAAAGCCACAAAACAAAGCTGCCAACGCGGAGCGGAATGCGGCGAAAGCTGAGGGCGAAGTGTTAGGGGAGTGCGCGAAAATACACTAGTAAATGTGCGTGTGTGTGTGCGTGCGTGTGTCAGGCTTAAAACGCAGCAGCGATAACGGTGAAAATGTTGCCCTTCTGACAGCAATGCGGACAATGTTGTGCGCTTGCAAGCATACTTTTCGGCGCATAGCAGCACGATCTACCGAAAACGGCGCAAGGGAGGGTGGTGAATTGCGCCAGCCAAGATATCAGCAATGGACTATGGCCAAAATGCAAATAAGCAAATATTACTATTTATTTTGTTTGTTGTTGTTGCAATTGTGTTATTTCTTTTTTTTTTTTTGATTTTTGGTTGGTTGTTGCTGCTGCTGTACACAGCCAGCGGTTGGTTACGCGGTGTTTGTTTGCGCTGCTGTCTCGCGGTTCGTTGTTATCGCGCGGCTTGCAACTGTTATTGTTTTTGTGGTTGTTGGCTGTTGCACTTTTCATTATGGCCAGCGAAGAATGGAAGGCAACTTTTGCAGGACAGTTTATGAATGCAAGCATTGTAAGCCGTGTATATGCATATATATGTGTGTGTAAGCCTTTAAGTGTGCGTGTATGTATGTTGCATGCACTTTTGTCCATTTCGCCGCGCTTGTACACTCATATCTGACCACTCAGCTTGGCCCATTTATCATGCAGCATAATACCCATGAATAATTCATACAAATTGCAATGGCAGTGAAAGCGTGAACGCACGTACAAACGCCGCATGCAAACACAACAGCGAATCACGCGCATTATATACAGCAGCGTGCATATTAATAAACACACACATACATACAAACAAGTGGGGTAGGGGGGGAAAAAGACAAAACTAAAGCCGCAAACACCAGTGTGGCACAAATGAGGCGCCACAGAACCTTACGTAAGGCGATCAGGTCGCACAGAAAGTTGTCACATGAAGTTTCGCGGGGAAAGCCGCGCAAATAAGTTGTGAAAAATGTGTGTGTCTCGAAAAAAGCAAATGAAAATAAATTTTCTGACAACAAACCACAGCAGTGTCACAGATTTTGTTGGCAGCGGCGCGAGAGTGCACAGCAACAAAATATATTAATTTTTTTGCATTTAAAAGAAATCTCGACGCTCCAGCACACGCTGATGTCATTTAATTTTAAACTTGCGACAGTTATTGATATTTGGTATTTTTTCTACTTGCTCGACGCTTTTTTTTGTATTTTTTTCGGGCAGTTTTAATAATTTATTGCCAGCCATCATTACTTTATGTCGCCTCACATAGAGCCATCCTGTGCAAATATACGCATAAAGCAGCACATTGCGTGCGCCATAAACCAAAATATAAATCATTTGGTATGTTTGAGTTTCAGAAATCCGTAACGGTGAAATATTTAAAAATTATTCATGAAATTTTGTGCGCTGACGCATAAAAACAAGGACATATAACGCAATTCTGATAAAGCAAACCTACTTGGGTTTAGTGATTAGCTTTATCCTCAGCCGCTGTGCTCATGGACATTTAAAAAATAAAAATTTTGTAAGAGACAGAGAATAGTCTACTTTCCAAAGTAAAAAAAATTAACATAAAATTTTAGTTGAATTATTTTTATAAGTCCCTGACATATTAAACATATATTCCAACCTTTTTAAATTTTTTTTTTGAAATCAGGTGGCAACGCCGGACCTTATTTTAGAAGCCATCACTCTTAAAAAGCTCTTTGTATATAAGTAGGCACGTTTTAATGGTTTTTACCCTATACATAAATCTCTATAAAGTAATTGAAAAGGGTGGCAACACTATTTCATATCATAATAAATATCTGTAATCATAAACAATAATAAAAATTTATATAATTACTAAGGAAACAGTAACAAAAACTAAATAATCCTCTTTTTAGCAAGCGCTCCAAAAAGTATGCAACGTTTATTGACAGAGTAAATATTTCTCGTATATATATGCGCTTATTATTGCTGAAAACACTAACACAAGGGGAAGCCTTTCATAGATACTTATACCTAGTAGTATGCAGTATGCACGATTCGTACTGCTCGCTGAAGCATTACCTCACTATTTTGGACTTGCAAAAGAGTACGCTTACATACTAAACCCTTGACTAGGTCATTCGCTGAGCATTACATCGCAGTGCCAGCTTGCCTCTTGGCTCACGTCATAAGTCACTATTCACGGCTACAGCTTCAGTTCTTCTTTGTGGTTCGGCATTTCTCAGCCCTTGTAGTATCAGAGCTGTGATCCATTTCATAGTTTACAATATTTGTCGCCTTTGCAACATTCTTTTGAAGGAATTTCATTAAAAAAAATATATAAAAATATGGGGTTATCGGTCAGGAAGCATTAGAAATTTTAAGATATTATCTGATTACTGAATACAAAACCTTGCACATTGCTATCAAATTTTTACTCAACTAAATTAATTTAAAGGACTGGTTACACTGGCTCACGTCTTTTGTTAATAGAGTTTTGCCTCAAACTTACAACTCTTCAAATGAAATCCGTTAGCTGTCTCTACAAAATATAATCAATAACTATATGAAAGCATTGAGATAATCAAGTAAACCAAAATTGTTGCTAGGACGGCTGAAATCGGGCGAGCGCAAGCTGATAAACATCGAAAAATAATAAGCTCAGAATTTTTTCAGCATGCATGAGATCGACACTCAGAGACATCAAGCTACATATCATATGTAGAATAGTTTGGCCTAAAACTATAAGCGATCAACGGCTATATTAGAAGCAAATAAAGTAAGGAAAATCGCACAAATGGCCTGCCAAAATTAACATGGATAAGATCGGTACTATTCGAATTAACCGATACCAAAACCACGTATCGCATACCTATGAAATTTCGTAACCTTTTAGAAGTACTATACTCTAGGCAGCACCAACAAAGAGGCAAAAAGTAGGGTTCTCGGCCAAAAAATAGAATGAAATCGCGAACATTCTTGCGCGATTATTTTGTAAAACCTTCGGCGAGGATTAACTCAGCAACAGTGCATCGTTAAACTTCAATCAATTTTTGTCGACGAAGCTCTATCAAGGACCAGTGTTGATCGATGGTATGGTGAAGTCAATCGACGACGTAGATTACGAGGGCTGCTATATATATATTTCTGGCCTAATAATGAAAATAGGAATATTTATCAACGAAAATGGTTTTATTGTTTTTCAAAATATTCTCCATCAAGATTTGTACACTTTTGCATGCGCTCAAACCAATTTTCGAAGCACTTTTTCCACTCCGATTGAGACACCTCAAAAACATGGTTTTTGAATGCTTCAACAGCATCTTCTCGCGACGAAAATCGTTGACCACGCATTATTTTCTTGATGTGTGGGAATAAAAAGAAGTCATTGGGTGCCAAGTCAGAGCTGTACTGCGGATGACCCATCAATTCGACGTTTTGGCCGGTCAAAAAGGCGCTGGTTTGAGCCGATGTGTGAGAGCTCGCATTGTCATGGTGCACAATGATTCGTCTTCTCTTGTTCGTTTTTCGAATTTCTCCGAAGACTTCAGGCAAACAAATGGTGGTGTACCACTCAGAATTGACCGTCCCACGTTGCTCAAGCGGAACAGTCGCCACATGACCAGTTTTGCGAAGAAGAAACAGGCGACCATTTGCTTCGAAGTACTCCTTCCACGAACAACTTTCGTTGGATTTGGCTCGTCTTGGAAGACCCACACGGTCGATTGCTGTTTTGTTTCGGACTCATACGCATAGATCCATAATTCGACACCTGTGACGATCTTATAAACGTCTTTTGAAGCACCGCGATCGTATTTTTTCAGCATTTCTTTACACCAATCCACACGAGCCTTTTTTTGAGCGATTGCCAAATTGTGCGGAATCCCACGAGCACAAACCTTTTTTACGGCCAGGTGTTCATGCAATATCGAATGTATGCTGGTGGGAGAAATGCATAGACATGCCTCTATCTGAAGGTATGTTACATGACGTCTTGCATTATCAGTTCACGTACGGCATCGATGTTTTCTGGCACAACGGCTGTTTTTGGACGACCTTCACGGAATTCGTCTTTGAGCGAGCGTCGGCCACGATTGAATTCGTTGTACCAGTTTTTCACAGTGCTATAGGATGGTGCTTCATAGCCATACAAAGATTTTAGTTCATCGAAAGTTGTGAAAAATGACCACACGAAAATGTTCACGAGATAATTCCATTTTTTGGCCGAGATGAATTTTTTAATTCCCTGTAAATAAAACAATTCACGATTAAATGACAAAAAGTTCAGAGTGATGTTATGCTAAAAGATGTCAAACTTTCCAATGCAAACGTCAGATTGCACCTGGCAATACGTAGTATGGCCTAGGCCAGAAATATATATAGCAGCCTTCGTATTCCAAGATGAATTTCGTGACGGTCGCACAAAATCAGTTGATGTTCCGGAAACTATTAATGTTGTGAACGAACTAATATTAAGGCACTCACTATAAGCATTATAGTGAGAGAAGCATACATTCAATAAAGCATGAACAGTTGACTGTAAAGAAAACTCCTTCATGTTAGTGCTTCACAATTAGTCAATCGCTCACAAAAGGCTCATATTGATTGGTCGAGAGAAATGAGATGCTTCGAAGCACGTCTATAACATCTTAACAGCTAATGAATTTTGTATTTACGCGTATGAACCCTAACGTAAACTGCAGTTTTGTATGACCAACAAAAGTTGTTCGCTCACGAAGAACTTCCAAGCAAATGGATGTATGTTTTCTAGTCATGTCGCAACCATATCATTAGAACAACGCGGAACAGTAAATTTTAAATGGTACACAACCATTTTTTGTCAGTTGTCTTGCAAAAAATCAGGAAACGAATGGCCGAAGACGGATCAATCTTCACCTTGACAATGCAATCAACATCGACCTGATGAGTAATTCTCCATATAGTCAAGTAAAAAATAATTTTTCGACACCTAAAGATACGTTTGATACGTTCAGTGTGTCGACAGTTCATCCAAACGCATACGAAAGTGTATGGATCTCAATGGAGAATATTTTGAAAAACAATAAAGCGATTGAAAAGTTCCAAGATGATCCAATGTTTTCGAGCCAAGTTTTCTTTCAGCGATGGGGCTAATTTCTGTCTTCAATGGATATGCTTTGGTGTGTTTTGTGAGCCGGTGGAACCATCGGTCTATATTCCTTCAAAAATGATGCCGGTAAGAATGTAACTGTCAATGGCGACCATTATCGCGCAATGATAATCGACTATTTGATACCTGAAATTGAAGCTCGACAGAGCCACTTCCCACACATCGCATTAATCAATGGATTTACTGAGAGAACGTTTCGATGGCCAAACGATTGGTCACCAAGATCGTGTGATATCACAACAGTACACTTTTTTCTGTCGGTATATGTAAGGTCTAAAGTCTATGCGGACAATGCTGCTTCCATTCAGGCCTTGGAGCAAAACGTTACGCATGTCATTCGCCAGTAACCAGTCAAAATGCTCGAACGAGTGATCGAAAATTGGACTCAACGGATGAATCATCTGTGACGTAGCCGCGGCCAACATTTGAAGGAGATAATCTTCAAAAAATAAATGCCAAAGAATGTTCTTTCGAATGATATTGAACATTCCCCATTAAATTTGAAGCTCCTGTGTTTTTTTCTTTAAAAAAGTAGGGAACCTCAAAATGTATCACCCTCTATTAAAGGTAATCCTCGTAAAACGGATCAAGCCATTTGGAATACCTTAATAAAATCTAAGAGATTTTTACAAATTAACCAAAACAAATTGCTTAATATAAAAATTTCGCCCAACTATTGCTATTACACTAAAAACTAGACTTCAAATTAACTGTTAGTCAACTGTATGTAAAAAAAAAAACACTACATTAAAAATTTGCCTTTCAATTGAGCGCAAACACCAACAGTTCACAACGTCGTCAGCGCTCATTGCACATTTTCAAATATGCTACACACGCCATTACACATCATATGCATGAATTTATTTATGTACCGTTACTTCTGATTCCCGTTACGTGCTTGTTAATATGTGCGCGGCTCACTACCGCTACTTCTGCATCACTACACCACAATTGCATAGCCGTTTGAGCGCAACACTTTTCGTTGCACATGTGTGTGTTTGTGTGCGTATTGTGTCTGTCTGTGTTGCGCCAAGCTCATGCCATATTTAATCACTGCCAAACACTTAACGCAAAGCACAATTAGCATTTATTTTGAAGACTCCCTTCGCGTTAGCAGCGGCCTCCGCCAGCGCGCGCCAACGTTTTCATACGGAAAGCGGCGCCATTGAAACATTTCCCACAGGCGCACACACACACACTCACGTATGCAGGGTATTTGCAGAGCGCACAAGCGTGTATGTTGCCAGGCGCTCGGTGACATGGCGCAAATATGTGCGCGCGATGTAGCGCATTGTGCGTTATTCCCACTTTAGTTACCGTTTTGTCACTCATACGCCCCGCGGTGTGCGCGCGCGCCAACCGTAGCGACGTAGCGCGTCGCTTTTGCGACTTTTTGTCGCGCCATTGCGTCTGCAGCAGTGCCATCATTATGATGCGGCATAACATTTTTGCTGCCACAACGCATTCAATTGCTGTTTTCCTTTCCATTTTTATTTTTCAGCTTTCATTCCTTTATGTGTTGTTGTTGTTGTTATTGCACAACAACTATTCGAACAGCCCAATGTATTAGTGTGCATGTGCGTGTGCCTCAGGCGAATTTATATGTTGGCTTGCGCGGTATTTCGCAACAAACACACACACACATGTATCCTTTTCACTTCCCGCGTGCGCTACTACACACATACCTGCATATGCCGTCGTGTCGCCGCGCAGGCTTGCCTGTCTGCTGCTGGCTTAGTTGCCGGGTTGGTTGTTGTTCGGGCCGTATCGGTTGTGCCACCAGTGGCAGCACACACGCAATTACACTTTTGCCGCCACTGCATTTTGCCGTGATTTTTTCGCATTCCCCCATTCCCTCCGCCCGCTACTTTCATTTCATCCTTATTGTGCGCATTTTTTGCAATCTTGTTGTTGTTGCTTAGCTATTTTCACATTTTCGGTTGTGGTTCAGTAGTTTTCCGCTGATAATTTGCCGTTATTTTTCGCAGAATTCTGCTCGTGGAAAATTGTTTAGTTTTCATTTCGCTTTATTTGTATCTTTTCCGCCTCATTCCATGCCAGATTAGCGCGAAATGGCGCATATGAAATGGAAATTAGCACATTATATACAAGTATTTATGTGTGTGATTTTCATTTCTCTACGCATTCTGTTGACTTTTGTTGCTTTCTTTGACTGCCGTTCGCCTCTAAATTGACATAATGACAGGGAAGCCAGAAAATTGTGCGACGAAATTGCATATTTTTTAAACGCAAATTAATGTGCGTTTATAAAACAGTTGAATGGTTAGTTATGTATATGTTTATCTATGCGGTATATATGTATAATGTTTATACAAAATCTACTTTAGCTTTCTTAATTTCGCATTTGGCATATTTTACACTGTATTTTGGGGCTCAATTAAGGTTGTTTTTTAACCTAAAAGCATGGTAGCGAATAACGGTTGAATAAAACAGTTAGTAAACCGTTATTATTTAAAATTTTGGCTATTACGCTACTCAAACTGCATTCTAAGAGTCAGTGACGGTAATTAGGTGTCATGCAATCGTCTTGAAAACTGAATAATTGCTATCCCTCTGACCCACTCTATTCTTATTTTCTCTTCCATCGATTTCACTCTTTTTCCTTCATTATCCCGCTCTCTCTTTCTTTCTCTTTCACTCGCTCTCTCTTTCTCTTTTTTTTTGCTCGCCCTTTCAATCTCAATTTATCTCTCTATCTCTGTTACTCTGTCTCTATCTTTGCTAAAGCATTATTAGATCGCATGAATACTAATAGCTATCCCTTTCACGCACTCTGTTATTATTTTCTCTTCCATCGATTTCTCTCTCTCCCTTTCAATTTCTTTTGCTCACACTTTCAATATCGTTTCATATCTTTATCTCTGTTGCTCTCTTTTTCTCTTCGTAAAACATTTTAGTTCGCATGAATACTTATATCTATCCCTCTCACTCACTCTATTATTATTTTCTCTTCCATTGATACCTCTTTCTTAATTCATCTCTCTTTTTTTCTTTCTTTGGAACTTTCGCTTCCTCTTTCTTTTGCTCACTCTTTCAATCTTGAACCATCTCTCTATCTCTGTTACTTTCTCTGTTACTCTCTTCGTCTCTCTTTATCAAAGTAATATTAGAATTGTATTAGAAGAATACCCCTCGTGTTTTGACACTTTAAAAACTAGGCATTAGCCTTTTCGCATAGCCAAATTAATTTAGTATATTCAGCTTATAATTGAGAAAGCTGTTATTTACTTTCGCACAGCCGCCTGCTCGATCAACGATGGACTGAATTAACGATCAGCCGCTATCCTTACTTCTGTTTGATCAGTGTACGCAGAGTGTACAGTGTGAACAACAACCCGCAAAGTTGCATTCCAATTTTAACTCGATTTCAATTCGATTAAGAATTAATATAGCAAAATAATTTTTTTTTTTTTTTTGTATGGTAAATCTAACTTAGCGCTTTAATCGAGCAGAGGCCGGTTAATTGAACAATTAACTCCTGTGCGAAAAGACTATAACGCATGAAATACCACTTGCAGTTCATTTGCCCATTTATTGCCACATTTGGACCAGATCTGCTTGGGTAACTTGCCGATTTTTTATATAATACGAGTATCATACTCAGAGAGGTATTCTTAATACTTCAGTTTTAAAGACACTAGCAATATTAATAAAAAGGAAAAGTAGGTTATTTCAGTGGTCCAGAGGATACTTTACATTCACACGTCTCATGCACCAAAGTCATTTTGAACACGTCCATTTAAATACTACAATTTCTTCCTTATATTTATCAAACCACTTGATAACTTGTGAATTTAAAAATATATATGGAATTTAAAGGGAATTTGAAAACATTCTCCAAAAATTTTAAATTGGCACTACAAATAATTTCGAAGATATGAGCGTAGAACTTATTTAATTTAATGTAATCGGTTCCCAGAACTTTAAACGCAACTTTAAACTGTACTGATCGACTAGATCACAATCACACGATCTTGTTTGTATTTGTTAGGTAATGCGGAGGTTTGGATAATAGTTTCGAAGTTTTAAGCCACTCTGAAATGCCTTTTTTTACACAAAAACAAATTTTTTGTTTGGTAAGACGCTATTTTGTCAGAAACCAAAATTTTTAACTAGTTCTTTGATGATTATCGGTATTCATCTATTCTAATAAATATCTTTGTGTTTTTGTATGGAATGAAGTAGTTTAAAGCAGCAAAAAAATAAAGCTGGGAGAACTGCTAGGGATTTCGAAATATTTTCAAAATGAATCACGAACATAGTACATATGAACATCATATTCTGTAAATACACATTTTTTTATTTATTATACGTATATTTAATACATATGTAAAATACCTTTTTAAATCGAAAAAAGTGAGGAAAAAGTAGAATTTCTGTCGTGCAGTCTATTATAGAAAGTAGCAGCATTTACTATGGGCTAACGATATAAATAAAGTTGTTCAGGATCTCTCCATAAAATCTATGCTTAGAATAATACATATATTTTATTTTGAATACAGGTTTCATGGTCTATATATGATTCTCTCTTCTTCTTATAAAATATTAATTTGAGCTAAAGTTAAATGCCAATTTGACATCACTCACTATACCTGAATGCTTTTGAATGAAGGAACAGTGGAATAACATTGAAAGCGAGAACTGAGAATTGTCAGAAATTAAATACTATATAATGGGGTTCTTTTTTGAAGTTGCTGATACTTTTTTAATTTATTTTTTACACTATTGAAAGTAAAAATTTCAAACAACATCTAGCTTACTTTTTTATTAAATACGAATTTTTTGTTGACAATTAATTTTTCTTTTTGGATCTTAAATCGAAAAAAGTTTTTAAAAACATACAGATTGTTTTGAAAAATATATATTTTGTACAAGATAAAAATAACAAACACAAAAATTTGATTTTTTTCACATAAATATTTAGGTTATGTGAAAAAGGTGCATAAAACGAACGAACGCCAAACCCTTTGAGGGTTTTACTATACTGACCTAGTACCATCACCCTGACTTGGAATTTCTCACCCCCCACATTACCTGTTCTGCTGTGTAATAGTACGTAAGTTCGTAAAGAAATTAAAATATGGACATCATTCACGTTTTCTTCTCAATGTTGTCCGAGAATACGATTTTCGGTCAAGATTATTTAGGTATAAATTCGAAAAATGGATAAATTATTTTTTACTTATCACTCAATCTCTCGAAAAAGTTCATTTAGTACAATACCCAGCCGAGTGTTGCAAAGCGTGATATCCGTTTTATTTTCGAAATGAGGTGGCAACGGCATAAAGTCATATTTTTAAAACTGCAATTTGTTAAGTGGTCTCATTTCAAACGATAATATAATTTTCTAGGATTAAAGCTCATGCAGAAATATAGTACAGGTGGCAACACTGTTTAAAATTATACTGAAATTCAAATTTGTTGCAAACTTACTTACTAAAAATCTTCTAACAGTGTCCCTAAATAATCAAATTTAAGTCAATTTCATTATTAAAAATATATGGCAAAAATTTTTTTTAATTTACAAGAAATCGCCTTTCAACCTAGCAAAAGGCAATCACTGTTTATCAAGTGGCGTTTAGTAAGCATTAAGTATAGCGAAAAGGCGATAAGATGTACGCTGATTTAATGGACAACAACGATTGCACAAAAACGCATAAATTTATTTAACGCTATAATTCTTTAAAATGTTAAACAAAGCAAGGGAATGACGGCGAAAGGGACGGCGAGCGAAGTGAGCACCCAAATTTGCTTAAAATGGAAAATGAAGTGAATGAAATTGTGAAGCGTGTCAAATGGTAAGTAATACAATTTATCATTCACACTTCACGGCAGGAACAACAAATCAACTTAAGCGATGATGGCAGAGAAAAGCAATAAAGACAAGCGAGACAAAAAGCGCTAAGGACAAGTTTTGTGTAAGAAAATTATGGGAAGGAAGAATGATGAAGAATGACTAAAGTAGCATCTAATTAAGAGCAAGTGAAGTTGCATGTCGGAGAGACCGTCATACACACATACACGCTGATGAGCATATAGTGGATATATGCGAATATGCAACGGTTGCAAGCACACCTAGGCTGCCTTGGGAGCTAGCGGATTTTATTATATGACTTGGAGTTATTTTATGGAGCGAATATGAGGCATGAAACTGTGTGTGTGCTTGTATGCTGAGTAGATGCTGTGCTTTGCTTGTCGCAGCTGTGGCATGCAACATGTCAAGCATGCTTCCTTCAGTGATGCACAACTATAATAAAAATATTGTAGATTTATCAAGCTAAAGTCCACATTTGTTTAGCGGGTACATTATTTATTTTGTACGAGCAAAATGTAACTACTACTTGGCAATACTGGTTGTATTAAAAATAAAAAGTAATTGAATTATATGGCAACCCTAAATCAAGGTGTAGTTGATATTTTTTAAGGCAATAGTTAAAATTACACATTACCATAATAATTTACTAACACTAATTCAAAAATTTTTAAAGAAATATTTTTAAAATAGTTGGTAACCCTATTTCGATTAAGTCGTAAAAAGCATATATTCTTAAAAAAAACAATAGTATCAAAGAAATAAATTTTATTTTATCTTCTGGCAATCCAAAATCCGAAACATTTATAAAAATGTCACAAATAAAATAAAAAATGCAGTTCGATTATATGGCAGCCCTAATCACATTATCGATTCCGTTAAAATAAAATCCCAAACACAAAATATGTATTGTTTTTTATAAAAATAATAAAAAATAAAAGTAAAAATATAAAAAAATTAATTATATGGCAACCCTTAATCAAAAAGCAGTTGATATTTTTTAAAGCAATACTTAAAATTACACATTATGGTAATTGATTTATAACAAAAATTGAAAAATATGTAAGAAATATTTTTGAAACAGTTGGTAACCCTATTCCGATTAAGTCGCCAAGTGCATAAATTCTTAAGTTAAAACAATGGTAATAGAGAAAGTGTCAAAATAAACAAGGAAATAAATTTTATTTAATTTTTTGGCAACCCAAAATACCAAATTTATAAAAAACATGTCATAAATAAAATAAAAAATAAAATTAGATTTTATGACAATCCTAGTCAGATTATCGATTCCGATAAACACAAGACGTACTGTTCTTTATAAAAATATTAAAAATTAAAAATAAATTATATGGCAACCCTAAACCAAAACGTAATTATGTTCTTTTTTAAGAACACCTAAATTTAAACAAAATAATTATGCTTGCATAACACTTACATATATAAATAAATAAATGTTAAACAATATTTTTAACATAGTTGGCAACACTATTTCAACTAAATTGGAAAATTGTACCGTTATTAACTATTTTTTTTATTGATAATATATAAATACTAACAACTAGAGCATTTTAAAAGCATTTATTTTGGCAAGCATTAGTTAACGAATATCGATTGTAATTCTAAGCTTAAATTTAGAAAAAAAATTTATGGCCACTTGATGTCTAAACGACAAAAATTTAATATTTTTTATAAAAATATTTGAATGCATTCTTACTTTTTACAATCAAATGCTGTTAAGCTCATTTTAGCTTTCCTAAAAAACCTTAATATAAATATATGGCAACCCTGTTAAAAAAAAATTATTAAAAACTTTAATCAAAATATTTGGCAACACAAGGATAAAAATTTATTTATTAAAATTTCATTTATTACTTTATAAACTTGAATAGTGAATATATTAAAAACAAGATCACTACATCAAATGTTGCTCTCTATCCATTAAATTTAAAACTGTTTGTAAATATATGGCAACACTGTTGATATTAATTTTCCAACAATCATAATCAGCTCCATTATCTTTATAGTATTTTTATGACAGCATATACAATTAACAAAAAAAATTTAAATTTCAAATGATATGGCAACTCTATACCAGAAAATATTTGCATTAATAAAGTATTTTTGTTAATATTAAAACTAACCATATATAAATTGTATCACATTAAGTAACCAACTGAGTAATACTAGTTATTTTTCCTACAGGGAACGCATTACATGCAATATGTTCCTGTCAGTGTTGCTGACAGCTTGTTTGCAGGTAGCTCTCCAAATATTTTCCTTGAAGTTCATACATAAATTTACACACAAACTTACAACTGTCACTACATCTATCAAAATATTTCAACATTAATCAAAACTCTATAGACGAATATATAATTCTTCAAAATTATATAATAACTATGTAGATATATGGCATATATTCTTATATACTCAAATATACATAACGTATGTGTGGCAATAATATTCCTGTTATTGATGTTGATAGCGTCTGTGGATGATATGTGATGAGTGATAGTCGGTGTATTCAAAAGAAGCATTAAATCGTACGACATTAGGGTGGACCAAATTGCATGATATTAGTTTTTCTATATAAAGAGGTCTTAAATTTGAAAATATTAATAATTTAATGGATTAAATAAGTCCTATTAATCTTTCGATAGCAAGCGAAATCCATGTCCTTAATCTATTGCCATGTTCATTATAAGTCCATAATAATTTTACTTGTAGAGTAACTTCGGAACTGAATAGCACATCATGTAAATAACAGATAATCTGTTTGAACGAAGATTTCTGCCGAATATTGTAATAAAACACTACTTTATAGAAGGATAAATTGCAATATTCGTAATCTGGTTAAACTGTGGGCATTATGACCATTGGGATTTAGTGAAATACTTAGAAACGACTATGATCGTAGGAGCGGCCGGTAGTACAAAGCAGCCAAATAACTTTGAAGATTGCTCATCGTTCAGCAGGTTTGAACTGGCGGGCAATATTCGCATATAAAAGTCGGTCAAATGTTTAAGATATATACTATATAGTAATGGGTGATCCAAGTACAGGTACCTTTTTCAATAGCCTTTTCTTGACAGATCACGCATGAGTCGTATCAGTTGTCATATTATTTTTGTTTCCTATTGTTTTACGTCGAGATCATAAATTGAACGCGTACGACCTTCCCAAGAGACATCACCTCGCTCTATGAGCTCTCAAAAGTTCCAAGGAGATCCGACATTTTTGAGCCAAATTCAGTTCTGGCTCAATTGGTATGAAAACAAACCAAATTGCCGCATTTGGGAAGAAGAGTAATTTTAAAAGACTCAAGAGCTCAATTGAATCAGCGGTACATTTTTTTTTTTCAAAAATGATGCCGATGAGAAAGTAACTGTCAATGGCAACCATTATTGTGCCATGATAACCGGCTATGTGATTTCTGAAATTGAAGCTTATGATATTTGGTTTCAACAAGACGGTGCCACTTCCCACACATAGTATTAATCATTGGATTTACTGAGAGAACACTTTGGCGAGCAGATAATTTTATGTTTCGGGCCGGTTGATTGGCCACCAAGATCGTGTGATATCAGAAAGACTTTTTCCAGATCTCGCTTTGATTCAGGTCTTGGAGCAAAACATCACGCGTGTCATTCGCCAGTTACCAGTCGAACTGGCCATTCACCAATGCTTGAACGAGTCATCGACAATTGGACTCAAGGAATGGACTATCTGAGACGCAGCCGCGGTCAACATTGGAAGGAGATAATCTGCAAAAAATAAATTCCAAAGGATATTCTTTCGAATGATAATAGACATTCCCCATTAAATTAAAGTTTTTGTGTTTTTTCTTAAAAAAAAAAAGTAGGGAAACTCGAAATGGATCACTCTTTATAATAATAAGGAATATTTGGGTTTTTATATTTGAGGTAATTTTAAACAGTAAAATCTTTCTCAGCGCACTCTTTCTTTAGGCCGTCTGAAAGATCCAGTATTGGGTGAAATTTTCAAAATTTTTCAAAATGAAATCGAAATCGCCGATTATTATATTACAATAAATTCTGCAATATTCGTTCGAATAAAATATTACAAAAAATACGTTTTTTAACGGACTTGGAAGTGTGGTATATAACTTATATACCAATATTACCATTACTTCCTGAGTTCTATGATCAATTCCTTCATCGAATGGAAAGAACTTATGAATATTTATGATTCCCGGTGTAGGAAAGAGTATCTTGTTTGAAAAGCTTTATACCTCAGCTGCAGCGAATCTAAATTTATAGCAAATCAGATAAAAATGATTACCGTTACTTAGCTAAGTATGTGCTGTGAAAAGACTTCAACTTCTTTGAATGCTTGGATTGAATATTTAAATTTCTTAGCCGCCTTTCCCCTTGCACTTAAAACTTAGATAATGTCATCAACAAAAATATCAAATTTGAACAACTCAAGCTCACAAATACATATATCTATACATATATATCTATATATGTTCATATATACATAAATATACTTGGGTAAGTGGATGAGTGAAGCGGAAGCATTGAAGAGCATCACAAAAGCATTGACGAGAAAAAACTCAATTTCTTCTCATTGAATTTATTTGCTGCAAACTTAAAATCAATATTTGAATGCGTTTGTATGGATGTATGTATGTTGTGACAGATGCTCGCAAGTTGCTTCGGCATGCGTATGTGTGTGTGTACATTTTCTTAGATTTCCAACATCCTTAGAATTGCTCTTCGCCGTTAGCCAGGTCAGTGGGGCGCCATCAGACAGGCAGCCAACCACTCCGAACGACCGACAGCGTAGCTCGCCCAGCATCGGCATTGATTTATTTACTGCTGAGCCGCGGGCTGGTCGACAGACTTCCTGCGGAAGCTTCATACAATTTTTATTACTTTGTTTGGTGAAAGTTTTCTGTCGCAAACTCTCCAGCTCCGGTAGTCGTGTTTGGAGGCAGAGCATTATATATGTGTATAAATCTATAAATATATTTCAGGACTACAGTATACGAAGTATGTGTGTATAAGTCACATATTAACGACCACTTTATTTTTGTTGCCTTTGTTTTTGTTTCACCGTTATTTGCTTTTGAAATTAAATAATAATTATATGTAATAGCTTTATAAATGCTTTCCGCATCTCTCAATGCTTGCTCTCCTGCTTTTACGGCTGCAAATTATTTACCGTTAAGCATAAATTTCAGCGTTGTATTTTTAAAATTGCGTAACCTTAAATTTTATGCAAATTGCCCACATTTTTCATTTTGGTGACAACCGCAATAAGTTACTCCCTCTCTCACTCTCTGTCGTTTTCTTTTTCTCTGTCTCTCTCTAGTACATGAGCTCCAGCTAAGAAATTGCGCCGACAGATGTGGCCTATGAATTCGTAATTAGTGCATTAAGTGTTCAGAGTCATTTTCTTGACGTACTCACGTAGAGAGAGCGAAATGCATAAATTTCACGGTAAATATTACTTTGTTAATTTCTCCGAGTTGCAGCATACGCTTTGCGGTAAGTTAAGACGGATGAAGTTTCCCCTTTTATCCATAAAGTCAGCGAGTTGTAAAAGATTTACTGGAGAAAAGTTTAAAAAGTTTTATCCTGCTTAGAATATTGTTAAGAATTTTGTAAAGTCATCGGAGGCCTTATAATTTATTTACCAACATTTACCTCCAAATCCTCTAATTAAAAAAGAATAAAACATATTTTGAAACATTTATCAAACAAAATGTCTCAAAGGTTGGCATACCTTGAATCTCAAATTAATTTCAAGTTTGCGGCCTTCGTATTCTTAATACCTCTATTTTCGCATTTACTTTTAGTTTTCTCAACTTCGATATTTGGTTTGACTTCTTGAGTGCACAAATAGCATTAACTTGATATGATATTAGAGCTTCTTATAAAGGGTTTTTTCAAAACGACGCTACAAAAGTAGACCGATAGGGAAAGCAAATGACGCCATATTTTCCCCCTTTCTTTTGATATTTCTCTCTAGTAAGGTTTGCCATTTCATCATGGAAGGACATACGAGTCGATCCAACAAGACGAAATTATTAAAATTTACTACCGAAGTCAATGACCTCAACTTTAAGACGCTACATCCAATTTATGGTCGTCATAATCGTCTCTCATACGTCGTTCTCAAGCGTTGGGCATCTCTATGACGTCGTTGTGACGAATTTTACGAAACGATCTTGGCCTACATTCTTAAAAGATCAAATTTACGCAAGAACTTAAGCTGCTCGACCACCAGAATCGTCGTATGTTCGTCAATTGAGCTGAGCAACAACTTGAAATGATGCGGATTATCAACGAAAAGTCATCTTCAGTGATTAGTCTCGTTTCTGGCTGAATGGCTTCGCCAATAAGCAAAATAAGCGTTATTTGTCAGGCAGTTAACCACACGTACACCTTAAGGCACCATTACATCCCGAAAAAATTATGGTTTAGTGCGGTTTATGGGCTGACGGCGTCATTGGGCCGTACTTCTTCCGTGATGATCAAGATCGACACGTTACTGTGAATGGGAATCGCTACCGCTCAATGATAATCGAATATTTTTGGCCCGATTTGAAAGATATGGACTTGGACAATATGTGGGTCCAACAAGACGGTGCCACAAAGCAAATGTCACAATCGAAGTATTGAAAACCAAGTTTGGTGAACGTGTTATCTCACGGCCCAACCAATTGGCCTCGGTCGGGCGATTTGATGCCCTTAGATTATTTCCCGTGGGGCTACGTCAAGTCTAAACAAAAATTTTAACAAGTACCTAGATCATTATCTAAATTCATCTATTATAATAAAAATATTTTTCTGATTTTGAATTTGAGAAAATTTTAAATAGAAAAATCTTTCTCACCGCCAGACACAGAGGTCCTCCTGGAGATTGGCTCATGATCAAGAAAATGCAATTTATTGATTCTTAAAGAACATTGACTGCTCCCGAATTTTCTAACGAAAAAAAAAGTTTTCTTCATCCTGTATGTGTATATACCGCTAAAAGCTTTCCCTAACCGAAAATAGTTACTAAATGCCAACTAACTGTTAATATTTTTGTCGAAAAAGTGTGCAACAAATTAAAGCAATTTCCATCAGCACATTTTGCCGCAACTTCGAGAAACTTAACCTATTCTCGTCGCCATTTCGCCCAACACATCATTATCTTTGCGATAAGCTCGCCACCACATTACGAAAACAACTTTACAATCGCAACTTTGGAAAACTTCAGCGCGGCGCGGTTGTTGTGTTAAGCGTTACCGCAATGTAACCAGTCAGCCAGCCAAGACACACACCGCCGACACTCTTCACATAACCTCAAAGATGAGAACGAACAAAGAAAGTATACGAGGAGTGCAACAAACAATGCGCAAATGGAAGTAATGTCGTCTCTGTGGACGCTTGTGCGCTCTTAATTGATTTTCAAGTCAAGTCGAGTTTAATTCATCACTGTCAACTATTTAAGCAAATATAAATGAGTGTAACAATTGGCAAGAACTTGCCACTCGCTGCTTGTATGGATGGGAGAAGAAAAATAAAATTGGCAAAAACTGCAAGAACAATTGCTAAACAAATAAAACCGTAAGAGAAGTAGCGAGCTCGTAAGTGCGCAGAGAGTGGAGAAGAGTGGAGAGCGACATAGTTGGTAAGTACTTGCAGCGCAACGAACGAACACTTGAGGGAGTAACTTCGACAACTTGGACCGCAACTGTCAACACAACACAATGGGCATGGGCGAATGCAAACGGAAATGGGAAAAAGGCAATAAATAAAATCGGTGAAACAAAATTGCGACAACAAGCGGCAGAAACTTTTACTCTGGTAGCTATTTTTGTAGTAGTTGTTGTCGCTATTCTTGTAACTTGGTGGCTTTTGTTGAATTAAACTGCAAATAAAGTAGAAAAGTGAAGAGGCAAGTAGGCAAGGCAAATTATGTAATGAGTCGGCAGGTAACTAGGTAGCGTGCTAAAGCCTTGGGTGCAAGAGTCAAAGTAAAGTTAAGCCAAAAAAGCTCAGGAGTTTTCATACTGTTGCTTCATTCACAAGAAAGTATATTCTGGTTTTTGTATCTAAATATGTTAGAAAAAAGCATAAATAGAGGGAATTACAAAATTATATTAAACAATACAATCCAATTTCCGAAAAATATATGCACCTCTATCCTATTGGCTCTCTATTCGCGCAGACTTTGTCAACCGCTAAAGCTAAACCATTAATCAAATCAGTACATCCATTCCTTAGGTGAGAAATTTTAGCCGTGAGGAGAAGTAGCGTACTTTACATGAGTATTACACTACGATCATAAGTAACTGCCTACATTTTGATATTAATCGACAGCATATACTATATGACTATTTTCAGTCCAAAATTAAGACGTACATTATCTCCTAAGATATAATCCTAACAGGTCAAAATTTCAGCCAGGTATAATCCGGAACAGCTATTCTATGAATTTTACCGAAATTAAATATTACCGAAACAAAATACCATTAAAAACTTGGCGACAAAATAGAGAAAAAGGCGTACTGTGTATTGAATTTTTTATAGAATTTCGTCTGTTTGTTACCTAGAATTTTTTAAGATTTTGTCTGTTTCTTACCTCGAATCTTGTAATCTATTAAAGCAATGTGTGGTTTGGATTTTAATTATTAAAACTTCATAGGTTTCTATGTAGAATAACTTGGACAATTGAAAATTAGTTAGTGGTGTGTGTCTCAGCTAAGTAAAGATTCGCGCCACACCACTTAAAAAGTTGTGGTGAAAATCTCTTCCTTACCAAAGAAGACGAGTCTGTTGAAAGTAGAGCAACCTATAGTTTACAAGTTTATAGTTTATATTTGAACAAAATTAGGGAGACTCAGGCAGGACAACTCCAATAATCTAAAAAGCAAGGATCTACCAACAATAGGTTTTGGCTGTGAAATAATTAAAGTGAAAGTGGAGGAGTAACGGAAAAACAAGAGCGTCTCAAGAAACATTACCTTCTCTGTATAAGTTAAGCTATGATTAAAAGGACAAACCAGTGATCCTTAGTTATTGCGATGACCTCCACTGAACAATATTTTACCGCTTAATAGGACAAAAGTGTCATGAAAATAAAAAAATAGAACATAATTATTCCATAAGCGAATAATAACTACGGATCCTCCGATTAGCTATGTTAAGATTTCATAACCTTTATATGTAGTTCGATTAACATAGCCTAACATGTTTTTAGACTTTGAAAATCTATTATGCGATAAATTAAGAGAAATTGAAATGAATCATAATGAAAGGCGGCACATATAAACTCTTTATCGCATCAGGGGTTCTTAAGGGGTGAGTAAAGGGGTTTAATAAACATATTTAAAAGAATGTATGTACACTTCCAGAATTTTATGTATTTTAATAATAGGTGTTTCACCTTTCCGCTGGGAACTTATCTAAAACTCAAAAGCCCTGTAGATGTATAGACGTATACAAGTAATCATCGAAGTACTAGTCAAAATATTGAATTTGAACAAAATGGGGGCTTCGCAAAAGAAGTCGCTTTTCTGAAAAAGCTTACACCTCAGTGTGGTTAAAATGATTATATAAAATCTCATTTCCTGACTAAAAATCTTTACCATTTTTTGACTATTTCGATTTTTTTAATAGTTTAATTGAAGTTTGGAAATTCGGCTGATTCCAGCCATACATAAGTCTACAAGAAGGCTTAATAATTTTTTAAGGTACTCTGTCTAATAGAGCCTGATATATCGACGATGTCGTTTTGAAAAAGACAGTTTCGAGAAAAATTCATTTAAAGTTTCAGTTTCGGCCGAACCAGTTTGGAAGCCGGGTCAGTAAAAAACTTAAATCTCCGAAAATAAATTGAATTTTGGAAAATGCTCTTGTAGACATATTCTTGAAGAAATAAACCTTGGAGATAAAAGAAAAGTAGATTATAATTTTTATGGGTGATCTAAATAAAGGTATTTTTTTCAATAGCCTTTTTTTTGGACAGATCACGGGTGAGTCGTGTCAAGCTGTCATGTTATTTTTGTTCAGTATAGTGGAAACTTACTTATTATGGAACGACTTGGCACATTTTACGTCGATATTTTAAATTGAAAGAGGAAAAACAGCTTGTGCAAAAACTGAAGCCGCTGGTCCTTTCCAAGAAACATGTTATTTTCCAAGGGGTTCCGTTTCAGATAAGTTTTGTTCAAACTTACTTATTAATGGGCACGTAAACAAGCAAAATTGTCGAATTTTAACAGATTTTAGAGATGCGATTTCATACAGAAAGAAAAACAACGGTTTGCTGTGGTTTGTGGAGTGGTGGAAAAATTTAATGCCTGAATTTGAGCCTGGTGTTCTGGTCCATTTGGTTTCAACAAAAGAAACATCGCTTCAATCTGGATTTATTGAGAACTCTCGTAATGAACAGATTAATTCACGTTTTGCGCCGGTCGATTTGCCAACAATATCGCGTAGACTTTTAGAGACTAGACTTTTTCCTGTGGGGATATGTAAAGTCTAAAGTATATGCGGACAATCCCGCTTTGATTCAGGCCTTGGAGCAAAACATGTCATTTGCCAGTTACCAGTCGATTTGCTCGAACCAGTCATCGAAAAGTGGACTCAACGAATGGACCATCTGAGACGTAGCCGCGATCAACATTTGAAAGAGATAATCTTCAAAAAAAATAAAATTGCCAAAGAAAATTCTTTCGAATGATAATAAACATTCGCCATTATACTTGAAGATTTTGATTTTTTTCTTTAAAAAAGTAGGAGACCTCGGAATGGATCATCCTTTGTTTCTAGACTAGAATACCTCTTAAGAAACTAATATAAAAGTTGTCCTTAATAGAAAGATATTTTACAAAGTCGATCAAAAGGTACCGTTTTAATTTTAATAACAGAGAAAATATTTCAAACTGAGCGAAAATTTGCTTTCTTTAAAAAAAAAAGCAAAATTTCTGTGGAATATCGACAAAAATCAGATTTGGTCATAACAACCAGGGATTTTAGTTCAGCTTTCTCTTGGTTGCTTGAAAAACGACTAATGATGAAATTTCAACTGAAAGTGAATGTCTCCAACCCAAATTATATGTGTATGTGTATGTAGTATGAGGAAGTAAAGTTCAACAAAGGTCAGCCGGTAATGGTGGTCATCGCTGAAAAAAGAATGAACTGTAGAAACATGAAAACGCAAAAAACTCATTAGTTTATGTACATAAATTTATTGTAGTATATTGTAGTGAAAGCACAGCCTACCAAAATCCACCAGCTGACCGCCACATTTCGAAGTTTACGCTTGACTTCTACTATCCAAATTCAAACTAAAACAATGAGTTCTTTGCCATTAAATTGTCTATATTTAGAAGGACTCTATTTCAGCACTGTTGTTGATGATGGGCTCTTAGCAAAATTTATGGCATTTTAATTAAGTAAGCTAACTTTTGACATATGCGGAGTAGAGGGCATGTCAGGAAAGAATATTTATATTTTTAATCACAAAAAATCATGAATAAAAAGAAAACCTTTCGAGGGGAAAAGCCTAAAAATTTTCAGCCGCAAAAATGTTTCGCTTTAACCGTTACAGGCGCACATACAACAACAAACATGAACCCAAATTTGCATGCTTAAGTATATATATAGGCAGCTGACGCACGCAGCAACAACAAACGTGCATATGCGTCGATTTAGGAAAATAATAATGCCACACAATAAAAGCGAGGCGACACGAAAAGGGGTTGTGCACGGCGAAGGAAAAACGAGGGCCGAAAGGGAAAACATTTGCTCAAAGCGGCATTTAACATATCCGTCTGACACATCCGCAAACTGGCAACCCTTGAGGACGAGACAAATAGAGACTACAGCCAAATAAGCGGTCGTGTGCGACGGCAATGAGTGGCCGACAACTGCGTTTGTATGTACATATGTATGTATTATTTGTAGCCACAAGCATAGATATGCTAATGTGCATGAAAGAACACACACTTGCGGGTCTATATTTTTGAGAGTGTGTGTATTTTTGGTGCCAAGGGTAATTGTGGAAACGAGGGAATCGCGTAGGCGACTGGCAGACCTCGACACATACACATGCGTACGAATAACGCTTGTCGTGGTGGTGAATTAATAGCGTTGATTACTGCAGATATATACGAAAATATATAACTATATTCTAACACTGACCCCACAGCATATATATATAAATTATAGCACGCTTTTAGGCGCTTCAACTATTATTTTGCTTTTAATGGCTTTGGTTTGCGTTTTTCTTGCAGTTATTACGCCGAAAACATGTTGTAGGCGGTCAAGGGGCGTGATCGTGCTTTTTCGTTAGTCTTTTTTATATTCACTTTAGTGCCACATTAGTGGTTATATAATTTAGCTGCAAGCGTTTCATAGCGAAATGTCGCACATATGCTCATCTGTTTAGAAGGTTTTAGTAGCAACAAAGCAGATATACAAAAAATAGTTTTTCTTATATAAATATATATTATTTGCTTTAGCTTTCTTGGGTCAACGCCTTGCCGGCAGTGAAAACTATACAATTTTTATGGCGCTACAAAGAAGCAGTAATGCTCATTGGCGCCGCCCTTTTCACGTCATAAGATTTCATAAATAAAGTGTTTATGATATGTAAAATATTGTAATATTACACACAAGTTTCCGCCTTTATTATTGGCACTTTAAGCTTATAGATTGGACTTGAATTCATCTCAGTCCATCAAGTTGTAGAAGTGTAAACGAATTCATTCCGTGCAGAAGATATTTACAGTGACCTGAGCAATAAATTAGATTAGGTTAGGTCAATCTGGTAGGCCAATGAGCCACGCATAGACCAGTTTTGGTCCTTTCCGATACCAAACGGGGTTCAGTTAATAGGTCCATGAGGAGTAGTCATCCTTTAGGATGCCTGCGCTTGATGCGAATTTTAACAGACTTAGTGGCCTCACTATACCTCAGGATACCTTCTCCAGTATCTTATACCGCGGGACAATCAGATGCTTTCAGCGTAGTCTTGCCAATGCGGGACAAGAGCACAAAAGATGCTCCATTGTTTCCGTGGTGCCTTGCTCTAGACATTTCCTGCGAGCCCTAGATTAACTACGACTTGTTATTTGTATGCTTCGTTATTATTTATTATTATGTACCGTAAAGGTTAAATTACATTGTCGAAGCAGTTTGTAACACGCAGAATGAAACTTAGTCGATTTAGCTATGTCCGTCTGTCTTTATATTCGGTAACTAATCCGTCAGTTTTTGAGATACTGTCCTGAGATTTTGGACCCACCGTCAACAAACTGATTGAACCGTATCAATGTGGCATCAGGCCTGAAAAATCAACAACTGACCAAATATTCACCATGCGTCAAATCTTAAATAGAAAAGATCCGTGAAAAGAGGATCGACACACACTACTTCTTCGTCCATTTCAAAGCTGTTTTTATGAATTAGGTATCACGGCAAAACTAATACGGCTGTGTAAACTGACGTTAAGCAATACCAAAAGCTCTGTCAAGATCGGGAAGGACCTTTTCGAGCCGTTCGATACCAAGCGAGGAAAATAATTCGAGCTGCAGAGCTGCATAAAGAAGTACAATCTTCTATAAGAGTTTACAACTGCTGGCGTACGCCGATTACATCAATATCATTGACCTCCACAACCGCGTCGTTAGTTCTGCTTTCTCCAGGTTGAACAAAGAAGCGAAGCAAATTGGGTAAAAGGCAAAACGAAACATCTTCCGTCATCAAACAAACATTCGTCCAAATCGCGACAGTCATAACTTCAAGGATAGATAATTAGACTTGGAATCAACATTAACAACAACAACAACAACGTCAGCCACGAAATCCAACGCAGAATAACCCCTGCCATCTGGTGCTACTTCGTACTGAGTAGGCAATTGAGAAGTAAGGTCCTCTCTCGACGAACAAAGACCAAGTTCCACAAGTCACTCATCATCCTCCATATTTATATCAGGGTGCAAGGGCATGAACGATGACAACATCTGATGAGCCGACATTGCGAGTTTTCGAGAGAAAAGTTCTGCGGAAGATTTATGATGCTATGCGCATTGTCAATGGCGAATACGGCAGTTGATGGAAAGATTAGCTGTATGAGTTATACAATCACATTGAAATAGTTCAGCGAGTTAAGAGAGAGCGGCTACGCTGGCTAGGTCATGTCGCCCGAATGGTTGAGAACACACCAGCGCTGAGAATATTCGACGCAGTATCCAGCGGGGGAAGCAGAGGAAGAGAAAGACCCCCACCCCATTGGTACGACCAGGTGCAGAAGGATCTGGCTACACTTGGAACGACTGACGACTGACGGGCTGTCGTCAATTCGGCTCTAACCGCGTAAGCGATGTCTACGCCAATAATGAAGAAAAATGTCTCAAATTTTGCACACGTTCTTTTCTGCTCAAGAAGGGGATTATTAGTCCAAAATATCCAAAATGTTTTGTATTTTCCTTGTTTTCATTGAACATTTAGTAAACCGCAAGATTGTTGTTAGTGAGCTATGTAATCATCAGATGTTTGTAAGTCCTGAAGGATCTATAAGTGAAAATTCTGTTTGGGTGAACTAAAAGCAGAGGCTACGTTGGTCGTGTGACTGAAAATAAAACTCTCTAGCTCTACGTTTTAGATGAGAAGGAAAGCTCATGAGATCTACGATTGAGAATAAAAACATTAAGCATTACTTAAACTTGAAACTGGTGGCGAAAAAGAATAGATAAGATGAATTCTATCAAAATTTAACAATTTAACGGTTTGATGGTAACAGGGCTAATCAAGAAGAAGAAGAAAAAGAAATTTAAAAATAATTTAATTTGGTTCAGATGCAGAAAATTGTAATAAAACAAGTAAGCAAGGGCTAAGTTCGGGTGTCACCGAACATTTTATACTCTCGCATGATAAAGTGATAACCGAGATTTCGTTATCGGTCATTTACATATTTTTTTATTTTGCTGTAAAATTAATTAGATTAGTAGTTCCTGAGATGTGGTTTTTGGTCCATAAGTGGGCGACGCCACGCCCATTTTCAATTTTTAAAAAAGCCTGGGTGCAGCTTCCTTCTGCCATTTCTTCCGTAAAATTTAGTGTTTCTGACGTTTTTTGTTAGTCGGTTAACGCACTTTTAGTGATTTTCAACATAACCTTTGTATGGGAGGTGGACGTGGTTATTATCCGATTTCTTCCATTTTTGAACTGTATATGGAAATGCCTGAAGAAAACGACTCTGTAGAGTTTGGTTGACATAGCTATAGTAGTTTCCGAGATACGTACAAAAAACTTAGTAGGGGGCGGGGCCACGCCCACTTTTCCAAAAAAATTACGTCCAAATATGCCCCTCCCTAATGCGATTCTTTGTGCCAAATTTCACTATAATATCTTTATTTATGGCTTAGTTATGACACTTTATAGGTTTTCGGTTTTCGCCGTTTTGTGGGCGTGGCAGTGAGCCGATTTTGCCCATCTTCGAACTTAACCTTCTTATGGAGCCAGGAAATACGTGTACCAAGTTTCATCATGATATCTCAATTTTTACTCAAGTTACAGCTTGCACGGACGGACGGACAGACATCCGGATTTCAACTCTACTCGTCACCCTGATCACTTTGGTATATATAACCCTATATCTGACTCTTTTAGTTTTAGGACTTACAAACAACCGTTATGTGAACAAAACTATAATAATACTCTCCTTAGCAACTTTGTTGCGAGAGTATATAAACTAACTTCTGGCCATTTTAATACATACATACATATATGTATATATATACCGTCACTAAATTATATCATATGCACCATACAACATATGCACATTTAATCGGCTCATTAGCTTTATGGCATTTTCATATACCATAGCATATGGTAAGTAATACTTTTCAGTATTTTCTAAGTCTCAATGAATTCCACAGCTGACCAAATACGCGTCGAAGCCGGCATACATACACAGACATACTCTATAGAAACATGTGTGTGCATTACAGCGACTAAACTGATGAATGAATGCGAGTAACGAGCTACCGTTGGCTCGGTTTAGTATTTCAAAACTCAATTACCGCCAGCAAAAAAAGGAAAGGAAAATAAACCAAACGGCAAAACAAATGTGGCAATAAACTGTAAAGAAACCACAACACTGCGACTGATAGCAGTCAACAGCCGAGAGCCGGTAGACGGCAGCCGGCGAGCGAGAGAAACCTATTAGTGACGTGGTCGAAACGGCCAGCTGCGTGGCGTTCAAGCAAATGCCAATGTAAACGTTTAATTCAACTTTTATCGAATCGTATTTTGTATTTGTTTGTGCATTTACTGTTTGTCATTGATTTTTTGCGCTGCAGCGTTAAAATAATTAAAAGCATTTGTTGCTAATCCATTTAAACTGATAGCTTTTTACTTGTATTGCATTCTTATTTCTTGACTCGGCTCCGCATAGCGAACGTGTGTGTTTATGTGTCAGCAGCGAATGAGTAGAAATTTAAGTGAGAACACTAGTACTGTCTAGTGCAGCGTTTCTCAAATGCGTGCTTTGAAGAGAGGTAGGTTTTCATTCTTATAAATTTAAACTGATTGAGTCGCCAAAAACTATTCTGCAAGCGTGTGCAAAGTTTCGCTGGATATACCTAAGTAACCCATCTTTCGATGACGACCACTGCAAACGTATTAAGGATTACGATTTAAGAGCCCCGCACCTGGAATAACCGGGCCCTTAATTGGGAAGATGCCGCTGCTCAGTTGGTTGATGCCGTCCAAGTAGTGTGATGGACGAGCCAAGGACTGAAACGTGTAGGTCCTTGTGGCATTTACTACAGTGGCCATATAAAGGAGCGCAAATTCGGTGTGAGATTCGTGTTGGGATAGAGACTCCGTCGACGAGTACTGGTATTCATCCCGGTGGTCTAGCCACAATCCTCATCAAAGCGAAGTTCTTCAAGACATCGCTGAGTTGCGCCCACACCCTGAAGGATGAGAAGGACGATGTGAACAAGGATGCCTTCTATGAGCGCTTGAAGTGCACCTATGAGAGCTACCCCCGCCACGATGTCAAAATCGTGCTTAGCGACTTTAACGCCACTCAACGCTTACTCAAATGGGTTCAGGCTGATCGACTTCGCCGGCAGCCGAATATGGATATCTGTAGTACTAGATTCCAGCATAGAAAACTTCATCAAACTACCTGGCTGTCCCCGGATTGAAAAGCCACCAATCAGATCACATCAGAAGACACATTTCTAGTGTTTTAGAGCCCCTAGTATCGACTCGGACCAGTATCTTGTTGCAGCCAAGATACACACCCGCCACTGTGCAGCACGGCAACAAACACAAGGAAGGTTCGACGTCGAGAAGCTGCAATCTCAACAGACAGCCGAACGTTTTTCTACTCGACTTGCACTCCTGCTCTCTGAGAGCACTCATCCGCAACTCGGTATAAAGGAACTGTTAAACGGCATTTCAAGCTTCTTACGTACAGCTGCAAACGAAACCATTGATTTTCAGAAGAAGCAAAAGAACAGCTGATGCGATGAGAAGTGCCCTGTCGCAGCGAAGAAAAAACAGACTGCCTACCTCCCAAAGTACGATCGACCACAACACTTGCGGGATGGGATAGATACCGAGAGTTGAAGAGGGAAGCGAGACGCATTTGCAGACAAAAAAGGAGAGTGGCCGAAATGCGTGAGTATGAAGAGCTTGACAAGCTGGCCGACAGGGATAATGCTCTAAAATTTTACGAAAAGATGCGGCGACTAACAGAAGTCAATCAGCTATATATGTAACTACCATATAAAAGTTCGCCTCCCCTTATAATTTTTAACAAAATATCGAATTCCTTGATAGAGCTTGGTAACCGAGCATTACTAACGAAGAGAAGGGACATTACGGATATATGATATTTCATTTTCCATGATAAGGTGGTCATGGAAGATGAAAGATCAGATATTCGTAATCTCTTACACTTAAAAATTTTCTCCACTCATTTCAAGTAGTACTGTCAAATTTGGTCCTATTAATGATATATTTCAAGACAGCTTGGTATACAGGCTGAATACTTATTGGCTTAATTGGCTTATCGCAGAAAAAGGGTCATGCCAACGTCCTACTTAGCAACTATTTGGACTTCCATACATCCGAAATTCAAAATAAATGATACTCCTACTTGCTTAAGTCCCTCTTCCAGCCTGCCTTTCATTATATTTAAAGCCATAATAAGCCCAGTAATAAATAGTAAGCCTAAGCACACAAAACTATATTACATATGTATATAAACCACAAAAAGTAGTTTGGGAAGCACTGCCTAACCGGGCATGCATACACATGTACCTATTATATTTATGTATCATGTCGTTGTGTAAAACGTGTTGTTCTCAACAGACATTAAATGTGATCACATAAACAGATTAACGTTTTTATTTGCATGACTTTTATACGAGAGTACACAGACGTGCTCGCTCTGTGTATGTTAAATTTAGCAGACAGGTGGTAATAGACCAGTTACCAGAGCAGACAAACAGAGGAGCTTAAAGCGAGTTAAGCGCAAAAACACATACAAATAAATATATGTATATGTATATAAGTATACAAATAGTTTTAAGTGCATGATAGACACTTAGTATTATATATGTATGTATGCAAGTATATAAAGAGACAGTAGCTCGCACTTGTATAGCTACGAAACACTCAACACAGCGCTGCCATATCTGATATTTAAACTTGCCTTATCGATTTTTATTATTACATATTTACTTGTAGTAAGTGCGCTGGTGTGCGTGTTTGTTTTTCTCGCGTGTTTATACCCAATTCGCAGCGCCACGCAACACTTTACTCTCAGCTGCCGCTGGACTCACCTCGCGGGCTGGTAAAAGCATACACAAACGCAATTTTCATGAACTTAAATTTAAATATATGTGTGTCGTATATGTATATTTTGGCCAATTTAAGAGTACATAGGCCGACTACAACTACATACATATAAATTTACCTAAGCGCAATGCAAATATTTATTTGCAATTTAGCTGTTTGTATGGGGGTGTGTGTGTATGTTAGGGAAAGGGCAAAATTTCAACGCGTCATGCTCCAAGCTATTAGTGCGACTACAACAACAAAACTAGCAAGAGAAAATGCTCACAATGTCAAGTTGTTTTTAAATAAATATTGTGACTTTTGATGAGACTTCAGGTGAATTTCCACAATTTTCATTGTACAATTGGCAAATTTAAAAATTATGTAACAATAGGAAAGATTTTCAAGCACGAACCTAAATGAGCCATCGGAATGTTGTTGTAATGTGAGAGAAAAAAATATGTTTGATGCAAAGTGAAAAGATGTATTGATAGGTATTTAGCATAGATATGCATTTTAGCAAGTCATTGTCGCGGCAGGTTCGAATAAATTCAGCCGAGATGCTCAATTCTCGACTACTCAAACTTCTCTGCGTAGAGGTGCGACTTCACATAACCGCACAAAAATTGTCCAGCAATCGCATGATCTTGCGTCCACGCCATAACATTACGGTCGGCTTTATTCTTGACAAAAAAATGGACCAATAACTCCCTGAGTCCATGGAGCACACCAAACAGAGACTTTTTGTGGCTGTAAAGGTCGCAATCTCCCATCAATTATAAAAGTGTACAGCTGCTGGCGTATGCCGATGATATTGGCCTCAACAACCGCGCCTCAACAACGTTCTGCTTTCTCCAGAATGGAGAATAAGTAAGCGAAGCAAATGGGTCTGGTAGTGAACAACGACAAGACGAAATACGAAATCGGTGGCCACTTCGTTTTGAACCCATAGACAGATAGATGATAAATTAGGTTTGCACTGCGACCTAAGGTCTGTTGTGCCTTTTCCTCAGTCACAATGACTCACAGCACATTGAAAAATTCCAATATACTGCTAAGTGCTAGAAAGGCAATGTGATCCCTAGTTGAAAACATGGATCCAAGTGCCTTGTTCCTGTTCCGCAGTTTGCACAAGAGGCTAGGCCCATGTTAAATAAATGCTTCTGGAGCTTCCAATGTCCAGAATATGATAAATAGCTTGGTTATGACCTGATTGGGCACATTCACTGAACGTTGTTCCGGTGTAGGTCTGTTCATTACGAAATTACTAACCAACCGGATCAAGTAGCAGCAGTCAAAACGACCAACTTCAACAAAGTAGTACTTCGTTGAAAACCACACGTCTAAAAACACAACGTTGTTTACATATAAAAATGCTTCGTCTAATCTCGTATCTCGTATACAGAAAAGCATAAAGAGACTATCAATAAAATAATATTTCTGTCATAATTTCTCTTGTCAACATCGAAGGATACCGAACAGAAGTTGGAGAATATTTCACCGAACTTCTCTACAAATTTGTTGTGTTATAGCGCAGTCTACAAACTTTTTCCATATTTCGTTCTGTTATCCTGCTAGCTTTGAGTTGTTTATTACCCTCCCAAAGATAAATATGACTCTGTCGAGCACACCGCATTCATCTATTACAAATTTATATATGTATAAGCACTTGTACTTTCGTTATGGCTACAAACACATAAATAGGTCTGTCATATCGATAACTTTTTCAAGTGCTGTGGATTCAATGCTTTCGCGCTTTTTGCACGCGAAACCTTTGTAGTTTGCGCGCTGCTAGTTTCAAACATTTTATTGTAGTAATAATAATGAGTGCAGATAAACGTGCGATTACGAAAACATGTGTATGTGTGTGTCTTAAATTTACATGTTTGTACATGTTAACTTTTGACTGTGTCAATAATTTTCGTACCGTTAAACAGGTATACAACACAACTCAATTAACACTTATCACTTTGCGAGATGTTGCTCGGCTTATCGAGAATGCAATAAAGCAGAGCACACGAGTGACAAACAAAGTCAACGCGATTGTACGAGTTTATGTATTGCATAAATAAGTAAATACATATGTATGTATATATTTAACATATACTACGAATTGATTTAGTCAGATGCCGCGCTTTTTGACAGGAAGAGACTAATTATGCGAGGATAGTTAGATAATGATTTTGGTTTTTGAAATTACCCTAAAAAATGCTAGAGATTAAAGCATAAAATTTCTCTTCACAATCACCAGCACTTTCGATTTGAAATCATAGGAGAGTTCTAAGTCTAATTAGGACATTTGAAAATTTTTCCAAACAAAATTAGTAGCTTTAGGTGTTAAAATATCACAGATTCCTAGTTGCAAGAGTCTGGTGCTCAGAACTAGATCTGAACAAGTAAGGAAGGGCTAAGTTCGGGTGTCACCGAACATTTTATACTCTCGCATGATAAAGTGGTAATCGAGATTTCATTATGCGCCATTTACATATTTTTCAAATACCGTATTTGTGTAAAGTTTTATTCCGCTATCATCATTGGTTCCTAATGTATATATTATACAGAGAAGGCATCAGATGGAATTCAAAATAGCCGATTTCACACCATATTTCGTACATGTCATCAGGGTGTTAAGAAAATATTATATACCGAATTTCATTGAAATCGGTATAGTAGTTCCTGAGATATGGTTTTTGGTCCATAAGTGGGCGAGGCCACGTCTATTTTCAATTTTTCATAAAAGCCTGGGTGCAGCTTCCTTCTGCCATTTCTTCCGTAAAATTTAGTGTTTCTGACGTTTTTTGTTAGTCGGTTAACGCACTTTTAGTGATTTTCAACATAACCTTTGTATGGGAGGTGGGCGTGGTTATTATCCGATTTCTTCCATTTTTGAACTAGAGTTTGGTTGACATAGCTATAGTAGTTTCCGAGATATGTATAAAAAAATTAGTGGGGCTTTTTCCAAAAAAATTACGTCCAAATATGCCCTTCCCTAATTCGATTCTTTGTGCCAAATTTCACTTTAATATCTTCATTTATGGCTTAGTTATGACACTTTATAGGTTTTCGGTTTTCGCCATTTTTTGGGCGTGGCAGTGGGCCGATTTTGCCCATCTTCGAACTTGACCTTCTTATGGAGCCAAGGAATACGTGTACCAAGTTTTATCATGATATCTCAATTTTTACTCAAGTTACAGCTTGCACGGACGGACGGACAGACGGACGGACGGACAGACAGACATCCGGATTTCAACTCTACTCGTCACCCTGATCACTTTGGCATATATAACTCTATATCTGACTCTTTTAGTTTTTGGACTTACAAACAACCGTTATGTGAACAAAACTATAATACTCTTCTTAGCAACTTTGTTGCGAGAGTATAATGAAAGCTTCATTTGCACTAAAATTTAGAAAGTCTCCCTTAAAACAAAAAAAAAAAAACAAAAAATGGTTATCTTTGCATGGCTTATGAAAGTATATTTGTTTTTTTTTACCACAATTCCAGCATAGATACTGGAAATAGTAATTTTTATAACCAACAGAGTTAAATACGAAATAATTTATGAACGATTTGCTTATTCCAAAGCTATGCAAACAATTACTCACAGTTGTGAACGAGTTTCACATTACCCATAAAATTAGCAAAGAAATGAACCATCCAACCAGTAGCTAACCATCGAACCATTCAGCTATGCAATCATCTAATTTTTCAAAAGGCGGCACACGCACTAAAACAATTTAGTTTTACCACTTGATGCGCCTCTTTACCTTTTCAATCTTACCCCACTCATTCCCATCTCCCTCTCTCTGTCACCATTTTAAGGTGTTAATAAAATGTTAGGTGTTAACTAGCTTGAGAAACACTTTCGAACAATTCACACATTTGCTATTCTTAGCAAAAAGATGTTTGAGTCGGCAGCTAGCAAAATTACGGGCACACTTAGTGTGTCAGCCTAAAAAAGCAGCTTAATGGAATCAAAAAAAAAAACAACTACTGTGTCAATTCTTTTAGAACTTTAAGGGCATATTTATACATATTTTAAGAAGATACAATAAAATTTTTGAAGAAGCCAATTAAGTATTTTTCAAATTTTACGCGACATCCGATAGCGCTAAAAAGGCACAAGGTGCTCTACAGAGGCCTTCTCGGTAGATGAAATCTGAAATAAAAACTCCTCTACTAGAAGTTATTGCCCGCACAATCACGATCTAAAAAAATTAAAAACTGACAAAATGGCGGCATTAAAAAAAATTGATTTAGAATCAAAAGTGAATTTCGATTAGATAAAAAAATGGTTGGTTATTATATGGAGAACCATGTACAGACGATGCAGCAAACTTTTTATAGTGATCGGATTACTATTTGTCTCTAAGTAAACAGTAAAAATATTCGAAAGATTATGTTTCATGGAAAACGCATTTGAAAGAAACTGATTGAGCTGAACTTTAAAAGACTGTAACTCAAAAACTATTTGAAATATCGATTTAATATTTTAGGATGTTATTTTTAAGGTTATAATCTATCAGAAATAGTTTTTTTTAATATTTTCACACTCTGATATATTAGATTCATCTGCTCTTAATTCGCGGATGATTTACTCAAGCTATGATTCCTCTTTATACATTTACGAAAACAAAGACTTCTACCAATAAGCATTAATTAAAAGTAGAAAAGCTAATAGTAGAACAAACCCAGAGCTATTAAGTTCCAATATAACCCGAAGTAACGAGTACTGAACTAAAAACTTGTGTTCAGCTCATATTGAACTCACCAGATAAACAATTCTCTCAGAACTTCAGTTTTTTACAAAGTGGTAAAACATTTGTTTGTGCGTCGAAATGTTTTGTTGTGCCTTCCTTTTTAGCCGGTCAGGGAAATCAGTATAAGTAAAAAATTTTCAGAATGATAGACTTCAAGCAATGTGGGCGTGTTCGTGTCTACTTATAACTTGCAGCGTCGTGGGTTAAATTCTAAGCAGGAAGCGAAATTTCATAATACGAATTTCTTAGTACGAGTAATTGTTACTCATTATAGAGACTGAAATAATGAATTAAAGACATTATAAAATCACAAAATTATATTATACTAACAAAGCGCTCCTTTTGACATTCCACCTGGGGGAAGAGGACATCATATAGACGATGAGATGTGAACATCGAACTTTTAATATACACTTTTATGAAAAACGCAAGCCTATGAGTGGTACAAAGCCTTCAAAGACTGTCGAGCGATCGTTGAAGACGTGCCTCGTTCTGGACGACCTTCGACCTATTCAACTGATGAAAATATTAAAAAAGTGAACGATATGGTGCCTGAAAATCGTCAGGCAAGCGTTAGAGAGATAGCAAGAGAGCTCGACATCTGTCGCGATTTCTTTCGAATGATTCTGGTTGATATTTGGTCCCATTTAACATGCTTGATTGTTCGAACTCCGATCCCACATTCATGGAGAGTATTATAACTGGCGATGAGACATGGGTTATGAGTTTAATATGCAAACAAGTCAACAATCATCGGAATTGAGAGAAAAAACAAGCCGAAACAAAAAACCATGCCAAAGACGCTTAAAAATCAAGGTAAAACTCCTTTTTTTTGATATTCGTAGTTTGGTGCATCATGAATTTGTCCTGAGGAACAGATGCTCAATAAGAAGTCCTATTTGGCCGTATTGTGGAAGAACATTTCACGGATTTTACACGATGATATTGATACTATCACTTTGAGCCACGATTGTGACCAAATTTAAAGCCTACAACGCACTGAATACCATCGATAAAACAAAATTTGTAGAAGGAACTGAAGGCCATCTCAAAAAGTGCTTATGAAAAGTGTTTCGAAGACTGAAAACATCGATTCACATAAGTGTATTATATCTGCTGGGGATTATTTTGAAGGCAACAAAATAAATATTGATGAGTAATTCAATATTTTGCGTTTTATTCACAATTTCCTTGTGCTTTTTTGTCACAATGTACACGAGTATATTTTATTCATTGTAATAGAGCTACTATCTCTAAATAAAATACAAAAAATAGTATTTTTTGCAAATATTATATAACATTCTGACATAGGAATTTCATTTATTGGTTGAATATTCGACAGGGGAAATTTAAATCGAAAGCAATTTAGAGAATGACCTAGTCTAAAAAGGCTAGTGACATCATTGTTGCGCAGACAATAGAATCTCACTCATAAGAGCAAGAAAACAGAAATACAGGAAAACTTTGCACTGCAAAAGGTCAAAACAAAACGCACAAAACATATACATACATACATACAAATATGCTAAAAAAGCACATTTACATTTATAGATGTGTGTTCGAATAGGAATTCAATAATTGAAAACAGAAATGTAGAACGCAGACGGATCGAAAGGATATACGAAAGACTGAAAAATAACTATTTTGCATGTATGTATGTATGCATGTATGTACATGTGTATGTGTGTATGAATAACCTACATATTTGCAAGCAAATATATGTATAAATACACACATACATATCCAGTACACAGTTATGAACGCTGAGTCGAAAGAACGAACGAAACTAAGGCACCTCGCAATGAGCTTTCTTTGTGCGTAAGACCCAATCAGTGGCGCAACGCCGCTGCAAAAACAATTCAAGTGCAGAGATTGACTAACATACATACATACATACATACATACCGGTGGGTGCACATACAAGTACAGAGGACTAAAGCTACCCCTCACTTACATACAACTAAATTTCACTCCCATTAGGGCAACCGTTCACCTACTTTTGGTTGTAGTTCTAGTATATGCATAAATATGTATATATAACGGTAACTATGTGCATACATAAATTTAGTGATTTTTGTTCTTGCTGTCTTCATGGTCAAAACAAATTAACAACTAAATTTCACTCCCATTAGGGCAACCGTTCCCCTGCCTTGGTTGTAGTTCTAGTATATGCATAAATATGTATATAACGGTAACTATGTGCATACATAAATTTAGTGATTTTTGTTCTTGCTGTCTTCATGGTCAAAACAAATTAACACGCCCACGTTGCACGCGCCTTCGACCCTTGCCACACTTCTTAATCTGTCTAGCCTAATGCCATGCCCCGTGCGTAACTTTGTGCGTCCGTTGATGGCATCGATTACAGCTTGCAATATGAGCCCTTAAGTAGCGTGAGTGGGTTTGCACTTCTGGCGCTTTCAGCGAAACTACGTCATACATTTACTTACGCCATGCAGGCGACTTTCCTTTTCGGTCTCTTTCTGCTCATATATTTTTGTGGTTAGGTTGAATTTACTGCATTTTTCGTGGACTACATGTACTTATGTATGTATATGTGTGCGAGCGAAAATTATGGACACAGTACTATATAGTATAAACTACGATTGCTGCGTGGGAAAATATAATAGCTTTAAAGTTTTGCACCGCTGGCCTTTTTATAATGTGTTGGCAATAATGTTAGGTTAGTTTGTGCCAAAGCAGTTTAATACACAACATGTTAATGTAAGTTATATAAAACTCAGTGGATTAGTCGCGGATTTATGATAGAAGCGAAATCCTAATTTATCCAAAAAATCAACAGATGTCGTTCTTGGTCCAATGTTCGTCATTATCATCTGTAGATAAAGCAGGCATTTACCGACCGGAGTTGTATGTTTATTAATATCAGAATGACGAGACGAGTTGGACCCGTGCGTGCAAGCTATAAGATATCTTGCTGAAACTTATGGTGTCAATTTTGATATTGTAGAATGACGGTAATCGAAAACTTATATTTTAACTATAAGTAATCCGAAACTCTTGCTCTTAAGGGGAACTGTGCGACGAGATTTCGAGCTCCTTACGTACAGCTGCAACCAAAACCATTGGTTTTCGGAAAAGGCAAAAGACAAGCTGGTACGATGAGGAGTGCCGTGGAGCAAGAAAGAGAAAACATACTGCTTACCTCGCAACGTTACAATCGACCACAACGCGTGAGGGATGAGATAGATACAGAGAGTTGAAGAGGGAAGCGCGACGCATTTGCGGGCAAAAAAAGTGAGAGGTCGAAATGCGTGAGTATGAAGAGCTGGACAAGCTGGCCGACAGCGTAAATTCTTGAAAAGTCTACGAAAAGATGCGGCGACTAACAGAAGGTTTCCTAGAGCATACTAAAATTATGGAGGGAACACTTCTCCAGCCTACTGAGACTTACTGGCAGTAAAAGCATAATACCAGGAAATGGTGAACTCTATTACGCAATCGAGGAGGACGTTCCATTGCCCGACCAAGAAGAAGTTCGAATAGCGATAGCCCGTCTGAAGAACAACAAGGCGGCGGGCCGGTATACTGCCGGTCGAGCTATTTAAATGCGACGACGAAAATCTAATAAGGAATCTTGAAAACTACTAAATTACTAAAAGTGTGAGAATTCACTAGATAATTTCACATCCTTTATGCAATTGAGGGTTTTATTGGAGCCGGTCTCAAAAGCGGACAATCGAAGGGCTTTATGGGAGCCGGAATTTTAAATTCAGACTGATTCATTCATTTCACAGCTTATTATTCGAAAGTCAATGTGGTCGTTGAAATAAAACTTTGGGAAAATAATGCTTTTAAGGTGTTTCATCTCTCGTCTAAAAATTTTCGAAATCCGACCTTAACTTTTCAAAGCCCCATATACCGAATATGTGGACCCCTAGTGATTATAATTGACTTTTTACCGAAAATATTGATAAATCTGTGAGGTCTAGTTTGGAAATTGGGAGAGAATATTTATAGGAGTTTAAAATTACTGGTGCTCCGGTTTCCGGTTAAGAGGTTAAAACTTCGAAAACTTAGTGCTTTATCAAGATATTATGACTATCGTAATCGAGCTTCTACTAAAATCCTACAAAAGGTTTATAAGTATTAAAGTTGTGTTTGTGTTACTGTAACGTTTACATAATCTCCGTTAAGATGGTAAGAATTAGATGAATTGTAATCGAGGTGAGCCAAAGGTAGACCCAGCAAACGAGCTGTTTCAACGGGGTCGGATTAAAGGGTGAAGGATGTCAGATGTAAGGCTAGCTGCTCATACAAAGAGGTGGTTAGTGTCATACGGGGGAACTCGTTGCGCGCTGGATATATGTTTGATATGTCAGAGTCGCTTCTGGATAAGTAGGAGTTTAACCAGCTACAGTATCTAAAACAAGGCGGCGCAAGGGTCACTCGCGATTCTCGTGGCAGCTCGAGCTCTTCGTCTGCAATGGGTGGTGGTTTGACTCCAAGTACGCCATTGACTGAGAGGGAGTCGGAGTCGGGGGTCAGTGCATGTGTACGTCTAGTGAACTCTCTTTAAGAAAGAGACCATAATTGTTTAATTAAAAACTTCGAATATTTTGTTCGAATATACGATGGGGGTAAGTTGTCAACTTATAGCGGTTTAAGACAATCACTTACAAGTATAAAACCATATCCCAGAAGAGATTTATAGATATGAATGTTGTGTATGTCTAATGAACTTTTTTACGATCTCAACTTTTTGGAAATTTAGAACATTATTTCGAATATCCCATTTTGACCCTATATAGTCATAGTAATCTGGATCGAAAATGTTATACATTCTTGAAGTAAGCAGAAAGCTTCTTTATATGTAATATTCACAAACATTTCATATTTGGAGACTAAATTCCAAAAATGCAGTCGTTACTTTCTTGCTTATGACCCAATCTCTCGCACAAATTGGTTGGATCCAATGCACAGAAAACTAAAGTCGATTTTGTAGTACAATCTATTCATATAAAATAAACGGATTCCATAAAGTGCATTTAAATTGCAAAAAATTCAAAACTGTAATAGTGCAGCGTTCTAAATTTCAAAGTGGCTGCTGTTAGTGGGAAACCCATTATTATTAAATAATAAGCATTTTAGCTAAATTACACATCAAATTTCCCGTGTGCATGTTAACACGTTTGCCGTTGCAGGACGCCGCCGCTGCAACCTTCAGCAGCGCACGAGTACGACGCCTCCTCACACATCCCCTGCACAAGTTGAGCGCATTTTTTCCACTATCTGTGTTAGCCTGCAATCCATTCACCAGATGTTGAACTACAGAACTTTTTTGTTTTTGTTGTTTTTTTTTCTTTTTTTTGCTTTTTTTTCCTTTTTGTTTAGTTAAAACACGTTTCTCTGGTTTCTATTAATGACATTTAGCAATTCGCTGCCAGCAACCTAACTATGTAAACCACCCCGCTACCGTAACTACCCCACTAACCGGGCGCACCTACCCCTAATAAGTGCCACTTACAAATGTATATGCATGTGTGTGTGCGTGTGTTTCTATGCTCCGGCGTCTTTGTTCTCATTTCGCTTTTGTATTTGTGCGCGTTATCCTTCGTGTTCTAGTTTCTCGCAGATTTGTATTTCCAACGTCATCATCATCATCAAGCTAACGCACATACTATACATATAACCGCACATACATGCACACGTACGTGCATACGCGTCGAATATTTGTAATATAGTAATAATAATGGAAATGCTCCTCATCCATACAACAACGTTGCTGGCATATCATAGCCATTGGCATTTTTCTTTTCCATAGTATATTTTATTGATTTCTTTTTATGCCTGGAGTTCAGTTGCTGGGTTCTCAATTCCTGCATACACGCACACACTCGCGCTCGCTCGGCCCACCGTAACATGCCACTTTTTCCGCTTCCGCTTTTCCGCCACATTTTCCCCGTTTCGATTTTCCTTTACTGCTGCATTATTTTATTACAAGCAAACGCGTTCACACAAATACGCATGCACACATACATTCATAAATACAAATGTATGTACATACATCCATACAAGCATAAATGAAAAATATTTTGTTCGTGTTCTATTTTGATCTCATACTTTATTCATCCATTCTTTCAACCTTGCCTTTTTCTGTTTCTATTTCTGTTCGTATCGAATTCGTGCTTGTTTTTTTCTTGTTCGGCGAGAAGTTGAAATAAAATGTCACCAAAGTATAGAACAGACACGCGCCAAGTATTATGGCGAGAGCGAAAAATCATTTTTAGTTTCAAGTGTTGACCGTAACCACGTGGTTGGTAGTTAGAGAGGTGTATGGTATATACTATATGCTCATAGTTAGGGTAGTTGAGGGGTAGCCCTTTGCTATGAGGAAGCGTTTAATTGATTTCTTCCGGATTTCATTGAATTTTTAAGCCAGATCTTATCAACATCTCTTAAATGTTTTGTTCGATATTGGCCTTAAATGTTTGAGATGATAATAAATTGTACGTAAGCGATATATGATTAATGACATACCGACAAAAACCCCACAGGATCATTATTATCTCTGAAGCCTTGGTCAATATCATTTTTATACAATTAAAGAACTTAAGGGATTGTATGCACTTGTGAATGTCGGACACAACTAACTTCCGACAAGCACTGACCGCCATTAACTGAGACTCCCTCTCAGTGAATGGCGTACTTGGAGTCAAACCACTACCCATTGCAGACGATGAACTCGAGTTGTCGCGAGAAACGAGAGTGACTCTTGCGCAGCTTCGTTCTGGATAGTGTAGCATATTAAACTCCTACTCATTCAGAATAGAACCTGAGTATCTAACATATGTCCAGTGTGCAATGAGTCCCCGCATGACATTGGCCTACTCTTTGCATGCCCTGCTAACTCTACTCATCTGACACCCTTCTCCCTTTGATTCGACCCTGTGGAAACAGCACATTTTCTAGGCCTACCATTGGATGACGTCGACGACAACTTATCTAATTCCTAATCCTTACCATTCTAACGGGTATTAGGTACCTGTTACAACAACAACCAAAAAGCCTAAACTGCGTCCAAGAGGCCACTCGTGGAGGCTCACATACCGACTAGGGAAACGAGCGTTGGGGAAGTCGTTGGAGAAGAGGCGCAGTGAGCTTTTTCACGGATAGATCAAAACTAAGAGAGAAAGTTTTCTTTAAGAAACTCTCCGTCAATCTTAGACTTAGGCTACCGAACCACTGTAATGGTTTTCATACAAAAGTGGCTGGGAGGTGAGCATTCACTCCGACAGCAGAGCGGCAATACTAGCGTTGATCCTAATAAATGTGTGCAAATAGTGTCTGTCCTTACTAGGAAAAGCATGAAACTACTTCAACATTAGACTCGTTTTGGTGCCAGAGGTCACCCTTTCCGCGGTTGACGACGAACTCCTATGCGACTGCGAGATTCTTCTGAATTAGAGGAGAACGCAAGACATTTGCTGAATCTTGTACTTTCCCTGAGCAATTTTCATCTTACCGCAACCGTGGACACTGTCCCATAGGCATTCGTGCGGTAAGGCTAAAAATCTTGCCGAACACTAGTTGACAAAGTTGTAAGAAGAAGAGTGGAGTGAAAACATATAGGCATTTTCTCCTCCGCTGTCTTTGCAAGGCTGAGACTGAAACACCACGGTAAACTTACCTTCGGCGAACCAGAAAACAAAGCCGAAATTGATATTAGCCATCTCAACAAATTTCTGATAGGTTCAAATCGCTTTGTCGATCTGAAAAGATTTTATGAACGGACCGGCATTCTAAGTTGTCCAAGTAAGATCCCTCCTAGGATCAACCTCCTAATTTAACCTAACATAACCTAACCAAACAGAATGAGCTTAGAGGAGTCAGCGCACTTTTTAAAACGCCTTAACTTTTCTTCGTCCTCTTCGAAGGTATTTTACATATATTATATGGAAGATCTTAATTATAATCCTTAATATGACAGACACTGACAGGTCAATCTCTTAATTAGCTTTGACAGCTTTCGACGGTCTTCATTCGATAAAAAAGCTCTAGGAAACGAATTGAGCTCAGTGCATTTACTATCTACATATTTCTCGATTATCTGAATTGTGATAAAATGAAATAAACTCATAATTTTAAAGACCTTTTGATTTTATATTTGTAGCGATGTAACATTTTTCCCCAACCCATACCACTTAAAATATACAAGCCTAACCTACAACCACCGAATATTTATTCGAAATGAAAAAAGAAATGGAGTATATTCTGTCGGAACAATTTATCATGTTTATATAAAGTCTTAACATCACTTCCGTTCATTCGAAGAAACTGACGCCCATACATTGCTACTCTTACTGCGAATTTCTGTTTCTCTTATCTGTTGCTGTTCAGATAACTTTTTACCTTTACTTTTCCACTTCAGCGTCATGTTTACCCTATTTACTTGTGATGGTGAAAAGTGAGCTTAATTGAAAATTGTACTTTTGTGTTTCACGTCAACCGCAGCTAAAAGCAACGAAACAGCCGAAACACGCCCCTCGAGAACGGAGAACGGAGAACGGAGGGTTCGGATTGTGCAAATATAAAATAAACGATTGTAAATATGTATTAATGTAGGTGTGTTTGTGTGTATGAAAGAGTATATTATTATATACTTTTGAAGTCAATTCTTTTAAATATTCATAAAACATAACAATGGTGTTCCACAATATGGGTGAGTTAAAAAAAATCCAAGTGGCTTCATTTCTAGAGAGCAAAAATTTTAGAGAAAAGTAAATTTTTAGCAAAATGCGGAATATAAATCATTGTTGGTTGGAATTTATTATTAGACATTGATATTCAGTAGTATCGGTACACATTGTAGACAAGGTTATGTTATCAACCTTTAAACCGTACTAAGCTGATATCTGAAATCCTCATACCAAAATTCAGAATCAGTATATGGTCTTCTTAATCAAGCTAAACTAAACTTGTATTAGAACTCTGATGGACTAAAGTTCAAGTTGAGAATTCAGAAATTTAAGATATCATCCTCTTAATCAACCTAAGCTGGTATCTGTGTTCCGCCTGACAAAAAATCAGGTTCAACAAATCTGGACATGGACCTCTTTATGGAGATAAACTAGTATCTGAACAACACACGAAAAGTAAGGGTTCAGTATATGGTCGTCTCAACCAAGCTAAGCTGATATCGGTGCTCTATTTGAAATAAACTCAGTACTTGAACTTCTTAACCAAACTAAGCTGGTATTTAAGCTCCACTTGACAAAAAAACTAGGTTCAGCTTTAAGAATCTTCAAACTAACTTGATATCAAAGCGCTGCTTGACAAAAATTCGGTTTTAGAACTCAGAAATTCAGTATATGAGCTTCTTAATCAAGCTAAGCTGGTACCAAAGCTCAGCGTGACTAAAATTCATGTTCAGATTTCACCTATTCAGAACTTAGACCTGCTCATTAAAGCTCTTGAGCCGTTAATTTTTATCTCCAAAGAGAGAGAGGAGTAGGCCTAGTAAAGCGCCAGAATTTCGCTTTGCCTATCATAACATTTCGTACTAAGGTAACCCTAAACTTGCACATCTTTTAACCTATCTGGTACAAGGTAAAATCACGCTTGTCAAGAATTTTTGCTTTAAACTGAGGAAAAAAGACTTTGGTGGATCATAAAAATGTCATAAAAGGATTATGTGGAAGTATATAATACAATGTACAAAGATATTGTAGAATATGTTATTTATAGGTTTCGAGTTTTACAACCTATAGTAGTTTACTGAACTGACAGAAAATCTCTGAGTTTATACTGGGTAAGCCATGAGTCTTGGAGGGAACCCAGTAGAGGTACTTTTTTCAATAGCCTTTTTTGACAGATCACTATATTTGTTCAGCATTGTGTGGCATTTGATCATTAAAAGACTTACGTCTGAACAATGTTTACTAATCGTTCAACTTTATTAAGAAAATTAACGTTCTGTACAGAGTGTGTTTCGCGCGCTTCGCTCAACTTATGGTCAACATAATCGCCCTACTGAGCATACTCTTCGCAACACCATCACCCATCTTGAGACCCAGCATTTATTATTGGATGATATTCGACTGAATAGATCACATCCAGCACGCAATGAAGAAAATATAGCAGCCGTAACTGAGAGTACACAAAGACCGTAGAGACTCGATTTGTCGCCGTTAGCAGCAACTCGGACTAACGTATGGAACGACTTAGCGCATTTTACGTCGAAATCTTACATTGAAAGCGTACAAAATACAGTTTGTGCAAATACTGAAGTCAATCGACCTTCCAAAGCGACATCTCTTCGCTCTATGGACACTTGAAAAGTTGGAAGAAGATTCTATGTTTTGAAGCCAAATTTTGTTCAGCCGTTGAGGCCCATTTCTGAGTCAATGGGTATGTAAACAAGCAAAGTTGCTGCATTTGATACGAAGAGGAACCTGAAGAGATTCAAGAGTTGTAATTTCATTCAGAAAAAACAGTGGTTTGTATTTGTGAGCCGGTGGAATCATAGGCCCATATTTCTTCAAAAATGTTGACGGTGAGAACGTAACCGTCAACGACGACCGTTATCGCGCCATGATAACCGACTATTTGATGCCTGAATTTGAGGCTTGTGGTCTCGGCAACATTTGATTTCAACAAAACGGCGCCACTTTCCATACATCGCATTGATCAATGGATTTATTGAGAGAAAACCTAGGTAAGTTGTTCACGTTATGGGCCGATCGATTGGCCACCAAGATTGTGTGGTATGACACCGTTAGACTTTTTGCTGAGGCGATTTGTTAAGTCTAATTAATTAAGACAATTCCGCTTCGAGTCAGGCCTTCTAGCGTGCCATTCGCCAGTTACGAGTCGAAATGCTCGAACGAGTCATCGAAATTTGGACTCAACCGATGGAACATCTGAGACGTCGCTAAGCCAATATTTGAAAGTGATAATCATCAAAAAATAAATGCCAAAGAATGTTCTTTCAAATGATAGTAAACATTCTCTATTCAATTTGAAGTTGTTTTCGTTTTTCTTTGATAAAAATAGGGAACCCTTTATATATCTCAAAACTCTACTTCTACGCGTAGAAATTATTGTGAAATATCTACTGTTGCACGTAGATATATTTTATGGTCTACAATGAGCATTACGGAGGGTTAGTTAAGGCACACGAAGAATACTACCCGTTTATACTAGCTCTGCGCGCCGCTTTGGACAACACACTTTGTAAACTTCTATGACTTCATTAGCACCTGACAACACTACAGAATATACAATAACAAATATTGTGCTATATAGCAACGTAAGCGATTTTGCATACGAATATGGATATGCCGCCAAAATGAACATGCAGAGAATTATCGGAGAATACGAGCAGATGAGAACCACACAAAAACAAGAAAGAAGAATGCGATGGTGACCGATCACGCTACAACAAACAAGCAAGGCGCTGCGGCAAAATGCTTACAGTGCGAAAGCGTAAAAGAAGAGGAGAAGGTAAGGGAAATACCTAAAGCACACGCACACAGAGATGTATGAAAACCGGCCGGTTGTGGCTGTTGTTTTATGACGAGCTGTACATATATCTATAAATGTGTGGAATGCTGATAACAAGCATGTGGGGAGAATATCCAAATCAAAGCGTAATGTCGAAGAATGATAAGATAAACGAGTGCTGATGATGGAAGCGGCCAACAAAGAATTCAACTTCGTCTTCCACTTGGGTAGGCAAACACAGCAAAGTGATTTTTCCAACATTTTTTGCTTTTATACATATGTGTCAAATTGAATATATATTTACACAGGCAAGTGCAAGCAGATGGATTAAAAAATATATAATAACCTTGCATTTTTTGCACTCAACTCAGAAAGTCATAAAGACGTTTGATTGTATAGAGAATAATATTTGACGGAGATAATACACAAAATTCATAGAAGGAAAGAATTTATAAACAATAAATATTTATGAAATCTGTGACATTTTAGATTCTCTGGCATTCGAGTATCTTTCCAGTTTAAGTACTTGCAGATTTTTGCATACGAAATCAAATTTTTAGACAAAATAATCTCAAGATACTCGTTATATGAAAATAACATATACATACATACATATACCATATATAAGAGCACATATGTACATATGTATAGTAAACGGGTGTCAATAGAACACACGCTAAAGTGACGAATTGTGTGCCCAAGCAGTAGCACAAACTCGACACACCGACTTCTGTAAAGTTGATAAAGGATTAGGCCAGTCAAGAGCTCTAAAAAAGACCTAATTTTGATGATTTATTCTGGAAGTAAGGAAATCGGAATTGAATTGCTTTTCTTAAGGTTTTTTATAATATTTGAGAGCATTTTTAAATTGTTGTTTTGATACAAAATGGCAGCTACTAGCCAATCTGGAGTAATTCACTTTTCAAAGAAGCGTCTGCGGGTGACAGTGATTCTACCAACTCGTGCTAACTGAAATACATAAGAAACGAAAGCTTAATCAATCTAATAAATTAGTACGTTTTCCATAACTTGACGAAAGAAGTACTTACAAAGACTTATTTCACTCTTCTTTCAATAACTTTAAGGGGTCACATGGGTTTACGGGTTTCAAAAAATCGAATTTTTTTATTGTCTTATTAAATTCTACAACACTTCTAGAATAGTGTCCTAAATTTTCAAGTTGATCGGAGTAAAAGTTTCGGAGATACAGCTTGAGAGCTTGCGCGCTCGAGGCTAGCTAGAACGTGCGTTTTTCTCGGAACTGTGTTTTTGAAGTCGATTGGCAAGATTTCTCAAGAACTATTCAACTGATCTTCATGAAATTTTACACAGGTCTTTGATATACAATTCTTAAAGGCTTGGACGAAGGTCCTCACTCAACTATTTGAAAATCTTGCGTTATTTTAATTTTTTTGTAAACATGTCTGCCTAAAATCCATTTTTCAGTTTTTTTCCTTCCTCCAAGTACTAAGTTGAGGTTTTATCTAAAACACGTATTTTTCACTTTAGATGATCGTGCAAAGAGTTATTCTGCCAACGCGGGAGCATCTTTTTTCCGACAGGTCACCGGAAATGGCATCGAAGTGGTGAAGCTTAAAATATTTTTTCCAAAAATTTCAGAATTTCTTTGTTAATAGTATATGTTTATAACAATTAAAAGTTCTAATAAAATATTTTATTTTTTATATGAGAAAAAAATTTTGAAAAATGGATATTTACCGGAGGAAACCCATGTAACTACTTAAAATGCTGCAAATTAACTGAAGCTTGCAAAAAATGGCATTCAAAAATTATTTGGTAATTTCATCTTACTTAAGGGATTATACGAGTATTAACTTGCAAGTCAGAAAAATCGCATTTTCTTTGGAATTCTTTTTTATTGAAAAGGCATTTTATTTAATAAATCAATATAAAAAGAAGAATGAACATTTACGAAATTATATGGATTTTGATAAACGGCATTTTATTTTGAAAAATTTAGGATTCTCTTGAACCCGTAGCCGGCCTTCAGGAGGCTCTCCGAAAAAAGGTGTCAGGTGGTGAGCAAGATTTTTCTGCAAAAAATTATTTCAAACCGACAGCAAAAAAATTATTATTACAATAGGTGAATTCAGGTAATGAGAGAAGGAATAGTCGAAATTTAAACTGTTAACAAAATGCCGGCTTCATTGTGAAAAAAATTTCACCTCAGATTGATAGAAGTGAAAAAAGTAGAAATTATTAACAAAAATCTTACTTCTTTGACTTATACTTGGCAAATAACTATATCTAAAAGATCACTTGAAATTTTCAAATCAATCGATCTAAAAGTTTCAGAGAAATTTCTGCACCGACTTCAAAAACAGCGCCTCGGGGAAAAAAATTCTTACAAATGTGCAAATATCCCCGAAAATATTTACCGGATCAACTTAACTTCTTCGAAAAATATTCTCAAATTCATGTACTTTCAACATATAGGCAAACAAAGTTCACAATGAGATATAGCGCCTTAAGTACCTTGGTTATCCGAGAATATAGACAGCCCCTGTGAATTATAGACATAACATTTTGCACACAACTGTCAACTTATTTATTCATTAAAAAATTCTTTAAATGAATATTTATGGAGAAACCCCTCCAATTCGATAAAACTATTTCAATTCAATTTGGTAAATAAAACATTTTCAGTGTGGTGAAACTCATCCAGCAAAAATTTAATCAAATTTGACATTCTTCCCGCACTCGCTTACAAAAGAACGCGCTTTCCGCTAAGCACTTATAAAAAATTACAAAAATTAAGAAATATTTTCCTAACTGATTTCGTGGAAATTGTAAATTGAAGTCGTGACCACAACAGCTTGGGTGAAGTGTTCAAATTAGTACGAAAGAATGTTTTAAAACTATTTCATTTTAATGCTCGCTTGCCGATAAGAAATTCTCCACTTTAAAAAGACATTTTGACATGAAAACCGCCTATGATTTTTAAATGCCATTAAGAAACAACATTGTAGACTTGAGGTATACAAGTACATAGGCTCTAACTTGACTATTAAAGACATAAAATCTCAATTAGGCGTACTTAGCTGCCCTCGAGAGGTGTCACTTAACAATTTTGTAATCGACGCGAGAGCTGAGTCGATTGACATAAACAGCTGCTGTAACTACACTGGCTGACAGATCGCGCTAATTTTTGGCATCATAATTAAGGACAGTTGTACCAACATAGGAAAAAAATTTGCCTGTCTTCCATATAAACGGGAATGAGAGGGGATAATTAAGAATACTTTCTTGACAGAGTGTATAAGTGGCATCGATTTTGACATTTCTCAACACACGGTCAAATATGCCAAAGAGTCCAGATTCACTCAGCATATACGAAGTAGAGGTACGCCATTAACACATTATTACATTCCGGTAGTGCTACAGAAAACATTTAAGAAGTTTTTCCTTTGACTTTGTAAATGAATTAAAAAATAATAATTACACTTTTGGAGAAAACAAAGCTTCAACTTGAAAATACCTGAATCCAACAAGCAACTCGTATAAATCAAAAAAGCTAGAACAGTCAAATATAAATAAAATAGAAAGGACATATACGACTTTAACAGATATCCATGAAATAAATTCAATCATGTTGTTGCTTTCACATTAACTTCAAGCAAGCATTCCAGATATCAGGCATAAGGAGTAGAGACTTGCCGAATCGAATACGGCAAATATATGATTTTCATAGCTGGTTACAGCTTCCATAATCCAGTACTAAAGGGTGATCCAAGTAGAGGTACTTTTTTCAATAGCCTTTTCTTGACTGATCGCGCGTGAGTCGTGTCAAGCTGTCATGTTATTTTTGTTCAGTATTGTTTGGCATTTCATCATGGAAAGATTTACGCCTGAACAACTTTTACAAATCGTTCATCTTTATTACGAAAATTCACGTTCATATGGTCAACGTAATGGCCTACCCATCTTGAGACCCAGCATTCATTATTGGATAATATTCGACCGAATAGACCACGTCCGTAGCTGAGAGTGTACACGAAGACTATGGAGAGTCGATACGGCGAAGTCCGCAGCAACTCGGACTGACGTATGGAACGGCTTGGCGAATTTTACGTCGAGATCTTAAATTGAAAGCTTACAAAATACAGCTTGTGCAAGAACTGAAGCCGCTCGACCTTCAAAAGCGACATTGAAAAGGTCTAAGAAAACAGGCGTTTTCGAGGCAATTTTTGTTCAGCGATGAGACCTATTTCTAGCTCAATGGGTATATGAAAACAAGCAAAATTGCCGCATTTGGGACGACGAGCTAAAGAGATTCAAGAGCTGCAATTTCATCCAGAAAAAAATAACGGTTTGATGTGGTTTGTGTGGGATCGTGTGATATCACACCACTAGACTTTTCTCTGTGGGGATATGTAAAGCATCGATTCAGGCTTTGGAACAAAACAAAGCGGGTGTAATTCGCCAGTTACCAGTCGAAACGCTCGAAGGAGTCATCGAAAATTGGACCCATCGGAAGAATCATCTGAAACATAGCCACGGCCAACATTTGAAAGACATAATAAATGCCAAAGAAAAAAAGTAGGGAAGCTCGAAATGAATCACCCTTAATAAATGATCAGCATGACGAGCTGAGTTGATATAGAGGTGTCCGTTCGAGCGGGTTGATTTACTGGGAGCCAAAAAAAAAAAACGAAAAATCGCATATGTGAGAGACCATTGGTCTGAAACCGGTGTCCAGACCGCGATTTTTTAGGGATCTTAAAAATTTGTATGTCAGCTTTTGAGATATCCGTCCTTTTCTACCAAAGAGGCAGCTCATTTATCGGAACCACCAATATGGGATCACTATAGTATAAAGCTGTCATACTGAACGATCGAAATCAAGTGCTTTTATAAGAAACTTTTTTATTTGGCGAGATATCTGCTTTAAACTTAACATAGATTATTACCTAAGGCAATGGTGTAATCTGCGGAGAAATTGTTATAATCGGACCACTATTGTATAAAGCTATCATACAAACGGATCGATTGAAATCAAGTGCATATATGATTTTTGTTATATTTGAAGGGTATTCTTACTTTAAAGCCACCGAAGTTAACTTTTTACTTGTTTTACTTCGAAATACTATTTTAAAATTATAAATTACAGCATATTTTCAAGTTTTTGCATATTTATTCCATCGAATTGTTTTTCATTTATATTTGTAGCTTATGTATATTGCAAATTTTTGCGTTCAGTTACAGGCTAATGTGCAAACTGATATAAAAATAGAAATTCTATAAATGTCAAACAATCCAGAACACTGCTGAATATACATATATGTATGTGTCTTCATACATATCGATTATATGTATATTTGCTGTATGAAATGCTCACGTGCTTTTAAAACCATATATGTAAATGCGCCAGTTTTATGGTAATGAGGGAAATATTCAGAGAATGTAATATTTTTTCAATTATTCTGCGGAAAATGAATTATTATTGAGTATTGTAATTTTTCTGTGTTTATTAATTATAGCAGTACAAATTTGCAGAGAAATCTGACTGCGCTTAAATTTTTTGACAACTTTACAAAGCTGAGCGCAAAATATAAAAGGCTCGAATGACAAGTGTAGAAAACAGTTAAACGTTTTGAGCTCTTTTCCTTGGTAAAGAATTTACACTTAAATGCAGCAACAAAATTATTGAGTTAAAATCAATGGCAGAGAGTTGGAAGCCGCATAAAAATGCTATAACTGTTAACTCATTTTGTTTATGCCAGTCTATTGCAATTATACCAGTTTGTTCGACACGCCACTATTTAAAATTTGGCAAATCCAAAACAAGCATCCGCGCAAACATTTAGTTTGATGTAAAAAAGTAAATATTTTTAAACGCCCTTCGTGTTACTATAATATATAGTATGTATATATTTATATTTTTTATTTGAGCAAGTAGGTATACGCTTGAGAACATTAAAATATGCAAGTGCATTTCAACCACATTTTCTATTCGCACTCAGTACATGTGATATATACATATGTTCATACATCTGTATATAACTGGTTCCCTCAGGTTGTGCAAGTACTTGTTTGTCTGGCTGCCTCTGGAATTTCGTTGTTAAACTTGTTTGTCGATCGAGTTTTTCAGTTTAATTGAAAGTGAAACTGGCATATGCACAAGTACATCCCTTTTGGCTGCGTAAATATCCAGGCAAATGTAAATACACACATCCATACTTATGATAAAACAAATAATGCATTTTTGGCTCGAACGAATGGCAAATGGCAAAAGTACACTTGTCCACAAAAACTAGTTTAGCAGCAGGACGCGTCGCGCACATTTATCATATATTTTAGTTTCAGTCACTATAGAGTATAATTGGCATTTCTGTTTAACTAAATGCGGTTTCAAATAGTGAAAGGTTATAAAATATATATTTTACATTTATAATTTGCAGATGCCTTATTTACTAAAATGGTAGTGTGGTGAATCGAACAAACAATATGCTTAAGGGGTTATATACACTTGTGGATTTCAAAAAAATTATTTTACTTTTGCATTTACAATATTTATTATATGCTCTACGGACTACTCAAACAAAAGCACTTACGGCCATTTTAGACATAGCAGCCGTGGACATTGCCGGCAGATGTATTGCTGCAAAGTATGCTCTAAGTCTCAGGAAGGCTGGGGATCGGTGCTTTTTGAGCAAAGATTTTTTTGTTCAATTAAAAAAACTAGAACGTCGAAAATTTTTCTCCACTAAAAACAAAAAATTGAAAAAAGACAAAAAATTCACAAAAACGTCGAAAAATCATGACCAAAATTTGCATTATTTTTTGTTTTTTTGAAAAATGTCTGCCGAAACTTTTGGTTTTCACTTCGTTCTTTGGTTTTCACTTCGTTCAATACCAAGTTTACTTAAGTATTAAAACCACATTTTTTTTTTTACTTGTGACGATACTGTAAGAAGTCCTGCGGTCAATACGTAGACATCTTTTTTCCGAGAGACTGTTGGAATTCACGTCGAAATGACGGAGTTTTGAATATTTTCCTTTTGAATTTTCACAAAATCTTTTTAAAATATGTATATTTCGAATATAATACAAAGTTTTAATAAAACAAAAAAAAATCTTTGTAAAATATGTATATTTGGAACATAATGAAAAGTTTTAATAAAACAAAAGTTTGAATAAAATATTCCTTTTTTTATATGAGAACAAATTATGTAAAACAACAAATGCCGTTTTTTCCTCTAGGAAACCCATTAAACTCCTTAATTCAAATAGAGGTATCAAAAGAGAAGAAATGGAAGAAGATTTTCAATCGGACGCTATGTTGTATTTAAGAAAATATATAGAAGTTGTCTTCGGCTTCCCAAATTACATTATGAGTCCTAATAATTTCATGATCTTAGAGAAAAATGTGTTTTACCGGGCTTGAACTTTTTACGAAGAAACAGAAAAACTTCTTCTTCTTCTGTATTGGCGTAGACACCGCTTACGCAGTCAAAGGCGTGATTAAATATAGCGAGAATATTCTAAGCATTACATATTTCAGAGACGTAAGAACGGCAATTTCGAACGAAGAAAAGATGGGTAAATTATCTCAGTGCTACTCTGAGAGACTGTATTCTGATTTCAGAAAATAAGCAAGAAGTAAGTACATTTCTGCCAGCTGATATTTTCGTCGAAATAAAATATATTTTTCATTTTCAACAAAAAACTGCCAGTAAGCCCTTTAATAGCTACTAAACTAATAATTGGGGTACTCACAATCCGTCGTAAAGCATCATAAACTCGTAAAATTATAAATTTTTACAATTGTTTCAAAAAATTGTTGTTGGATTTCGTACAAAATTGAACACATTTGATGTTTTTGAAAAACTTATAACTTTATGTAAATAAGCTTTTTTTGATTGTTTTTAATAGTATACCACATGTTCTTTTCAATTATTATACCCTAACCAAGGGATATTAAGTTTTTCAAAATATTTCCAATGACCAAAAGTAAACGTTGAAGACTCTATAAAGTATATCGTCACCTAAAATGCAAAATAACGTAACACCACTTTTCTTAAGCTTGCAGGCGAAGGAGAAACGATAATTATATCTAGTCTATTCTATTAAGAAACCACTCATATTGAAATTTAAGTTTTGGTTATAAAGGTTATATGTATTGGTTATATCTGACAGCGGAAGCTGAAAACTTTACGATACTGTATATATAATATATTGTAGTGAATCGTAAGCAATAAAAAACTCAGTTTCGATTTTTTGGAGATGATATGTTATTTTGCATTTTAAGCCAGTTAAGTCAATTTAGCCATGTCCCTCTCTCTGTATATAAGCGAACAAGCCCCTCAGTTTTTGATATAACGATCTGATATTGTGCTCACTGCCTTTTCTTTCCAAGAAGGTACTCATTTGCCAGAAACATCGATATCGGACCACTGCAGCATATGACTGCCATACAAACTGAACGATCAAAAGCAAGTACTGGTATGGACATTTTTTTATATGACAAGATATATGTATTCATGAAATCTGGGATAGGTTATGGTCCAAAGCAGCGATATAATCTGTGAATATTTTGTTCAAATCGGACCTCTATAGCATATAGCTGCCATACAAACTGAACGATCAGTAACAAATTTTTATAAGTAACTTTTTTAGTTGAAGAGGTATCTTCAAGAAATTTGACAGCGATTATTATACAAGACATCGCTACAATTCTTGAACATATTCTTTACATCAAACCACCAAAGCTTATAGCTGTCATACAAACTAACCGCTCAAAATTAAGCTCTTCTAAGGAACATTTTGTATTTGTGAAGTGTATTATAGCTACGATACAGCCTAAGATGAGGTTTTTTCTTCTCCTTGGTTAAAAGTAAAATCTAGTTCGTTGCTTAAGTCTTTTGTGATCTGCGATCGCTTTTAGAACAACAAAGATCTTCCAATCAACTAGTAATATACGTTTAGTTACATTCTTCAATATTATTCTTCTATATTACACATAACGGAACGGATTTTTTATCCGATCAAAGACTGTCAACTCGGCAGAATTCTGCCACTACACAAAAACACATAATCTTAAAAAAAAAAAATAAAAATAATTTAGAAAATATCAGTAAGACGTGGTTCAAATAATTATTAGCTGTTCTTTGCTAAATTTTTCACAATTTTCACGTAAATTTTTTCAAAGAAACACTGAATTCTAACACAACAACAAAAAATACAGCATAGACTTACCAAATGTAAAACAGTGTTGACGACCTCCCGATTGGTCACCTGACCAACCTCGATCAGGCCGATGAGTACGGCGAACTTCAAATTGTCGGCGGTGGTCATCCTGACGATCTCGTCTGGCCGCTTAATATCACTAAACGGCGGACGTATTATGTCCGCCATTTTGCAAGTTTTATTATTTATTTAGTATTTAGAACAGTTTGATTTTGTTTACACGACACACACACGCACAATTTTTGTTTTAGTATTTTAAACACACAATTACGGATAATGCACAAATCCAAATATGTCGAATATTTGAATTATATGATTTTTATTGATTTCAAATTTTTAATTTTTTCTATTTTTTTTTTGTGACACACTAAATAATGAAATTGGAATTAGGTTACACTTTTCAATTTGATTTTATTTGGGGCACACATAATGCACAACATATGTTACATAGGTATCATTACGTAAATACATTTGAAATGCAAGGGGTATTGATAGCTGGATGGATGGATGCAAGGACGTACAACAGAGCTTTGATTTTGATAGACACTTTAGACGAAAATAGGTTTGAGGTGTTTTTTCGTGATTTTTTTTTTTGACCGAGCCTTACACAAGTTATGTAATATGTATGTATGTATGTAACACGCTTAAGCTGTCAGCGTTAGTTAATTACCCGTTGATTGATTCATTAAGTAATTTGTTATTAAGTGGAGAGAGAGCGTTTGTAGAACGCTTATGTTGGACTAATTTATTTGCAAACACTAATAACACATTTAAATGTTGCCATTAATTAATTGCGTTTACTATTACATAAAGTTGGTATTTAGTATTAATTATGCAGGTTGTTGTGCAAAGATATATCGATTTGTATATATTTTTGCAATTTTAAACTTTTATTTATATTTATTATATTAAGATTCAGTAATTTTATTTAATACTTGAATTTTTAGACACAAGCACATTGAATTTGTTTCAAGCAGCAAGCTATTTACTAGTTGGTTGCTTATGTAATGGGAGGGAATAACGGTAAGTACCTTTAATTTAAGTAGGTATGTATGTTTATGTAAAGAGTTTAAAATATTTTAAAGATATATATACAAGATTCTTTAATATATGTATGATTTAAATATTTATTGCTGCGTTTTCAAACACGTTTCGAAATTTTTAGGTTAGTTTAGGTTTTACTTTATATTAGCACAATATTTTAAACACTAAATTTGTAATTTTTCATTCAAAGCATTTCTTGATGCGCACAAATTAAGTGATTATAAGGACAGCCGGTCAAAGACATATCACACAAGGTGCTGAAAAGAAAAATAAACAAATATAAAATTATTTGGGGACGCGTGACAGTTAAATGAACATTAAACAATAAAAATTTTTCAACGTACAGTTACGTATATTCGCAAAGTATTTTGGTATTAATTTGTGGATATTTTTTTTATAAGTTTTAAGTAGTACTTTTTTAACTATTTAGTTTTTTAAATCTATTTTTGATAATGTTTCTATTTTATTTATTTCTTTTTTATTTTTTTAATTTATTTAGCAAAATTTTTTATTTTTTTTTTCAATAAATTTGCTTAGTATTTTTTATTTCTTAATTTTTATAATTCTTTCTATTTATTTTTTTTTTTCTTTATCTAGTTTTTTATAAATTGTTAGTAATATTTTTAATCCTTTATTTCTTTTTTTTAATAAATTTGTTTTGATTATTTCTTATTTATTTATTTCTGTTTTAATATATTTTTGGTAATATTTGCTACTTATTTTTTTTTCAGTAGATTTCTTTAGTATTTCATTATATTTATTTCTTTTTTAATAATTTTTTATTTACTATTTATGTACTTATTTTTTAATATATTTATTTATTTTATTTCTTTTATAATTATTATTTATATCATGAAAATTTTGGATTCATAATATAAATTAATATATTTATATATGTCTTTTGCAATTTTTTAATAATTTTTATAAATTTGTGTATTATTTTTTATTTATTTATTTATCTGTTTTAATATTGATTTTTCGTCTTTTTATGGCAATAATTATTTATTTTTCAGTGTTATTTTATTAAAGTGAATTTTTTAAAATAAAACGCATTTCATTATATTAAGGAATATTTTTTCTTATTTGAATAATTTTTTATTTATGTTTTATATATATTGATTTTCTTTTAGTTTTTTTTATACTAACAATTTTTATTTTTTTTCAATAAATTTGTTTTTTTTTTATTTAATTATTTATTTCTATATATTTTATATAATTTATTTATTTTATTTATATGTATTTTTTTATTTTTTTTATATTTATACTTTAATTTACTTATTTTATTTTTTTTATAGTTATTATTAATATCATGAAAATTCTGAATTCTTAATTTTATATTTATATTCATTTTCATTTTCATTTATTTCAGTTTTAGTATTTATTTATACTAATTATTTCTACAAATATGTATGTGTTTGCTTCCGGAATGAGAGCTCCAGCATATGGCTTCTATATTTCTTCAACGCATTTTTTTACACTTATGTAGATATATAAAGGTGTGTATTACAAATGTATTACTAATTGGTATTTACAATATGTTCTAGAATTTCACAACAACAATAGGGGATGAAATGTAGGACAAATATCTCAAATTTTATGTTCGCTTATTTAAAGCCATTACAGAATATCAATAAATAAACAGAAAACAATGTAAGGCACATCAATATATGATATGTATGTACACAAAGCGGTGTCTACGCCAATTAAGAAGAAGAAGATGTACACAAACACGCGTGCGGTTTTATATATTTTTATAATTTAAGTTGTCATTATTATTATTTTTTTTTATTATTGTTATAACTATTAATATTATTATTATTACGATTGTTATTATTGTTTTATTATTATTATTATATTTTTTTATATTATACGGATACAAAATACTTTTTAACAATTGTACTGTTAGTTGGTATACAAATTTCAATATCTTCTGATATCTGTATTTCACTTCTGTTTGAAAAATAAGGCTATATTCCAATTAGGCCAGCCTTCCAGTCTTCAAAATTTACATTTTTTTAGTAGAGTTTAGTAGTTTTCTTTTAAAAAAATAGATTAAGAAAATTTTTTTTAAAAAACGGTTTATGGGGAATTGAAAAAAGATTATTTTTTAATCATTTTGAATATTTTTATTTATGGGATATTTTCGATAAATTATTTAAACAACATTTTTTAATATAAATTTTAAATTTTAAATTTTTTTATTTTTTACCAAAACCAACACTTGAAGAACTGTTTTTTATCAATATCAGAGAACCTCCGTATAAATTTTTAAGCAAATCGGAGTGGCGACCTAACCCGAAGTGCAGACAAAAGTAATTTGTTTAAACAATTTGCTAGTTTATATATGAAAAAATTATCTAAAAATTAATTTAAGCTAGTTTTAATTTCTAATACACTTTAATCTCGCAAAATTTTTTAAAAACTAAAATTACAACTTTATCACTTTGCAAATATTTATTGCTGATTTCGAACATGAAAAACAGAAGCGAAAATTAAAGAATACTGTGTAAAATTATAATTAATAAATCATTAATTTGTTGCCCATTACTAGTTTTCAAAGTCATTTAAAATTAATGAAAATTTGTCATCAAAAGAGTGGTATGATATTTGTATACATATTTATATTTATATAGTATATGTATAATTGAAAATATTTCATTCAAATTAGAGTTACATAATCACAAGTTGTTTAATTTATTTTCAATTATAATAAATTAGTGATAAAAAATTACATTACAATAAGACATTTAAATTTAACATATTTACATACATACATATATACATTCACACCCATCCATATATGTGTGTATGTACATATATACATACACACATGGGTATATTTATTGCAAACTTGTTAATAGATCAATGCAGGTAATACAAATATACAGTGAAATCTCCCATAAGCGGACCCTGGCGGGAACAGCCATTCTGTTCGATTAATAGAAATGCGCTTAATATACTTAATAAACATCAACAAATTTTGGGACCGGTCGATGTGCACGATTAATGGAGTTGTCCGCTAAATAGAGCTTTCACCGTATATACATATATTTGTTTTTAATTGTAAATAAAAAGCTATAATAAAACGTTAAAACGTTAACGGCGCGTTATTTCAAATGCATGGTGTACTATGCGCATTGTTCTTTTTAAATTTGTTGTAAAATCTTTTACTTGTAATATTATTTAGATGCCTGTAGGTTTCATCTTTTATATTTTTTATTTTTAACTTTACAAATATGCACTTTCATTCACTTTTTTTACACATTTACTTAAAATTTATATAATTTCATGGTATTAAATATGTACATATATATGTAATTATTATGCACATATTTCACATTTACATTCACTTGTAGGTATGTATGTATTTAACGAAATGCCGGTTAACACAAAATATTTTACTTGCATTTATAAAAAAACTCATTTTATTGCATTCTCTTTCAATACCGCACTGTTCTAAAAGTTTTATTTCGCGAGAGCGTCAGTGCTTCAACACTTGATAAAATATCATTTATTACTATAAAATATAATATTTCACTTACATATACATACATACATATATGTAAAAAAAATTCCCAAGTATGTACACACATATTTATGTACATACATACATATACATATGTATTTAATTCAACGGAATAAGAGGGCGAGTAACTGCTGACGGAGTTATTCTCTGACTTGTATTATCTACCTTCTACCTGTACAAATAAATTAACTAAATTTACATGCATACACATAAACACAGGTATGAACGAGTACAAGTATATATTTAATATCAGTTGTCAAATATATAGACGTGTGTGCACAGATAAATACGTATCTTTTTACTCTTGAACATGTGTAGCAACGGAACACACACGCGAAAACTATAGGCGAGGAAGAGTGCACACGTTTAACGCAAGTTGAAATGTAAAGCGTTAAAAATTATTATTTCCGATGTGTAATATTTTCTTGGTTAGGAACACAGGTTACAATTTTGCGGCAATCAAGTATGGATTTTTGACACCAATTCATACATTTCTATCATTCATCAGTAATTTTTCACAAAATATGTGCGAAACCATTCAATGAAACAAAACTCAAAATAAATATGAATGAATTTTTTTAATAAAAAAACACAATTTCCCGGCACACAAACACACCACCGTTACGTAGTCGCACACACCTGCATATTAGCAAAGGCACAGTTCATGTCATTGGAATAACAGGGGATTTTTAACAACTCAATTCTTCCATTGCATTTCTCCAATTGGATTTTTCCCTTTGCCGTTTTCAACATCAAGTTAACATTTTGCATTCATAATATTTTTAAATATTCAATTGTTTTTAATGCGTAGCGTGTTGCTAAAGTGTGCCTTCACACGGCAAAGTACGTTGAAAAATCAATGAATGGCAACAACAACAATAATTTGCTAACATAAGTGGCAGTCACTGCAGCAGAGGCGGCGACTGCGCAAGCAAAACCAGTAGAAACGTCGGTAGTAGAGCACATTAAGAATAGAAAAATCATCAAAAGCAAGCAAGTCCCAGCATGAGTTGAGATTTATTTTAATCTCCACGATAAATTTTGTAACTAGCTGTTAGCTTGGCTAATAAAAATAAAATTTTTAATTTTAACTAATAAGTTATCCATATGTTTAATTAAGTCTTGTTTAATATATTGTTTTGCACTTTTCTAAATTTCAATAAACGTGTTCACTATCTTCTCGCTGGAAGTTATGAATCCTACCCCCCGCATTATATACAAATATAGTAAAAACACCCGTACATTAGCGGCAGCGACGCAACGCTGCACGTCAAGGTACGACGTCGACGATGGCGACAGTGGTTGCTACTGCTACTGCTTTTCCTGTTGTTGCCGTGGTGTAACACACACGAATTGGAGAGCTCACTTTTTTATCCAATTAAAAATTCTTATTTTGTTCTTATTGTGCTTTTGTATTTGCAGACCAACACCATGCATTCGAAATAACTTTAATCTAATATTTGTGGAAGTATGTATGTATATACGTTAAATTTTAAATTTACTAATTTGGATTTGTGCTGAATTACATTTTATGTGCTGTAAGCTTTGCCCACTACCGTTGTTTATATAGTACTTTTTGTTCTTTATATATTTTTTATTTAATTCTGCTCTCTAACCACTTTTTTTGCTATTTTCTTAATAACCAGTAACACCGCGTCGACTAAACGTTTTTTCACGACGGCGTCAACATAACTAATACGACCAAATCCGTTCAACATTCGGTATGAACGTTATCCACTTAACTGGGCGTTCCACATTCCATGAAAGTCCAATAAGCATGAAGTTGGCTTTGATTGCAGTAAGACTAATAATACTCCAATTGGAAAATGCCTCAAAATCGTTTGTTTTTCACCGTTTTTATTTTGCGCTGACGTTCGCTTTTGTTGTCTTCATTGATTTGCAGCTGTAAATAGAGGGTATTCACAGAATGTGCGAGAAAATTTTAGACGATTCATTTATAAACGAAAAAATAAACTTTTTTATATTTTTCCTATGCATTTTTTGTTTACATTTTGATGACAATGAGTGTTTTTCCACTTATGAAACAATATTTTATTGACTGGAATTTTGAAATGTGTACATATGATTTTGATTCACAAAACAAAGCAAAGCAGCTGATTTTGACATTATTAGTTAAAACACGTTTGACAAATTTTTGCCTTTGGGTTATTGAGAGACAACTATATAAAATTTAATCATTATTTTAATATTTTATACATATGAGGTACTCACAACCCGTCGTAAAGCATCGTAAAATCGTAAAATTATAAATTTTTGCACTTGTTTAAAAAAAATTGTTGTTGGATTTCATGCAAAAATGAGTACATATACACATTTACAATTCTCAATGCTTTGTTTTCGAATCGTTATAACTTATAACTTTATGAGACTTGTAAAAAGCCTAATTATTTATTTGCAGCTAAGTTTATGTTAAATAGAAAAGTTATTACTATCGAACCATTTTCACGGTTCATAAATATTATTAGTCTATAATATTTGATAGCTGGTACTAACAATTACGGTTACCTGTAAACTACAGAACTATTCGCTGTTTCAACTGAAATTATATAGTAATATTTAAACAGTTATTGATTTGTTGTTTATAATAGTATAAGTACTGTTAAAACTGGAATTAGCAGTTGGATGTAGTCATTTTTGGTTGGACGCTTCTAAACACTGAGTTATTTTGCACTTTCTACTTCTAACATTTTATTTCAACGCTGGCAACACCGCTAAAGTGAGTAATTTTCAGGCGGAGAAAATCAGAAAAATATTTTAGTGGAAAATGTTAATTTAAGCACATAAATTACTAAAATATATATAAAAATTCATAGCAAGTGTTGAAATAAGGTATTTAATTGTTGGAATAATTCAAATGCTTAATTATGAATAGCTTAGAAATCAGAATTTGCCAAGAGCAAAAAAAAAATTAATATTGATTTTCTACGGCTCGTGTAAATTCGGTGGTTTATCTAACCTTGTCCGAAGTGAAAATACGTATTAAACATAGATGTTTTAATTTAGAAATCATTTCTTTTGTTTACGTGTAAAATAATTTATAAGTACCGTTCGCCTAACCAAGGTTTGGGTAAAGTGAATACATTTTGTCTATTAGTCTAATATGGAGAAAATAATTTGCATTTCAAATGACATCATCAAACCAGTAACTTATTGGCATTCTCTACAACCGCTTATTTCCGTAAATGTATGTACTCCTTGCTAACGAAATTCTGTCTAAAATTATTTAGTTAAAACCGAAAAAACATACACAAATTGGAGTTAAACTCAAACAATAGAAGCAACCACTGGCAGCATGGATCGCAAAGCTGAGCTGGAACGTAAAAAGGCCAAATTGGCCGCCCTCCGTGAGGAGAAGGACCGTCGTAGGCGTGAAAAAGAAATGAAGGATATGGAAGAAGCGGCTGGGCGCATAGGTGGTGGTGTCGGCATTGACAAGGATCAACGAAAGTAAGTTTAACGCATACAATATATTTTTTTGTTATAAAAATTCAAATTTGTATTTATTTTTTTTTTAGAGATTTGGATGAAATGCTATCCTCACTGGGAGTTGCGCCCGTATCGGAGGTATTGTCATCTTTGTCATCCGTTAACTCTCTAACATCGGACAACTCCAACACTCAAACGCCGGACGCAAGTCTACAAGCAAATATGAATGGTGTTGGGTTAGTACTTTTACATAAATTGATAATAATTGACAATATTGTTTATAATACAATAATTTTTGTAATGCAGCGGTGGCAAAAAGCAGCCTTTGAATTTGAGTGTTTACAACGTGCAGGCCACCAACATTCCACCTAAAGAAACATTGGTTTACTCAAAGCAAACCCAAACCACTAGCACCGGTGGACACGAACGTGATGGTGGGTACTACAAATATCTAACTGCTATTGTTTCTTTTTGTTGTTTAATGTTACTATTTATGCGAAAAAGTTGATATTTTTTATATATTGCTTAAACTTTTGGTATAAAATATGCAAATTTTTATAAAAATTTGTAATCCTAACTACCATACATTATGTAAAGCTTAAACTCAGTAGTGTTCATTCGTGACTGCTCAAATATGTTGAATGCCTTAAAGTTCTCTAAAGGCCTTTTATGGTGGTATAACACATATTTTGGTGGAAGCGAAAGTATCATGAGAGTTTTCCTAATATTCCGAGTTTCATAATATTTAAAAAGTTATTATTTTGCCATAGCAACCTCTAAAATATGGTTATAACCTTAAATTTATCCTTTCCATATCTATAATGCCTTGTTATTCATGAACCACATCCTATTTTGCTAACGTAATTCGAACTACATGCGCTATCAAAAATATATATTTAAACTATCTTACATAATTTACACAAATATATTACATATTCATACATATATGCTAGTTGTAAATGTTTATGAGTGCATGTTTTGCATACTCAAGTAATAATATACTTATGAATACTTTCTACGCATGTAATTTGTTATGAAACTCATTATTAAGCACAAGTAGCGAGCACAATATGCGCTTCAATTATCACGTATTGCAGTGCTATATACTCAATACATAATCACATGCATTTCCATTCGGCTATATAACCCGTAAACATTGAGTTAACCCTACAAATTACTTGTATGCAGAACTTAAACAGAAAATCATAATGAAATAAAATAACAAATACAGTTCTTTCTTGCCACTCCTCACCTCTATCAGGATACATGGAGGATTGGTGGAGACCACGCAAAGGTACTGGTATTTATTATTTCAGCAAACTCCAAATTGAAAAGAAAAAAATCAAATTATTTTTTAAAACCAGAATACATTTTCGAAATTGCTTTGTAACTTTATTTGTCACACACATTTGGCTATTCACTACAAATTATGTGTTATGTCAATATATCGGGTGATTTTTTAAGAGCTTGATAACTTTTTAAAAAAAAACGCACTTGCCAAAATTTGCCATTTAGCACTTTTTTGTATTTACAAGTTTTTCTTTAACCTTCTTGTTTAGTTGTTATGTCAATATACTTTGCCATTCTACTACATGATTTCTACTGCTTTATGTTCTTTATTTATAACTTTTTTCTTTAATTACATAAAATCTGTCGCATTTTGAAAACACTTATCTAATAATGTGTCGTTTCTTATTTTTTATTCATTTCGATTCTAGCTCATGCTACGGATTATTACGGTGAGTTTTGTTTACTTGCTTTCTACTAATTTAATTCACTTTTACAAAAAAATATTTATTGCATATATCATGTATATATATCTACAAGTGTGCACGAACTCTGAATGTGTCTCTGCGCGTGTATAGTCATGATTAAAATTTTGTATTTTACTCCGGTATATATTTATCTATAATTATAAACTTTTATGACTTTTATGCAGTTATATACTTTCTTTCATATAAACGATTTTTAACCCTTTCAAGTGAATAATTAAGCTGTAGTTGTAGCTAAATATTTTTTGTTTCGTTTTTTTTTACTCTTTTTTGTGCAAAAATTGATAGTTCACGTGGGTCATCTTAACCCATTAAAACGTACGTATTTTTAAGTTTTCGCTGTATAATCGATTCACATTATACTTTGTTTTCTCCACCCATTTTATGATTTCGATTTGGTAAATCGACAAAATATTCGTTGTTTATAAGTTTGAAAAAAAGTAGCTTAGTAAATATTGAATTGAATTTTGTAAGAAACTTTTCAGTTTTAGTAAACGCAAAAAGAATGCATTAAGTTTTAAAAGTAATTTTTACATATACAATAATACTATTTGTATAGAAATTGTAATATTATTTTGGCATACAATTGTGCGTCAAGCCTAGTTTTTAATTCATTTATATTATTAGATGCTCCCCTCGAATAAACCCAGTCATACAAATATGTTCATTATAAACAAAATTGTTAACATTTGCTGGAAGGGCGTTGATTACTCATTGTTTTTGTGTGCATTAAATCACAAGTGTACATAATGATAAATTTAAAAACAAAACTCTCTTGCATGCTAATATCGTAAATATATTTATATAGCGTATGAGTTAAATAATTACAACGCTCTAAAACTGTAAAAGTTAGTTATGATTTTTTTTTAGTTAGCGGACGATCAACACGTTCTGTTTGCTTCAAACAATCTAATTCAGTGTTTTATGCCTTTATATATAAATAATATTTAAATAAATATTTTTCATAATTAAAATACTGTATCAGTTGTGTCTCCTAAGATTTTGGGGATTTCATAATTTACTTAATTTGCATCCCGACATAATGATTTTTTTTACCTAAAAAACAAAAACTTTAAACAAAAAAAAAATCTAGCGAAAAATATCAAAAATTTACTTCAATCATCTTTATTCTGTATATTTTTCAAGACGAATACAATCTAAATCCGGGTTTAGAGTGGGAGGATGAATTCACAGGTAGGTAACATCTGCTCCAATATTTTATAACAGTAGCGGATCGACATGAAGCAAAATAGGAACGTGACAAATTCTCTACGAAAAACTAAAATGCAATTTAAAAACTTAATGAAGCAAATTAAAGCAAAGTACAGTTTGAGCATAATGCAAACTCTGCATTCAAATGGCAAAAATTAAAAGAGTCCGTTTTTTTAAATTAGTAATAAGTTTTGTTTTATATGATTTAAGTGTTGGCTTTAGGCAGCTGCTGTATGGCCAATTGAAGCAAGATTATATAATTGAAAACGCAATTAACACAACTTAACTGCTTCTGAGAAAAGATTATGTGTAAATGTGCAAACTAAAATTCCTTTTACGTCTCGCTCCTCCCCCGTTTTGTCCCAAACCACCAACTACATCCTGTAAATGAATCATTAACGCCGAAAATACTCTTTGTTATTAATATGTATATTGTTCATGCAGTCACTATACACTCACATTTTAACATTAATACTTATACGAATATGTATACCTAACAAAGTAATTAAAAATTTAATATAAAGTTCTAGAGAAGATATGTAAATGAGGATTGCATCGCGACCTAGGATCTATTGTGGACTAGGTCTACATAAAAATAAATAATTATTAAATTCTTTTGTGGTCAAACAAAAATTTTAAAATATTTTTGAGAACTTGTGAGCTTACTAAATTGTTATATAACGCGAATGCATGCATAGTTTTGTGTAAAAAAATTAATATATAGAGGAAAAAATTAACGCGAGCTTAAAATTTATAGAATGAGATTCTTAACTAATATTAATATACCTATAGTTTTTTGGTTTTAATTGTTAATAAACATTTTTAAAGAAAATATCAGTTTTTTTATAAAGTATTATTTTTTTCTTGTTCAAAGAAAATACAAAGTCTTAATAAAAAAAGAAAGTATTGTTTTTTATAAATTAATATATTTTTTTATAAAATTTTTTCATAAAAATTGCTATAAAATATTTTATTATTATTATTTTTTTTTTATAAAATAAAGACATGCTTTAAAACGACAAAATCGAGAGAAATTTTTTACGTAATAAATTTGGAAAAATTTCTTATAGAAACTATTATAACAACACAAAGTTAAAGAATTTTATTTCGTATTCATTTTAATTTTTTAATACTATTTATAAAAAATTATATTTTTATTTAAAAAAAATTTATAATATTTTTTATTTTATAATAATATTTTCTTACGGAAAAAGTAGGTATGTAATAACATTAAAAATTAATACGAAATTTTAATTGTTTCTTAATACTATATTTAAAAGAATTAAATCATTAATTAAAAAAAAATATTTTTTTGAAATAATGAAAAGAAAAAAAAATTTTTTATTTTTAATTAATTAAAATTATTAATTCAAAAAATTTTAATTACATACATATATTAAATACAAAAAAACACAGTTATGTATATTTTTTTATTAATTGAAAAAATATATACAAATATTTAATACTATTTTGTTAAAAAAAATATAATTAATATAATAAAAAATATCATTTTTTAAATTAATTAAACTGTTTATAAACTATATAATCAATAAAATCAATCAGGTTCGGTTATTAAGTCTTTTGTTTTTTGCATTCCGCAAGCATAATTCATAAATAAAGTAAATTTTTTTTAAATAAATTAATACAAAAAGTTTAATTATAGTTTTAATTATAAAAAATATAATTAAATTTTCGTTAATAAAAATATAATTAATACAATATTTTTTTTAATTAATTAAACTATTTATAAATTATTATTTTTAATCACTAAAATCAATCAGGTTCGGTTATTAAGTCTTTTGTTTTTTGCATTCCGCAAATATAGTTCTTTATTGATCTTCTATGTGGAAGTATATTTCAGCAAGCAAATTGCTGTCTTAATATGAAAAAATTTCTCGCTATCTCTTTTACTTTTTTATTCCATTATTTTTCATACTTCTCAGAATAATTTCGCAAAATATGTGGATTTTAACGTCAATATTTAATGCACTTTTTTTTCAATTTTTACGAAAATATTTTTGAGTTTCTTTTTTTCACACATTTTTTCTGAAAATATTTTTGAAATTTTTTTTGGTGCACAAATCTAAGTATCTAAATAAAAAAATATTTCTCTTTTTATATTTTTTTTAAGTTAAAAATTAGAATAGTTTTAAAAAATAGTTCTGCTAAAGAACCTTGGAAATTTAGGCAGTTTCGTCCAGATATTTATAACAAAAAAAATCCACAAAAAAATAAACTTAAAATAAATTATTTTATAATTAAAAAAAAACTGCTTTCATCTGGTGCTTTGTCTATACAAACGCAATCACGCTCACGCTTTTAACAGACATAATTAAATAAGTAACCACAATCTCTATCTTTGGCCACTCATCGTGCTTTTCACATCCACTTGCCTCAAATGTTGTAAAGCAAACTGAAATCCAAAAACAACAAATATACATACTATATGTATATTGTCCTTCATCAGACGCTTTATTTGGTCTCTCTTCCACTTTAAATGTCCCATTTTAGGTAATGCACTGCATTTTTTGAATATATACACCATGTATACATATTACATATATTTAAAGCAAAAAATCTTTTTTTTAGGTTTATACAGATATTTGAAATATAAATTGGGTGGAGAAACGTGAATATGATAAGAAAAATAATTATATTTTAAATATTATAATGAAAAAATATTTCTTTAATTGATACACGCTATTACAATTACATATGTTTAATTGGCTCTTGTGTACATTATTTTTATCAACAAACACACATACATACAAACAGCAAAGTTTTGCTGTGCAGAGTTTTTTCTTTACATTTTCACAGCAAAAGTTAGAAGTATAAACATACGTTAATTTTAAATATATTTTTGTGTATGTATTAAGTAAAAATTGTTATATAAAATTTACAACAACAAAATCATAATAATATTCTGTACAGTGTATCTAATCTCAAAGCATTTTTGCGCAGACTTACTACAACTTACACCCCAGCACACAGTGGTAACACCTAACACTTGTTATAAAATAACACAATAATTTGAAAAAATACGGTTTTTATTGGCATAAAGTTTGAATAACAGTTTTTACTAAATTTAATTATTTCAAAAAAGATGTGTTTTAATAGTATCTTCAGAGTAAAAAAAAATTTAGCTCCATGAAAAAGTGGACGAAAAAAAAACTAAAAAATTGGAAAAATTTTTTTATATGAAGTATTTTTTTAATTCCATTATACTATAATTAAAATTTGTGGGAAAAATAATTATTTTTTATTTAATTTTCATAGAAGAACTTTTTCTTCATGGAAGAAAAATTTTTTTTAATTCAAAAACTAAAATTAATTTAAAAATATTTGTTTTTTTAAGAAAACCCAAGTATAATGAGAATAAAAAGTTGTGGGAAAATAACTATTTTTTATATAATTTTCATAGAAGAATTTTTTATTGAAGATTTTTTTAATTCAAAAACTAAAATTAATTTTTAAAAATATTTTTTTTTAATTATAGAAAAAACAAAAATGAAAAAAAAATACAGAAATAATTATTTTTTATATAATTTTCAAAGAGCAAAATATTATATTATAATTGAAATTAATGTTACATTTGCTATATATGAAAGTGTATTTTTTTTTGTTCTGTGACGTTTACCATTCATTGACCTCACTTATAACATACATATGTATAACCTTTAACAAGCTTTATATATTTTTTGTGTTTATATTTTTCACTCACCTTGCACGCTGAGCCGTTTCCCCGCCATCAACAATCATCATATTTATGGCCACAAAAGGAAGTGTGATTACAAAAATGCAAAAATTGCTTCAGATTTTAAAAAACATTTTAAAGTTAAAGAAAATTTAATCATTTTTTGTCAGTTGACTTAAAGTATATGAACTAATGTTCGCGGGTTTTTTTTGTGATATATACAATCATATAGTATATAAATTTAGAAAGTGACGAATCGAACAAACAAGTATAACGTTATAATCAAATAGTGATAACAATATTAAAAAATTAAATAGTTTTGTCCCAAATCTATTAATTCGAATGAAAGTAATAAATTTTCGCTGAAATATTATTATTTCGAATGAAAGTAATATACTTTCATTGGAATATTAATTAATTTAATAATTTTCTATCATCAAAAAAGAAAACCCAACCCAATATTACTCTTTTAAGCAACTTTTTTCAAATTACCTCTATGGTAAATTTATTTTCGTCAATATTTTTTAATTTATTTGATTTTGGACAAATGATTTTGAGGTTATGTTCTTTTAAATTAAATAAGAAAGTATTGTCAACTTTTAAACTATCATATTTCGAATAAAAATATAATTTTAATAATTTTTTATGTTCTTTTTGAACTCGTTTTATAGAAAAAAGCGAACGTTATATATTCTTAACAAATAATAATGGGTTTGCTTCCTATTTTAAAAAATCTCATTTTTGAGAGTTTGAAGCATATAATTGAATTCGAGTCCCTGCCACCTAACACCTAGCAACTCTGCTACTAGTTTTCTTTAGGTGGTAGTTGTTTGGGACCGTGTAGATTAGGTGTAGGTTCTGAATCCACGCGTTGTAGAAAATTATTTTTTTTTATAGTCCCTAATCACTCTACCGTTGCTCATTAGTATTAATCACACGTTTGATATTTACCTACCGTACATAACCTAACATGCATTTTCCCAATTTTTTTTTTTTTGCTCCTCACTTTATACACTAGCTCCTTTTATCAGTTAAAAAATTGTTGTAAAAATATTGGATACAATTAAATCAAACAAATTGGCATAATTATCAGCTTTTGCATAGAACTTTAGCTTTTTCCGCCAGAAACATCATAAATTCACACATCCACATTCACTCTGATGATCTGTTTCGACAACTTCTACCGATAGCTATTGATCGACAAATTTTTAAAGGTCAATGAAGTATTTTTTAATGCGTTATATTTTTCTAAAATTAATTTAATTTTTTATAAACCATAAAATATCTTCTCTCATATCACCTCCAGTTAAATAATTTTGAATAGTTTAAGCATACCGTTAAAAGCCATAAATCATACTTTGGGTATATAAAAGATGAAAAAAGAATTGCAGCATCGCACAAGTCTTAAAAGTATTCAAAAATGAATAATGGAGATTATAAAAATAATCTAATATATATTCATAAAAAACTTCTTAACGCCGGCGAGGCATACAATTTGTTACTGCTCGACTTTTTACTCGATATTTTAAATGCAAGATTTTTTTATTCTATTTTTTGTGATCTCCTTTTTAGAAGTAATCACTTTTAATGCTATAATTTCAAAATATATAAATTTTTTTCAACTTTGCGTTCTTCATTATGGCATCCGTTCATCAAACTCTAGGCTCTTTATAGTTTAAAAGAAATATGTTGGGGTTAAGTCAGTACTCCAAATAAAGCAACGTGTCGGTATTACTCCCAAAATAAGATTAAAGAATAAATGTAAATACTCCACTTATGTAATATGTATGTCTATAACACAAACTCACAATACGCACCAAATTGCTATTTTCCACACACATTCAAGCAAAGTCAGCCAAAATTACTTGCAAATTGAAAAATCCTAAAATTCATGCTGTGCAGAAAAGCCAATTGTATACATACAATATTATCAATTTGAATATAAGAAAACTCAAATACACTAAATCTTTTTGCATATAACAAATAAGGCGCGTCTAAAAGAAATGAAAACGAAACAAAGCCAATTATGAATTGTGCTACAAATAAGCAAGAAAGTAGAATTGTTCCTGTTCTGTCGATTGTCATGTTCCTCTAGCTGTGTTAGTTTTGTACATTAAACAGTGCTTGCATTTGATGCCCAAGGAGATGACGAAGAGAGTTCTCTGCCACATCTGGAGCATGGTTTCACTTCGAAGTTGCCACCCGGCTACTTGACGCACGGTCTGCCAACTGTGAAGGATGTAGCACCGGCCATAACACCGCTGGAGCAGAAGAAGGAACAGGAGGAGAAAAAGGAGAGTGAGTAAAAACACACATACACATACACAATATAAATTTATTCCGTTTATATATATGCTTTATAGTTAAGGAACTTTCGGAGGAGCAGAAGCAGATGATCATACTTACCGATGAGTTTCAACATTTCATGCTACGCGCCGGACGCATCGTTGAGCGCGCACTCTCCGAGAGTGTTGACATTTACACGGATTACATTGGCGCCGGCGACAATGAAGATACGAACGATGAGAAAACACACGCACGATTGTCGCTGAATCGGGTCTTCTACGATGAACGTTGGTCGAAGAATCGTTGCATCACCTGCATGGATTGGTCAACACATTTCCCTGAATTGGTAGCCGCCTCGTATCACAATAACGAGGAGAGCCCCAACGAACCGGACGGTGTTGTTATGGTTTGGAATACGAAGTACAAGAAGCATACACCTGAAGATATTTTCCACTGTCAAAGCGCTGTGATGTCAACATGTTTTGCTAAGTTTAATCCTAATTTAATATTGGGCGGCACTTACTCGGGTCAGATTGTGCTTTGGGATAATCGTGTGCAAAAACGCACACCAATGCAACGAACGCCATTAAGCGCCGCTGCACATACACATCCAGTCTATTGTCTGCAAGTGGTTGGCACACAAAATGCTCACAATGTCATCTCTATCTCTTCGGATGGCAAGCTGTGCTCTTGGAGTTTGGATATGTTATCGCATCCACAGGACACTTTGGAGTTGCAACAGCAACGTCCATCGAAATCGATTGCAGTCACATGTATGGCATTCCCGGCGAATGAGATTAACAATTTGGTGATGGGCAGTGAGGATGGTTATGTGTACTCAGGTGAGAAAGATGGTATTTTTAATATTGCCCCAAATCTTAGAGATTTTAAGAATTTGAGATGTTTGTCCTTAACCGAATATAAAAAATTCCCCATGTTGTAGGTCTCTGAAAAATGGCTGACAAATGTGATTTATGCAAGCTTGCTTCTCTCAGAAAATTCTCGAATATTTTTAGTTGTAGGGATTAGGAAAAAACAGGGTCCAGGGAAAAATTGTTGGAAAGCACCGGGCCCCTCTGCGAACTATGGGCCCGGATTGTATTGTCCTTGATCTAACCGCTGGTTACCGTATCAAGAAATTTCGACGAATCGGACCAATATGAAGACACCGTGCCCACCGTCCCTCCTGCTGTTATTATTGTTATTGTAGGGGTAGAAAACATTCCTGAAGTTGTTTCGTTGCATGAATGATATTGAAGGGAATGTAGAAAATTGTTCTTATCTCGTTCATCCAAGTGATCGCCATGAGCCACACCAAAAGAGATTTTGCCGAACCGTTCCCACGTCAGTCGGGTCTACGTAACCGGAACGGACACTGATTATTTATCCGGTCAAGGACTGTCAACTTGGCTGAATTCTGTCCCTACAACAACAACAACAAAATTTGCCGATAATGAGCTTGTCGCTCGCCTGTAAATCCATTCTAATTCACGTTTTGGTTGTTGTAGCATAAAAATCCCCAACTAGCTGTTGTTGTCACAAGAGAAAATATTTCGAAAATTTTAAGGAATACTTTATAGGTATCAGTACTCGTCCGGTTATGAAACCTGGGTGTAAAATGGGGTTGATTCTGGTTGCGCGTTCCCTAATGGCATGAAACGTTTTCCCAATTAATTTTTGATAATGCTGCCGTCGTGTCAGTCAATATTCACAGAAATGATCCGAATGATACTTTATTTACCTATATTTTTATTTATAATTTAAATTTTATTATTCTCCTTCTTCCCCAACAGCTTGTCGCCATGGTTCGCGCACTGGCGTAAATGAAGTCTTCGAAAAACACTTGGGACCGGTAACAGGAATCTCCACGCACTACAACCAATCGTCGCCTGATTTTGGACATCTCTTCCTAACTTCCTCCATCGATTGGACTATTAAACTCTGGTCTATGAAGGTCCGTTGCAATATTATCACTTTCTTTATAAAAATAATAGCGTGAACTCTCTTGACTTTTCAGGACACTAAACCCTTATACTCATTTGAGGATAATTCAGACTATGTCATGGATGTCGCATGGTCGCCCATTCATCCGGCACTGTTTGCTGCTGTCGATGGTAGCGGTCGTCTTGATTTATGGAATCTAAATCAAGATACTGAAGTACCCACAGCATCTGTTATGGTTGGTGGTGCGCCAGCGCTTAATCGTGTATCGTGGACACCGTCTGGGCTGCATGTGACCATCGGCGATGATACAGGCAAACTGTACGTTTACGATGTCACTGATCATTTGGCGCAGCCGTCACGTGATGAATGGTCGCGTTTCAATGCGACACTCAATGAGCTCAAAATGAATCAAAGCGATGATGTTTAAATCAAAACAAAACAAAAAATGCATTCACAATTGCGTGGAATTATGCTAAATATATTGATTAAAAAAGACTTAATTGATACCCTACTACTATGGCGACTTAATATGTATGTGAAGCAACAGAAATATTAGCTGTGTTGTCAAAGGAAAGGTCTTGAAAAATTCATTTAATGAATTATGCACATATAATTTGTATCTATTCCTCTGTATCTATATACAACACTAAGTTAAAAGATTTTTACAACAAAAAATAATAATTAAAAACATTTAATGCTTTATTTAATTGTAAAATGCTCGCGCTTGTTTTTAAGTAATAAGTGCTTGAGTACTAAGTATTAATTAATTTAATTTTCTTATTTTTTCAATAAAATTGTGCTTTAGTAGTATTATCCACTTTTAAATATTTTCTAAATTTTATTCAGCGTTTTATATGTATTTATTTATTTGAAATTTCTTCATTTTCAAAACAATACTGATGCTAAAGCAGGAAAGAGAGAGCGTTTTATAGGCAGCTTGAAGTGAGCGCAAATAAATACTAAAGTAAAACTAATATGAATATTTACGTATATTTAAAGTATAAAGATTTATTGAGAAACGATATATATAAATATAAATCAACAAAATTTATGCCGAAAATAATACCGTTATTTTTACTTTCTTCCTATTTATTGTTACGAATACTTAGAACAAACTGTTTCATTACGTCTTTTGGCGTCGGAATCTCCTCACAGGAGTTATAAATAATGAAGTTTCGAACGAAGGAAAAAACAAGAAAAAACTTTACTTCGGCTGCACCTTCTCACGTGCATTTTTATAGCTTGAAAAGGTATAAAATATATTTATCTTGAGTTTGATTGATCAGTTGGAGGGGCAGCTACATACATATATACTATAGTAGTCTGTTCTGAAGAAATGTTCGGAGACTAGCGATACTTTTAACAAAAATATATAGCAAAATTCGTTGTATGGGGGATATGAAGTTAAAGTTGTCCGATTTTATTAATTTTCACTGTCATTGGTAATTATATATTAGAGGACAGTTCTGCAAAATTATATGCTCTTCGCTTTTTAATTAAAGACACGATACCAGAAAATAAGAAATCTGAATAATCACTTGAATAAGAGATATGTGATATAGTTGTACAATCCGACCAATAATAAATTAAATTTCAGAACGCAAGTATATTCAAATTTCATTCGGATATATCAAAGTCTGAAATCCCTAAAAGATAAACTTCGCCTTAATATAAAACTTTTACCAATAGGGGTGACGTAATTCTGACTTAAACTAAAACTCACCGATCCCAAAAAACTGAACGGGGTTAGATCACCGAAAAAACAGCCCTTGTCCGAAAAAATCCGGGTAAGTTCCGGTAACGTAGAACCGGTTGTCGTGGAAGTTATACCAGCATATACATCTGCCACCCCTCGCCAATGGTCCGACCCCGTCGAAACAGCACGTTTCCTGGGCCTACCGTTGGATGATCTTGAAGACATCTTATCTGAAACTTACCACCCTAACGGGCACTAGATAATCGTTACAGCAACAAGAACGTAATTTTGGCGGCCATGTTTGTCAATGGCTTTACCATTTCATCATGTTACATTTCACTTTGGTACTACGCTTGGAAATTGTCCAAGATTATTACGCAAATTCACGCTTTTCGGTTACCGTTTTTTTTCATCGAAAAATCATTTTTTCAGATGAGGACCATTTCTGGCTTAAGGGTTTCGTCAAAAAAATTTCTGTTTGGGTGAGTCAAATCCGCATATCCACAAAAATTGGCCGTAATCGACGCGGACGATCTCTATTTCAAACCAAACAGTGCTCCACCTAATGTTTCTCGTTTAAACATGGAGTCATTAGGTGCAAAGTTTGGCGACTCATTAATTTTGAGAAATAGCCAAGTCAAATGGGCCCCAAGATCATGAAATTTAACGCTTCTAGATTATTTTCTCGTGGGGTATGTTTAATCAATGGTTTACGTCAATCGACCAGCAAAGCTCGATTACTTTGAAGACAAGATTCAGCGCACTAAAGCACCTCCTGTGAAAATTGGCGTAAATGGGTGAAGATATGCAAGTTGAGCCACGGTAGCCATTTGGCCGAGTTCAAATCATAAATGGCAAAAAATTATCTGCATAACAAAAAACATAACCCATTTTGACCAAATTTGAGTGTTTTATTTATTATACGTTTCCTTTTGGGTGTTCCAAACATCGTGGCAAACTCAATATATAGTATCTTGTCCAGTGTATAAGAAAGGGAAATAATTCTAATTTGAGGTTATAAATATTCATAGTAGGTATTTAATCTTATACAGTATACAAATTTTCTTGACATCGATGCCCAAACCTCTACTGTCTCATTCGCAAAAATTGAGTTGACGGCAGTGCTATGATCTCTATCACTTTTGCCAAATAACTGTTTACTTACTTAGAGAATATTGATCTTAAACTCCTCTACAAGGGTCATTATTTATGTTACTTATAGTTTTCTAGATGTCTATAAGAAGATAACAAAAAAAATTTAGAAAATCTGGCGAAAGCAAAGCAATTTCTATCAAAAAGAGAAATGACTTTGCTCAATATTAATTTTAACTTTCAAAGCGAAGAACCATCGGTTCAGCTGTGGGAATTTTGGCACAAATATTTGTAGCTGAACGAAACGTCATTTATTTAATAAACCTTACCTACTTATACTTGTACTTTTTCGAGCGTCACCTCTCATTGGCTGGAGACGAGTCTTGCAGGTCTCAAGTCTAATACGAACATCTAATGTATGGCCCGCAACTACACTCTCCGTTCAAAAAATCAGATTTTTATATCAAATAGTGAAAACAATTTAACAAAATATCCGTGCGAAAAAAGAAAAACGTGTGAAAGAAATATCATTTTATATGCAAATCTATCTATTCTTACAGTGAGAATTTGCACAATTATAACACTGTAAATTTTTATGGTATTATATTCATCATACAGCTTACGATAGCACTCCACCTCGTAAATCTCACACTTCTCACGTTCGAGTCCACAGCTCAGGCCATCAAATCTCGATCCAACTATATTTTAAAGATTCTTAAATTTAAGACCACAGTCTACTCTCTGACTTTAACTTCTGTTGCGGAGTGCTACTGTATTATAGTTACCGGTAAATTTTGGATATTATTATAGAATTTTGTTTTACGGATGGCTAATGGAGCCATCCAGATAACAGAAATCTTAAAAGAAAAGAAAAAGCACCCGGAAATTGTAATTAAATTCCCCGGGTAAATGATATTTCAAAAAAAATGTATTTTGCTAAGTTGGTAGGACTATCTTTAATTACTATTGTCAAATATGAGCGCGATCTGTCAAACAGTTTCTTTATAGAAGCTGTTTAAGTCGGTACACCTCAGTAGTGCGTTGTTATTTCTACAATGGATAAAAATATCAAATAAAGAATTTGTCTAAAATTTTGTATTTCAAACAAATTTCGTGTGTGGATTCTTTACGAATGTTGGAAAAGCCTTGCGGTGATTCAGTTTTACTGTGATTAAAATTTTAGTGGTTTAGCCTTCAAAGACGGTCGAGAGATCGTTGAAGACATGCCTCATTCTGGACGACCTTTTCCCTCTTCAACTGATGAAAATATTAAAAAAGTGAACGATATGGTGCTTGGAAATCGTCAAGCAAGTGTTAAAGAGATCTCAAGAGACCTCGCATTTCTCGCGAGTCCGTTGCAATGATTTTGGTGCATATTTTGGGGGTGGAACGCGTTCTTGCTCGACTCGTCCCGATAAAGAGGGTCTCTTTGATCGTGCGAATTAAGATCCCATATTAATGAAGGCATGGATTTATGTGTTTCCATATTCATGAAGACATGGATTTATGAGTTTGGCATGCAAACAAGTCAACAATCATCGGAACGGAGGGAAAAAATAAGTCGGAACCAAAAATACCAGGCTAAAGCCGCACAAAAATCAAGGTGATACTCAGTGTTTGTTTCGATATTCCTAGTTTCATAAATTTGTTCCGGAGGGACAGACAGTCAATAAGAAGTTTTATTTGGACGTATTAAGGCGTTTGGGTGAGAACGTCCATCGAAAATGACCGGAATCGTGGAAGTACAATTCAATTCACCATCGCATCGAGCCACGATTGTGACCGAATTGAAAGCCAAAAACGCAATGAATACTATCGATCAATCACCGTATTCACCAGATTTGGCTCCGTGTGATTTTTTCTTGGTCCCCAAATTGTCGCTCCGTGGAAACCATTTTCAGTCAATCGAAGAGATAAAACAAAAATTCGCTGAAGGAGCTAAAAGCCATCCCAAAAAACGAAAAATCGTTGACATAAGTGTATTACTTCTGTTGGGAATTACTTTGAAGGCGACCAAATACATATTGAAGAATAATTAAATATTTAGCATTTTATTTACAATTTCCGGGTACTTTTTTGTCAGAATTACTTTTTTAGTACAATTGAATTAATTTGTACGTTCGTCGTAAAATTACTAAATTTCTGTGCATTGACTCTGATTACTTTTTGAAGAAATCTAAAAGTTTTTTACGAAGTATTAATTCGATTCATTGGATTCAAAACGTCAAAATTATGGAATAATGGTTTGCTAGAGAGATTCCTACATTACGTGCGATTATCATTCTCAGGCTTGAGTGGACCGTATATAACAACCAGACACGAGAATAAAACAATAGAAGTTAAGGTCCAGCTTCGAGTGTATTTTGGACATAGAAAGCTTTGTTCATTTACAGTTATACGAATTGAAATCACAATATTATCTAACTTAAAGTCATTGGTATTCTACGTTGCGTGCCTGCGGCGATTAAATATAGAAAATGTACACATAGTATATACATATGTCTATGATATAGGCGCTCAACCCAAATTATTACAAAAACTTTAGTACAAACATACTTTATTGGGGGCCAAAGACAAAACAAGCGCGATGAGTCGACTATCTTTGAGGCGAGTGTAATTTTTGCATTCCTAACAAATATATATATATAAATATATATGTATATACTGTAAAGTTCATACAAACATACATGCATACGTGCATATGTCACTGAGCGCGAGCTTCCATTCAACGTAAGACCAGTTAAATGAGCGTAGCTGGTATTCAGTCGTTTAATGGCTTTTGAGAAGTAAACAAGTGACTTGAGCTTAAAGAAAGTATAATTCTATCTAAACCACATATTATTCAAGTTTGATATAAATTAGAGCAATTTTGAGACCATCCCAGTAATAAAATGGATTACAAAGTGAGTAAATATGAAAATATTTGTAGACACCATTCGTTTAGCATATTGATTTTATACCCAAATCTATTCGTTCACATTCCTTGCGATGCGTCATCAAATATTTCAACGCCTTCATTAGCCAACTCCCACTGTAGTGCCCGCCGCCCCATTTGACGCCTCCGCGGATGCACAGGCACTACGCGCCGCCATGAAAGGTTTCGGCACGGACGAGGAGGAAATCATCAACTTGCTCACTGCGCGCTCCAATGCACAACGCCAACAAATTAAGGCGCAATTCGAAACGGAATTCGGGCGTGACTTAGTCGATGACTTGAAGAGCGAATTGGGTGGTAAATTTGAAGATGTGATTGTGGCTTTAATGACACCGCCCGTGGAGTATTTATGCAAGCAGTTGCACGAAGCTATGGCCGGCATGGGCACCGATGAGGAGACACTCGTCGAAATACTATGTACCAAAACGAATGAGGAAATGCAGGAAATAGTCGGAGCTTATGAGGCAAAATATGATCGGCCGCTGGCAGAGCAAATGTGTAGTGAAACTTCGGGACATTTTCGTCGTCTGTTGACCTTAATTGTAACGGGCGTACGCGATCCCATTGGTACTGTTGATGCGGGAAAAGCGCACGAAGATGCTGAAGCTTTATATGCGGCTGGTGAGGCCAAACTCGGCACAGACGAAGAAGTATTCAATCGCATTATGTCGCACAGCAGTTTCGCGCAGTTGCGGCTCATCTTCGATCAATACAAAGAATTATCCGGACAGACTATTGAGCAAGCGATCAAGCATGAGATGGATGGCGCGTTGCATGATGCAATGATTGCTATTGGTAAGTGGAAGCATTTTGCTTGCATATTTCATTAATTATTCACAACTTTATTGCTAACTATGTATATGCAGTTTGTATGTACGTATAATAGGGTGGTCTTTAAATAAAGAAGTATAAATATGTTAATGTTATGAAAGGCAAGAGATTGAATATGAGTGCCGGTTACAATTGGCAGTGGTCAATCATTTCCGATAAGAGTAAGTATTCGAAATATTCTATGAAGACTCAAACGAGTCTAAAACGTAAACCTTTATAGTGATATTACAAACTGTCGGAAAACGTTTTTAAATAACGTGACTATGCACCGCCCTATTGTATTTACATGCATATTTATACATATATATGGGATATACATATATGTATCTCTTATTTTCTTGACTTCCGGTTTAATTTTATTAAATTTTTGCTTATGCAGTCGAATGTGTTCAGTCACCGGCCGCCTTTTTCGCCAATCGCCTCTACAAGGCAATGGATGGAGCCGGTACAAATGATGCTGCGCTCATACGTTTAATTGTGAGTCGTTCGGAAATCGATTTGGGTACTATTAAAGATGAATTCGAACGCATTTACGATCGTACCTTATACAGTGCTATTGTGGTAAGTGAACTGAACAAATCGATTACGACACCATTATACTTATCTAGTTTCAGAATATATAGATTCAGAAGCTTTAGATCACAAAGTGGATGCGTGTAAAATTTGTAGGTAGAAAAAATTACCCTTAAATTTTGAGTTTTTCTACACCCAGTATTTCCGCTGGGAAGATGCTAGCTGAGTTATATAGAGAATTATCAAACTTCTCTTAGTATATCCCTGTACCTACAACTATACCTGTCGGTATAGATAGGTAATATTGTCTTCCCCTACTAAACCTCTTCGCCATTCACTTATAGAGTATATTCTCACCGGGAAGTTCCTTTTGAAGTTCAACCTTGGGAGGATATATTCATATTATTCTACATAATAATTATTTCTTTATAAATAACAAACCTCAATTTGACTTTTGACTTTCCTTTGCCATTTCTTTCTCAGCATAAACGAAGCCAATTCATATTTTTCTCAAAGAAATCACGATGGCACACTCTTCTTTCTACACGCACACACTTCACTCATTCATTTACAATTGAAAACTACTGCCGCGACTTATTTTTCACTTAACGGCATATTGGCAGTAACACTAATCGAAAATTTTTCAAAAATATATAATTTTTCACCAATATGTATTTTACACAATATTCACAAATTTAGCGAATTGCAACAAACGCGACGCGAGTAAATGTTCGAAACTGACCAACGCCAAACTTTTAGCGCCGGAACTTTTAAAGGCGCAGGGTTACATTTTTTGCGTAAAAAATCTTAATAAATAATTTTTAAATAATATTTTTTTTATAAATAATGAAATTACTCTTAACCTTAGTAAGTATACAATATTTTAAATTATAATATTTTTAATTCAATATTAGAATTAATAATTGAATAATTTTTAATATGATAAGTTTTCGATAATGACAATGCACCCCACAACATCCACTTACATGAAAAAGTGCAACCCTGTGTTTCCGGCGCCATTTAATCAGTTCCGAATATACTTTCGCAGTGCTTGTGTTGCAATTGAAAAAAAAATCGTAAATATTGAGGAAAATAGTAAAAAATAATGGTTTTCAACATAAATATAGAAATTATATGTGCGCAAATAAGTGAAATCGATATGAATGCAGTGTTAAGCATTTGTTTATTTGCCAAGTGTTCAAGTGTACGAGTGTAGTGTATGGCTGCGAGCCTCCTTCGAAAGCGAGTGTGCAAAGGTTTGCCTGCCTTAACAAACGAAGGAAAGGAAGAAGACAGGTCCGCCATTGCAATAAACGCATTTAAAGCAAACCAGATTTTAATAATCACTAATATTCGTTAAGTGGCTCTAAATCAAAACTTATGCATCTGATTTGATGAATTACGAATTATATGAGACTGCTTTACCACATATAAGCAAAAATTCGATGGCTTTTTTGTGCTCGAAACTTTCTGCGACTCTTTCCCAAATTGTAAGGTAAATCTTTCAAGCTTCTGCGGAAGACATGCTCATGATTTCTGCTTTTGTATTTGGCTTAGCAAACTCAACAAATAGAAAAATAGAACTGTTGAAATTACTAAAATGCGGCTAACAATTTTAAATGATCTAAACAGCTGATTGAGAGCTTAATTTGATTTAATTGGCCATTTAACTCTTTTGTGTGAAATACAATGTCTTTTTTTGATAAAAAAAATGAAGTTATGGTTTTTAAAGGAAAAAATTTTAATTGCTTTGAAGTAGTTTTGAGATTAAGCAAATATGCACATACAAAAATCAGAAAAAATATAGTACATTTGTGTATAGTATTAGACTTAGCAAGTGAACTCAGTCTGGTATCGCAAAGGGTCTAACTGGTCTATGCGTGGCTTATTGGCCTACAAAATTAACCTAACCTAACCTATGTATGTATATCGTATTACCAAAAACAAAAAAAATGTTTCTATGAAAATGGCTCGATTTTAATAACACTTATGTATATTTGAAGATTATTGTTGAAGAAAAGTCATTAATTAAATACTGAAATGGTAAGTGTTTAAAGGATGAATTCTATTCACCTAAGTTCTTCCTAATTATTATTACATGCCTGAGCAGCTTATCTCGTTTACATAGACCAAAATTTGCTTCTCATTTCTTGTAGTATACTCTATAAAAGGATTTCTTGTAGTATACTCTATAAAAGGATGGCCTAGAAGCTTTAAGGGGAATAGCCTAAAAGCTTTATGTTTCAAGGTTTACACAACCAATGAAAAAAACAATTAGTTTAGTCCGAAAAGAGGATAGAGTCGTTGTTGCATTGAGATATTAGTAGCTTAGAGTAGCACTCATCCGAAACTAGTTACGTGTAATGGTCTGCCTTTTAAGCATAATTAGTTTTAGTAACAAAAATACATAAATATGTTTCCTTCCCTTTCGTTTTTTTCATATTTTTATTGTTGTGTTGTTTGATGAATGTACCGTCATATAGGAAGTAAGTATTCGAATTGCACAAATTATTAATTAACTGAATATTGACTTTTCTACATATGTATGTGAATTAACAAAAACCATTGTAACTAAACTATATTCAAGGAAATTATATATTTTAACCTCATTTAGATTTTTCCATACAAAATAAAATCGTTTTCAATACAAAAATTCAAAAATAAGTAAAGCATTAGAAATATACAGTTATGAATGCAATGCTTAACTCTTGAATGCATCAAATATTTATAAAATGTTGCTAACATACATATCTATACGAATATCTTTTTTCTCATTGTTTAACAAAATCATTAAATGTTTTTGTGAAAATATGTTTTGAATGTGCACATATTTATGTATTACATACTATTTCGAAATATTTACCATTAAAAATTTATTTTTTTATTAGGCGGAAACATCAGGTGACTACAAAAATGCATTGGCTGCGCTGTTGGGTGGAGCATAAGCTGCAATAATACTCTTCTAAATCAACCCAGAATATATATTTGAAATATTTAACAACATAATTAGTTGACATTAGAAACATCAAAGATTTTAACGTAGAACAATTTTATGTTGTCTTTAGCGCAATAAAGAAATTTTAGCGCTTGAAATGAAACAAGTTTCAAGCAAATAGACAAATATTTAAAATTTAATATATAATTTAAATATAATATTTATATATGTATGTATGTATATAGGAAATACCTTCAGGTGTTGCCAAAATGGTTATTAAAACAATTAAGGAAAAGCTAAGAGCGTGTAACCGAACATTTTACACTCTCGCAACTTGCAAGAACCAAAGCCAGAGAAATACCTTGAGGTGCAAAGCATCAACGAGAATACTGGAATTCCAGCTCATATAACTCATACACAGACCGACATATTCGACCATAACCAATCATATGGAGTAAAGTCAACCGGATGTTAAATGTTTGTTATATGGGGCTAGGTCAAGTTTTCGACCAATTTTAACTGTTTTAGGCACAAAGTGTAACAGTGCATCAGAAAAACATGTTCTGTCATTTTCATTGAGATATCTTAGTTATTGGCCGATATATGCGGTATAAAGTCAGCCGGATGTTCGAATTTCTTTATATCGGGTATATGGGGGCTAAAGGAAACATTGAATCAATTCAACCCATTTTTGACACACAGACATACAATTAACAGGAAGGGATTCTCTCTGAATTTCAATTATATATCTCACACTCCGGCCAAGATGTTTGGTAAAAAATCAATAATTTATTATCTTAAAATATTTATTTGGAAATTTGTTGACTGGTGTATTTGAATCTCCACGTAGAAAAGAGAAAAAATAAAAAGCTCAAAGAGTCGATTATCATTTCATATGCAATGCACTTTAACAACTATACATATGCATTTAATTGCTACACATACATACATACAAATACGAGTATAGTCGTCACACAATATTTTTAATACGCGGGAGCTTCCATTCACCGTGCGAGTAGTTAAGTGAAAGTAGCTGGTTTTTAGTCTGCTAATGAATTTTCAGAAGTAAACAAGAAACGAAAGAAGCATTTTATGTACATACATAAATACATATTTTACTGAAACGTCAGAATATTTTAATCGTTATAAAATTGCAATAATTTGAGCTAATCAAAGCAATTAAAAGTATTAAAATGGATTATACAGTAAGTAAATAAACTTAGAATGTGATGAATGGAATAACAAGGCATGTACATTACATGTAATTATTATTGCTTCAATTAGCCAACGCCCACAGTTGTTCCCGCAGCCCCTTTTGACGCCTCAGCAGATGCACAGGCGTTACGCGCCGCAATGAAAGGTTTCGGTACGGACGAGGACGAAATCATCAACATTCTTACCGCTCGTACAAATGCCCAGAGGCAACAAATCAAGGCACAATTCGAAACAGAGTTAGGCCGTGACTTAATCAAGGATTTGAAAAGTGAATTGGGTGGAAAATTTGAAGATGTTATTTTGGCTTTAATGACACCACCAGTTGAATATTTATGTAAGCAGTTGCATAATGCTATGGCTGGCATGGGCACCGATGAGGAGACGCTCGTCGAAATACTATGTACCAAAACGAATGAAGAAATGCATGAAATTGTTGCTGCTTATGAAGCAATATATGATCGCCCGCTGGCGGAACAGATGTGTAGTGAAACCTCTGGTTTTTTCCGTCGTTTGCTGACACTCATTGTCACAGGAGTACGCGATCCCGCAGGCACTGTTGACGCGATTAAAGCGCACGAAGATGCCGAGGCTTTATATGCGGCTGGGGAAGCCATGTTGGGCACAGATGAAGCCGTCTTCAATCGTATTATGTCGCACAGCAGTTTCGCACAATTGCGGCTCATCTTCGATGAATACAAAGAGCTCTCCGGACAGACTATTGAGCAAGCAATAAAGCATGAGATGAGTGGTGCGTTACATGATGCAATGATGGCGATTGGTAAGTGTGAAATTTCGCAAATAATCTAAACATATGACTCATTTACGTATTTTTTTAATTATGTTATAAATCATTATAACAATATACATTTGAATGCACTTATTTTATGCAGTTGAATGCGTTCAGTCACAAGCTGCCTTTTTCGCCAATCGACTTTACAATGCCATGAAAGGCATGGGAACAAATGATGACACTCTAATTCGAATAATTGTGAGTCGTTCCGAAATCGATTTGGCGAATATCAAAGATGAATTCGAACGCATTTATAATCGTACATTGTACAGTGCTGTTGTGGTAAGTAAACAAAAGCGGTGCAAACGATGATGAAACTTCTTTAATCGAATCAAACTCTTTTCAGTCGGAGACGTCTGGAGACTACAAAAAAGCCTTGACGGCACTCCTTGGCGGAGCTTAGAAGTCGATAACCTTACATTGCTATTGATATCACTGAATGGGTTTCAATTACTTTTCAAAAATGAACACATCTCATTTCCGTTTCCAAGCAAAATATCAGCTTTTACTGAAATAATCTGAAGTTTTTTAACATGTATCAATGTGAAATTTTGTTAAATTTGGTTTTGAGTCTCAAATATTAATTGAATAAAAAATGGAGCTACTTTTAAACTGGGTGGTTTTGTATCTTTATTTTGAAAATTGCTTATCATATTATTGTTAATTTTTAAACTCTTTACTTGAAATACAATTTATAAGCTTTCTTTTCCTTAATCGGTAGGTAGTTCTCAATTTCATTGGGTACGGTGAAAAATGGCGGTGGTACCTGAAAAACAATATAATTAGTATTTGTAGACATATTTTATATACATTTCTTTAAGCGCTAACATTTTTCAGCTCACTGTATGTAGCTTCACGCTTCGTATACTCCTTAAATATATAATTATTTTCGATCTCGTAATGAAATCGCGTATCGTGCATTTTGAGCAACACATTATCGACGCGTAGGAAATGTCTAAGTAATATGAAGAAACCCGACGGCATAACGCGCTGAAAAAAATATGAATTAATTTAGTTGCCTTCCAAACCAAACTAACAACTTACAATTTTCACTGAACATGACGAAATCCCATTGTCATGCAATTCGTCTTCGAACAAGGTGAGATCATGATAAAAGAGTATTTTCTCACGTTGCATCAGTTTGAATTTATTCAATGACATATCGGAATTTTCTACACGAAATTTTTCATTTAAGGTACCTTGGTAGTCGGTAGTAAAAGTCCAATCAAATGGTTTGAATTTTTCTTCCATATGACAATCAGGTCTGCTCTCCTTCCATTCTTGAGCACAGGCAACTTGCAGTGGCTGTTTTCCATTTTCAACCAAGCGTAATGAGTCCATCGGAAGGAATTCTAAAAGTGCGCCATCTTTGTGTTTTAGTGACAACTTATTTTTGTGGAACACCATATCGGGCAGGTGTGGCAGTTCAAGTGCATAGCGATAAGTACATAACTCACAGCAGTCATCTTCATGTTGTGTGCAATTGTCATCTTGACCCTTTTTGCAGATACTTTTAAGTATATGTGATTTGAGGTAGCTTATGTGCCAATTCTGAAAGTCAATTGTCTCGCTGTCAACTGGTAAGCGGGGTACCAATTCGTCCTATGGACACAAAATATTAGTAACAGTATATGGTCCACTTCTGCATAGGCACTTACCTCCATCATACTTATAATTTAATACGGATACTTTATACAATTTATGCGTTTTTGTGGTTTATAATTTGTTATTTCTGCACATGAATTATATTTTCGCCAAAGAAAGGCAGTTCATATATGTAATTTACAAATTTTGTTTTTATGCTATTTTATTTTGCGTTGACATTCGCTTGCAGTCGGCAAAGCCGCTTTTTCAGAATGTCCAGCGCTTACCAGTTGTTGTAGTTAGAAAGATTGTTCAATTTGTATTTTGAAAATAAATCCATAATTATTTAAAGTAACATTTTAGATTTTGATATGACATATAGTTCCTAAATGTATATATGTACATATATTTATATACATACATATGTATTTTTTTAATTATTTATTTTAACAAGTTCTGAACATATCAGAAACAGCTGACTAGGTGCAATCAATTGTGAATTTGTATACTTTGTTGTGATCGTGCTAATCATCACATTGCGCCATTGTGGTAATAAACATCACATTACAGCAAAAATAATTGATAAAATAAATGAAAATAAAATAATGGTATCAAAAACTATTGACATGGACTCGAGCGATTCCGATGATGGAGATGATGAACAAATGCGTCAGTTCATGGAAGCGGCGGACACCACTTTGTTAACTAATACTATGTTTCAGCAGACAGGAAAACAAAATACCTTGAAAGAGAACACTCCTGAAAAATCGGATCAAAGCGTTTTAGAACAAAAAGGTTACTTACATTACTTACTACTTAAATTAACATGTATGGGTATATTTTAAAGACTTTTGCAACTGTAGGGCCAAAGTCAAACCGCTATTTGCTAGAAGATCACTTGGAAGCTAATTTAGACTTCATTGCGACAGAGTCAACACAGAAGTTTCTCGGAAAGAAGCTTTCCGAGCTAATTGCGAAAAATTTTGAATTTTGTAATATTGGCACTCTGTCAAAAGTTCAAAAAACGAGAAGAAACCGTGTTACACTGCTCGCAGGAGCAGATTGTTATGTCAACCCCTATGAAGACTTTGAATTCGAAACTCAAGGCCCAACACAGCGGCCTGCAATAAAAAGACGAAAAGTTGACAGTGAAGAAAAGGAACAGTCGCCAGAAGAACTCTTTAACTTGGCATCAGTAACTGCTGAAGACATCACCAGCGGAAAGCTAATTTACGGTTGGGCGTCGAAACCCGAACGAAAAGAAAAACATTTTCACTACAAAAGTGATAGCGTTGGTACTCTCCATTTCAAACCAGTTGGAAATGAGTTCACAAAGTTGCGTAGTAAAAATAAGTGGAATGAAACAAAGATAAAACAAAAAATAAATTTAAGATTAGCATAATTTTTATCTATCTTCTTTAATTAGGAGAAATAAACTTTAAAAGACTAATTACTAAACGCCTTAATATGTTGCTAATGGCTATTTACAAATCCATTGTGCTACCAGTATATCCAGTGTGCTGTACAGACATGTGTGACTGACCCTCGAGCATGCTTAGCACTCCAACGCCACTTTGTGCACTAACACCTCCTGAATTGGGAATGTCCTGCATACCGCTACTCAACACACCGACATTTGGATCATTAGATGCCGGCATTTCAAGTATATTAAGGAAATCGCCTTCTTGAAATTCCTCCTTTTGCATACTTTGACTCTCCTTCATTAGTTTATCATACTCTTGAAGTACACCATTGAATTCTGCAATTTCACTACGATTTCGTGCGACCAATTGATGTTTAAAATAGTTATGCACATTTGTTAACGACGCATTTGTTAAAGAATAGTACGCCTTTTCCAAGCTTTTCACTTCAACTTCATTTTCCATTTCAAGCTGTGGATTGTTGGCATGTACTTCGCGAATCCGTTGCATAAAGTTACGCATAAATTCCTGCGCTGCATCGGCGAATAACACTAAGGCCGATTCGGAAATATCTGTGAAACCACATACACGAAGTTGACCACAAACTGCCTTTCGTAAAGCAGCACGACATATTTTCGGGTTGATTTGAGGATATGACTGTGGTACACCGCGCGCAAAGTTGCTTTCAATTGGCGGTATAAACCATATTGGCTTAGCAAATTTATCATCATTGATAAAATCTGCAGCATTTTCAGGTGGGAAGTCAACCTCAGGTATCATTTGACAAGGATTTAGCAAGTAATTCGATGAGCCCTGTAAATGCAAATTAAAATCCATAATACAAGATATACATACATGTATGATATTACCGATTTGTTCGAATAGGTGTCAATAAGCGATTGCAACATTTCAGTTTGCTTCATAACTTCTATTGTTTGTGTCACCAAGGGATTTTTCACCTGTAGTTCGACACTAAAATCAAAACACAATATTTACATTAAGGATAAATGAAAGCAATGAGTTTTACCATTTGTTTGTGCTGGATGGCAGTTTCTCCTGCATTTCTTCGAGTTTTGTGCGTTTTGCTGCTACAGGCACCATTTTTTCGGTTTCATTTTCCTTCACCGATGTTTCTTTTAGTTTTCCCCAAAGTTGTCGCGGCATAATTAAATAAATTTTTGTTGTGTGTTTGACGGTCTTCCCCTTTCTGTAAAGATGCCGTTCACAATAGTTTCTTTCATAATTTGTTCATTACTCCGAATAATTTTTTAACAATTTTTAATATTTTTTTATGGGAATTATTATTTTTCGATTTTGTATTTAAGAACAACCATGTATGTTTTTTATACATATATACAACATTTTTGGGATTTAATCACTATCGGTTAATTTTTGATTATAAGCTTTCACATAAAATTATATATTCAGCCTTTTATACAAAACAATACAAAAATGAATACGTGGTTGCAGGCGTTCAATAAAAACCTTTGTAAATAATGGACACTACTGTGAACTTTTTAATTTTTTCCAAGTCGTGAATGACAGACCTTGTCCACTTTGTACTCCGTGACACAATAAAAATTAGTTTATAATAAAAAGTATTATAAATGTATAGAAATTAACATTAAAGTAAGAGGATAACTAATTTATTTGGAAGTAGTATAATAGTTTAGTTAAAATGGATGTGTCGGCATTGCATGCACCTGTGGACTTTAATAAGGTAAATAAAGTTCGTTGCAAGCGGTACTTTTATTTTACTTAAATATTTGTAGTCTTTGGAGGAAATGTCGCCGGAGGAAAGAATGCGTGCCGAACATCAATTGATGCATGAAAAGCACAAAGGACATGAGGCTATGCATTCAGAGATGGTGCTTATTCTTTTCATAACCCTAATTGTGGCACAGGTTATTTTGGTGGAATGGAAAAAACGTCACTACAAATCCTATTCGGTATTTTTTATATTTGCTATGCACTTAAGTATAGATGTGAAAAATATCCTTCAATCCATTATAGGCAGTTACACTGCTTGCCATGTGGATTATACCACTAGTGATATCGATCTGTTACAATTTCATACGATTTGTTATCATTTGGACATTGTTTTCACTGTTAACGGCATTTGTTATCAAAAAAGCAGTTAGCAAACCAATACAGCGCACCACTCCGAGGTAATACAATTCTGAACGTTGGCAGTTTGGCACTAAATACATTATTTTCAATTTTTGCAGATTAGTGTACAAATGGTTTTTACTAATATATCAGATTAGCTATTTTTTGGGTATTGGAGGCTATATTGTGATGATGGCTACATTTGTAGGCTTCAATTTTATATTTAATCAAGGTCCTAATGTTTGGATGGACGCAGGATTGATGCTTGTTTTCTACGGTCTCTATATTGGTGTACTAGGTCGCGACATATCGGAAATTTGTTCAGAGAAAATGGCGGTACACATAGGGGTAAACTCGTGAATTTTTAATTTATGTGTATAGAATTGATTACAATAATGTATATGTTTAGTAGAGGGCACAATAGACCCTAGGTCGCGGTGCATTACCTCATAACATTTATCTATCTATCTATCTATATGTTTAGTACTACACACCGCAAGGCATACCGACCCGCCACCTGGACAACAACGTTTGCGCAATTTGCGGGAATCAACTGCTGGTTGGCGTGAAGGAGGAGGGTATCTTTGAAAATACATATAAGTTGTCCTGCAATCACATATTTCATGAATTCTGCATTCGTGGCTGGTGCATTGTGGGTAAAAAACAGACCTGCCCTTACTGCAAGGAAAAGGTTGATCTGAAAAAGATGTTTTGCAATCCGTAAGTCAAATTTCGTATAAAACTAGTCAATTGTTGTTAATTTGTAATTTAATTACAGTTGGGAAAGACCGCATGTACTTTATGGACGTTTATTAGATTGGATTCGATGGCTGGTGGCTTGGCAACCACTTATTTTCTTCATTGTACAAGGCATTAATTGGGCATTGGGCTTAGAATAAAACTCTTCTAGTCATAACTTGAAACAAAGTAAATCACAGCAAAATAAATTAATTAATACAACATCAAAAACTCGTTACTGTATTGTAGTAATGACAGCTTGAAGTAGTAGCATCTAGTTCCGTCAGGTTCGTATTGTCATATAGTGCCAGAACCCTAATAACGAATTATATTGAGTGCTACGGTACACGTATAAAAACTGAACTGCCTAGAAAAAAATTAATTTTTTTAGGGAAATTCCTCCTTGGATTATTAAGTAAAACATAGTTAATTTAGTATTAATATGTATGTAAAAAACTTATTTATTCTTTATTTACATTGTACAATATTATATTGTCACCTTAATTACTTAAAGATATTCTGCAGCGCAGCATATAAGGCTTCAAATAATTTATTACAATATTTCTATATTTAAGTGTGTATGTATGTATGTTTAGTAAATAATAAATATTGAAATTTCTTACGACATTAATACATACATATGTATATTGAAACGCATTTTACCGATACGCGCACATTAATAGATCCGCATACACCGTAAAAATATGTGTTAAATTAATCACTTCCGCTGCCTGACCGCGTTTATCTGTCGCTACTCGCTACTCCTGACCATCATTTGCAATGATTTTTCACCTTTTTTTCTTTAAAAAACATAATATTCCAGTTGATAGCATGCATATAAGACAAAATAGATGTAATATTGTTAGCAGTCGTATAATGCATAATGTTCAATGTGAAATAAATCAAAAATATTTTTTCGTACTTATGTATTGTATGTTTTGAAAACGTATTGAACTTTGAAAGAACGTTCTAATATTCCGATCACTTGAGAAACTCATGTATGCTTGCAACAACAGCGGCGACGCCTATAAAACACTTAATATGAGTACACTAAGGTTCCACAAAAGAAACTAATAACCAGAAGCACCGATCATGCTACGAATTTGTTCAAATGACAGCCAGAAAGTTAATGACCATGGTGCCATACGTATCCAGCAAGGTAAGAAGCCTTTATAAAGAGCAGCGAAACCTTCCTTATTCACTGTCTGTCGCAGACAATCGATGGAGCCTTTATAGAGTAGACCCCTAAAAATATACATACATATACATATAAGTATAAATAGTGAAAAGAATAATTTGTTTTAAGTTTAAAATCACTATAATTTCAAAGCGACTCTTACCTGCCCTTATCATCTGTCGGCTGATTCATTATACGTGTCTTCACCACATCTGCCGGCGTGCCCATAATGGCAGCTACAAACCCAGCACATATGGAGGATAGTACATGCACAGTATGACAATCGGGCATATTCAATTTGATCATAATCATATGCTTGATAGTGTCGTATGTTGTAAGATCTCCGAGATTGACAAGTGCCGCACGCTGTACATTTGGAACGCTGCCTTTCCAGAGACCCGCTACACCACCGCGGCGAACAATTTCTTTGAAAGCATGTGCTGCGCCATGGACACGTGCCGGTTCCCCCATTAAACGACGTTTGCCCTCCATTTGAATTTGTACCTTAACTAAGTCGGCTGGTGAAGCCAACCATTGTGCAACTGCACCTGCCGATACACCACAAAGCGCCGACTTCCACAGCGGCAACGTAATTATGCCGTTTTCATCGTTACCCAATTTACGGCGCAGAAAGTCATAGCTGCATATACGCACACCACTGTAGTATACAAAATATTAAAAGAGGTTAATGTTAGGAATTTCTCCGAATGAAATCACATTATATTTACCTGTAAACGACGTGGCGATAAAGCGCTGGCGTGACACCTTGCCACAACTTCATTGTGCCCTCTTCCCTGACAATGCCGAACGCTGTCGCCAACATGCCACGATACTGCTTGGTCCAATGACATCACCATAGAATCAGGGAGAGAGAAGGAGAGTAAGAGGAGTAGAATGAATGCACTACGCCCCAGTCGGCAATTAGAGGTAACGAACAGACTAATGAATAAAACATTGACTTACGTATACTTATGGTTATGGATGAATAATGGAAAAAAGGTATGCAATGGACGAATTATTAGGATGCAGGATTTATTGAAACGAAAGCACGAACACTTCTCTGAAGATATACTTATGCGACTTTAAAATCGAATACTAATATAATTATAGACATAACACATATGCATAAATAATAATTTTTACCGTAAAAACTTTCAAGTATAGAAATTTTGTGGACATTTTGAATAAATAATTTAAGCATTCTTATAAATCGGATTTGCCGCTGTCAAGCGGATATTTATGCACTCGTTTTAATTATAAAATAAAACAAAAATTGCTTAACACTTGAGATAATAAATATGTATAAGTATGTATATTATGTTGTCACTTTTTTATAGTTACCTTTGGTTTAACGCCTAGGTCGGTTTTTAAGCTGTTAGCAGCTGCTTCGCCTTGTATTTGTAAACGAGTTTTGGTGAGATCCAGTGGATACGTAGTTAGTTCTGCTACGGAAGCAGCAACAACGGATACTACATAAGTACAAGCAAATGAATCTGCATAATCATACTTGACGGGACGTAACTGATTCCTTGTTGCAGGTCCTGCTGGAGGCGCCGGTGGAGGCGACGGTGGTTCGCCTGCCGGATTGCTTTGTGTTTGACTTTGCATTATAAGGCTTTTGCTATTACTCTTTTAGTCTCGATTTCTGTAAGAAAATAGTAATAATCTACTCATTATTTCGTTATACATGTTTTTAACAATTTTTAATATCACAGAACATTTTCTAATTATTTGATGACTTTTTCTGAAATTTAGTTATATAATTTGTTATAACTAATAATGTTTTGTATTAGGTACTATATGAATTTAATATGTATATGTATATACATATGTTAATACATAAGTATCTTACAAGAAGCATAAAAAAGTCACTAAAGATGCTGGGATATTTAACTTCTTAATAAAAAATTAAAATACATTTTTTGTGAAATTCAAATATTAAATGCAATTCATACTAAAATATTTAAAAAATAAACAATATTTGAGAAGTTCAAAGTACACTTCATTTTCATATACAAGTAATAAAGGCAAAATATATTTATCCAATTGCTTTTCCACATCAATAACATGCCTTTCATAATCAATTTGAACAGGCCCCTTTATTCCAATTTGAATTTTTTTACTTCTTATCACAGGTTTAAATATAGCAAATTATATACAAAGAGGGTATAATAAATTGGCACTGATTGTGTGATATTTTGCATGTGACCCGATCTGATCAAATATTTTGATTACGATTACGTCTTGTTGTACATGTACTAATAATGAATATGTACATAAGTATGTAATTACATATTGAACGTACTACATACAAACTGTCCTTCTTTAGGAGTTTTTTGAATGCAAGTTAAGTTTAAATCTTTATCGTTATCATTATTGGTGGGTAAGTACGCTAATTGATTAAGCATTTTTTCTAGTTATATTTAGCAACTTTCACTTACAATTTATCACAATTCCACTTTACATAATGAATCCCCTAAAGCAATCGAATCACAATCAGACACTTTAACTGTGTAGCACCACTTTCTTGCAGACACTCGAATACCTTTCCACAGCGCAATGTATTTGATAATAAGTGATTTGATAATAGATTTGATTCTTATCAATATTTCACTAACCTCTGTCAGGAAAGCAAAAAAAAATTAGTTATAAAACAAAACTAAAAACAAGAGTCTGTTCGTCGCTACTCATGGCACAATACAATAAGCCGATACCTAACAAACACATGAAAACTACTTTTCAGACAAAACGTCAAAAGTAATGAACATAAAGGCGCAATCCCAAAAGCTACTGCAATACGGATGACAAAGTCATCCGTCACAACACAACGCGTGTAATCATGGGCAAGAAATAAAATGTCATATAACAAACACATTTTGTTAATTATGTCAGTATGTAAAAATTTTTTATTTTGCATTTTAATATTAAATTTTTTTGGCCATTAAATTTGAAATAAGAACACCTTTTGTTTTATGCACCTATATTTTGAAATGTACTAACACTTTTCAAGATTCATGTGCTGAACACATAAGGGCACAGTTATTTAGACAGCTGCACGACTACATAACCGTGTCCATAAGAACGTGTGTATTTTAATATTTGACAGATGTCGCTGAAGTCTGTCGCTCTCTTTGTGTTCAGGTGGGTTTTCGATAACCCCTACAACAAGTGGGTCTACGTGAACGCAATTAACTGAGCGAACTGGGCATAAATTTCGTACATCTTTTCGTGAATAGTTTATGCCGCTAAAACCAAAATTATTTTTAATTTAAAATTAAATACTTTTTCTTAGCTCCATGAACTTCACTTTTTATTATATTTCAAACTAAATAAGCATACTTATTCCTATTGAGCGTGTAAAATAATTTGTTTGCATTTACTTATGTAGGTACTCGTACAATTGCATATACATAAGCAAAAAAAACATATTTTTACATATGTATATATATACAGACGTAAATAGATGTACGCCAATATATGCATATATGTATAAAATATACCTATTTGTAAATATGTGTGTTTAAACAGTACAATATTGTTCTTACTCTTCTATGGTATAATAAAATTTTTAAACCATTTCTAAATTTATTAGTACCAATGCATTTTTTTAGATTTTTTGAAATACAAATAGTAAAAGAAATGTAAGTATACGCATTTATATGTATGTATATGTATAAGAATGGGGGAAAAAGCAAAAATTCACGATCATTACAAAGAACATCGTTTAAAAATGTAAAACAAACAAATTGTATAGATATTATTTAAATAAACACTCTCCCGCACGCTGCATTCGCTCAATGTACGCCTTTTCATTCCATATTTACTGATATCACAACATTCACTTGTGGACAACTTTCACTATTGGACGCATCTGTCGACATCAATAACTGTGACATGCGGTCACTAAGTTCAGCCTGGGAATCTGCCATGCCTGGCGGAACCATCCATATGGGTTCTGTGCACACAATACGAATATAAACATTAGAAATAATGTATATAAACAATATTAAATGGTTGTGGACTTAGATATATAAATAAGTTTACTTTAATTACCTCCTACATTCCAACCATTAGGTGTGCATAATCTCCACATAATCGCCGGTTGAGTTGGAGGAATATCAGCTAAAATATCACAAGTTTCTCCTGGCTTTAAAGCTGGCACTTCAATGCGCCGCTTTTGACTAGGTGCTGTTAAGTAGCATCCGTTTGGCCAGTCGATGGTACCATCGTTTTGTAGTCTAAACGCCTGTTGATGTTCACTTGGTCGAGATTGGTTAAGTATTTTCATCGAAGGCAGCGTTTGAAAAGTATGAATATCCAAATAGCAACCGACAGCTGTCTGTAAATTCCTTCAAAATAGCAAAACATATGAAACCTATGAGTTTGTTTTGTATTTTTTTTTATTTAATTCTTACCAATTACTCATTTCCAAATAGAATTTTGCTGCATCTTGATCTACTTGATTATTCATAAGGCTTTGGAATTGTCTAACCAAATCCTCATGATCAGTTGTACCTAAACAGCTAAATTGTTGGAGTAGTAATGAGTCAATATCGACTTCATTACCTAAACGTTGCTGTTGCTGTAATAAGTAATGTTGTTGTTCTAAACCTTGCGGTTGTTGTTGCAGTTGGGGTATTAGAGGTGATTTCATTTGCGGTGGTGGTGGTAAAGGAATGGCTTGACCAGAAGACAAGAAAGGAGGCGAAGATGATGGATTTATCGTTGTTGGTTCAAATCCATTTGTAGCTGGTGCAGCAAATGGCACGGGCATGGGCGTGGCTGCAGGATTGATCATTTGTGTTTGAAAAGTAGGTTCACATTGCATTTGCAGCTGTTGATGTTGCTGTTGTAGATTATCTGATTGTTGCGGTTGTTGCTGTTGATGATCAAAGCTATCGCTTATATCCATCTTTTTGACGTTCAATTCTCGAGCTGTAAAAAGGTGAAGTAATAATCTTATCGATGTTATTATTTAATGACATATTATATTGAAGTATGTTTATTGTGAGTCGTGACTGATGAAATAGCATAAAAATATAGCAACTGATCAACCTACATATAACACCTTTGTCCTCTGTCCATCTCTTTGTCTGTCATTTACCTACCTTAAATGTACATATATATAGATACGTATATTGTGTGTTGTTTATTACCTGCTGAGTTGTGGGATTCTGATTATAAAACGGCGTTCTAATTAGACTTTCAAAAGACCAATACTCACTTTGTCAGCGTAAAATTTCGTTTATCACCGATAATTTTGTTAAATAATATAAAATATTTTCAAAGTAAATCTCGGAATTCTACTACAGATGCTGATAAACGCAATTAGTGCAACAACAAAATAAACATAAAGAAGAGGAGACAAGAATCACTCCAATGTCAAATCCCCAAATGCACAAATATACAGAGTTGCATTTTCTATTCTAAGGCAAAAATAATGTGTTAACTTATTGGGATTTTTGTTTTAGAAAATTATTTCACACTTTTTGTGTTTAATAAAAAAGTAAAGACCAAGAGACATAATACTAGTTAATTGTACATCTATTGTTGGAAAGCAAATTTTTAGATAAAAATATGTATATGCAATAATTTATAATGTTTATGTTTCAGATAAAATAACTCGAAATATTGCTTTGTATTTTTTATAAATATGTATATGTATAGAAAGTATTTTCTTATATGTGTGAATAATATGAGTGATTATACAACCTTACGAACTTAAGTAGAATTTTGTTATAAAACATGTTATCTGGTAACACCAATGGAACGTGTGACACATAGAGAAATTAAATGTGGAAGGATATTAAGTGGAAAAAGAGATTGAAATCGAAAATCAAATCAGTCCAAGTGAAAAAATTCCATAAGGCGAAAGCAAAAGTTGGTAAATAAGTTCTGATTGGATTAAAATGTGGTAGTGAAAACATTGACCGTGAAATTAAACCATTTGGATTGTTCCGAAACAAATATATATGAAAATATCTTGGCAAATCAAAGGTCGTGATTAATAAGTGTGCAAATGCAAAGTGACAACAACAAAACTAAGGTTACAATTGGTGCTTAATTAGGTTTCGAGAGATTCCCGAGACTTCGTTTCCAATTAAAAAAGTGACGAACTAGTGAGCAACCGAGCGCAAAGCTACATAGAGAAGGTGGGGATAGACATATAAGACTTGTATTTAAATACATAAATATGTCGATATGTATTTAACATTGCCAGTATTTCAGAAGTTATCACAAAGGAGTTAAAATAAAATCATAACTCTAATAGAAATGTATATGTTATAAAAATCTGTGGCATGGCATAAGAAGCTAATTTTATTAAATTTTTAATACATGGGTTTTTTCTCTATGCCAGTCTGACTTCGGTATTTTGCGAACATTTTACGTTCTTCATTTATGTATGTTATGCATACATATACCATGTTTTTGTAAAATTACCAAACTGGTAATGGAAATATTATATGTGTGACACCCTCAAACAAGTGTCCTTAAATATTAATACTAAACAATTTTCTTTATACATGATGTCGTATGCAATAGAAAAAAGCGCTCAGCGCTACCTCACTCCAGTTATAACTAACTACATACATATGTATATAAAACCCTTCTTGCCACTTCCGCCTCTCGCATTTTGTACTATAATAACGCTGTATCAACATTCGGCTGCCGCTATAGTAGTTGCTAATGATACATCAATCTTGCGCTCTTTACAAGTTCTGCACCCATCTGGGATACATCTCTTTGTGGTCTGCTGTTCAACTCCATTATTTTGCGCGATTGATTGTTGTTCGGTCGTTTGTCGCTTTATGTAACAAGTGTGTTGTTATGTTATATTGTTATTGCAATGTGTATTAAATCTTCCGTATTTAGTTAAATTAAAATTAAATGCATATACATACATATGTATATGCTGATACATCGTAAAACAACAATAAATATACAGCAAAAAATATATACATACATATGTAGAATAAAAATAAAAATATAAAACGAATAAAGTGGAAATTAAGACATACAAAAAGCCGCTAAACCCCAACAAAAATAACGAATTTTAATATTAAATAATTAAAAACAATTACGAATGTATGAAATTTGACCAAATAACCTATTGTTGGGTGTTTTGCGCAAGTGCTTATGTGATTTGAAAATTGTCGCAGCAATTTGAAATTTTTAAATAACAGTTAATAAAAGTGCTTACACTTATGCACATTTAAATATCCTCAATAAAAAAATAAGCGAATAACTCACGAGTTCATCTTTAAAAATTTATTTTTATAAGAAAACAACATAAACAATCAGTTTTTGAAAATGATAATGTAATATCAAAACTTGGAAATTTTTAAGGAATGTGCGCAAAGGTATGTACATAATGTATTTCTCTACAATGTATATACATACATATGTATGTATTTATTACAATAAAGGCTCCCTAAATTGTGTTCTGAGTGTCTTATCATACGAAAACAATAGTATATGTTAGTTAATTATAAAAAATTATTGTTATATAATTAAATAATTGCCAAATATATGTATACAGTTATTGTAAAAGCAATAGAATAGTATTTTATATAAAAAAATGAATACATGTAGTATAATATGCATATTGTATTAAGCCAAAATATTTTCTTCCACAGACTCATCACGATGACTAGTCCAGAGAATAGAATATTAAACCATGGTAAGTTATTGTATAACTATTAATGTGTTTTGTGAACATAAGACCTAAGATAAATTTACTTCCACTTACATTGTTTATATTTATTTCTACAAGACTGTCAACTCGCCAACTTTCTACCAACAAAATATCGGGTCAAATACTGTTAATTTTTATTCTTTCCTTGATATGTTTTGCTCACCATTCTCTTTATGCCAAATTACGTTTAAATGTCTTCAACTGTGTTTTTATAGTAAAAATGTTCCAATGTTTCTTAAAGTGAATGGAATCCCTTTTCATTCCGCCAAAAATACTAATTTTCTATACCCTAATGAAGTAAAGACAAAATAGGTTATGGTTGGCTTGATATTATAGTAAGCGAATAAATAATAATATGCAATATGGAAATACTTATGTATGCTTCCTATCAATATCGGCCCTTTCATATCGCAAATGGAGTGGGCGTTTGGGGTCAAGAGTAATCTTAGCATATTCATATTCATATTTCCTAACAATCCCTTTATATGACCTATCGATACGTCGGATATGAAAAAAGTATTTTACCATTATATTCGATGTAACGACGCACCAAATGATAACAACGGGGTTGATATACATATGTACATACATACAATGCAGATGATTATATGTAACTATATAATTATAAGGCAATATGTGCAGGAGTTCAAATGCATATATGTATGTAAGTACATAAATATGTGTATATACATACATATAAAAAAAATAATATAAACAAATTTTGGTGTTTGTGGAAACCAAATAGTTATCCAGTAAACACGCCAACTGTCATCAGTCCCTCCAGCATTGCTATGTAAATATGTGATACCGTATTATTTACTTATATAAGTATCGACATATGTGTACATACATGTATATTAGTACATAAACTAGTTATGTACTACATATATGTAAATCCGCGCACAAAAGGAGAAAAATAAATTTTATTGAATATAAAGCTGAAAGGGAATCAGAGAAATACTGAAGAAAACCCACATTTATTGATTTTAGTTATTTTTAGAAATTACTTACCTTCACAGCAGTTAATCACGAAATAAATATTCTGCAACTTTACGAAACAAGAAATGAAAAAGGAAAGGCAAGTCCTTTTCCACGCGCCGGCTAACTCCAACAGTTTCTATATATGTTTATACATACATACATATGTATATCTATTTACGTATATACATACATATGTATAATATGTGTACGTGTATAAATATGTGTGGCAAAGCTAAGAGGTCCTACCAGCGTCTCGTAGGCTCACGGCTCGTTGCTGCACACTAGCACACCTGTTTAGGTGCGATGTCACTGCTTTTACCTTCGCATTGAAGGCTCCACAGTTAAAATATTCAATATGAAAAGGAGGAGTAAATACGTAGTATGTGCATACATTAGGTAAAATATTAGGATATTATAACAAGTAAACTGGAGGAAGGCACCAATACAGAACGGCAAGGTTAAATGAATTAAGGCAGGACAAGGCAATGTCTATGTAGAAACATATATGTATGTAAGTACATATATACATACATATAGATATATATTAAATAAGGAAAGTCAAAGTTCAAACGGAATAATGTAAGGAATTTCAGTCCATTGGTGAATGTGGCTGCATCTTATATAAAGCTTATTTTTCCTAATCTACAAGTATATTGCCAATATCGCGATTATTGATTTCCAACTTTTCAAGTTGCCAGTTTAGTCAATTGACTTAACGTACCTTCACAATATGTATTCCAACCGAGTCAGAAAACATTAGGTGACCAATCACAGGTCCTAAATGTCGCAAAAATGGCTGGTAAAGTTTGAGATATGTATTAATATTAATAGGTGAATTTTTGATTTCCCATATGATAAACACAGGAATATTTTCTTAATTCCTTTGAGCTTTCTACAACTTTTCTAAATCGACTAATTGAAGAGTTATTCCCAGTCAAAGGTCAACCGTAAATCGTGAAAAGATAATTTTTACAACTTTTTGAACTATTTTAAATGTATGTATATGTACACAAAATAATGCCGAAAAACCATAAAACCATTTCGAATATTATCTGCAAGTTAATTAATAATTTACAAAAGTACCGTTCCTAAAAGATCTTTGAACATCTTTAAAGACATTCGAGGTGTCTGGCTGTGAACCAGATTTTTCTTTCAATTCAAAATCGAAATTAAGAATCATAAAATACATTAAAAAAAATGGAGATTAAAATTTAATTAAAATCAAAACTAAGTGTATTTAAAAATAATTTAAAATTAAAAATTGGAAGTTGACGGTCTGAGCTTTTTAAATACATTTTTAATACATGTATGTATGTATATAGTGTTTGTACACTTCTGCGATTTGGGACCTTTGGGATTAACATTTATTTTCTTTTTTTATTTTCCAATCCGTTATTTAATTGGAATTTGAATAAATAATAAATTATAATAAAAAATTTTCGTAATTACAAAATAATAACAAAAAATTATTTGAAGAGTTAATTCAGTTATCTTTATAATGTAACATTTGCAACCCTGACTGTGAAAAAATAATAGCCTTGACAAATGACAGCGTTAATTTGCATTAGCTGGCTTAATTTGCATTAACTTGCGAATTTGATCCATGTTAATGCAAATTAGTAATGAATAAAAATTTCGTGCATTTAGCTGAATTTGCCGAATTTGAGTAGGCAACACTGCCCACAAATATCCGATTTTTGCTATTGCGAATGATGATTGATAGAAAGAAGAAGATAAAAACGTAAATAAAAGATTTAAGGAAAGTGTAAGAGGTAAGCTGTTTTTATATTGCTAAATATATTACGTGCCAGTATATTAACAAAAATAAATTTTAATATTTTTAGATGGCAGGAATTAAACAACGCACAGCTTGGACGGACAACGACGAAAGTGTTTTGATTGATTTGTGGTGTGAACGAGCTGGAGATTTGCGACGCGTTAAGGGCAATTCACACATCTATGCTGATATATCTGTGCAAATGGGACATAAATTTACCCCAAACGAAGTGCATGTTAAAATACGGAACCTTACACAAAAATATAGGTATACTGTCAATCCACATAACCTTGTTAACATTTTTATCTTTTGTTAAATTGCAGAAAGGAAAAGAAAAAAGTTGTGCTCTCGGGGGGCAGCCCATCGGGGTGGAAACATTTTGACGCAGTCCATCAAATAATCGAATTGACAGCAGCCAATGTTACAGAAACTTATGAATCGTTTACTGTGGTAGGCTGAATTTTACGCGTTTATTATTAAAATTATTTTTTCTTGTAAACATATCGTATTCAACATTGCTGCCATTCCAGTCATATATACCTACAGCATCACCAGTAGCAATGTCATCTGCAGTACCGGTAGCTGAACTGCTTTGTGCGCCAGTAATGGCATCGACCAGCTCGCCATCACTGTGGAAACTGGATAGCTCAATATCAGCAGCCGGTACATTTAGAAAGAGGAATTATATGGGTGAAATAATAAAAGTGGCAAAAGAGCAAAATGAATTGCTGAAGACGGTGGTAGAGGATGGGAAAAAATTGACTGAAAGAGTTGTTAATGCTATCGAACTACAAAGTAACAATACCAAGGAGTTCATAGAGATTATGAAAAGTCTTTTAGAAAAAATGTTAAAAAAAAAGTATGAAAACGCTTAAGTGAGTTGCTTTCAAATATATACGAATCATTATTTCTTCCTGTGGATCCTAAGTTTTATGTATGTATATATACTTTAATCTGCAAGTAATATAAAAATGTAAACACATGTGTATGAAAATAAATCACAGCTTGCTAACTAAATAACCGAATACCATCCTTTATAATTGTGGTATTCTAAGGCTTCTTATTTTTTGGGCTGCACATCGATGTGGCAACCATCTACTGCATCAAAGCATTGTGAAAACCCCATCAGTGTTAACCCTTCTACGATTCTTTTCAGTTCTTGAGGATGTGGGGGATGTGCATTAATGCAATCCGCAAGACTATCACAAACTGCATGGCAAAAATCCATCTCAATTTTGCCAAATGTGCTGCGCTCAACGCCAAACAAGCTAGCAACGGCAACCTATACGCTTTTTTCAAGTGAGATACAGCGCCTCATATTGCTATCTATTTTTCCAATATTCTTAACTTTTTCGCACAATTTTTTGAAAGCCCTTCTTCTATCCAGACCAAATTTTTCCTTGAACCTTTATTCATCCATTGCTGGGATATCGCGCTCCCAAAATTTACCACTTCAGTCCTTAAAATACTCAATTTTTGATTTCAATCTCAAATTAAAATACAAATATTTCGTAGGTGCGGCGATTGTAATCCCAGCTCTTACGTTACAATGAAGTATTGCTTTTAATTGCACTATATTATATTTTAACGTATTTAATAATAAACGAATTTTTTCATTAAATTTATATTGATCTTTCAAAAATACCAAAATTGCCACTAACAATTTCCTCTTATACATTTTTATTTCACTTTTTTTTAATAAATAAACAAATTTCACAATCAGCTGTTTAAATGCACAAGTCTGTTTGTCACCATAAAATTTTAATGTGCATTAGCATTTCTTAATGCGCATTAATTTTACTCGTCTGTCAAGGCTATAATACTCCTAACAACAATCGCCGTTACTTCCAATTGAGTGAATGATCCATAAAATACACTGTGGATATTTAAATACAATATGTACACAAGTAAATATTATTATACATAAGTATGTTTGTAATGAAGTGTATTTTGGATGTGATTTGAGCGTTCTTCTCTCCTTAGCGTTTTTCGTATTTTGTTTTTGTTTCTATTTTCGTCTATTGTAGTTTGTTTTTATTTTGCAAATAGCTTAGATACCCTGAGGAGCTGGGCTGAGGAGTGACTGGATCTCTACTGAAATATTAACCCCCCACAAATACGCTGATAAACCCATATATCTCACTTGTTTATATATTACATATGTACATACGATACTATAGATACATATGTATGTACATATGTATGTCTTTTGTCATTCTGTTATTTTGTTGATATATCGGCTTGACGTTAAGTTGGCACGCCACCCACTCTTTATCTGCTCTCTTTCACCCAGTTTGTTTTGCAATAAAAATGTGTGTGCCTCTCGGAAATTCTCCACATTTTTGCTCTCTTCATATTTTTGCGCTCCGAGTAAACGCTGTAATATAAAATACTTTGTGTATAGATCTGAATGGTTATAGCTAAGTAAATACTTACTATATCTCTACATAAGTAATCGCGTATATCACTTTGTATATACTTTTGCATGTACATATGTATGTGAATATACGACAGGGGTAGTGTTTTGCTTTTTGTTGTTTTAAATACTTGTTTCTGTTTCTAAATATACAATCCGCAGCTATGCACGATTTATAAACGAATCTAAAAATAGAACGGCAGGTCACGGCCTATTCAAACACCCAACGAGCTATGTACTTGCACATACATACATACTTACATACATTTGTACATGCATAAGTACGCAGATAAATACAAATATACTTACATAGTATATCGAATACTGCTTTTTTACATTTATTTGCTTTTCGACTTAATTCAATTTCACTTTGCACAGCCACAGACTGTAATGCTGATAAGTAAAATAGAAATAAATATTTATAATGTGGGAGCTAAAATTGTTCACTTAAATCGCAGATGTTTTCTTGTAGAGCCGACCAATGGCATAAGGAAATAAATAAGTTCAGAGGCCTCAGAGGTATTTTCATTTTTACAAACTACGAGTATATACTTATGTATGTAAGTATGTATGAATTATACATCATTAATGAGCCAATATTCCAAGAATCTGTCAATTAATGTGAAATAACTACACACATCCCTACAAACTGATATCTATAAATGTAAATAATTAATTCATCTTCGTACATACACTTTATCTATGTATGTATGTACATACATACATACATACATAGTTTGAAGCTACATACATCCATATACATATGTACATACGTAGGTCCGTATACTTATGGTAGACAGCCCCTGTTATCCTTTACGTATTTGAATCAGCAAAGGGTTTTTCATGGAACATTTTTGAACACTTTGTCATCCTTAAAATATAAAAGAATAAATATAAATATTCCACAGAGTTTTACGAAACAGTATATACATACATACATACATACACGCATACATACATACATACATACATATGTACATATGTAAAGGGTTTTTCAATAAGAATGCTACAAAAGTTTTTTTTTTTTTTTTAACAAAACAAAACGGTTCTTTAATCCTGTGCAAGTACATTTGATGCCATTATGTATGGAACTTGATTTCTTTTGTATGGCCCCATGGGCTTGCTTGAAGAAGTCCAGGCGCTGAACCCAATTTTCGACAGTTTTCAAGCATAAATCGGCCGATACTGCTGTAATTTCATGTTCGGACGAAGCCATCAACCGTCGCTGCCTTGTTGGGATAGACCATAGACTTGACGTAGCCTTGAGTCACAGGAAGTAGTAACGTCGTCAAATCGCACGACCGAGGCGGCCAATTGACTGGGCCATTTCGTGAGATAACACATTCACCTAACTTCGTTTTCAATAAATCGATTATGACATTAGCTGTGTGGCTTGTGGCCGTCATGTTGGAACCACATATTGTCCAAGTCCATATCATCCAATTCGAGCCAAAAATATTCGATTATCATTGAGCGGTAGCGATTCCCATTCACAGTAACATGACGGTCTTGATCATCACGGAAGAAGTACGGCCCAATGACGCCGCCGGCCCGTAAATCACACCAAACCGTAATTCTTTTGGGATACAATGTTGACTCATAGAGTACGTACGAAAGCACTCTCACAGGAATAAAGAATTTCATTGATATCCCAAACCGTTTTTGTTTTATTAGAAAAAAAAAACTTTTGTAGCGCTCTTATTGAAAAACCCGTTTTTAAAGTTGAGGCCTTTGACTCCGAATTCCGGTAGTAAATTTTAATGATTTCGATTCGTTGTTGGATCGTATATCTTTCCATATTGAAGTGGCAAACCTTACTGAAGAGAAATGTCAAAAGAGCTGGAAAAAATATGGTGTCGTTTGCTGTCCCTTTCGGTCTACTTTTGTAGCGTTCCTATTGAAAAACCCGTTATAAACCGTGTAGTAGTTAAAGTGGTTAGTAACATGTAGGATCTGCGTTTGATTACACTTCGGAACAATATCAATGATATTTGTACCCTGAACAGTTTATACTTATGTATTTAGTTTGACACGAAGTATATGTACATACATACATCATATAAATGATGAGCATAAGTTGTGCCGATTTAGCCACGATTGTCTATCTGTATAAATTGGAAGTAGTTCCTTAGTTTTTGAAATATCGATTTGAAATATATGCACACGCTCTTCCCCTCCAAGAGGCTGCTCATTTGTCGAAATTACTCATATCGGACATTAAAGCATCGGTAAGGCACCTTCGAGTGTATGGTAAAAGCTTCTCAAGAAAATCATTCGACGTTCTTAATATTCTTATACTTAATCGTCCCTCCAAAGGATAGATGCTTGACCAAAATAAATTTGTATACATACATATGTACAAAATAAAGAAATTACGCAAAATTTACTGGAGGGATTTCTGCCAGGGTGAAAAAAAATCATCTGGAGTTGTTAGTTTGTTTTTGTTTCTTGCAATTGTTATTTCATCACAATTACAAACTCTTTTAAAAATCACTAGTTAGTTGCTAAGGCTCGATACTCTGACAAATTCTTCAGATTTCAGAAATCAGCAAAACTTTATTTTCTCTACTCATCCATTTCCATAGCATATTATTTCTAGACTCCGCTGAAAATAAGATTTTTTTAAACAAAAACAAAAACTTAAAGCGTTTTATTTACGCCTTCTACGAAACAATTATTTTATTCTTAAATCCAAATTAAAACAGCTGATCGCAGCGTTAACAACTAACAGAAAATTGTCCAAAATCTTACAAACTGTTACTTTGTTTCGAATAGTGTTACCCGTATAAATGGGAAACAACGAAATAAACGTGATCTCTATCGACTAAAAACCCGATTTCAATACCGGTTTAATAGCCACAATTCTAAATGTCTGTCTATTTCGCCGAAGTTTTTATGACACAGAAGTTTATTTCTGAATCGAATTCTAAATTTAAATTAATACACATTTCTGCTAAATATACAGACATACAGATGTATGTATGTATGTAGATATATGTTTTATATAAGATCTATGACAATTTAATAAGAAACAAGTAAGGAAGAGCTGAGTTTCCGTATAACCGAACATTAAATATTCTTGCAACTTTCAAGAATTAAAGCTAGGGAAGTACCATCAGGTACATAAACGTCGTTAGTTATTGGAACTTTAGGGTGAGTTTTTACCCGATTTTATTCATTCTAAGCACAAATATGCAGCGTTATATGAAAAACACGCTCTTTCCATTTTATTAAGATATCTCGCACATTGCCGATATAGGCGGAATAGTCACCCGGAAGTTCGAAAATCTTTATATTAGGTATAAGGGGGCCAAGATAAGTATTGACTCGGTTCAACCCATTTTTAACACATAAAGATATTATTATTAGGAGAGAATTTTCTCTAAAATTTAATTATGTTTCCCATAGATAAAAGTCAGCTATTGGCACCGGGCCCGCATATTCGTTAGCTAGGGGCTTTGGTTCGATTTGGAATATTTTTGATCATAAGGTAGCATACTTTAAAGAAATTATTAGTGCAAAGTTTTTTCCAGTAATATAATAAAAATGTGAGAATAATGTCAGGTACCGAATTTCATCGAAATCTTTCGGTCAGGTCTCGAGATATGCGATTTTATCTAAAAGTGGGTGATGCTACGCCTATAGTCCAATTTTTACCCCGACTCCGATAAAGCCCTCTCATACCATCTCTTTTGTAAAATTTAATGTCTATCGTATGCAGTTATTAATTTATCGCACGTTTAGTAGTTTTTAACAGGACCGCTTTATGGGGAGTGGACAGGGTTATTTTCCGATTTCATTCATTTTTAAAGTGTCGACAGGAATGCCAAAGGGATTTGTCTTGAATGGATTTGGTTATTGTATAATAGCTTAAGTGGTTTAGAAGATATGTATGTACATTAAACTAAACATAGGGCGGGGTCAGACACATTTTTCCAGAATATTTAGTCCACAAGTGTCCATTGCTACTGCGATCCCCTGTGCCAAATTGCTGTTTCGATTATTGGCGTTTGTGAGCGTGGCAGTGGTCCGATTACGCCCATCTACGAACTCGAATTTTTTTTGTACTAAGGAACCTACATACAAATTTTCATCGAGATATCCGACAACCGTAAGGTGAACAAAACTATTATACACTGTAGCAACATGTTGCAAGACAATAACTTTGTACCTAACTCGACCAAATGCTTATACATACTTATGTACCACATCTACATAAATGCTATATTGACAATTAGGATTCCCAATTTGTACTGTACATACTGTTAGTCAAGTCGAAGTTTATGGCGCAGGTTGGAAAATTTGAGTTGGCAATGGAATTCAAACATACATAAGTACATATGAAATAGAATGGGCGGCACAGACGAAAAGGTGAAATGCAGAATGGTCAGAAAAAGTACGATTGAAAATGAATGTCAGGCCAAAGTTTGTATACATACATATGTAGGTACATATATAAGTATGTATGCATGCGGGTACTCACGAGCGACTCCTTCCGATTCGCGCACATAAACACGCACATGCGCCAGATAGTCGGTGAGAGCCAAATGTAAACGCGTGTGGCCAATAACGACCGCAACAAACGAGGCACTTACGCGAATATTTTGTTTTTATATTATACTACACAACTTTTGAATCCTAGTATTTACATAGCATGTACATATGTACGTACACAAATAAGTATATACATATGTATGAATGTATGTATGTATGTATGTATACGGATGCATATACGAGCGTCGGGCGAACTGGGTGTTCTCGCTGTCCAAAGAGATTGATAAAGCACATTGCTTTTATTCATCTTTTAGCTCGCGTTCGGAACAGTCGATCGTATTTAGTTGGCGGCCAAGCTTGTCGTTTGTCGGTCATTCGAAATTATATACGGCAAATAGAAAATACAAAAGTAAAACAATAATAAAGCATATATTTCGAAGAGTGCTGTGAAATAAACCAGAAATAAATAAACAAAAACAATTTTAATAAAATTATAGAAGCTAAAAACATACATACGTTTATGTAAATTTAAATACTATACCAAAAACGGGTGTTCTTCTAGCTCAGAATACGTACAATATTATCAGTAAACAAGCTTAGTGAAGAATTGAAGAAAAAAATATTCCATAACATAGAACGTGAAATAAAAAAATAATCGTACCAGAAAAGCGAGGCTTCTACAATTCTATTTTTATGTGCTCGTTTGCCTTTGTGATTATCAGTGAATTAAATGACACATGTTCAATTTTGTTGTTTCCTTGAGAATAGTGAAAAATCGTCTAAGTAAAATTTACATAAAAAACAAAAAAAAAAAAATAACAAACGTGTAATAATTCAGTGCAAATATTCGTAAATTGTTATCAAATAGGGTGCTCAAGCGCCTCCATATTACATACCTACATAACGGTGAAGTTATACTGAGGACATACATACTTATATGTATATGTTGATATATTCGCTTTGAGAATGTGTCTAAACAATGTTTACATTTAATTAAAATCTTGTTGAGGTGCTAATGGCGGCATTACCATGTTATACAGGTACATACCTACACACATACATACATACATACATACAAACATGTATTGATTTACGTTGATTTTGATTGAATGAGACCCTTATCGTGCATAACTATGCGCCGCAAGTATGACATGACGCTTTTTCTGATTGTGTATAAATACATGTGTGTATTTATGTGTGTATATGGAAATACATATGTACATATATAGTAACTGTGTGCATAAATGCGTAAGAAAACCTCGAAAATACAATAAATATTAAGTATGTTTACACATACATATGTGTATTTGCGTGTATACAATCGATGTTATTTTTAGAAAACAATTACCGTGTTCTAAGCTTTTGAAAGTAAATTAGAGAAAAAGTGGAAATAGTAATGTGATTTTATTTATTTAATGCATATAAGGCGTGTAAATAAGTATATCTGTACATATGTATATACATAAATATATACAGAATAATAGATATCAACAAAAGTGACAGTATAAACAAACAAGAAAATATAATTATAAGAGTATGTGTGCGTCTGTAAACAATTGAATTTATATTAATAACTCATTATACATATATGTATATACATCTATCAAGTGTATATAAACTTATATAAAATAGACCATAGCTTTTATTATAGTGAACATAATACTTAGAGCTTAATATTATTATTATATTATAATTTTACAATATGTATTAGGAGTCTTGTTCACAGACAGGTGGTCTAGTCAATTTTGCATTATTATTCAAAATATAACTTAGGTAGGCACGTAGAACGGATGTATGATGATGCACCTAGGCCTTTCGGAGGTGTGTTATGAAACCAACGGAAGTAAATTCCACTCTCTCTATTATATCCTCTCTAAACCACGCTGTGCTTCTGATTAAGTTCTTCACTACAAAAAGAAATACCGTCAAGAAACCCGTGTTCATTGGTTACAATAACAGTAAAGCCCACTTAAGTGCCCTCCGCTTAAGTACAGAACCAGCTTAAGTAACCAACATTTTTGGGCTCAGTACTCGCATTGAAAAATTTAAGCGGTTACATACGTTTACGGGTTTTAAAAAATCGATTTTTTTATTGTCTTATTAAATTTTACAGCACCTTTAGAATATTGTCCTAAATTTTTAAATTGATCCGAGTAATAGTTTAAAGGATACAGTCTTGAGAACTTGTGCACGTGGGCTAGCTAGGCTAAGTGCGCCGTCTTTAAAAGCATTTTTCTCGAAACTATGTTTTTGAAGTCGGTTGGCAAGATTTTTTGAGAACTACTCAACCGGTCTTCATGAAATTTTACCCATGTGTTTGAGATACAATTTTTAAAGACTTGGGCGAAGGATTTTTTTCGATTCTTTTTTCGATTACAACTATTTAAAAAAAAATTCACTAAATTTTCATTTCTTTGTAAAAAATGAAAATGCCGAAAATCCAATTTTCAGTTTTTTTCCTTCGTCCAAGTTCTAAGTTAAGGTTTTAACTAAAACATGTATTTTTTTACTATGATCCCGTAAGGAGTTATCCTGCCAATGCAAGCGCGTCTTTTTTTCGAAGGGTCACCGAAATTGCCTTGCAATGGCCGAGTTTAAAATATTTTCCAAAAATTGCAGAATTTCTTTGTTAATAGTGTATGTTTGTAACAATTAAAAATTGTAATAAAACATTTCATTTTTTATATGAGAAAAAATAGTTTAAAAAGGCTGTTTTTTTACCTGAGGAAACCCATGTAACCCGATCTCTTTTATGTAATCAACCCGCCCAAGTACCTGCCTAAGCGGGTTTTACTGTATTTTCCTATGTAAAGCTTGACACTCCTACTACAGTTTTTATGTTATTCCTTTTGAATTTTATTAGTCGGCATGTGCGGCCCATATTCCAGCCATGCCACGTTTGTCTGCTTGTTGAACAAGTTAAGATTGACTTCGCCGTGGCTCAGCTATACTTATAATTTTGAAATTTCTTTGTTTATTATTGATGTTAAGAAAAAATATAATAATCTGTAATATAATAGGTAATAAAAAAACACTCCCCTGATTTGTTCTCATGCGAAACATAATATTATATTAAGAGTGCTGTTCAGAAACAGGTGCCTAAGTGAATTGTTGTATGTGAACCAAAGTGAACGCAATCCTCAAATTGTCCGTTTACAGTGTAACGGTGCTCTTAAAACGGTGTATTTGATGGAATTTCAATGTGATTTTGTAAACATATGTATGTACTTGGGCATAAATAGAGTATCCTATACTTAGGGAGCAAAAGCTGGGAAACATTGCCACTACGTTTTTCCCTGCCCTTTATGGAAACTATTTATCACATTTTATTAATCCTGCATTTGAATAAAACCTGACGCTTTCTTTCTTTAAGTATATGTACATAATTGTCCAGTCTGCTATACAAAGGCCATATGGAAATATAATTAGATGCTGTTAAATCGGTTGCTATTCTAATTCTATTTGAGTACGTCATCTTATTTACTTTATGCCAGTTGTTTGTTCGATTTGTCACCATCTAACTTTTGACGTTAAAGAAAGTTTGCAAATAACTGTACAAATACGTATACATATGAACTAAATTAAATTGATTGAATTGTCTCAATGACAACAGACGTAATTCTAAATAAATATTTTAGTGAAGAATTTGCGCAAACTAAGAAACAATTCAGTTTATTGTACTTTCAATGAATTTGATTACATTAACTGTACCACGAAGTTTGTAATACCCAGAAGGAAATGTACATATGTATGTAAATGATCAGCGTGCCAAGCTGAGTCGATTTAACCGTCTGTATGTCTGTCTGTATATACGCGAAGTTTTAAAGTCGATCTGCATTTTTGCATAAGCTCTTTCCTCCCCAAGAAGTTGCTTATTTGTCGGAACCGCCGATATCGGACCAATATAGCATATAGCTGCCATACAAACTGAACGATCAAAATGTTTAATGATGAGATGTGTCAAAACAGTACCCGGATTGTTCATAAATATTTATTTTGTCGCCTTCAAAGTAATCCCCACCATATGTAATACACTTATGTCTACCATTTTTTCAGTCCTCGGAACATTTTTCATAAACACTTTTTGGGATGGCCTTCAGTTCCTTCAGCGAATTTTTTTTTATCCCTTCGATCGACTGAAAACGAGTTTCACGGAGCGGCAATATCAGTTTAGGGAACAGGGAAAAATCACACGGAGTCAAATCTGATGAATACGGTGGTTGATCATAAGTATTCATTGCGTTTTTGGCTTTAAATTGAATCAAAGTCATCGTATAAAATCCATGAATTGTTCTTCCACGATTAACCAAATAGAACTCCTTACTGACCGTCTGTCTCTCAGGAACAATTTTATTCTAATCTTTTTGACAAAAAAAAATTCAACTTTATCGGGACGAGTCGAGCATGAATGCGTTTCATACTCAAATATCCACCAAAATTATTCGAACGGAGTCGCGAGAGATGTCGAGCTCTATTACCATCTCTCTATCACTTGCCTGACAATTTGAAAGCACCATATCCTTCAATTTTTTTAATATTTTCAACATTTGAAGAGGTCGAACGAAGGTCGTCCAGAACGAGGCATGTCTTCAACGATCTCTCGACCGTCTTTGAAGGTTTTGTGCCTCTCGTAGGCTCGTAGGTGTTTATGATAAAACTGAATCACTTTAAGCCTTTTTTTCGACAATTTCGCACACGAAATTTGGATAGAAATACAAAATTTTAGACAAATGCTTTGTTCGATATTTTTATTCATTGTGAAATTCGCAACGCACTACTGAGGTCTATCGACGTAAGCAGCTGCTGTAAACAAACTGGTTGACTCATTGGCTCATATTTGGCGCAGTAATTAAGGACAGTCCTACCAACATTCAAAACATTTTTGAAATATTATTTACCCTGGAAATTTAATTACAATTCCGGGAGCTTTTTTATCACAATGTATGTACGAAATTAATGATTTTCCTTTAACAGTCCTTTAAGGCAAATATTTTAAACAATTTATACTAAAAAATAATATTTAAATTTCTATTTTCGTGACACGAAAATTCAAATGAGATATTGACGCCACCAAATAGTAAATACAATTTAAATAACTATCAAAAATAAATATCGCCAAAGTCGATTAGTAATAGTTGTTCAAAAATCAATATTTTGCGTCTCAGAAAGCAAAAAAAAAGAACCTTAGAACCTAAAAGAACCTGTGTTTGTTGTTGTCATTGACAAATAAGCCGAGTCACCGAATTATTTTTATAAGCTTTTTCAGTTAAGTAGTTTATTAATACAGCCAACTCATTACACACATCCATACTTAAACACTGTATGAACACACATGCGTACATATGTTTTTAATGGTTAATATAGTTAATTAGTAAAGCTAACTAATTACACACATATGGTTCATACATATGCAGTATGTACTCATAGTATGTACATATATCCGTGATTTGAAACTTTGAAATACTCTCCGGCAGTCTGGATTTCATTGCTATTGTTGACGTCGTCGCCGCTAACTTATCGATGTTTTAACATATATTTTTGTAGTTTTATTTGTGAATTTTTCATTTTGTTGTATTTGTCTATGCTTCATTCATTTTTACTAATAAACCAAACCATACACGTGTTGATGTCTTGCTCGTGTAATAAAAATAGAATTTGTTACGTCTGTGCACACGTACATACATATATATATAGTATATGCTTAGAATAGCACACTTGCTTTATTTATTTTAGAGTTATCAATTGACAAATAATTGAGTTTTAAATTCATTATTGCCTAATTTTCCTATATGTAACTATCAATAGAGGTAAGCAAGCGAATTATAACTTGTTTGTTTTATCTATAATTTATTAATATGTATGAGTATGTACATACATACATATATTTATTAACGCAAATACCATCTACGAGTATAAACCATAAAGTGAAGGGTGATCTATTTTGAGGTTCTATACTTTATTAAAGAAAAAACATAGAAACTTCAAATTTAATGGGGAATGTTTATTATCATCCGAAAGCACATTCTTTGGCATTCATTTTTAAAGTTTATTTCTTTCAAAAATTGGGCGCGGCTACGTTTCAGATGGTCCATCTGTTGAGTCCAAATTTCGATGACTCATTCGAGCATTTCGACGGGTAAATGGAGAATGACACGCGTTATGTGTTGCTTCAAGGCCTGAATCGAAGCGGGATTGTTCGCATAGACTTCAGACTTAACATATCCACACAGGAAAAAGTTAAACCGTTTGATAACACATGATCTTGGTGGTCAATCGACCTGCCCAAAACGTCAAATTATCTGCTCACCGAAGTGTTCTCTCAATTAATCCATTGATTGGTGCGATGTGTGGGAAGCGGCGCTGTCTTGTTGAAACCAAAAGTCGCCGAGATGACGAACTTCAACGGTCGCCATTTTGCTTTTACATTCTCACCGGCATCATTTGTGAAGAAATATGGATCGATAATTCCACCGGCCCACAAACCACACCAAACCGTTTTGTTGAAAAAAGTACCTCTACTTGAATCACCCGTTATTTGTGTACAGATTATTTTTTTTATTTTGCCATACACTTTTTGCGGGTTTCAAACGAAAACATACTTACATTTGAGTTATTTATAAATTTTTTCTTCACATTTCGGTGGATAATACAAGCTATATACATATATACACACACGCATATATTATGTTCTAATTTATTCAAAATATTTAATTAAAAGATATAAATTTATATATATAAGTGGCTATGCGAAATGCGTGCTCCATAAATTCCGAAAAGTTTCATAAAATAACGGCATGTTATATGCCCAGCATGCATGAAAGATATTTATAGTATTTCACTTAAATAATTATATATACAAAATGTTATATTGTATGGTGTTTGTTTTTGTACGAACTGTTTGAGTAAATAGGAAAGATTATTTATTTTAAATATAAATTATTTAATTCGCGGCGGTCGCGAAATTTCCACCGAATGTTATGCCTACATAATTTGAAACTGAATCCAAGAAATTCGCTTAATTATTACTTTGACGATGTGAAATTTGGGTATGTTAGAAAAAAAGGCCGCTCGACTATGTAAATGAGCAAGCCAGGAGTGAAACGATTTGCCAAACCCGTAAGACTAAGAGATTGATAAGGCACCGCTCTACCAACAAACATCGCCACTTAAGCTTAAGCCTTTATAGTTTTCCTCAAAAAGTTCCAACTAATCACTAGTAAACAATTCACTGGAAGTAACAAAAACTATGGGTCTTCCATTTCCCCATAACAATTACTGTGATTATGAGACGATATTCTGTTTCAATTGCAGGGCACTGTAATATTTTAACATTTCATATTTCTCACTTTGTGCATTCCATTTTGCCAAGTCCATTTTACCTAGCCTTTGGAGGTGAATCCCAAGGTATACATGGCCTATGCTAACTTCTCCCATAGTACTAACAGGAATTCAATTCAACTTCGATGTTTTTATACTCTCGCAACAATGTTGCTAACGAGAGTATTATAGTTTTGTTCACATAACGGTTGTTTGTAAGTCCTAAAACTAAAAGAGTCAGATATAGGGTTATATATACCAAAGTGATCAGGGCGACGAGTAGAGTCGAAATCCGGATGTCTGTCTGTCCGTCCGTCTGTCCGTCCGTCCGTGCAAGCTGTAACTTGAGTAAAAATTGAGATATCATGATGAAACTTGGTACACGTATTCCTTGGCTCCATAAGAAGGTTAAGTTCGAAGATGGGCAAAATCGGCCCACTGCCACGCCCACAAAATGGCGGAAACCGAAAACATATAAACTGTCATAACTAAGCCATAAATAAAGATATTAAAGTGAAATTTGGCACAAAGGATCGCATTAGGGAGGGGCATATTTGGACGCAATTGTTTTGGAAAAGTGGGCGTGGCCCCGCCCCCTACTAAGTTTTTTGTACATATCTCGGAAACTACTATAGCTATGTCAACCAAAGTCTACAGAGTCGTTTCCTTCAGGCATTTCCATGTACAGTTCAAAAATGGAAGAAATCGGATAATAACCACGCCCACCTCCCATACAAAGGTTATGTTCAAAATCACTAAAAGTGCGTTAACCGACTAACAAAAAACGTCAGAAACACTAAATTTTACGGAAGAAGTGGCAGAAGGAAGCTGCACCCAGCCTTTTTTTAAAAATTGAAAATGGGCGTGGCGTCGCCCACTTATGGACCAAAAACCATATCTCAGGAACTACTCTACCGATTTCAATGAAATTCAGTATATAATATTTTCTTAACACCCTGATGACATGTACGAAATATGGGTGAAATCGGTTCACAACCACGCCTTCTTCCAATATAAAGCTATTTTGAATTCCATCTGATGCCTTCTCTGTATAATATATACATTAGGAACCAATGATGATAGCGGAATAAAACTTTACAAAAAATACGGTATTTGAAAAATATGTAAATGACGGATAATGAAATCTCGATTATCACTTTATCATGCGAGAGTATAAAATGTTCGGTGGCACCCGAACTTAGCCCTTCCTTACTTGTTTAATAACAGATTTAATAATTGAAGAACCTCGTAAACTTTGAGCTATCATTTCATTAAATTATGAATGTTCTTTCAGTTGGATTGAACTCTAAAGATCATATACATTGTAAATAATTAATAAGATTCGCTTACATTTTTTATATGTGCCTCTAATAACACAATGTATTTATTTTAAGTTTTCCATGAAGTGTAGATATAAATTGTGACAAAAAGTACCCGGAAATTGTAAAAAAAACGCAAAATACTTAATTATTCATCAATATTTATTTTGTAGCCTTTAAATCCCCACCAGATGCAATACATTTATACCAACGATTTTTCCAGTCCTCGAAACACTTTTCATAAGCACTTTTTAGGATGGCATTCAGTTCCTTTAACGATTTTTTTTTATTTCCTCGATCGATTGATTTGGTGAATACGGTTGTTGATCGATGGTATTCTATGCGTTTTTGCTTTAAATTCCATCATAAACGTACTCTTTTTAAAAAAAATTCAGCTTTATCACGACGAGCCAAGCAGGAACGGGTTTTCATACCCAAAATATCAGTCAAAATCATTCGAAATCTCTTGCCATCTCTCTTTTACCTTTTTTATTTTTTTATTAGTTGACGAGTTCGAAGGTCGTCCATAACAAGGCAAGTCTTCAACGATCTCTCGACCGTCTTTGCTTTTTCCAACATTCACAACGGTTGCGCAACTGAAATTTGGTTAGAAAGAAAAATTTGTTGTTTAATATTTTTATCCGTTGTAAAAATCACAACGCTCTATTTACGTGTACCGACTTACAAGTGCTGTATACAAACTGGTTGTCAGATCGCACTCATATTTGGCATATTAATTAAGGACAGTCCTACGGCAAAATAATTTCTTTTTTTGAAATATCATTTACCCGGGGAATTTACTTACAGTTTCCGGGTGCTTCTTTGCTACAATGTATGCAAAATATCAGCGTGACGAAGACGATTTCGATCCGAAATTTTGTGTTCTTCTCAGGAAACTGCTTATTTGCCGTAATCGTATATCGGACCACTATAGCATATAGCCTTGTATGGAAAACTTTTTTATTTCCAAACTTTTTTATTTTCAAGAAATTTGACGTATATTTTCTAAAGCAACTCTACAATCTTCGAATATATTATTCTGATCGCAATACTATAGCATATAGCTGCCATACAAACCGACTTATCAATTTCAAAATATAGATCTTTTTATACCCTTTTATGTTATAATAAATGCATCTGTGAAGGGTGTTATGGGTTCAAACTATCTTTTTTTCTTGTTTTATTTTGCATGTGCACTTCGAGTTCAGTTCGTCATGCTGTCTGGAGCTGATTTTACTTTCTTAAAGTTTATCGCCCTGCTAAAAGCAATAGATTCATACGAAGCGTCTTCTTTCCAGCGAATTGAATAAACAATTTGCTTAAATATAATAGACTGCTCTAAACTTTAATAAGGTAACTACTTTCTTGCATTGCATTTAACTGAGAACTATGTATGTTGTGATTAACAGTGGAATATATGTAACTAGTCAGCAGAAAAATTGCGAATCGAATCGACCAATATTTATTTGGGAATCGAGAAATCGTGGAACTAAAATGCGTATAATAACTGTCTGTGGTGTGTGGTGTAATGACCTCCAAAATCCATTTCTATACTAAGCGGAAAGAAGATTTTATTCAAAGCCGATAGCAACATTTTAATTACGCATAAGATTTCAGCTTTGGCAATAAGATACCTTAAGTTTGCTGATGAAAGTTTTCTTTTCATTTTCTAGACCAAGTGTACGTATTGGATAGTCGAAAAGGTCTCTTCGTATTTCTAATCAAACTTCAACTTATTTTTTTATATTTATACCAATAAATAAATAAAAAATATGTACCATTTTGGTCGACCACTTTTTGACATAATTCCATCTGGGTAAAACATATGGCATCGTCTCCGCATGTGAGGAGGATGGAGTCATGTGTAGAAGTTCACGCAAGTGAGGAAAGTTCTCTGATCGCCATTCACTTGGGAATGGCCAGAAACGATTCTTTTACACATGGCTCAAGCAGCTCACTACTTCCGGTCTTTGACCAAGTATCCTCTGGGTAGCCTAAGAACATCCGTTCGAAGGCGAGCTAAAGTGAGAAGGCGAAACATTCCCTACAAGGGTTGTGCGCTGCGTTTGGGACCCGCCACGTAAAAAGCTCACCCCAATGAAAAACCAACAGCAGCCTCGGATGAGAGACCCCCCTTTTGATGACGACCATGGCAAACGAAATAAGGACTACGAATTGAGGGCATGCACCTGGAATGTCCGGTCCCTTAATTGGGAAGGTGCCGCTGCCCAGCTGGTTGATGTCCTCGTAAAAACAAAGGCTGACATCACCGCCGTCCAAGAAATGCGATGGACGGGACAAGGACAGAGACGAGTAGGTCCTTGTGACATTTACTACAGTGGCCATATAAAGGAGCGCAAGTTTGGTGTAGGATTCGTGGTGGGAGAGAGACTCCGTCGCCGAGTACTATCATTCACTGCGGTGAATGAACGTCTAGCCACAATCCGCATCAAAGCGAGGTTCTTCAACATATCGCTGATCTGCGCCCACGCCCCGACGGAAGAGAAGGACGATGTGACCAAAGATGCCTTTTATGAGTGCTTGGAGCGCACTTTCACAAACCACACCAAACCGTTTTGTTGAAAAAAGTACCTCTACTTGAATCACCCGTTATTTGTGTACAGATTATTTTTTTTATTTTGCCATACACTTTTTGCGGGTTTCAAACGAAAACATACTTACATTTGAGTTATTTATAAATTTTTTCTTCACATTTCGGTGGATAATACAAGCTATATACATATATACACACACGCATATATTATGTTCTAATTTATTCAAAATATTTAATTAAAAGATATAAATTTATATATATAAGTGGCTATGCGAAATGCGTGCTCCATAAATTCCGAAAAGTTTCATAAAATAACGGCATGTTATATGCCCAGCATGCATGAAAGATATTTATAGTATTTCACTTAAATAATTATATGTATATACAAAATGTTATATTGTATGGTGTTTGTTTTTGTACGAACTGTTTGAGTAAATAGGAAAGATTATTTATTTTAAATATAAATTATTTAATTCGCGGCGGTCGCGAAATTTCCACCGAATGTTATGCCTACATAATTTGAAACTGAATCCAAGAAATTCGCTTAATTATTACTTTGACGATGTGAAATTTGGGTATGTTAGAAAAAAAGGCCGCTCGACTATGTAAATGAGCAAGCCAGGAGTGAAACGATTTGCCAAACCCGTAAGACTAAGAGATTGATAAGGCACCGCTCTACCAACAAACATCGCCACTTAAGCTTAAGCCTTTATAGTTTTCCTCAAAAAGTTCCAACTAATCACTAGTAAACAATTCACTGGAAGTAACAAAAACTATGGGTCTTCCATTTCCCCATAACAATTACTGTGATTATGAGACGATATTCTGTTTCAATTGCAGGGCACTGTAATATTTTAACATTTCATATTTCTCACTTTGTGCATTCCATTTTGCCAAGTCCATTTTACCTAGCCTTTGGAGGTGAATCCCAAGGTATACATGGCCTATGCTAACTTCTCCCATAGTACTAACAGGAATTCAATTCAACTTCGATGTTTTTATACTCTCGCAACAATGTTGCTAACGAGAGTATTATAGTTTTGTTCACATAACGGTTGTTTGTAAGTCCTAAAACTAAAAGAGTCAGATATAGGGTTATATATACCAAAGTGATCAGGGCGACGAGTAGAGTCGAAATCCGGATGTCTGTCTGTCCGTCCGTCTGTCCGTCCGTCCGTGCAAGCTGTAACTTGAGTAAAAATTGAGATATCATGATGAAACTTGGTACACGTATTCCTTGGCTCCATAAGAAGGTTAAGTTCGAAGATGGGCAAAATCGGCCCACTGCCACGCCCACAAAATGGCGGAAACCGAAAACATATAAACTGTCATAACTAAGCCATAAATAAAGATATTAAAGTGAAATTTGGCACAAAGGATCGCATTAGGGAGGGGCATATTTGGACGCAATTGTTTTGGAAAAGTGGGCGTGGCCCCGCCCCCTACTAAGTTTTTTGTACATATCTCGGAAACTACTATAGCTATGTCAACCAAAGTCTACAGAGTCGTTTCCTTCAGGCATTTCCATGTACAGTTCAAAAATGGAAGAAATCGGATAATAACCACGCCCACCTCCCATACAAAGGTTATGTTCAAAATCACTAAAAGTGCGTTAACCGACTAACAAAAAACGTCAGAAACACTAAATTTTACGGAAGAAGTGGCAGAAGGAAGCTGCACCCAGCCTTTTTTTAAAAATTGAAAATGGGCGTGGCGCCGCCCACTTATGGACCAAGAACCATATCTCAGGAGCTACTAGACCGATTTCAATGAAATTCGGTATATAATATTTTCTTAACACCCTGATGACATGTACGAAATATGGGTGAAATCGGTTCACAACCACGCCTTCTTCCAATATAAAGCTATTTTGAATTCCATCTGATGCCTTCTCTGTATAATATATACATTAGGAACCAATGATGATAGCGGAATAAAACTTTACAAAAATACGGTATTTGAAAAATATGTAAATGACGTATAATGAAATCTCGATTATCACTTTACCATGCGAGAGTATAAAATGTTCGGTGGCACCCGAACTTAGCCCTTCCTTACTTGTTTAATAACAGATTTAATAATTGAAGAACCTCGTAAACTTTGAGCTATCATTTCATTAAATTATGAATGTTCTTTCAGTTGGATTGAACTCTAAAGATCATATACATTGTAAATAATTAATAAGATTCGCTTACATTTTTTATATGTGCCTCTAATAACACAATGTATTTATTTTAAGTTTTCCATGAAGTGTAGATATAAATTGTGACAAAAAGTACCCGGAAATTGTAAAAAAAACGCAAAATACTTAATTATTCATCAATATTTATTTTGTAGCCTTTAAATCCGCCACCAGATGCAATAAATTTATACCAACGATTTTTCCAGTCCTCGAAACACTTTTCATAAGCAATTTTTAGGATGGCATTCAGTTCCTTTAACGATTTTTTTTTTATTTCCTCGATCGATTGATTTGGTGAATACGGTTGTTGATCGATGGTATTCTATGCGTTTTTGCTTTAAATTCCATCATAAACGTACTCTTTTTAAGAAAAATTCAGCATTATCACGACGAGCCAAGCAGGAACAGGTTTTCATACCCAAAATATCAGTCAAAATCATTCGAAATCTCTTGCCATCTCTCTTTTACCTTTTTTATATTTTTATTAGTTGACGAGTTCGAAGGTCGTCCATAACAAGGCAAGTCTTCAACGATCTCTCGACCGTCTTTGCTTTTTCCAACATTCACAACGGTTCCGCAACTGAAATTTGGTTAGAAAGAAAAATTTGTTGTTTAATATTTTTATCCGTTGTAAAAATCACAACGCTCTATTTACGTGTACCGACTTACAACTGCTGTATACAAACTGGTTGACAGATCGCACTCATATTTGGCATATTAATTAAGAACAGTCCTACGGCAAAATAATTTCTTTTTTTGAAATATCATTTACCCGGGGAATTTACTTACAGTTTCCGGGTGCTTCTTTGCTACAATGTATGCAAAATATCAGCGTGACGAAGACGATTTCGATCCGAAATTTTGCGTTCTTCTCAGGAAACTGCTTATTTGTCATAATCGCATATCGGACCACTATAGCATATAGCTTTGTATGGAAAACTTTTTTATTTCCAAACTTTTTTATTTTCAAGAAATTTGACGTATATTTTCTAAAGCAACTCTACAATCTTCGAATATATTATTCTGATCGCAATACTATAGCATATAGCTGCCATACAAACCGACTTATCAATTTCAAAATATAGATCTTTTTATACCCTTTTATGTTATAATAAATGCATCTGTGAAGGGTGTTATGGGTTCAAACTATCTTTTTTTCTTGTTTTATTTTGCATGTGCACTTCGAGTTCAGTTCGTCATGCTGTCTGGAGCTGATTTTACTTTCTTAAAGTTTATCGCCCTGCTAAAAGCAATAGATTCATACGAAGCGTCTTCTTTCCAGCGAATTGAATAAACAATTTGCTTAAATATAATAGACTGCTCTAAACTTGAATAAGGTAACTACTTTCTTGCATTGTATTTAACTGAGAACTATGTATGTTGTGATTAACAGTGGAATATAACTAGTCAGCAGAAAAATTGCGAATCGAATCGACCAATATTTATTTGGGAATCGAGAAATCGTGGAACTAAAATGCGTATAATAACTGTCTGTGGTGTGTGGTGTAATGACCTCCAAAATCCATTTCTATACTAAGCGGAAAGGAGATTTTATTCAAAGCCGATAGCAACATTTTAATTACACATACGATTTCAGCTTTGGCAATAAGATACCTTAAGTTTGCTGATGAAAGTTTTCTTTTCATTTTCTAGACCAAGTGTACATATTGGATAGTCGAAAAGGTCTCTTCGTATTTCTAATCAAACTTCAACTTATTTTTTTATATTTATACCAATAAATAAATAAAAAATATGTACCATTTTGGTCGACCACTTTTTGACATAATTCCATCTGTGTAAAACATATGGCATCGTCTCCGCATGTGAGGAGGATGGAGTCATGTGTAGAAGTTCACGCAAGTGAGGAAAGTTCTCTGATCGCCATTCACTTGGGAATGGCCAGAAACGATTCTTTTACACATGGCTCAAGCAGCTCACTACTTCCGGTCTTTGACCAAGTATCCTCTGGGTAGCCTAAGAACATCCGTTCGAAGGCGAGCTAAAGTGAGAAGGCGAAACATTCCCTACAAGGGTTGTGCGCTGCGTTTGGGACCCGCCCCACCCCAATGAAAAACCAACAGCAGCCTCGGATGAGAGACCCCCCTTTTGATGACGACCATGGCAAACGAAATAAGGACTACGAATTGAGGGCATGCACCTGGAATGTCCGGTCCCTTAATTGGGAAGGTGCCGCTGCCCAGCTGGTTGATGTCCTCGTAAAAACAAAGGCTGACATCACCGCCGTCCAAGAAATGCGATGGACGGGACAAGGACAGAGACGAGTAGGTCCTTGTGACATTTACTACAGTGGCCATATAAAGGAGCGCAAGTTTGGTGTAGGATTCGTGGTGGGAGAGAGACTCCGTCGCCGAGTACTATCATTCACTGCGGTGAATGAACGTCTAGCCACAATCCGCATCAAAGCGAGGTTCTTCAACATATCGCTGATCTGCGCCCACGCCCCGACGGAAGAGAAGGACGATGTGACCAAAGATGCCTTTTATGAGTGCTTGGAGCGCACTTTCACAAATTTCATTTTGCGCGGCATTCTTCCCTTTGTTATACACAAATTTCAAAATATAGCGAATTTCTTCAATATTTTCACTAATTTTGAGCAGCTCTAACTTTTTTCAAATTCCTCGAATTTAAATTGGTTAAATGAAGCTTAAAATCTTACCTTTCCAACACTATATGGTATGACACATTGTGATTGGTAGCACTGGAGATATACGACCGCAATGACATCTATTGACAAAATACGAACAGACTTTTTCGACTACCCAATAGTATATATTTTCAAATTTCTATGATACAATTGTTAGTAGAGTACTAAGTCTTCAATAAATACTTTACAGATCTCATTATTTTTCCATAATGACGAGGCAAGTTACCTTTGTATATACTTACTTGTAATACGTATTCATGATTTTATAGAAACTATAATGTAATCTAGAATTTCAATCAATGATTTACTGTAAATAGTAAAGCTAACGTCATCTTTTTGATATTCCCACTTACAAGAGGATGTCATGAAAGCAAACCAATCGTAAATCTGGTATCTTCTAATGAATAGAATACTACTGTTTTTTACTATTTTATTTATTTATTTTTTTACTATTTACTATTTTTGGTCGCAGCTTTTATGTGGCTAACTGTGCGCCCCACGAAACCTCTTAAAAATTTTTAAGTCGTAGATGGCAGCTACGCAATTTATTGTTTCCATTTTTTCTATAAATTGAATTTATTTTATTTCTATAAACAAATATATCTATGCATCTGTGTATATACTTATGTATATATAAATATACATATATGTCTATATATACAAATATAATGAGCTTTTCAATAGGAGCCATAAATCTTTACTATTATAGGGAGTCAAAGTTATTATGGAGACATACTTTTGTACATACATAAATTATTTTTATGTATAAATTATGCTTACTGAATTTAAAAATTAGAATTCGCTAACGCTCATGCAAAACCGAAGAGCACATTTCCAGAGTTATTTAATTTCACAAATGAATGTCTGTACGAAGCTCAATAATTTCGTAATGAAATTGCCGAATATATGGTAAATAAAGATTAGGGAAATAAATATGAAAAAAAAAAACATTTTCCTTTGAAATTGTGCTTTGTATAAGTCTAATTAGCTAAATATACATATTCATAGTTTAGTTTTTAGCTTTTAAAATACAAACGCAAGCAAAGAGAAGAAACCTCTGCATATGTACTCATATGTATATGCATATATATACATACTATATATCATATATATATATAATATATGTATGCGCTGAAATTATTAATTCGCTACGTTCAACTCATTCATCCATTCGTCTGTTTATACTGTAAATCATAAACATTTATTTCACTACTGTTCTTGTTTTTGTTGTTATTGTTGGCAATAATATGATTCACATTTAGCTCTCTGAACTCGGTGATTTTATTGTACATATTTTTGCCATTTTCATTGCAGATATTGCGCGTGAAGCCGGAAATGATGAACATTTGCATATAACATCGGGAACAATTTCACTGGACTACAAGCCAATGCAACCAAACGCAACCGATTTAGATCAACAGATATTGGAGGTGTGTATTTAACAGTTATTTACAATTTAAACTGTAAAAAAAAAAAACAAAACATTACATACATATGTAGGAAACTTTTCGGTCTTGATTGAAACTAATCTCAAATGATCATATTTGATAATACGCCCAGTTTTGAAAGTCATAATCTATTTTATAACGGGTTTAAGTTAGAAAACATAAACATAAACAATTGAAAAAGTTGTAAGTTCGAGAGATGTTTTTTTTAAGAGTTTTGGGGGTTACAAGGGTTTCCTCGAACAAAAAACTACCTTTTTTAATATTTTTTTCGTATAAAAAGTGAAATGTTTTATTCAAACTTTTTTTATTCTAAAAATACATAGTATTTTACAATAATTTTGTGAAAATTTTAAAGGAAAATATTCAAAACGCGGCCAATACTACGTCATTTCCGGCAGTCACTCGAAAAAAGGTGCCTCTGGGCTGACAGCAGAACTTCTTACAAGATCAACAAAATTAAATAATAACGAAATATCTGTTTGAATTAAGACCATAAAGTAAATATTGGACGAAGGAAAAAAGTGAAAATTTTCTTTTTGGCAATTGTTTAAAAAAGATGCAAATTTTGGTCAAAATTTCTCAACGTTTTTGTTTTTTAATTGTTGTAGTTGAACAAAATTTCTCTAGGTTTTAGTGTTTTTTTATTGTAATTGAACAAAAAAACATCCTTATAAATACCTTATAAATTATATCTCAATCACCTGTGTAAAATTTCATAAATTACAAGGAATCTTGACATTCGACTTTTGCAACACAGTTTCGAGAATAATACGTTTAAATTTTTAAGTGGTTATATACATTTTGAAGCCGCGAAACCCACTGTTACCCCCTTTAAAGAGTGGAAAGTGTGGTCCGATTTGACATGTACCCATTTTATAAGAACTAATATTAAGCGTTTAGGTCTCTAGACTGCACTTAAAAATGACTTTGACAATTCCTTTGGAGAATGAGGAAAAAGAATAATACCGAGAATATTGTAGAATGAAGAGACAATGCCTTCCCCTTAATCTAATAACTTGAATTAAAAAAAATTAAAAACACCTATAAAAGATGGAATGTTTGGAATTTAACCAGCTACCAAATCAAGTAGATAAATATCTGTTAATGACAAACCGAATTTTCTAGGGATAGTAATGGCCTTCGTTTTATCACTTGCAATAGAAACCGAAACTAGTTGGATTTTTAGAAGGTCACATTAAGGCTGACTTAATTTATCCCTTAGAGGACGGGTGGATTTTGGTAATTTCGATACATTAAATCGGAATCTTTCTCGATTATTTTACGATGATACATAGAACCGTTATGTGAACCAAAACGGTTATTGCATGTGCAACATTTTACGAGAGTACAATCATTATGAAATTGGTTTGTTACGGAATTTTGTCTTCGGTGACTTACAATGAAATGAATTATGTTTTTAGAATAAGTTACCCTGAAGAATACATTACGTAGAAGGTGTCATCTACGGGTACGGTATGGGCCATTTTTACAATTTGTCTTCGAAAAAAGCCCTCAAAATTTTTCGGATGAAATATAAAGGGCACGGTCTTCTTCTTTTGGCGTAGACACCGTTTACGCGGTTATGACCGAGTTTGGAACTTTCACGCCAGTCTTTCTTCATTTTCGCTGTTTGGCGCCAATTGGAGATTTCAAGTGTAGCCAGGTCCTTCTCCACCTGGTCTTTCCAACGGAATGGATGTCTTCCTCTTCCCCTGATTCCCACGGCGGGTACTGCGCTCTCAGAGCTGGAGTGTTTTCGTCCATTCGGACGACATGATCTATCCAGCGAGTCGCTGTCTCTTAATTCTCTTGGGAGTGGCCAGAAACGATTCTTTTACATATGGCTCAAGCAGCTCACGACTTCCGGTCTTAGACCAAGTATCCTCTGGGTAGACAAAATACATCCCTTTGAAAGGGTTCTAAAGTGAGAAGGCGAAACATCCCACCCTAGGGTTGTGCGATGAGTTTGGGACCCGCCATGTAAAAAACACCCCCAATAAAAAGAAGAAAACAGCCTTGGATGAGAGACCCCACTTTTGATAAAGAGCACATTACCATGTTAATATTCATTAGTAAATTTCATCAAGTGTCAACAAAAATAAAACATTTACTGTATAGAGCTTTTGAACCGAAAACATTTACTACCTCCAAATTATTGCTCAATATATGAGCTGTCCTATTGAATACGTTTAATACGGCTCTTATGAGAGCATTATTTGAAATACTTTGAAATAAGCACTGAGCTTTGATACTACTCGTATCTCTAACCCGCGTTTCTCTAAAACATATAATTTTAGTGCTCGCGCGGGTCGAACACACGAGCTCAACTGGTCGCTCCAAATCATCATGCATTCAGAAGACATCCATCGTTGCCCTTATCGTCGAATATTAAACATATTTTTTAGCAAAGATATTTATATCACTTGTTGTCGGTGTTCTTGATCTAATCCAATACTAATACACCTTCTTAATAAATGTAATTTCCATTAGGCGACTAATCGAAATTGGTTTATTTAAAAAAAGAAAACCTTTCTAATTCCAAGCAATATTTTCATGTTGGCTAAAATTAAACTTTGATAAAAATAGTCCATACACCGACTGACAGGGCTACAAACTCTATTATGAATTCAATTCCATTACATGTGAACCAGCGTGCGAAATACAAAGTGCTAGGGAAATGCGTTGGTGTTGAGCTATAGCTGAGCCATTTACATTAGCCGGAGCCACAGCCTCCAAGGCAATTGCATCAGCACCAGCACCAGCAGCGGCACCAGTACCAACAATAAATAGAACCAACATCGACAACGCCATCAACAGCAGTACGGGCTCAGGCACAGGCACAGGCACAGGCAATAGCAATGTTAAAAGCAAAGCAAAGGCTTCGTCGACAACGGTTGTATTATTTTTGGCTCAGAAACCAGCTCTCCACCAACCTATCTCTCTCGCAGAGAATCTAAATATAAATATGTACAACTTAATGAGTCTATTTATTGTCTCTACGAAAATGTGTATTTTGCGCATTTCTAAATAAAACGGCGAATGGGCTAAAAATAAAGTTCGGTCGGATGCTATATATGCGCGCCAGTATCGGTGCACGGTCAGAACAAGATGCTGCCTGCTGCCTGCCGCCTGGCGAACAAACAGGCGAATATAGTAAGTTAGGGTTCGGCACGGATACGGGACAGATTTGTATTAATACACCATCTATATATACCTATATATACATATATTTTGTGTGTTTTTTGTATTTGTGTAATATTGCACATGTTTTACAACGTTGATGTGCTTCCAAGAATACACACATCATCAGTGAGCCAGTGTGAGCGCTATAAATTGAATTTTGTGGCTTCTGCACTGCACGCTTTGCTTCGTAACTATCACATTATATTGCATGTACCTGTTGACGTCCTTCGGTTAGTGCAGTGATTAGCCCGACTTCAATCGCATAAATAGCATGGACTTAATGAGCGTGCTCATTACCTATTAGCCGAAGGGTCTGCCATCGAAAATATATTTACTCAAACAATCTTACATCTAATAAGATAGAATAGAAACAGGCATATGGTTGACACTTGCTACATGTTTATGGTAGTTGAACCCCTTCTGCTGTTGTCCTCTGGTGTGAACTCTTCTGTTATCATAGAGATGAATAGTTTTAAGCTTTTCATCTCCGAACGATTCACAGTCTTGAAAGATTGACATTACCTCTCTGTAGACTCTTCTATTGAAAGCCATCTCCGAATGAGGATTGACACTGCCTCTCTGTAGACTTTTCTATTGAAATTTTTTCTGTAATCTTGGAACTTTTCTTTCTAAACTAGTACATATATTAAATTTACATTACGGAAGGCAATAGACTACCTATCGCAGGCAACTGTGTCGGCAGTCACCATTTTATATATATTATCGATTACTATCCAGTGTGCAGATATGCAAATGTCGAAATCAGAAAACTGATCATAACAATTGTCTATACTATTCTGCGAATTTTGAATTTTAAATACAAATACGTTTGCTTCCCTCAGTTGCTAAGTCAAGGTTGTTCTCAAGTATATTGAATTCAGTAGTCATCCATAAATCACAGTCCTGTTATATTATTCTACTAGCAGCTATAATCCAGCAGCTACAGAGTCCCACCTTTTATGGTGCTCGGATGTGCATTTTCCGCTGCTTGCGGACGACAGTGACCCGTGGTTCTAACAGTTCCCAGCTTTTAAACGGTTGGTAGATTTCCTTTTCTGGATATTATGGATAGGTTTGCCTGACACACTTAAAATGTGCTTCGCAATTCTAAAAGAGATTCTATTGTTAATGAGTGTTTAGTCTTGCCGAAAGCTGCCTAGAAATCCCCATATTTTGTTTTCAAAGAGGCTTGGCGATTTGGAGGCTTTCTCACACAAATCCACGTTGAAAAGTTATTTAATTACAACATATTTTGTTTAAAAACAGCGGCCGGTAAACCTCTTACACCTTAAGCTTAATTCAAAGAAGGTCGAGAACGCGTTGACGACGAACCACGTCCAGGACGGCCATCAACATCAACTGATGATCAACACGACAATAAAATAAGAAAATTGGGGCTTGAGAATGAGGGAGAGATCTTACTGGCAGCGTTGGAAAAGATCCATTTTGAAAGACCATTTGGGCCTAAGAAAAGGGAAAATCACTGAATTTTTTCAAGAAACAGCGTCACGTTAGTTTCGACTTTAATAACTGTTTTGAGGATTGGATCAAACGTTGGCAGAAGTGTATTGTGGCAAAGAGGATTACTTTGAGGAGGGCGACAAAGATTTCGAAGAATAAATTAAGAATTTTAAAATTATGAACAAAGTCTTACTATTTTTTGCTCATAACAGTATGTGCGTTCATATATGAGATCGGTCCGCTAAATACTTAGCCTCATCGCTGTCAAAATTTAAGCCAAATCGGTTACGTATTTTTGTTTTCGTATACGTTAGCTGAGAATGTTATCGTTGCCAAGGAACCTGCTCTGTCGATCAAAAAACGTATTTTTCAGAAGTACTAAAGAAGTTTGAGCACCACTGTTGAGAAATAACTCACGAGTCTGCCAAAATTTTAGATTTTCTTTCGTAGGCTTAACACTTATAGGACCTGCCTTGTGAATGTATTAAATGTAGGTTTGTAAATATGAATGTTTATAGGTCATTCTATTCACCCACCGAAGGAAAAAAGTATAGCACTGTATGAACCTTGAAGCATCCGGGTTTAATTCTCATTAAATTTTTGGAAGCCATAGTAATACATGATTCATTGGTAAAAGCTCTGCACTATTTGACTTACTCATATTTGTTCACACGTTTATGTTTATATCATAAAACACCCACTCGTTTGACTTTTGGACCTTATGCATGCGCTCAAACACGCATCGGTATAAGTATACTTAGACATATTTTTTTCTCAATTAAACACGTGGAACTGACTCTTACCAAAAATTGATCCAGAAAATGCTAATATTCTATTTTGTATGTGATTTCTTTCAATTAGTGGACACGTCCACTCATTTTCACCCAAAAACTTTAACCAGCTTCAGCTTGAGAACCTCCATCGTTATTCATATATACATACTTATGTATTTATAGATATAATTGCCTGTTTTAATCCATTTAATTTTTATTTCGAATATCTCGATAATATTGGAGAGATATACATATGTACATACATATGTATGTACGTCCCGACAACCGCCTTTCATATAATCACATATCAGTAATTGAGATATAATGAGAAAACTAAGTTCACTCAACAAGAACTTTTATTAACCCTATTTATAGATATACACATGTAATTATTTAATAAATTCTATTGAAATGTGTTAATGAAAATTCTTTGAAATCGGATTGTGAAAGGCGTCACAAAAGGGGGTTTTTCAATGTTTTAATTTGGATTTATCCTGCGTTTATGGTACATACATATGTATGTATGTATGTAGTTCGAAAACCAGAAATAAATCTGCTTACATAAAGTAATTCGACCGCCTATATATGTATGTATATACGTACATTGTGTGAATATATATTTATATACCATATACATATGTACATATATGTTTGTGTATCAATCACTTTCTTCTTCATACACTCCCTGGGAAAACACTTTGGACTAATAGTCGGACAAAAATATGAACCAAAATAAACAAATAAGTATATATTTAGGTACTCGAATATATACAGAGGCATGTATGTATATGTATAATGAATACGAATTTATATATAATATACTCTCTTGCCATTCATACTAATCTAGCGGCAAATAAGTACGGTGGTATAGGGTGTTTATTATGAGGCATAGTTTTTCCTAGTTTTAGTTGACAAAGAAGCTGTCAAGGAAATATACGATCTATTTGATATTCATATTGATTTTACTTTGGTAAATTACTAGATAAATACGTTTGGTGCACCGAAACAAAGTTGAAAATGATTGAAATTTATTTTCGAAACTCGCATTTCGCGTTTCGAACTACCAAAGACGGAACGGTTTTCAATTTTAACGAATGCGAAAAATCCAAAAAACCAACCAAAAAATGTATAATTTTTTACAAACTGACGGATTTCCACTAAAAAGAGTATTTCGAGAATAACGCGTTTCAAGCTTTGGGACTCGTTTATACGAAGTTAAAAAATTCTTACAAATACGCTCAAAACGCCGAAACTATTTTACGGATCAACTTCAACTTTGGAGAATAGTCTCAAACATCTATAATGCTTTCGATATACTATACAATATACATATTTATGTATAAATGCAAAACGAGTAACAGTATTTTTTCTAAAAAACTTTTCATATAAAATATTATTGTTACGAATTCGGAAATTTTTGGAAAAAAATATTTTATACTCGTCCATTGCGACGCCATTTCCGGTGACTCCTCGGAAAAAAATGCGACCGCGTTGGCAGGATAACTCCTTACAAGATCATCGTGTTTTAGTTAAAACCATAACTTAGAACTTGGACGAGTAGTATAGTTGGAAGTAAAAACAACTGAAAATTGGATTTTTGGCAGACATTTGTACAAAAAAACTAAAATTTCACCAAAAATTTCGCGATTTTTTTTTTTTTTCAAATAGTTGTATTCGAAAAACAATCCTTCGTTCAAGTCTTTAAGAATTGTATCTCAAAGGCCTCTATAAAATTTCATGAAGATCCGATTTAAAGTTCTCAAGGCTGTATCTTCGAAACTATGACTCGGATTAACTTTCAAAAATTAAAGACAGTATTCTAGAGGTGTAGAATTCAATAAGAAAATAAAAAATCGATTGTTTTAAACCCGTAACCATAACCCATGTCATAAATTTTTCTATGCCTCATTTGAAATAAATTTTCAGTAAATCAAATCAAAACACCCTTTATAAAAATTTGAATATCGTACACATACTTAATATTTTTCTTCGTTATTATTAATTTAAAGAAATGGCAACCGATGAGTGAAATAATAAAGAATTTCTTGTGCCAAATGTGATAACGCTAAAAGCAAAATATTCACGCATACATACATACAAGTTTCATTACTCAAAGTAATGCTTCACCATCTTACATTTGCATATAGTATATATGTATGTATACATATATACATATATGTACACATATTAAATATTTTCGCGCTCATTCTTACTTATGTCCATTTGGACGTATAACATACATACATACGTATTTATGAATTTACTTTCGGACCCACCCTAATAATTGTGGAAATCTTTGGGAGTCTAAAGAAAGTAAACAAGCCAAAAATATAATTTTTTTTCTAATTAACCGTCCGGTCAATGATCGGGTACCCGGGTATCCATTTGAATCTACATGCCAATTTTTCTTAACTCCTCCTCAAAAAAATTTTATGGCCGCCTGGATCCCCAAAATTAAAGTTATTTGACACCCATTTTTCGTCAAAATTTTTTAGAATCAATTATTGAATAAAAGTTATTAACTATCAAACTTGATACCTTGATATTTGATATTCAGATAATTATATTTTTAAATTAATAATAGACAATATAGTTTACAATTTCTTTTATTTTAACAATAATTCTTATTATAAACAATAACAAAAATAGTTAGTAAGAACAAAATAACTCTGTTTTTATTTATTTTAGTAATATTATTTTTTTTTAATTTTTTACTATTTGTTTATTTATATTGTTTGATTTATTATGATACAGTGCTATATAAGAATTAAAGTATATTAAATTATTCTGTACATCCTTCACATGTCGTGGTTGTAATACAGTGTTCATCACAAATAGGTTTCTCACATACTAAGCATATTTTTCTAGTTTTGCGACGTTTTTTGAATTCACTTTGAAGACATTCATAGCATGCCCCAGTAATATTTCTCCTTCCAGTTGAATCGCGCTGCTTCTGAGGTCTCAATGATACAGATGATGTTGGCTGCGCATTTGGATTGACAGCTCGACCAAAACAAGATTCAATCACCACTTTCGTTGAGAAATGCCTCATAATTTGTGCATTATTCGTACGATTTTCAACGAATGGAGTACACAGCTCGAGAATATCGAGAATATTGTAAAAAAATCGTTGAGTTGACCTTTTTGTAATATATCTACCAAGCATTTTATCCATCGTGTCTACTCCAGCTTTGGACCAATTATAAAACTCGATGATTTCGGGTTTTTTCTGTGCACTATCACTAATTTTTGCTTCATGATGCATTGATGATAGCATAATTACTACCGTGTTTTTTTTTTTTGCACATAACTACATAGGGTTACTTTTTCATGAAAGCCAAACACAGTGGATAATTCTTCTCGAGTTTTTGAAACAGCCATTGCTGGTGGAATGTACATATGCTTTATTTTTCTTCAGAGTACCAACAATCGTCAAGTTCCAAGATAGTAAAAATTTTGCTAGTGGAAGAGTTGTGAAGAAATTATCCATTGTAATGTTTCTACCGGATCCTTTGTATGGTGCCACCAAGTCTTTAACAATTCTTTCACCAACATTTTTCTCACGACCATCTTTCGATTTCCCAGTGTAAAGCTGCCCAGTAAGTGGATAAGAATTTTCAGCATCACATATCCACCATACTTTAATTCCATTTTAGCTGGCTTTGGTGGAATGTATTGAGTGAATCTAGTTCGACCTCGGTATGGATAAAGATCCTCTTCGATTGTTTGGTATTCTGTTGGTTTGTAAATGTCTCGTATTGGAGCAGCTTTATCACTTTCTAAGCGCTGAGCTCTAGTATTGGCATCGTCAAATCGAATAATATTCCAGAAGCGATTCATACTCATTGCTGCTCGATATAATGGATATGAATACAGCTGTCACATTTCCCTTTCATTGTCAGTATTTCAATTATTTGCGCCAGAAGTTATCAAAATAGCCAAAATTCATAAAATTCCTGCAGCTCGAGATCTTTTTTTCTGAATTTTTTTCAGTATACGCTGTATACGTTGAGATTGCCTTTTTATTAGTATGGCGTATAATAATAATATTTATTTTTTTTTGGAAAAGTGGGCGTGGCCCCGCCCCCTACTAAGTTTTTTGTATATTTTTTTTTTCACTTATCTCTGTATACTTTCTACGCTGTTCACTACGCTTGCAGAAAAAACCATCCAACTGAACACGTTTCCTTATTTTCGTCCGTAAATGGAAAGGGGCCTTTTCTGTATAATAGGGACGGCTTTACACAAATAGGTAAATGACTATAATATCCATCGACCTTGGCACTCCGCTTTCGATATTTCTACGAGAACTATAGACCATGTCCCCATATATACTTAGTTATTTCCTATGCCATGTAGCCAACTTACACAGAAAAAAAAAATTTTATTCAGTATACTAATGACTTCTACATTGTCATACACATCATTGAACGAATGGTGAAAGTTTGGTCATTGACCGGACGGTTAAAAACTTCAAATAATAACTTAAAGTAAATAAATTCGGAGGTCAGCCAAATTTTCTACGTGTAAGTAGCTCCACATAAAGTCAACTGGTGATTCCCCCATTGTGTGAACAACACAATTCAACAACTATGTAGTACACACATGTAAACATTTCTATTCGGGTTTTTTTCGTTTTATTTAATCAGCCGAAGCCGCTGAAGCGAACTGCTGTTCTAAGAAGACAATCAGTCTCAGTCAAAAACCGCACGAAGAGTTTCTGCAAACATGATTAACAACATAACTGACGTATGTACATACATACATGTGTGTATTCACTTATGTATATACTATACGTGAATAAACATATCCAAATATTCTGAAAGACATTCATGCGGATAACTCGAATCAGAGTTAATATTCGTACAACTCGTACATACATACATATATACATAAGAGATAAAGTGCTGAACTGCCCCACAGTGAATTGAACTAGTTATTAACTACTTTACAACTAGTATACACCGCTAATCCAATTAGTTGGCGGACAATTTTCTTCTATACAAATATACATATGTATATACTTATAACAGACTCATGCGTCGCTGTTAGATACTTTCGGCGACTCTAATAAATTTAGCCAACGGATATTTTTATACTTAGCGATGTACTGTCGAGTTGTCTATGTCAAAGCCAGACACAATGTAAGATTTTTGAAATAAACAGGCAAAAAATTATTACTAATTCATAATTTATTAATGTTCACAGGCCTGATCTCATTTGGACTAGTGAAAAATGTAGATAAAATGAGCACATTATGTCATTAGTTTGGTTTTTCCTCCAAGATGACCATAGTGTAATCATTCCAAAAGTATTTGAGCGAACATAAACATATATTTGAAAAAAAAAAATAAGCAATTTGAGCCAAACTGGTGAAATTAAGCTAGTGAAAATTAAATTTTAGTTTAATTATTCTTGTTTGTTTTCTCCGTGGCGCGTTTCCCAAGCTCTTCGATTAACTAAAGTATAACATACATTCTGTTTTGTCTTTTTTCAAGTAAGTTAATCGATATATGGTGTATATGGTTTGGTATATGATACAAGTCCCGAACGCTTGTATCATGCATAGCTTTTTACGAAATAAGGCTGAAGTAAATAGGTATAATGACCTATTGGACCGTTTGGTCATAAATAATATGAGACGCATTTCAGAGATGCTGTAAGCTCTGAAAAGAGATAATTATTATATTAAATATTAACAGAAGATCATACATAACATCGTATAAGGAGGTTATTTGGTTGGGCAGTTAGAAAATTGCTTGCGTTATAATATTTCGAAAAACACTGGATGTTGTAGTAAATGGTTTCACTAAGACCTTAATATGCTATGCTTAGAGATTTATAAATATGATAAGTTCAGTATATGGAAATACGTCTCAAATAGATATACCTCCAAAATTCATTGATATTAATCGTTTATTACATTTGACATCTATATTTTCGCACTTTTTTGAACACCTAATTTCAAAATTAGGCGCTCATACAAAGCAAGCGAGTTTTCGCAAAGCTTCTTAAGGGGTTACATATGTTTCCTCGGGTAAAAACAGCATTTTTTCAACAATCTCATATCATAAATGAAATATTTTATTAGAATTTTTCATTGTTACAAAAATACACTATAACAAAGAAATTCTGAATTTTTTGGAAAAAAAAATATTTTAAACTCCGCCATTGCGACGCCGTTTCCGGTGACCACTCGGAACTTAGACGAAGGAAAAAAACTGAAATTTGGATTTTTTGCGGATATTTTTACAAAAAATGAAAATTTCGCGTCATGTTCTTTTTTTTTCAAATAGTTGTAATCGAAAAACATTCTTCGTCCAAGTCTTGTAGCTCAAAGATCTGTGTAAAATTTCATGAAGATCGGTTAAGTAGTCCTCGAGAAATCTTGCCAACGGACCTCAAAATCAGAGTTTCGAGTAAAACGCGTTTAAAGACGGCGCACTTAGCCTAGCTATCCTCTAGCGCACAAGTTCTCAAGGCTATATCTCCGAAAGTATGTATTACTCGGATCAACTTGAAAATTTAGGACAATATTCTAGAGGAGTTGTGGAATTTAATAAAAAACAATAAAAAATATTGATTTTTTGAAAACCGTAAACCCATGTAACCACTTAAACAATTATCAAAACATTTCTTTATTACTTTCAATACTGTAATGGCTCATATTATAGCTAATAATGCACATAATCATTAATGAAGTTATTGGATATATCTGACGGACATTTTAGAAACTTATTTTTAATATTTGTTACCCATTTCTTATGTTTCAATTTTCGATTTCTGCCAAAAAATAAGAACAACGCTGTCAAATACTTCCCAAAAATGTAAATGTTATCTGCGTTTTCAAGGAGACTAACCTCTCTAGTGTTCCTCAAATAACAATCCTGTCTCAGTATCAGTACCAGCAAAACGACAACTATAATCCACTAGCCTTTCATAAGAGGGGTGTTATTTCCTATCTCCACTCATACCTACATTTTGTGGCTATAAAAAAAATACCCGACAAACCAAAAATATTTTTGCGGCTTTGCCACGCGCTAACCGTGAAATAGACACATATCTCATGCACACATGAAAAAGTCTTTACTCATAGAGTGTAGTCTTCTACGAGTATAGATTTAAGGTCATGGAAACATAGTAGTGCGATGAAAGAATGTGTTGCCAATTTATTTTTAGACTTTGATAAAATGAAATGATTAAATTGTACGCACAAAGAGATGAAGAAATCAAAGTATACGAGTACATGTGTGAGTAAAATATTTTAGGTATAATCCATATTTTGTAAACATATATATTCTATTAATAGCGATAGGATACATATAATGTATGTATATACATATATTTATTTATATGTATTCTAATAAATATTTTCTAAAAATACTTGCGTTTATTTGTATACAATTTAGACAAGAAATATAGGCAATATTTTAAAATTCTTTATGTTTCATTTATAATTTATTTGCATGTTAGCTGAAAAAGAAGCAGGAATTACAAAAACAGATGCTTCTCCATACATTTCATGAACAGACGAAGGAGCTGGAATTGCGACACAAAATGCAGCTGGAGCAAAAGTACCAGGTGAGTTGCGAGGCGCATTTATTTTTATACTATATACTAATTAAAAAATTAGCATAAATCTGTTCACACACATATATATGCATATAAATAGAAATCGCTATTCTACTACGCCTTTAAAAAGCGCTCCCAGGCGTAGCACCTAAAAGTAGGCTTGGTTGGCGTCAATAAAATTAACTGATCGTGTACTGCTTGTAATTGTTGCTACAAGCAGCTATTATATGGCTGCTATCAGCTGGAAAATTTAAATAAGTGTACGTTGTTGATAAAACTTTGTTGTCAATTACAATGTGATATGGATTTTTATATAGGTCAATAAACAAATTTTATATTATGTAGTTAACGAACAAATTTTTTTCGATAAAAGCAGTTATAAGTGCTTATTATTACTTGGTTTGATTTATATATTTTCGTCAATTATTGATGAATTTATTAACCTTTTTCACTTACAGTACTGCAAAATAGGGGTTTTTATTGAAAACAAAGATTTTTTATGTTTAATGATCACATAACGATAAAAAACTTTTTTTTGTTCGGTGAAATAAGTATTGGTTCGGGAAACTTTTTTGTCCTACTTCGTAGCTTTCCTCCATCCAAGCAACTTCTGGGAAACAAGTGGTTGTACACTTCGGACTTGTGACAAAAAAGTACCCGGAAATTGTAAATAAAAATATAACGTAAAATATTTGATTATTAATCAATATTTATTCTGTCGCCTTCAAAGTAATCCCCACCAGCTGGAATACACTTATGCCAGCGATTTTTCAAGTCCTCAAAATACTTTTTATGAGCTCTTTTTGGGATGGCCTTCAGCTCCTTCAGCGAATTCTCACGCAAACGCCTCAAATAGAACTGCGTATTGAAAGTCTGTCCCTCCGAAACAAATTCAGGATGCACCAAACCACGATTATCGAAAAAAAGAGTGAGCATCATCTTAATTTTTAAGCGGCTTTGGCGTGGGTTCTTTGAGGTGGTTTCAGCTCGTTTTTTCCCTCCATTCAGATGATTATTGACTTGGTTCCATGTAAAACTCATAAAGCCATGTCTCATTGACAGTTATAATGCTTTCCATGAATGTGGGATCGGAATTCGCATGATCAAGCATATCCAAAGAGAACTGTTTACAGTACTCTTTTGAAAAAAAAAATCAGTTTTATCAGGATGAGTCGAGCAAGAAATCGTTTTATTCCCAAAATATTTACCAAGCTCATTCGAACGGACTCGTGAGAGATGTCGAGCCCTCTTACCATCTCTCGTAACACTTTCCTGACGATTTTTAAGCACCATATCCAGAACGAGGCATGTCTTCATCGATCTCTCGACCGTCTTTGAAGGCTTTTTACCACTCGTAGGCTTGAGTTTTTGATAAAACCTATTCCCCGTATGCCTTTCCCAACGATTCCGCACACGAAATTTGGTTAGAAATGCAAAATTTGAGACAAATTCTTTGACATATCAGTCAGTTGTTTTGATATTTCGTAGAATTTCAAATATTTTGGGTTTTGTTTTTCTATTATTAAATAATAATAATATAAATTTCAGGCGTTATAAATATGTATATTACAAAATATGAAATTCGCCGCTCGCCTCGTTCAAAGTGGAATTCGCAGATTTATCCATACTTTTTGTATAAAAGACACTCAACCGTCACAACTGCCGTTAAGTATCTTATATGCAATTTAAAATTAAATATCACACCCCTTTCTTTGAAACATACATATTTACGTCTCTGTGCAGGTTTGTATGCATATAAGGCTGTATTTTATTTTTATTCTAACTTCATTCTTTAGGACAAGCGAGCCTTATATCCGTTCATACATATATGCAAATGTATTGTGTGAATAGAATTATGAACAATTTGTGCTAACAACAACATAAAATACCGAATCTTTAATATTAAGAAATTTGATTGAATTTTCCCATACATTGAATACGCATGATTGAAATTCAAAAACTACAAAATCAAAACGAAAACCAAAACTGTTTCGAACTTATTGTAATCATTTAGTATGCGGTGCATTCACATGGCGCTTTCCAGGAACTACGAGAACAAAGACTTTCCGCCGCCGCCGCCGCAGAGGAGCAGCAGCAGCGCGAACGGCGTGACCGTGAGGTAATTAAGCGAAAGGAAAACTGCAGTGCCAATGCCAGCCCCGAAGTCAAGCAAATTTTAAATGTAAGTAAACCAAACTATTCGAGCATTTGCATTTTATGTACTCCACACACATACACACATACATGCACATGTATAAATAGCGGTGACAAAAATGAATCGATGACTTTATTTATTTTGTGTTTTTTTTCGTTTTGCAGAACTTTCTAATTAACCGCAAACAGGCGGCCTCCTCCAATGGCATAACGACGACGTCACCTTACCGAAATAGGTACATTGTTTATAAACAAACATTACGCTATTAAGCCGAATGTGTCACTAATATGCCTATGTTATAATGAGAACTTTTTCCTTCCTTTTTTCGGTATTTACTTTATGGGCGCCAGTAGAGGTGTAGTGAAAAGCTCGTCCGGCGAATCTTTGCCAGCCGGTTCGTTGACAAGCGCACATCCATATAAAATACCGCAACCGCCATCATCGTTTCTGAAATATGAATCTGACTTTCCACTTCGAAAAACAGGCAAGTCATTGTTAATTTTGAATTTCGCAACAGCTCGCTTAAAAAAAATACTACAATATTGTTGTATGTATTTTTATAGTTTTAGAACAGTTTTTTAAGAATAATATTAAAATTTAACAAAGCGATTAAAACAAGAACTACCACGCATGGAATTTCGAATGTTTTTTGTTGGAACTAAGTACCCAACTTATATTTTATTTTGTTTTTAAATGAGTTACTATTTTTCTGTTGTTTTTAAATATTATAATAACAAAAATAATGCTAAAATAACGAAAACCAGCGCAGTGTTTTTATACATATATTAGTATGCATACATACTCACAGCTGATCCATCAAAATAAAAGAAAATATAAAGGTGTAATTACATAATAAGTTACCTATGTAATCGATGTAAAACAAATAATGTAAATTTATTCCTTAAAAAAGTAGTCCTTTTAGGGGTTACATGGGTTTCCTTGGGTAAAAAACAGTATTTTTTCAACAATTTTTTCTCATATAAAAAATTAAATATTTTATTAGATTTTTTTATTTTTACAAACATGCACTATTAACAAAGAAATTCTGAAATTTTGGGAAAAATTTTAAGCTCGGCCATTGCAACGCCATTTCCGGTAACCCCTCGGGGAAAAAGGATGCTCCCGCGTTGGCAGGATAACTCCTTACAAAATCATCTAAAGTGAAAAATATACTTATTTTAGTTGAAATCTTAACTGAGAATTTGAACGAGGGAAAAAAACTGAAAATTGGATTTTTGGCAGATAATTTTACAAAAAATTAAAATTTCAGTGAAAATTTAGCGACATGTTTTTTTTTTCAAATAGTTGTAAACGAAAAAAATCCTTCTTCTTCCAAGCCTTAAAGAATTGTATCTCAAAGACCTGTGTAAAATTTCATGAATATCGGTTGAGTAGTTCTCGAAAAATCTGCCCAATCGACTTCAAAAACACAGTTTCGAGAAAAACGCTTTTAAAGACGGCAACTTGCCCTAGTTCAAGTTCTCAAGGCTGTATCTCCGAGCTATTACTCAGATCATCTTGCAAATTTAGAACAATATTCTTGAGGTGTTATAGAATTTAATAAGAAAATAAATAAAATCGATTTCTTGAAATCCGTAAACCCATGTAACTCATTAAGAAAAGCAAAGAAATATAATATCTTGTCCTTTAATAACTTTCAAAAGCAATAACGATTTCTTTGTACCAAAATCAAGAACAAATCAAATTTTAACATATTTTATCAATCATTTTGACCGAAAAAATTTAACACATATCTGGAAAACTGGAAGTGCAAATTACGTGATAAGATACGATACTAGAATATTTATTTCATTGTGATAAATCTCTTTTCAAAAATCAACATTAAATATGGAAGCAATTATACTGAACTTCTTGACAATTCCAGAGGGTCAATTTGAAATATTTAATGTAGAATATTCTTTCTATTAGTACTAATTAAAAAATGGAAATTTTTTTAATATTTCATATCGAAATCAAACATCGGTTTGTTTGGAAAGCATATTCCTTGCAAAACTAGATTTACACTTTTCACGTGAGTTTGTATGTATGTATGTATATGTATGCTTATGTATAAAAATACCGGTGCTCCATGTTACCTAATAAAACTAAAATATGCGTTGTTGTTGTTTTGTTATATACTATTAATATTTTTATTATTTTTTTTTAAATCTAAAACTAGAGGTTTGAAAGGGTTGAGACATGGCTATAAGTAATCATCAAATAAGCTAATCCTCATTCTTACCGCTGTAAGATTATTAAAATCATTAAAACGACCATCATTTCTGATTTGAGCTCAGATCAGCATATGAGTATACACGGCGAGTGTTTTCAAAGCATCGTGGTTGTGTACGTATTTGCTTTTATAGAAAATGAGGATTATTTTGCTTCTTAATTAATTAATTGTTAATTCTTACAGTAGTGGTGCTATCTTGCTATCATATTTTTTGATAATCAAGTACTAAATGGGCTGAACAATTTTTTACTGTAGATAAAGTACCAATAACAACTAGAATACTGTCAAAGTTTGATGACATTTCATTCAATCGTCCTCAAGTTATTGGCTTCAAAGTGACGCTATTTTTGTTTAAAATGGAAGAGAGTTAAATTCGTTATTTGAGAGCAAAAAACTCGCTCGAAAACATAACAGTTGATGGACAAGATTGTAGCCAGTATTTTTAGATTCCATATGAAACTATTTTCATCGGCTTCCTTGAACATATAAAAATAATCAATAAGCTGTGTTTTGTATCGTTTGGACGTTGAGATCAAAGTTGGTACTAATTGTCAAACCTAAGACATTTCTGTCCTTATAGTAGTTTGTGGCTCTAAACAATCAAAAATATTAATAAATTTTTGAATGGAAACTTTATAAGTCAGGTGTTATTAAAAATAGTCTGCATTAATAAAACATGTCAATAGAGGATATCGACGCACCATGGCGTATGAGTAACATCGTATACATTGTGAGAAGTAATTTGCAAAAGTACGAGTATATCAGCAAAACACAAATGATCAGATCGTCAAAGAAAATGAATATAATGGAAGTTCACTATTTTCTAGGTTAGATATAATATGAGTAATATGAGAAAGCGTATGCTACAAAATTTGATTAATTTTAATTTTTAGATACTTTCATCCTTAAGAGTTTTTAAAAACTTCCTAAAACATATTGAAATAAAAGTATGACGGATATTAATCCTTATAAATTTATAAATTTTCAAAAACAATTGTGATAGTATAGGAATATAACATTTTTATGATATACAATGAGACAAAAATGTACCCGGAAATTGTAATTAAATTTCCCGGGTAAATGATATTTCAAAATATGTATTTACAATGGATAAAAGTATCGAAGAAGAATTTTGTCTCAAATTTTATATTTCTGACCAAATTTCGTTGGCAGAATAGTTGCGAATGTTGGGAAAGGCTTATGGTGATTCAGTTTTATCAAAACCACAATCCTATGAGTGGTACAAAGCCTTCAAAGATGGTCGAGGGATCGTTCTGGACAACTTTCGACCTCTTCAACTGATGAAAGTATTAGCTAGTCGAAAAAGTCTTTTCATATTTCTAATCAAACGGCAACTTATTTTTTTATATTTATAATATTAAATAAATAAACAACCATTTTGCTCGACCACTTTTTGCCATTTTTCCGCTGGAGACATTATTCCATCAGTGTAAAGCGAAATTTCGAAATTTCCAGAACGGAAGCCAGCGAACCATTGTTGTGCTACACGAACTGATATAGCACCGTCTTCGTAAACGCCACAAATTTCATTGGTGGCTTGCATGACATTCTTCCCGTTTTTTTTACAAAAATTTCAAAAAAAAGCTAATTTCTTCACTATTTTCACTCATTTTTGAACAGCTCTAACTTTTTTTCAACTTCCCCGAATTTAATTTTTTTTTTGTTAAATAAAGCTTGAAATCCTTCCAACGTTATATAGAATGACACAATGTTATTGGTATCACTGGAGATATACGACTGCAATGACATCTATTGACAAATTACGAAAAGACTTTTTCGACTACCCAATATTAAAAAAGTCAAAGATTTGTGATTGAAAATCGTCAACAATCATCGGAATGGAACATCCGTCGAAAACGGCCATCACACCGAGCCACTATTCTGACCGAATTTATAGCCAAAAACCGAATGAATACCATCGATCAATCACCGTATTCACTAGATTTGGCTCTGTGTAATTTTTTCTTGTTCCCCAAACTGAAATTGCCGCTCCGTGGAACCCGTTTTCAGTCGTTCGGAGAGATAAAATAAAATTCGCTGGAGCGGAAAGCCATCCCAAAAAATGCTTATGAAAATTGTTTCGGAAATGAAAAAACCGTTGGCATAAGTGTATTTCATCTGGAGGAGATTACTTTTAGGGCGACAAAATAAATATTGATGAATAATTAAATATTTTCGTTTTATTTACAATTTCCGGGTACTTTTTTGTCACAATTTATACCATATTTAACTATATTTTTTCATTGGTCACCTAAAATACAGTTAGGTTTAGTAGCACTAGTCACTTTACATGCAGCACCTGTTATTCTTTGAATATAATTATATGGAAATTTATATAGCATAGAAAAGTAAATAGTAAATTACACACAAGTTTCGAAACTAAAAATAACCATTGGCAAATAATATTCACATACAGCATCCGAACCAAATTTGCTGAAGCTACGTCTAAAGCAAAGCGTCATTGAGCGCAAGCAGCGAATCAGCGGTCCAGCTGTGCTACGTCGGCATGAGCGCATACTGCAGCGAAGACAGCAGAAGCAAAATTCCGCTTTAACAAGTACGTATAACGCCAAGCTTTAACACTATTTGTTATGTTATGTAATGTATGCAAGTGTGTATGTTTGTGTGTATATAAAGACGAAAAGCAAAGCAGAACAAAACAAGCAGATACAAAGAATAATTGCAAATGTAAATCAAGAAATTACACATAAATTGCTTTTCAATAAAATAATAAGTTATGTGGAAAAGTAAGTACAAAGAATCATTACAATGTTAGCAAGTAGTAATTTCAAACTACTACTACTTTTCTCCAATGTTTATAAATAGCTGTGCTGTACAGTTATACAATTTCAACTGTAATTGCACGCGGCAAATAAATTACGGTTTTTACGACGCTGTACCATTCTGATTTGTGACTTCTATTATGTAAATATGTATGTGCATATGTCTGTATGTGCATATGATTTGCGGAAAAGGCTTACATGTTTCGTCCTTACAACATAACACGAATGCTTGCTAAATGAGTTTTGTAATGCTTTGAATGTCTTTAATGCTTCAATTAAGATTATTGTTTGACTTTCGTATTACTAATTGAATTAATAACCCATTAAAGAACTTATTACATAAAAATAAGTGAAATTACAAGTAATTATACATATAAGTACTGCTTCTATATCATTACCAACACATGCTCGAACAATAATTAATTATTTTGTAATCAACAGATTGCAGCAGCACACCGGATTCGGGGCCCAACTCACCACCCTCATCCACGCTCTCCGCCGGTGTGGTGGGTAGTCGTGGTTCCCCGACTAGTGCACCGATCCAAGAGGAGAACGAAGAGAGCGGACCTTATCAGCCGGGCCAGCGTAGCAATATAAATGATCTCTCACTCTTCAGTTCACCATCCATGCCGAATATACCACTTGGCGGTCCACATTTGGCCAGTCATGCACATGCTCAAGCTAATGTCAGCAACTATAATATGCTTGCTGCACTGCGGCAACATGTACCCACATTGGCGGCACCCACATACTACAGTCCGTTGGCGATACCATTCGCACGCCATCAACCACACCCGCCGCCACAGCCGCCATCGCATGCCGCATCGATAGCGGTCGCTGCAGCTGGTGTTATGCCACCTACGCCATCGCCAGTTGTTCGCTCGGCATCGGCAACGTCCACCTCATCGTCGCAAGCCCCCTTGGCCAGTGATGTTTTACCACCTATTGCGCATGCTGCTTCAACACTTTTACCAGCCGGCAGCGCTGGTGCACACAATCACAACGTGTTAGGCTCTGGTACATTGCATCCCGTCACACCAATGGTTGGTGTTTCGCCTTCGATGTATGGTCAGCCCATAACCGATGCCCAAGTGGCTCATGCCCACCTCAATAAGCAAGGACACCGTCCACTGGGACGTACTCAGTCAGCTCCGCTACCGTTGGGTCATCCAATGTTAACCGGCACGGGTCAGATTGGCGTAGGGCAGACGCATTATGAGAACAGTGATGTGAGTGCTTAATTTAAATAATTACAATGGTTGCGATTTCGAAGTTTCATTTACGAAAAAATTCAAATTTGAAAACACAGATGTTCGTGCTTTACTTTTATTTTTAGTAAATACCATTTTAATTTCGAAAAAGAAATTATTTCAAAAATATAGATTTGTAAAAAAATGTATGAGGATCTTAAGTTTACAAAATTTAAAAGTTTCTATTTCGAAAAATTACAATTTCGAGAACATTAGATTTAGGCAAAAATCCATATTCTAATTTAAAAATCAAAACACCCAACAAACCTTGTTGAAATTGAGATGGAAGTGTCTTTAATTTATAAGATTTCGAAAAAGATCAATTTCTAATTTATGTTCCAAAATACTTTGGTGTGAACCTTCATCGTTTGTTTACTATCTATCCGGTAAAAGACACATTGAAAATGACCAACTTTCTTCATCCCTTCAAGGCGGAACAACAAGCGCATATGTTGGTTACACAAAAGATACGGCAAACACTGATCAATCGTAGTAGTGCCAATCGTGAACCCCAACTCAAGGAGGAAGAAGATGCGGCTGAAGTGATCGATTTGACGGACAAAAAGAAGCCACCAAAGACCATCATTACAAGTATTGTACCCACGAGTACTTCACAAAATCTGCCAGAGACCACCAATGTACCACTGGGCGCCTGCATGCCCAATACACCGAGTAAGTTGCGCGATCAGGAGTACCTGCAACAACAAAGGGAGCTGTTGTATAGACAAGCATTGCAGGTAATTGCTTGCTTTGAACAATAAATCTTTCAGCGTAAAGTCTACGTGTATGTATACTGAACCATTTTGCTTTCCTTAGATGGATGATTCAATCGCACGAGGCTTAATACGCCCACTGTCGCGTACGTTATCCAGTCCATTGGTGCATATGGGTCCTAATGGTATTAGTCAGCTGCCAGACACCGGGCAATATGCTCCACCTATCATAACTTCCTCATCAGCAGATCATATACCGCCAGTTAATCTCACAGTCCCTCATCGGCGTCGAGTGCTCGAGCTTTCGCCAACTGGGATGGCCGCATCGAGTGCATTCTCATCCTTACCTGCCATACAGCCGGCTATTGCTGGTACAACCGGTGGCAAACTGATAAATGAGTTTCCTACGCACAAAACTACCACTGGTCTCGCTTATGATAATCTGATGCAGAAACATGCCTGCACATGTGGTGACAATTCCGTACATCCGGAGCACAGTGGTCGTTTGCAAAGTATATGGGCGCGCCTAATTGAAACTGATCTGGCCAAACGTTGCGATCGTCTGCGTTCACGTAAAGCCACGCTAGAGGAGTTACAAACGGTACACACAGAAGCACACACAATGCTCTTCGCTTCGAGTTCGTGCCAATTGAATAGGCAAAAGTTGGATAGTCCGCCGGCGTTGGGCTTTGTACGCCTCTCCTGTGGTGGTTACGGTGTGGACTTGGATACCACTTGGAATAAGGATCATACTGCCGCCGCTGCACGCATGGCTGCGGGTTGTGTTATTGATTTGGCTTTTAAAACGGCCAAAGGCGACATTAAGAATGGTTTTGCGGTTGTACGTCCACCTGGCCACCATGCCGAAGCCAATTTGGCTATGGGTTTTTGCTTCTTTAATTCTATTGCGATTGCCGCCAAATTGCTGCGACAACGTGTGCCCGAAATGAAGCGTGTGCTAATCGTAGATTGGGTGAGTTCATGCCGAGACCTGCTTTTAAACATAATTTAAAGCAATGTTTCGATTATTTAGGATGTGCATCATGGCAATGGTACACAACAGGCATTCTACGATAGCCCCGATGTGCTGTACTTGTCCATACACAGGCACGACGATGGTAACTTTTTCCCCGGCACTGGTGGTTCCACTGAGGTAGACACTTTTTTACTATTTGTTAAATTATTTCCTAATTTTCTTTTTCTTGGCTTTTGTAGTGCGGTATTGGCGCCGGCGCTGGTTTTAATGTAAACATTTCCTGGTCAGGTTCTCTGGATCCACCATTGGGCGATGCCGAATATATTGCTGCATTCCGTACAATTGTGATGCCGATCGCAAAATGTTTTAATCCAGATATTATTTTGGTGTCGGCTGGTTTCGACGCAGCTGCAGGTCATCCTCCACCTTTAGGCGGTTACTTAGTATCACCGGCTTGTTTTGGGTTCATGACGCGTGAACTAATGCAATTGGCCGATGGCAAAGTGGTGTTGGCGCTAGAGGGTGGCTACGACCTACCCGCTATTTGTGATTCTGCGCAGGAGTGCGTACGCGCGCTGCTTGGCGATCCATTATCGGCGATCGCAGAAAGTGAGCTGAATAGGCCGCCTTGTCAGAATGCGATAGACACCCTGCAGAAAACGATTGCCATACAGGTGAGAGACGACGAAATGATGAAAAAAAAAAGATAAAACTTTTACTTCGGTTGGAACGAATCCATAAAATCATCCACAGTGGTATTGCTTTTAGCAACTGTATGTATGAAATCTTAACCGTCGAACGGTTCAATGGCAAACGCATTGCTGGTAGTTTCTGTATAAAAACCGAATTAAGATTACTTAATCCATTTCCTTCTTCGTTGCGTATACGCAGCGTCTTCTTTTCTCAAAATTTTATTTGAAGTGCACATTTTTACCATTTTTCCGAAAACAAAATTTATTTGAGTGTAATCAATAGAAAGGATATTAGATAGTGTTAAAACTATTATAATAATTAATTCATATTTGTCGGGCTTGTACACATTTCTGGCGCATCGTGTGTAAAAAGAATTATTCAAGACGAATTTAACAGAAATAAATCTTTTGTAATTTTTCCTTGCCTTTTTGTGAATGTGAATACGTTTAGTGTGTTTTGAAAAGTAACGTTGCGTATACGCAAAGGTGGAAAAAAAATGTGTTATGAAGAAATCTTCAGTTTGAATGACAGCAATACGTTATAGTGGCCCAATCTAAGCAAATTTGTTTTTTTTTTTTTTTTTTGATAGTATTATATGCTATATTTCGTGAAGATATTTTGTCAAATGAAAAAGTATTCGTACAATAGCCTGATTTTAATAATTCAGTTTGTATGGCAACTGGATTGATTCTTCGGGAGGAAAGAACTTGTGCAAAATTTCAGATCGATAACTTAAAAATTGAGGGCGTATATAGGGACGTCTCAGCTAGTCACACTGATCATTTATACATACGTATGTATATAATATATTTCATAGGGTCTCCGACGTCATTTGTGACACACAGACGAAAGGAGTTACAAACTTCGCAGAAAACATAACATAAACATTAGGGTGTAACGATTATTACAATGCAAAATGTTTGGAAAATACATCCTCTTATATGCTGATATCTTAAAACATATTTTAATAATATCTATATATCATTATTATAGTCACAACATTGGCCATGTGTACGCCGTTTAGCCCATACCGTCGGTCTATCTGCCCTTGATGCATTGAAAATTGAACATGACGAATCGGAAACAATTACGGCTATGGCGGGACTCTCGATGCAATCGATGAACAGGTACGCTTTATTAATACGAAAATTTTGCAACACATATTTACGTTTGTAATTGCTTGCAGAACTTTATCACGTGATGACTCTGAGGAGCCAATGGATCAAGATGAAGCCAAATAATTTTAAACCGTGGAGCTCGAACGATTTTTGACTTGATTGATTTGCACAGACGCACTTAATGTTGCTATTGTTGCAATTTTTTATTACATAATCCGCCGTTAAACGATATATATTTATCAGCCAAGCGGACATCGGATGGGGTACACAGACGTGTGTATTGTCTATGGGAAGTGTAAGATGCTGTTTCGGTTTCAAGATTTTATTATCTATTCCCACTTGACTCATGAGCTGAGGTTATGTTGAAACAAAAAACACATGCCAACGCGCTGGAGGGAAGTCAGTCCGTTGCAGCATTTAGTGTAGCCGTTGTATTTGTTGGGCGTTTGATATTAAGTGGAGCAAACAACTCCCGCCCAAGTAATTCGTTCATTGCTAAGCCTATGAAAGGGGGAAAACCGAAAGAACTAAAAACAAAAGCTTTTCTGGCATATATGTAGTAGTAAAATTGAAAATGCGTATATGTATATTAGATATACGTTTAAATATATTTGAAATATAAACACACATGTATGTATGTATGTATCTAACTACATATGTACAACATATAACACTTTACAAAGTATTTGTATATATACATATATTTATATTAAATTAATTTATGTGTGAAAGTACATATATGACATATGTATGCTTTTTGATATTCAATACTAATATGATGTAAGATCAGAGAAGAATTTCTTAAATGTTGATTTAATGTTATAAGCTAAAATTAGAAAAAGAATTTTTAATGTTAATTGTATGTAAGGTATATTGTAGTAGTTCATTTTCATTTAGCAATAATTTTTATTTCTTTTTTATCACACTTTAAGGGCAACAACAAAGAAAAAAATAATATACAATATATATATTTTTCTAAAGAAAACATCTATGTGATAAAGAAAGAACGAATGAAACGAGAGCCAAATTCTTAATGAATCTAATAAATTAAAACAATGAGTCCAAGCGCAAATATCATTGACTAACCACCGCCTATCACAGCAGACGATAAAATAACGCGCATTTACAATACATAAATCACTGCAATTGGTCAAACCCACAGATTTACCTAAAAACTCACTTTTAATTTTAAACATTTCAAATGTGAAATAAAAACTATTTTTTATTTTTATTTTATGTATGTTAATTATTACTACCAAAACTGAATAAAATAACTATACACTATATAGATAAAAATAAATATATATATTAATGTTAACTATGTTGTTGCACGTTCAATGCAATTGGATGTGTTCGCATGCGCTAATTGTATGTTATTATTATTATAATTACTATTATTATATGTATATGTATTTAAATGTAATTAGACGTAAGTGAAGATTTTTAATATACACATACATATACGTGTGCTTATGCGTGTATGTATACAATATGGAATATTGTATGCATATATATATATACGTATATACATAATTGAACATTGTTTTATTGCAACCCATGCTATTTTTCACGCTTCAAAGGAGGAAAACTACTGCAACTGCGTACATGAGCACATAAATTAGTTTGAACGAAAGTAAAATGTGGTTTATTACAAATGAAAGTAGTAGATGTTTCGTAAAAAGAAAAGCAAATTAAAACGATAACAGTTTTGGAGTTAGAAGCAAATTTATACAAAATAAACATTACAAGCTAACAAACAAGAAAATAACAAGAATAACAGAAATAAATTAGCGATTTTAGAGCATCGTTTATAATTGATCAACATTTTTTCAAAATATGCTGGTATATTTTTACCAAACTCAAATATTGTAGGAGCAAACTGAATTTAAAAAATACAAGAAAAATTAAAATTTATTAAAAAATACTAAAATACAATATTTATCAATATTTTTTATGAATTATATTTTTTATTTTTATTTATTTTTTTTTCGTTTCTGTATATTTCGTTATTTAAATTTTTTTCGAGATTTTCTTATTATTTTTTTTTTCTTGTTTATTATTGTTTATTTTTATAATTTTTAAAAATTATTTTTGTGAAAATTTGAAAGAACTTATAACCTATGATACTATTGGAGGTGAGAATTTTGAGACGAAAATTGAAAATCAAATTTTTAGTCAAATCAGAATTAAAAATTTATAAAATATTTGAATATTCCAAAGTTTTATTAAAAAATAATGTGACTATTTTTCATATCAAAAGCTGGAATGAAAAGATATTACAAAATTATAATTTTTTTTCAATATTTTTTTTATTGTTTTTTTTTTTATTTCTTAAATTATGTTTGTAAAAATTGAAAAGAATTTATAATTTCTGATAATGATTGAGTTGAAGAGAATTTTAAAACAAAAAAATTTTGAGACAAAATTTGAAAATTAAATTTTTTATCTCCAGTAAGAATAAAATTTATAAAATACTTTATAATTCCAAAAAAAAGTTTTTTTTTTAATAAAGCCATTATTTTTCATATCAAAAGCTGAAATGAAAAGGGATAAAAAAACATAATTTTTTTCGAGAATTTTTTTTATTGCGTTTTTTTTTTAATTGTATTTGTGAAAATTTAAAAGAATTTACAATCTTTGCTACTGATACAGTTGAGAATTTTTAAGTTAATACGTTTTGAGACAAAAATTTAAAATTAAATTTTTAGCCTTCAAATCAGAATTAAAAATTCAAAAGTTTTTTAAACAATTAAACCATTATTTTTCATATAAAAAACTGGAATGAAAAGGATGAAAATATTATAAATTTGTTTATTTTTTTCAGTAATTTTTTTTATATATTTTTAAATTACATATATGTATTTGTGAAAATTGAAAAGAATTTAAAATCTTTGATTTAAAACTGTTTAAGTTAAAAATTTTTAAATTTAAAAAATTTTGAGTTTTTAATTCCCCAAATCAGAAATAAAAATTTATAAATATATTTTATTAATCAAAAATTTTATAAAAAAACATTATTTTTCATAGCAAAAGCTGGAATGAAAAGGTATTAAAAAAGAAAAAAAATGCATCTTTCTAACTGAAAAACTCTAATTAGGAGTAATGCTCATAAACTTAATTCAGTTTCCAAGTTTATTATTTCCAAGCTAAAATTACCAGAGATTGCAACTTTTCAGTTCTTTACTGCCCAATTACTTTTTTCCAGGCTAAGCTGCTAAGAAGCGTTTTTTTCTTTTCAAATCGATTTGTAACTCTTAAAATAACCGAAGGCATAATCATTCATGCCGATTTATTATTATTTTTTTTTTATTTTCTCATTTCATTATGCTATTATCAAACTACATATAATTCTTTTGTGTCTAAATTTTCATTTGTAATGATCGGCATTTTCCTCTCCAAATTTTATGTGCATATATGTACATACAAACACAATGATAAATGTTAGTAATATTGAAAAAGTGACGTGCGCGACGTTTGATTGTTGACTTGGTGCATACTTTGTATACGCTTCAAATAGTAGTAATATAAATAAAATAAAAATGCAAAAACAAAACAAGCAACAAATGTACAAATTGCTGTAAATAAATACAGTAAAACACAAGAAAAAATGTGGCATGTCATTTGTTATGAAAACAAACTAAAAACAGTAAAATAAAAATTTAAAATGTTTTTAATGAAGTGTTGAAATTGAAACGATTGAAAAACGTAAAAAGTAAACAAATGAAAAAATCCTGGCCAGATTTATTGTTAACATGTTAAATGTATAAGTAATGGAAAATAAAGAAAGAAATGGATATAAACAAATTTAAGTTTGATTGGTATTATTACAACAAATCGTATGATTTAAGGCACTGAATGTAGCACAAAACAACGAGTAAGAAGTAAATTTGTATGCAAGTAGATATAAATGCTCTTGCAATGTCTGACAACTCAAAATTAAAAAAAAAACGACACATTTAAGGTGTGATGATTACAAAATAAAAGTATTGTAAGTGAAAAATTTTTTGTCAAAAATGTTGAACATACGTGCGAAACGTGCCTGTAACTAAAATTTGACCAAATTATTTTGTCAATGCTGTAGAAAACATTTTTTTTTATCCTAAGAGATAAATTGCCAAATTTTGGTAAACAGCGAATCGAAGCGGCAACTGGCAAAAATGAAAGAGAAACAGTTTAGAAGAAATGTATACGACTCTATTGAGCTATCTACACACCCTCTTGTGTTGATTTGAATTGGAAAACTTTGTTGCTGCTTTCGCAAGCAGATTTTTTTGACAAAAGAGAATAAAACGCAAACATAGCGAGTAAAAAAGTGGCGAATGGGAGAGGGCTAATGATTGAACATTTAATACTGATCATAACCTTAACCCATGAGGTGAAAACTTGAAAATAAAAAGGATTTTTCGAAAGTACGTCTAAAAAATATAAAGAGCGGATTCGAAAGTGTAACAAGCACACAGGTTGATACAAGTTTTACTGTTATGAAAATGCGACGGTTGATTTAATTTGAAAAATACGTCTTCTAACAGAATTATACAAATTAATACTTATTTGAAGAGTATAAAGTACAATGTGAATAAAAAAGTGTTATTGAAAACATTTATAAAGTAAAACGGATTTTAGAAAGAGAAAAATAAATTTGAGAACTGTAAAGTTTTAACCGAAAAGATTTTAAGGTAAAGTAAGCCAACAAAGTTAGTAAAATTCTTAAAAAAGAGTACAAATTATTTAGTAACCCTGCAACCTGTTTAAGTTGACTTTAATCAGTTTAATGACAGATTTATGGTGTGCTTTGTTTTTTATGCCGCGCCAGTTGATAATTTTGTCCCAGAGTTGACGTCAAAAATGTTGCAGCAATAATAAGGAGAAGAAAAGAAGAAGTTGATATCCTGATATCAATCGCTTTTTGTCAAATATATTGCAACAACAAACATGCTTTTAGAAATCAACACAGGAAAATTGATTGTGTTCACAAAAATTAACATAGACATACAAATATTTTAAACCAACCCTTGAAATTAAAAATCCTGAAAAATAAAAAAATAATAATCGCAAATTACCCAAATATATTTTTCATATGAACACCAAAAAATATAAAAAATAGCCTAATTTCGAACATGATTGTCTAAAGTTGTAATAAAGTAAAGTTGTTTTAAGCTATGAGGTAATTTTTCCCGGTAAAAGGAAATTTTGTAGCATATAAACACTAAGAATTGAAAGGATTGCTCATGAACTTAAGCTACTCCTCCATTAAACGACAGATATAAATAGACTCTTTTGCGAAAATATGAGACATATGAGCCGGAATGCCAATGGCAGAAATACATAATAAAACGATTTATAGGAAACATTTTATTGGCTGGCCTGAAACTAAGGCTGGCTTAGAAAGATCTTTTGAAAGGAAAAGAAAGTCGATAAGAACTTTGAGGAACATTGGAAAATTTCTAATTACTGGAATTGGTAAACAAATTTATACTGCCTTTTATACGCCATGTTTGTTGTTCCTTTCCAATCGGTGGTCACTAATAAAACCGCAAAAAACTAACTCACAAACAAAATGTGAATAATTTGTAAACATAAATATAAAAATTTGTCCCTGCAAGAGAAGCGCGTTCAAAGGTTAAAAAATTACATGAATTTATGAAAAACCGCTAGTCAAAATTTCGAATTTTAACAGAAAGTCCATGTTTGATGACAATTTAAGCCGGGCTTAAACTACTATTAGGTAATAGAAGAAATTATTTAAATTATGTTTAAAATAATTCTTAAAATCAAAACTCTAATTTCGGTATTCCTTGAAGTATATTAACTATTTACTTGTAGTTTTTATATTTCGAAACGTTAAAATAACGGTTGAGTTTTACTTCAAGCTGCTACAATGAGGTTTTGAAGGTTCTTTATTCTCATTTAAATATCCAAATGTGTTTTAACATTAACTTTCTTAAAGAAAAGTATTGAGATTTTAACGAAAATTACCAAAAACCAAGTCCAAAAGATAGATATATTACATATCTGTAAAATCAGGGTTGCAAAAAATGCATTAAAAAATAATTTAATTAACATTTGATTTTTTTTTATTTTTTAATTCCATATTTTTGATCACACATACCGGATTGAAAAATAAAAATGAAAAAAATGTTTTAAAATATTTTTTTTTGTTTTGTGTACTTCATTCAGATTCTAAGGAAAGTTAATTTTTTAATCCCAAACGTTTTAGATTATTCGATTTTAAAAAATAATTTTAAAAATTTAAAATTAAAATTTAATTTTTTTATAAAAAATTTTTAAATAAAATAAATCGCAACCCTGGCTACAATTTTAATTCATCAGTTTGGGTTTAACTTTTGAAAATAAAAATGATTTACTTGAAAAATCTTTACTCTGGTAAAAGATAAAAAATAGTTAAACAATTTTGGAAATTAAAATAAATGGAATGTTTAGAGCGCTATAAAAAAATGGAAAATGTTTGCGAATTCGTCAACAAAAAATACTAATTTTTATGTTTAAACGAATCTCGCTGCTCATTCTTTACATCCCGTCCCAAAACGCATTTCGCGGTTTTTAGAAATATAATTTAAGGCATTTTCGTATAATTTGACACACATATATTTTTACAATCCTTTTAATATTTGATATATGAATATATTTAAAAAATTTAAAAAACACACATTGATTTACTTTTGAAATTTAATTTTATTAATTTTATAAACTATCATAATCAAGTGTTTTGTCTTAATGTAGGGATGTACTAAAATACAAAACAAAATTAACTGCGTTGAGAAAGTACCACGAGTAAGGTATGTAGTATGCAGAACTTTGCAAAGAAACAAAAAAAAAAAACAAATTGAACAAAATATAAGAAGCACACAAAAATTTATAACATAATATATGTATGTATGTATGACATGGTAAATGGTAAATGGCAAATGGTAATAAATTTGTAATAAAGTGTAATAGGCAAAAAGTGTAAACACAAAATATGAATAATTTACAAAAGAGATACACAACTAAACTTAGATGTGAAGGCAACAGGAATAAAAAAAAATTAATTAATGTTAATAAAAAATATATATAACATACGATGTACCTTAATGTCAGCTGTGCAAATTATGATAAATGAGAGTAGTTAAACGTAATTGTAATAATATACACTAATTATGTATGTATGATTGATTTCGTTAAATACTCTTAAATACGTTACACATACAATACAATACAAATTGTTATAAAGCAGTCATTTATAAACTGTGAATTTCTTGTCTTACATGAAATGCATACATATACATACATAAATTTATTACATATATATACTTATACATAAATATAATTTTTGTTCTATACACGCTGAGTGTTGTCGTATGAAAATGTCACGAGAAAAATACCTAATAAAAAGTATGTGTTTTTATGTCTGCGTTAAATGTACACTATGCGCATCCTGAATAAGTTGGGATAACTTTTGTGAAAATGTCGGAATGTCCTGTTGAAAATAAAGATGAAAAATTAATACATATGTTCAAAAACCCAATAGCAGCATGTTTGTTTATTTTTGATTATTATTACTCACAGTTGATAAGCAGATCACATCCAAGTATTTAGGATTGACTGGAAATCCAGCCGTCACGAAACTCTCACGCAACTTCAAATTATCGACTTGACCCATGGCGTACAGCACGTTCGCCAACTGGTCGAAATGCAGCGAACCCTCACCCGACAACAGCCGATTGATGAGCGCACGCTGAAATGAGGTGAGCAAACTGTCCTGAAACAGTGCACGCTGAAATAAACGCCAACGCTCGTTCACGGTTTGCATCGATAGCAACACCTTGCGTACGAGGTTCGGATCGTTGCCGGACACCAGCACCTGTCCGTAAGCATTCAATATGGCCATAAAGTGCTCGGGATGCAAATTATCACTGCTCGTGTGCAAGAGTGAGCCATTGTACTGCACATGCGGTTTGTAGAAATACTGCCACTTATGTAGCAAAATGCTGCAACAACAACAAATGGTATAATTTATGACGAGAATAATAAAAATTGCATAATATAAGTATGTGGGGGCTACACACACCTATCAAAAAGCGCGTACACCGTGCTGCTCAAATCAGTGCCGTCCACCAAATTAGAGAGTCGTGTTGTTGTAGTAGCGGCAGCACTTGCTCGATTGTGAAATTTAGTATGGAAGGCAGCATAGTGGTCCAAGTGTTACCCGGCTGTTGCACGACTAACTGAAACATTTGCAATATTTTCTCCAATACTGTCAGCTGATTGAGACTCAACTGTTCTCTGCAAAGGAACATAATAAAGAGGTAAAATAAAATCGCTACGAGTAAAAATTAAGCACCAACCTGCTGCTGACCGTTATGTAGAGTGTTATCATGTCTTTGATGAATTGCGCACCGAATTGGTTCAATAAGCTGCGCAATATGCTTAAGCTTAAATCTGCTGTGGAGATCGAAATCGCATTATTGCTGATGCCGAAATCATTGAAAAGCATTAAAGCTTTTGTAATGATGGGCTAAGAATGAAGAAAATTAAAAATAGATTGTTTTATTTTTGCGAATCTGTTTATAAAGTTGTTTTTGAATAATTTTGAGAATCATAAAAAAAATTATTGAAAAATATGGCTTAAAATAATTAAATAAATTATAATAAATATACAGACAAAAAATTTTCTCATTAAAGTTAAAAACAAATAAAAATAAAGCAAAATTAAAAAAAAATAAATAAAATAAAATTAAAATAAAAAAAAGTATAAATAAGAAAAAAAAACAAATTAAAAAATAATAATTCTCAAAAACTTTTTTTTTGCGTTTTGGAAAAATTTTCAAAATTTTAATTTAAAAAAAGTATATTCAAAAAACAAAATTTTAAAAGTAATAATTAAAAAAAATATAGTTTTTAAAACATTTTTCAAAATTTAAATTTAAAACGTATTAAAAAAAATAAAAATTTAAAATATATTAAATATATTACAAAAATTAAAAATTTAAAAGAATAAATTAAAAAAAATAAAACTTTTTCGAAAACAAAATTATTTTAGAATTTTTAAATATTTTTAAATTGAAAATATAAAAAAAATTAAAAATATAAAAAAAAAATTAAGTCAAAATTTAAATTTTTATTTTTCCTTAAAGTATTCAAATTCCAAATTTTATTTTTGTATTTGGTTTTCTGGGTTTAGAAACAAATTTTTATTTATAAAAAAAATAAAACAAGATAAAACGTTAACTGCGGTTGCACCGGAGCTAGAATGCTCTTCAAAAGTAAGGAAGTTTCTATACAAGAACTTCATTTTGTTCGTTCAATTTGTATGACAGCTATAAGCTATAGTGCTCCGACCTGGAAAGTTTCTTCAGATTTTTTAGCGTGTCTTTAGAAAATAGTCTGCGTCAAATATCGTGAAGATATCTTGTGAAATAAAAAAGTATTTCTTTATATTCAGTTACTGCCATATTAATGCAGCGTATCTGTCTTTAGCGGACCGATATTGGCGGTCACGAAAATTGAGTAGCGTCTTGGGCAAAAGGAAGTTGGCAAATACAGAACGACATCCCAAAAACTGAGGGAGTAGTACGTGTACATATATACCGACAGACGGACATGACATAATTGACTTAGCTCATTTATATACCTACATACTTTATAGGGCAAAAAAATTTAACTCCTCTTACCCTGAATGCCAAAGCTAACATGTCTTTTGTCGTGTTGCAGGAGTCCTTGAAGTATTCAATGACTTCACTAAAAATACCCAAACTATTGGGCATCACTGAGGAAATTTTCGAAACGGATGCTTGTGAATCCAGTTCTAGGAAATTTTGTGCTTGGCATTTCACATATTCACAGAGCTGCAAGATAAATTAAAAGAATTTTTAAAAAATTTGAGGTTAAAAGTACTAACAAATTTCAGCATTATGACGTCGTATAATGACTCACATGATTGCAGCGGCTTGTGTAATCCTGCTGCTGCTCTTCCATAATTTTCCACGGCAATACCAAGTAGCCTATAAGGCTGATATAAATATTGGTAATGGCTTGACGTGGTAAATGCGTCAATTTTAGGCCAGCTTGCATCAGCTGCATAACGAATAATGTCTCCAGTAAACGTTTCGGTCTTATCACAGTCGAAATGCACAACAGCAGTTGGCCTGAAAATGCCAACAAATGATTGTGAAAATGATTCTAATTTTCTTTTTTATTAAAAAATAGACTGCGACATAAGACTTACTTGCGGATATTGAAACAATGGACGCTACCGTTACATTATTCGGCAATAAAATAGCGCCAAGTGCATCAAAGAGACTTTGTATAACTTCATCGTATTTGAGGTTAATCGACATCGGTAATATGCTTCGTATCGCCATTAGTATTTGAGCATATCTGAAAAAAATATTAAGAGCAAGTTTTTTTAATTTATCATATTAATAAGCAAAACTCTTTGGTCTTCGATTGGCAAACACTTACAAGTAATCAAAATCAGTCTGGAACGTCGATTTGTCTAGATTGAGTGTTGCTATTTTGTTGCTAGTAAAGAATTTGAGCAATGTCAATAGATTTTCGGTAAGCAATTTTAATTGACTGGTTACTTCTGCACCAACTTCGGGCGAATTGATATCCAATAGGGGTGATAAACGCACCACCGCCTGGCACACAGTTGACAAATCACGCAGATGCTCGTTGAAACTTTGCGACTTTAGTTTTCTGCCTAGTTCATATAGTTTGCCACTATCGAGATCACTTTCTAGAGACAGTAGGTAGACATGAGGACGCGACCAATGCGCCGATACTTGTGCAAAAACAGCATTCGGTCGAGATTCGCCTACCAGAGCTATACATTCAATGCACTGCGACAAGAATTGCTGCCACTCGGTTTGCGTCTGGGGTAAATGAAATATAAACAATTCACAAGCACGAGTAGAGATTATAAAAAAAATATGAATTACAGTTAGATTAGATTAGCTATAGTTAAATTTTTATGATAGAGCCTGAGTTCATAAATATAAAACCGCTAACCCTGTATTATATTTCTAGACTATTATTCTATTTAGACTGGTTCAAACCCGACCATGCAAGTTTCGGTTTAAATAAGTTTTTAAAACCCTTATCTCAAGCTAAACTAAATTTTTTTTAAATTTTTGTGCAATGAAAATCTTTAATCTATATAAACCAATTATTTATATTAGGAACAGCTCACAACGGGCATACACTTTTCATTTTTTCGGCCAGCTTCAAAAAAAAAAATATTTTGTCTCCTCAAAGACTTTTAAAGACGCCTAAGCTATATTTCAAATATGTGGTAATTCTAGTAACCACCGAGAAAAATCTTTTCGGTCTCGAATTTCGTACATAAAGTATTAACCATTCATTAAAATAGTACAAATCAACCGCTAGGAATCATATCGTGAAAAAAGTCTAAAAATCACAAAATTATTATTTTTATGAAAATCAGTCGACTACGATATACATATTTGTACATATGTATGTACATTTAGTTGATAATTTATGCTTCTTCCTTTTTTCATTTAAAAATTTTGATACGTACGTTTTCTTCAATCAACTCATTATCTAAAAGCTCCAACTCAGATTTGTTGAACTCAAACAATATACGACGCATAATCTCCACGACTAGTTGATACAGTACATCATTGTAACGGTTTTGTTTTGAGCTCAACATAAGCCCCTTTATAATTGGAGTCCATATTTCCAGCTTCTCCATAAAATCTAACGCACCATTTTCTGATAAAAAAAATAAATAATTGTATAAAAACTTATATTATGGCTGCTGCTATAAATCACATTTGACATTTCTTACTTGAAATTGTACAACAATAAAGCGATTTAAGGAATGACTCTAATAACTCATTCTGTTGAACCATTTTCGACCAATACCGATCGGTATATAACCGCAGTAGCTCCCTAAATTTATCAGCGTACATTTCACTTTGATGTTTTGTGGTGTTATGCTGCTCCAAAAGACCATTCACTCCCGACATAATGGTTAACGCGTGGGGCAGTGGCTTCTGCAGATACAACAGCTCGTTCAGCACGGATAGTGCCGCCAAAGAGATGTCAGGCTGGGTGGCACGCCATTGTGCCAAGTCTAAAATGCTCATAAGAAAATATTCTGAGATCAATTCAGTTCGTGTCCATGAAACGAGGTGTTGCACACATGTTAGAAGCTCCAATACAGCGGAACTACACAAATAGTAAATAATTGAAATTGATTAAATGCGAATATATTATTAGTTTAGAAGACTGTTACCTGAGTTGATTGTCATTTGGCAGCGACGTGGTTAGGGCATAGTCCACTAAGTTATTGGGTAAGGAATGGATGTCTTTATCGTTGATATGGTATACCGTTATTATTAAATACTTAGTCAGTAAGTCCAGTATTTCGGGTATACACATGGATATGCTGAACACAGAACACAAATGTATTAAAAACATACAATAAACCGAGATTGCATTTGATAAAAGAAATTATTTTTTTAATAAATTAAACAAAGGAAAACATTTAGATTTAAGCCACTATACAAAACAGATACAAGGTTGACTTTACCATAACATTGCACCCTAATCGAGAAAAGAAGTGTAAATTACCGACATTTGTCTTACCAAGAATTAAAATAGTTTTGACGCTCTGTTGTTACGCAGTCACGATTGTTTAAGACTTCTTCCGATGTGATGCGCAGCAAAGTTACACCAAGTACGAATTTATCCGAACGTATTAATTCTAAACAGTGTATTATATAGCTGGGATGATCGTCGGGGAACTCACGCTTCCCAATGAGCGCAATCAATTGTGCGAAGGTGTCCCGTTGTCGTCGCTGCACACTCATGACAGATAAATTTGCGTAGGTATTCCATAATGTTTCTCGCAATAAAGTTCTTTCGTTTGCAGTCAAATGTGTCCAACGACGTGAAATCCAGTGCTCTAGCGTTGATGTACTGAAAAACCAGAGATACTGATTTGTCTCAATAGAAGCAGCCACCTGCAAGCTTATTTGCCAAGCACTTGATTGTCCCCTGAAGGCGATTAGTTCAGTTTCTATTTCACGTTTACGTATATTAGGCGTGGCTGGTTGGTGGAATTCTTGAAGTAGTGCCTCTACCACAGCCAAAGAGGAAGACTGCAAGGAAACCATTTTATGGATAAAATTTAATGCGTTTCAGATATAATTTGTACATAGCTGGACGGAATTTGTAGGAACAGTGATCCCTTTTACTACAGAACTGCGCTGCTGATAACGCCTGTTACTCACCATTTTCTGGTATGTCGCGGTGGCAGTCAATCACACTATTAAGACGTTATCAAGTTGTGCAAATTTCTTCTGATTCTTATAATAAAACAGTCTTTTAATTCAAAGTTTCCATAACAGTTTTCCGTTATTACTTCTCTGTAAAAAATATTTGTCGTTTTCCGAAAAACATTGAAACAACGAAATCGACGAAATCATAAAATACGAATACTGCGGCAGAGGAGGCAATTTGACGTTTATTTATCTATTTTATGTAGGGATAGACGTTAGACAAATGCGCATGCCGATATCTAAAAGTTTGCGCAAACTTGACGTTGTAAAGTTCAGGTGTTTTGGGAAACGTGTACTCCTACTTCAATAATCTTACGTCCTATGAGTTCAACTTAAATAAAAGCTCATTAATATTTATTTTATTTAACTAAGTATAATAAAAATAATCCAAAAATTTTGTTATCTCTTTTGAAATTTCTTGATCAGCTGATTTTTTGAGATGCCAGATTTTTTCCTATGAAATGTCTAATTGTTTTCCTAATTGGGCAAGTCTGTGTTAATCGAGACACTGTCAGATATCGAGAAGAAATAATGTGAAAAGTCGGAAAATATAAATAAACCAAAATATTTATTCAAAATTTACCATGGAAGGCGAGAAAATTTTGATGGCCGCAGGTGTAACAGTTGCAGCAGTTGTCGGTGCATTTGTTTTCTGGGGTCCTTCAGGTAAAATTTATTCTATACAGCGTCGAATATGCCGATATATAATATCATTCCATCTCCCTTGATGCAAAACTAAATATAGGTTCGTCACGTTTACGACAGCGGCGAGGGCAAATTGCTGGACTGCATAACTTTGGTCAAACATGCTTCTTAAATACGTTGCTGCAGGCATTGGCGGCCTGCCCTCAATTTATAGCATGGCTTCAATTATATAATAATGCCAACTCCGATCGAAAGAGCCTGATATCATCACTTTTGAACACACTTGAAGTAATAAATGGCACACATTCAACTTTGCGGGGTGACCCGTACTCGCCGGGAGCGGTTATGCGTGCACTTCATGCTTTAGGTTGGGTAATACCCCAGGAGGAACATGATGCTCACGAGTTGTTTCATGTGTTATTGGCATCTCTAGAAGAAGAGGCTTTGAGGCCAAAAAAAGTTGGTTGTCTCTCAGATGCATTACCAATTACGGTTTCGGGTGGTGAAGGAGATCAACCAGATAGACCATCCAGTGCTATGTTAACCGACTTTTTAAATACCGATTACGATGAATCAACTAATTTAATGCGCATGGTACGTTCTGAGGCTCATACACCAGATTCGCCATCATCAGTGTGCGAACGTGAAATGTGTCCTGGTGAAGGAGGTGCAGTTGGTACATCGCCAACGGAAATAATGGACTTTGATCCATTGGCTTCGCCAATATTGGGTGGCGAACGATCCAGTCGTGCACGAAAACCCCAATTAACGAAACATGGGTGGCCAGAAGGTCTAAATAAACGAGTGTCTACATCTTGTCGATCATTGGAGCGTCTTAGTCGAGGTCCCGGGAGAGTATCTGTAAGTATTAACTGAATTTTCTAAGTAATATAATCCTTTTAAAATTAAAAAATATCTCAAAGATATGGTCCGATCAAATGCCAGCTCAAGTAGCTATACCCTTTCAAGGCGCTATGGGTACACAAATCGTTTGTAACGGTTGCGGTTTCAAAGTATGTAGAAATTAAAAAACATAACGGTAACATATACACATAATTTTTTTTTGTCTCTAGTCCACCGTTCGTTATGACAAATTCGATAGCATCACGTTAAATTTACCATCACAACGTCGTTCTGGTCTTAGTTTGGGACATTTGCTGAGCGAATATATAACATCTGAGGAACTAAACGATGTAAAATGTGAATCGTGCAACGAAACATCTAACCATACAAAATCTTTGACATTTGCGAAATTGCCCGGTTGTCTTTGCATACATATTGCTCGAACAGTATGGCTGCCCACTGGACAAATTTGCAAGCGTCAAGACTATGTGCATTTTCCTGAGAGTTTGTCAATGGCACCATATAGCTTCGTTCAGCCTCATTTGAACAGCCAAGTGCGTATGATTAATTTTAGAATACTCGCATATAATATTTTATATTATGAATAATATAGGCGGGCACACCATGGGGTTCTACCATGTCTCTCTTCTCCTCAAGTCTACCCATGAACAGTTTGGGCGGCAGTGCTCACGACTCATATGGAACTGCGTTTGGTACAATGTTTCCCAAAAACCTCTACCGACTTTTAGCTGTGGTGGTTCATTCGGGTGAAGCAAGCAGTGGCCATTTCGTTACTTATCGTCGTGGTGCTTTAAGGAATGCTCATCGGTAAGTACTCTTTGTTAAATAAATAGTACTACCTTGTTTAATGTGTGGATTTTACAATCTTTCAGTTGGTTCTACACCTCAGATACCGTTGTGCGTGAAGTCTCAATAGAGGAAGTGCTTAGTGTACCAGCGTATTTACTGTTTTATGACCGCGGTCCCCAGCGACGCTAAGTGGTGGTACTGATTGGGTGGGTACATACTTATTTTGATACCATTGATGTGAAGGTTATAGTTTCTAATTGTTTTTATTAGTTTAAGTTTATTATCCACTAGTGTAGAAGCTTAGAAAATGCAAACACAGAAAAAATATAACAGATAACTCCAGTTGCCTGTGGCATTAAATGTTAACCTATTCGATGTAATGGTGCAAAAGGCTATTTCATTGTAACAATTTTGGGATCTCTGCTAAATATATGTATTTATTTATGTGTATAAGTTACCTTCACCTTCATTCATTTGGCGTTTTATATTTTTTATATAATTATTATCTAAGTGTTATGTAAAACATATTCTCTGCTCAATAATTTCAAGTGCCATTTTGACTAGTCGATCCTATTATGGCTTGTGCTAGATTTTCATACGAATGTCGATAGTATATACTTATTTGATATTACAAGTTTAGAACGCTTAAATTTTCTAGCAATTAAGAAATTTGAAAATTATAAAAAAATGCATTTACCGACTGTGAATTGCGCTTAGTTACATTTAATTTTAAATATAGTATTTTCATCAGAAGTCGCATTTGTTGTTCAACTACTTACTTTATCTTTATGTAAGTATTTAAAGCATTTTCGAAATAAATTTTTGGCGTTCATATAAATATATGCGTTTTATAAATAATAAAAACAGAAATGCATTATATTTAATGTTGTTTCAATAGCCCATTCATACATATGTACATACATATACATATGTGTGTATATACGAGTATTAAAGAAATGTAATTTACATGTGTATATGTACGAGTAAAGTTTATTCAAAAATATCGATCAATCATAACACAAACTAATAACAAATAGTAAAGCATTCAGCATACATTGATACATTATTAAAAAGAAAAGTAATACCCCACGATATAAATAAATAAGATTCTTACCAAATTAAATAAACTAAAATTTCGTTTGCTTTTTCGTTGGTGGAATTCACTTTTTAATTTTCTTGCAGCCATTAATCATTTGCACATAGCTACCATAATCTGTTGCATATAAGCTATTAGATATGCCCGAGATTTTTTGCGATTTACTCAAGTCTTGGTGGTTACGTCTTGCTGCCCTTATGGGCATCCAAGCCGTCACTGGACTCTCATTTGTTTGCATAATGCTGTGCACAGCTAAATTGAGTGCTGTCAGTGCTAGGGCTTCTTCACGATATTCGGTGATAATGTTGTCGGCGATGCTGAGGGCATTGGCTGCCTCAACTACATGTTCGATTTCTCTAAAATGTGGCAAATAATTAGCGTGTATTAGATCAATAAATCGTTTTGGTTCGGAGGCAAAGCTGTCGGTTATATCTTCTGGTTTGTGGGTAAAGTTACCGTTGGGCAAACCTATGAAATAATATAAGGTAATAATAAGAAATTGTCTGAAGTCTATATATGAACTTTTATATTACGTTTAGGATTAAACACTCTTCCCAGGGCGTGCAGCATTGTAACAGACTCATCGCGGCGAATTGTTTTTAATGTGGATATTTTCTTTTTAGATTTTCCTTTAATTTCACAGGATTCTACGCGCTCAGTAGGCAAAGCTCCTGCTCCTAAATAAAATAGAAATTAAGAATGGTCATTATATTGATTTGCTTGCTTTTTTTATTGGTTTACCTTTCAAGGAAGCAAAATGTAGATTTATGAGTGCGTTGCGTATATCGCCTTGCGCTGCAAATACAATTGAGTCTATTATGGTTTCTGAAGGCACTTTATAGGTATCGGAGAACTGTTGCTCTCTCATTAACCCACAAAATCTCTTCATCGCCTTTTGTAGCAAAGTGACCGCAATTGAATTGAAACTAATATGATGAATGTGGTACTTATTTTTTAACTCTTCGGTAAACAGATTATAACTTATATTTAAGGAACGACTTTTTGAATCAGCTACGATGAATAAAAGTGGTGCTTTTCCATACTTTGAAAATTCTCTGCAATGTACAGGTTTAAATAGTTTGTATTTGAAGAATGCAACAATACTTGTTTGTATTATACATAACTGACAACTTACTCTAAAATATCTTCAAAGATGTCTACGCTGGAAAGTATCATGTTTGGGAAATCCTCCACTAGCACCAGTCGCTTTTGACTGCCTAATAAGGATTTATAACGAGACGAACGAAATAGGAACGATTTAAAAAAATCTATCTGTGAACCAGTATAGTTACTCGTCTGATCACCCAACGTGTTAATCATGTCACGGTCTACCGGGTTAATCCATTCTTGTAGTTCATATTTTTGCGCACGCGCCAATGCCCGTACGGCTGCAGTTTTACCCGAACCTGATGGCCCAGTAAGGAGGCAAATTTGTGCAGGATGCTGTTTGTGCACGGCTGTGCAATGCAATAGCCAGTCTTTCAATTCTGCCAATTTTTTCGGATGCACAGCAACTTCTTCACATGTTTTCGGTTCAAATTTATCAATCCAATTGGAATTACTTTTGGACGATGGAGGGGCTGGTTTTGATGTCTGTGGACTTTCATTTGACGTTTTGATTTCAATTGTTTTTTCATCATCAGCAACATTACTTTCCTTCACCGGAGTAGCATTCTCTGTTTGCACCGAGTCAAATTTGGATTGGTAAGCAAAAGCTGAATTATTCCAAGCTCGCTATAATTATTATAAGTGGAATAATATATCAATATTTTAGTTAAAATGTTAAAACAACATTTACTTTACGAGTGGCCGGCTTCATTGCAGCTAAACATTTTATGTTCACTAATTAGAATTATTATTTAGCGCGGAATCGGCACTGAATTTCAAGTTTGAATGTTTCTAATCTATTTAAGCGATAGGGATGAAACGTATAGGTTCATAATGATATTTCACATCACTCATCTATCGATTGTATTTTTATTTTTAATAACAAAAGTATATCGATATATTTTCCATAAATTATAACTCGTAAATACCAAAATTAATAAGTTCCGAGGACTAATTTATTTTCCGATCTCTTTAATATACAATATTAATCATTAATGAGAATTAAAACCCAGTTTTAAGCTATTGAATGATTCTTGTTATTCATAAATTTATTGAAAACGGCTGAAGTAATTTTGACATTTATATATGCTTCAAAGTTTTTCTGGCTATCAAATAAATAAACTTTAATATTAATAATAATGGCATACGTAGTCAGCGAATATTAATAATTAAGCAATAGTAAATCACGACCACAAAATTTCATATAATTATATTGCTTTATTCGCGATTGCGATAAGTGATCATAGCAATTCCTTTGTTGGCGAAAATAGTTGGAACCTAATAGTATATTTAATCGAAACTTGTTGAGATTTTTTCTTAACAGTTGTTATGTTCAGATAAACGAAATTCGCAAATTCAAAATCAGTAATTTTCACATATGCTTTGTGGAGACTGTTTCTGGAGACTAATTTGCTGAAAAAAAAATATAATGTGGCAACGCTTTATGGAAGTATATCGGGAGTTTGCTCTGTGGAAATAAATTCAATAGGAGAAGTTAAAATTGGTCAAATATTTAATTAAAACTATTTTCAATACATTAAAAGATATTTAAAATGTAAAGTAATTGTTTCTACATGATTTCGATTTGAAGATCGGTGAAAAATGTATGTTTTTGAAGAGTAAATGAATATTGAAAATTCTAAATTTTATGTAGTTCGCGTTTACTTTTATATGCAGTCGTTCTTTAAATTTTCCGTCTGTGCGTGTGGTGGGTGTGAGCGGGATAGCAAAAATGTGCGTGCGTGCGTGCATAAAAGGTGCCAAAGTGGAATTGAAATACACAAAATGGATGAATAATAAAATTAAGAAAATAATTATTGAAAAAAGTGATGCAAATGTGCTTATAATAACAAGCAATTAATTGAATTTCGTGACATTTAATTTCGTTGTCACTGATATCAGCGACATATAAAGGCTTGTCCTCTGCCCCCTTTTCTCGTAATTACTTAAACTTTGTTTTATCAAGTAGTTTGCTTGGTCGTTTCGTTCTTAAATACATACAAGCGGACGGTAGATAATGCAAAATGTAGGAATGTGTGGAAAGAAAATTGCAAAAATAAAAGATGCCTAAAAAATATCTTAAATGCTGGATTATTAGCACTATTATTTTTGGTAAAAACCACTCCAATCTTACTTGACTTGTGTCATGACAATGGTTAAATAATTATTATATAAGTATTAAGTGTTTAAAATTCACTAATATACTTTTAACAAAGATCGAATCAGGCATTGAAAAAGGAAAAAACAACATTTAACATAACATAACATTTCTTTCCAATACAAATTAGAAATTTTTGATAAAAGTTTTAAAGTAGGGATCAAATCAGATAAATCGTAAATAATGGTTGTACAAAGGATGGCAACCTTATAAGTCTGCAGTTGTCGCATTTTCCAAATCTGTACTTTCCACCGGCTTCGCTGTTTTTGTCTATGCACTATTTCTCCAATGTATGTTATGAAGTGAAATATACGACAGGGACAAATAGTGCAACTAAAGAATAATTTTGCAAACGTGTGAATTGAAGTTGTCCAAGAGCGTAAATGAAACAGGGGTCAAGTAAGAAAGGGAGATCCGATAACTACGAGACAGGAAAAAATATGTGTGATTTGAAGGAAAAATTAAGAGAATAAGAAAGATGAACCAAGTGCAAAGAAAAGGAAACCAAAAAACCAACAAGAAAGATAAAATAAAAGGAGACAATGAAACGAATGAACCTCCGAGTTTTGTATGTATTTTCATATATATTTGAAAAAATGTCTTTTGTAGTGATATTGAAGCTAAAATAACACAATTTTGTTAAATTCTTGTATATACTAGGTATGATTCGAAGTGTTTAAGATAAAAGATCATTGTGTTTTATTAAATGTGAAGATATGAGAAAATTTAAAGTTAATTGTAATAAACTAAACGAAGTAACAGAACATTTTGACAATTTGGTCACAAGCGATTCGAGGAGGTTACTCGTCGTGTTCGGCCCAAATGTGTGTAGAAAGTGTAGCAAGGTGCGCGGTGGTGTAGAGCAGGACAAGGCAGAGAAAAGCAAATAAATGAAGGCAAATCAAAATGTGAATAAGAGTACGGAGTAAAGTGTGAAAAGTGGAAAATTTGCACAATAAAATTTCTTAAAAAATCAATAAAAAATACAAGAAGCAGAAAGTCCAGTTAAAATATTTGTGAAAATAAAAAATTATCATGCGCATCTAAAGAATAATCGATTCTACAACGGGCGCTACAAGCAACACAAGTTGTAAAAAAGAAGAAAGAGTTTTTGGTGTCATCGATTTTGCCAACCAAAAGATTTTGAACAGCTTTTCCATTTTTCCAATACGATTACATAGTCCAATAAAAGTTTGCGTTGGACCCGCCACCAATAATGCATTTGGAGCGTGTACGTAAATGGTCTTGGATCCAATAAAGGGTCTTAAGTACCATAACACAATCCAAAGCTTTAGTCTTTGCGTTGGCGTAGGCGGGTACTTCGCTTAGCCTTCATTCAAAGCACAATATGGACCCGCATGAATTAAAGCCTCCAGGGCCGGGTTTATTATCAAATAGCACAACTAATGCAGCGACCAGCGGTCAGCAGCAACAATTAGGAGGAAGTGGGGAACAACTAAATCTACCTCCACCATCACCCCAAGCAAGCGGAACTAGTGGAATCAATGGTGCAATTGGATCATTAACATCTGTATCATCTGCAAGTGGATCTGTTGGTAGTTGTGCTAACAATGTTAACATCTTCTATAGCAATGTTGCTGCATCGCATACACAGCGGCCATCTCCAAATAATACTAATCTTGATGGTGATTCCGATACAGAATCTTTAGCCACCATGTCAGCAAAAGCTAAGGCTGCAGCTGCAGCAGAAAAAAATCACAATGTCTCGGCAACTAATGGGCACAATAGTGGGGCAAACACAGCAGTTAACAACCTAAGTGTGAATGCCAAACAACAAAGACAACAAAAACGACGGCGCGAAAGAGCACAAAGATTGCAGGCGGAACGAGAAAATCGTTTTGCTAACACTGTCAATAATATCCCAAATAGCGGTCTATTGTACCACGCCAGTAGCGCAGGCAGCATGGGCGAGGACAGCAATAACTCTAACGGGAACTTTACGAGCAGTAGTAACGGCAGTAATAACGTAATGCCTCCAACTGATAGTATTGCGTCGTTACTACTCAATCCTCCGCACTCACCTGAATGTAATTCTGGTTTAATGGCTACTCCAAGCGATAGTGAAGGAGAATCACTAGACGAAGATTTACTCTCAACTTCATCTTCTTCCACTTTACTATTACCCCGCGATAAGCCTCCACCGCGGCCGCCACCTCCTGTTCGACGAAAATTGCCTCGATCACCTGTCCTGGAAGAAGAAATAATTGACGGTTTCGCAATACTGGAATTCAAGTCTTATGAAGACCTAGAGGTAAACATATTTGAATAAACACGTTTTAAATATTGATTGTAATTCTAATACATTTGAAATTTTAGTTCGCGATAAAGTTGGGGCAAAAACGAAAGGAGAAACGGTTATCAGCGTTGGAGGAACTAACTTGCACATATAGCATTGAGGAGACCAAAATGCCAAAGATTATTGATACAGGTCAACCTCATCCAATACGCGGAAGTGGTGCCCTTAACCTGCCCATGAATAATATAAAGGATGGTAGTAATAATATTCGACTACATAGCGGCAATGGCAACAGCACCAATTGTCATCCAGCACAAACCGTTACATCAGCTACAACTGTGACAGTGCAAGATCCTCCGTTAGATGTTATTGCGCCACCATGGAAAAGCCAATATCAAAATTCTAATAATAATAACGTTGGAAGTCACATAAGTAATATAAATCAAAACACTATTAACTGTAGTAGTGTGAGTGGTAATATTATTAACAACACTCAAATCAATACTGCTTCAACAACAACAATGATATTAAACCACAATGGCAACAATAGTAGTAATAGCAATAATAACAGTGATGGAGCCGGAAGTAGTAGTAGTAGTAGTAGTAGCGGTATTGCTGAAACAACCTCTAGTAACATAAACAATACGGATGAGGATGCTGTTATGACATCGGTTGATGCCACAGATGATTGTCGAAGTGTTTTGACTGCAATGGATAGTGGAGCGTCATCTGGTAGCTCTACAATGGCCGTGAATCCTACAATCGACAATGCTTCCAAACCTAAAGAAAACAATACAAATAATTCCAGAACAAGTACTGTAACTACCGATGCCTCGAATGTCACATCAGTATCGTCGCCAAATTCTACATTCTCAGTGCCACCACCAGCATCTCTGGTGACAGCCAGTGCTTCTACTTCGTTATTAGAGAAGTGCAGCAGCAGTAGTTCGTTGGCGAACAGTACAACACAAGTAATTCCAGCGCAACCGCTAGCACCAATAAGTGACGGCTATCGCAATGCAATGCATTTAGAAAATGTTAAAATTGGTTCAAACACATCATCGGCGAATAAATCATCCGTGGATGTAACTTTTGGTAGTAATAGTGGATCCAATTCAAAACCTACAAGTCATTTTATAAGTATGACATCCAATGTAAGTGATATTAATGGGAATATATTTGGGCTATAACATTTAATTAAATATTTCTTAAATTCTTAAAGGTATCAAACACCACACAGTTAGGGAACAGTAACAACAGCAGCAGCGGTGAAATGGCAACAGATATGCGAGGATCAAGCTCAACGGCGACGGCAGCTGCGACGGTAGCGGCAGCATCACAGCAGCCTGCGCCGAAAATTGCTCAGCCAACACCAACTAAAGATGAAGTGTTTGATCGCATACGCGACGTAAGTACTGCTGAATTTTGTGTAGAAAAGTTTCTAAAAGGTGTAAATACTTTATTGAGACTCGGTTTTAGAGTTTATAAAAGCGTAAATACTATAATCGAGCTTGGGTTTATACAATCACTGTGCACAACTTCGATACATTTACCCGAATGTGATTGAATCGAGTGACATTTCAGAAAATTCTACTGTTTTCTTGACGATCAGAGTTTATAGACAGTGCCAAAGTAGTACTTATTGTTGTTTCTGAAAGGGTAACAATCATTAGCTAGTCAAGTTTATGCTGAAAAAGCGTTTCCTAAACCAAAAATCTAGCAGAGAACCGCACAAGTTCAGAGCGTAAGATGCAAAGAGAGCTGCTTGTTTCTGCTAGCAAAAATAGCAATTATTACATGTTAACACATGTGTAAACAAGCGATAATTGACTCGTTTGCTTTGATTTTGTAGTTTGAAGTTTGAAATTAAAAATTCTATATTAATTTTGATATGATGTGATTATTTACATTTCGATGTTTACTTGCTAGTTTGCTGTTATATTTACTTTTGACTTATTTCGCTCTTTGTGAGAGTTACACGTCAATTTTCGCATTCTCTCTGATAGCTCAACTTCTTTTTGTTTTTTTTTTTTTTTCAAGAAAAAATTTTATTTCTGTCGAAGCACAATCAGTAAAAACTTAGGTTACTAATATTTACTTGTACAAGTTAAAATTTGAGCAATATTTACTAAAATTACAAACCAGTAAAAACTATGGATCGAATAGAATCGAAATTATTTTTAGGTTTGCACCGCGACCTAAGATTGTTGTTGTTGTTTTAGCCGCAGAAAATATTCCTGAGGCAATTTCGAGGAATGATGCCGAGTAGACACTTCCTAGTCGGGTAAAAATTCGTGTCCGTTCCGGTTACTTAGACCTGACTGTCGTGTGAACGATTTGCGGTCTATTGCGCCCTTTCTTCTATCACTTACAATCACAAAGGCCCAGCGCCCAGAATTTGTGATCCCTCTCCATATACATAAATTGATCCAAGGGCCGTAAGCCTTCGTCTACAGTTTTATACGCATTCTACATTCAGATGCTCAGGAGTTTCCGGTTTTATTTCGCAAAATCGGCACAAGAAGCCATGCCCATGTTGGCAACGTGTTTATAACTAAGGATAGTGCTATATTATTCCATAACTTAATGTTTACTCGATTGTTGTTGTTGTAACAGATATCTAGTCCCCGTTAGGATGGAATGGATAAGTTGTCATCGAGCTGATCTTACAGTAGGTTCAGGAAACATGCTGTTTCGACGTGGTCGGACCATAGGAAGGGACTGGCAGATGTGTAGAGTTAGCAGGGCATGTAAAGAGTGGTCAATGTCATGCGGGTACTCATTGCACGCTGGATATATTGTTAATATGTCAGGGTTGATTCTGGATAAGTAGGAGTTTAACCTGCTACAGTATCCAGAACCAAGCTGTTAACTCGGTCGCGGCACTTCTTTTAATTGTACAATGAAAAGGAAATATTGAGTTTGCCACGAAATTTTTAAAATATATACCATATAAAATATTTAACATCTGTCTGTCTGTATATACGCGAACTAGTCGCTCAGTATTAGAGATATCGATCTGAGATTTTGCACACGTCCTTTCCTCCCGAAGATGTTGCTCCTTTGTCGGAACCGCCGATATCGGATCATTATAACATATAGTTGCCAAACAAATTGTTAGATCAAAATCCAGTTCTAGTATGGAAAACTTTTTCATTTCACTAGATAACTTATGTTATATATCGTCACCTAAAATGCAAAATAACGTATCATAAAAAAATCGAAATTGAGTATTTTATTTCTTGCGACTCATATTACATATATGTAGCATAAAATTTTCAGCTTCCGCTGTCAGATATAACCAATTTATAACCAAAACTCAATTTTTTTGTCAATATAAAGTATATAAAGTTATGAAAAGTGATGTTATGTTGTTTTGAATTTTAGGTGACGATATATGCATATTGTCTGACCACAATTTTTTTTGCATAAAATGCAATGTTAAATTAAATTAAATTTTTTCTTATTTTAGGCGGGCGTCACATGCAAAAGAATTGGGATGGGGCTTAATATCGTAAGTATTTGCTTAAATCAGTATCAACTTACGTACTTACATGACTTTTCTTTTTATTACAGTGTGATAATGATGAAAACAAGGTAAGTGACATAATCTGTATTCGCATACTTATTATAAACTGTTTTCACATACCAAAGGTAGATTGCTAACTCCAAAGCCTAGATTTGCGAGGTACTCTTTATGCATTCTTAGTAAAATCAGAGTAATAATAGTACATATTCGTATATTTGTACAGTCTGATCGCTATTTCATTCAAATCTAGAAACCTTGTTTTTTATTATTTTGTAGTTATTATTTTTTTTAATTCTTTTACAACTGGTAGGAAATATTCTCTGAGCTTTACTATCTACAAGTAAAATAAAATCGAGTTACACGTTTTATGACGTGGTATTTATTTTTTAGTTGTAAATGCAAGCCAAGGCTAATATCGTCAATAATTGTACGTACGTCAGTGAAATAAACATAAGTGAATCGGTTCCGAATTATGACCAATAAATAATTTCAGTTGAACAATTTTTTCCGAACTATGACTGAAAATTCTGTACTAATATTCATTAATTTATTTTACAACTGTAATCAGCAATTTGTTTCCTAACAGAAGTGAAGGTAAATCGAACTGCTTGTATGCTGCTTTAATATAGTCAAAATATATGTAGGTTATAATGCGAATTTCCCAAACATTTTCTGCTATTAGGAATAATAGCTGTTAGTTAATAAACCAATGAATAAAATTTGAATACAATGATTTAAAGACAATGTACCTTTCGAATATAAAAACTGTCCGTATTATTTTTATGCTTTTCACAATTTTCACATTTACTTTAAATTGAGAAACTATTTATTATCAAAATCAGTTAACATGAAATATTTAGAATAATATACATGGTTTTTACGTTGTTGTTGTAACGTAACGGCAGAATTCTGCAGAGTTGATAGTCCTTAGCCGGGTCCGTACCGGTTGCGCAGACCCGACTGTCGTGGGAATAGTTGGTTTTTACGCCATCTGTGGTCATTACATACATTTGTTATTCGAATTTAAAATTGAATAAAACTCTATGTTTTAAAAATTGTTTAGATTTTTTACATCTTATATATAATATATATATGTATATATAAAGCTTTTTTTAGGAGAAAATTTTAAAATTTTTAGAAAATTTCGAGTAGATAGCTATTTTTGAATATAGTAAACAAAAATAAAAATATTAATCTGTAAAGTATTGCATATGAAGTGACATACTATTGGCAAAAAAACATTTTAATTTAAAGTTTGTTTAATTTAAAAAATATATAATATTCCTTAAAAAATAAATTTTCATACAATTGAAAAACCGGAAAGTCACTTTACGGAGAGATATATACAAAATAAGCAGAAGAAAGTCAAAGCGATCAAATGATTTGTCTTCGAGGTGCAACTGCAGTTCATTTTAAAAAAAAATTTTTATGAAAAACGTGTTTCAAAATAGCAAACGTAACTTTCTAAGAATTAATCGGCTACAATTTCATTTAATATTTAAGTATAATATGTTATTTTTAAAAGCAAAGGCTCTTGAAATACGCAAAATAATTTTTTTCGGCATTTAGCTTAATTGTTTTAATTGAGAGTTATTTTAATAGTTAAAATTAGAAAATTACGTTTTTGAAATACCTTTATCGTAATCCTTGTTTTACCCCCCAGAATCAAAAAAATAATTAGATACTAGTTTTCTAACATTTGTATACTTTTAAAATACAGTATTTTCGCGAGTGCCATAACTAAGGGTTCGAAAGTTGCCAAAACATGAAAGACTAAAATTCAGAGAAAAACATATTGATTGCATAAAGAATTGAAAACTCAACAATAAGAACTCCTGCTAACAAGAAACTGATCGTATATTTTGAACAACTGAAATATTCCCAATACAGAAACGGTATTTGAACATCTGAATGAGTGATTTTGTTGTTGTTCTCCACATAATTATCGAAATACTGTCAAATTGACAGTTCTTGTTCTGGTAAATAATCAGGTCCCTTCCGATTGGAAAAAACGATTTTTTTTTTTAGAAAAGTACCTTTGAACCATTTCTAGGATCCACACTAATTTTTTTGTTCTTGAGTATATACATATGTACATATAATATTGTGCAGACGCTTACGCGGGTATAGCCAAGTTAAAAACAGCGCCCCAGTCGTTCTTCTTTTTGCAATGTGGCGCCAATTGGAGATTCCAAGCGAAACCAGGACCTTCTCCACCTGGTATTTCCAACGGAGTGGAGGTATTCCTCTGCTTCCCCCGGCGGGTACCGTTATATTATTATTTTTTTATTTTGTGTTAAGCTGATTAGCCTATAAATACATACATATGTACATAATGTTTGCCAAAATATTTTTTTTGACATTTTGTTTTTCCGAAATGCTCAGAGTTTAAATGCGAAAATTTACCAATCAGAAGCTTTTTTCCTAGTCAGGACTACCCTATTAAACTTATACTTGTACATATTTACAAATTCGCCTGCATATTTAAACCACCACCGTTTCAATGCTGCTCTCGCCGTCGCATATCCCACTGTTGACTCCGATTTTATTGGAGTCAGTACGACAACACTGAGAATAATTACAACATATTGTTGGTACCTGTGAACATAACCGCAGCAACATCGTCGTCGTCGGCCATCCTCATCGTTGCAGCATGCTCTTGGTGGATACGTGTATTCGCTCATTTAAGCTTTCGGCAAATCGTCGGTCTGTTTGTTAGTTAGTCGGCAGAGTTGGTTGTTATGTACCGTTTAACTGTTATATATCAGTTAGGCATGCAGGCAGGCGGGTGGTCGCTAAGTCGCCGAGCCATTTGATTATATCGACGCTCGTTGTTTGGCTTCGTATATGAATGTTGTTATTCGCCTCCTTGCTGTGCGCGCATTAGCCGCAATAATACCAACCCCAGCAGCAATAACAACAACAATATCGGCAACAATAACGACAACAAGCGATAGCACAATACATACCAATATTCCATTGGCATATCATAAATCGTAATCATGTTTCATTCAAGTAGCGTTTACGATTTATCGAATTACGCGCATTATTACTATTACAACAGCGGCAGCTATTAGCAGCTTTGCTAACCGCTATGAGCACTCAATCGAATGATTACAAATTGAGCACTCAGGTTTTTGCTTCGACCCCGTCACGGTGGCACAGTGTGGTTCTATGTACAAAAAATAGATATAAATTAAATTAAAAGATATTGTTTATATTTGAGAAATGCTGTAGAATAATTAAAAATAATTGAAAAAAATTGTATCAATAAAACTTTGTCAGAACTTCGAGGAGCTGCAAACCTTTTGTAAAGAACAGGGATTTTAGAAAGCGATATGATATTTAAATATATCAAGAGTCATGCAATTGTTCAGAAAAATTTTCGAGACCCACTGTTGTAGGAACCGAAGGGTCGAACGTGCGGTTTTCTGACAGGTACGAAGTTTCTAATATATTTGTCGAATATGTCATCAATATTCTACGTAACCGGAATGGACCCGGATTTTTATCCGGCCACGATTGGGATTATTGACATGAGGACTTGTTTATGTTGTATATAGATGCTCCCCAGACTATATAAAGTAATACCGTTACTTTTGGGGGGCTTACTTACGCAATTGATCGATTAATTTCCATTTATAGAGACAGTGAAATATTCTCTGGGTTTTAAGGGGTCTAGAAGTGTAGTCGGTAATTTTTATTGTTTTCTCGAAGCTTTGAATCTTGAGTTCGTTAATTATTGCTAATTTTTTAGTACTGTTTAAGAGAAATATTTTCAAAATTATTTTTTCTATTTCGGTTTAAATATTTATATTTATCTAAAACATTAAGGGGTTACATGGGTTTCATCGCGTAAAAACATCCTTTTTTCAATAATTTTTTCTCATATAAAACTATTAACAAAGAAATTCTGAAATTTTTCGACAAAGTATTTGAAACTCGGCCATTGCGACCCTATTTCCGGTGACCCTTCGGAAAGAAGATGCGCCCACGTTGGCAGGATAACTCCTTACAGGATCGTCTTAAGTAAAAAATACGTTTTTTAGTTAAAACTTTAACCTAGAACTTAGATGTTTTCAAATAGTTGCAATCGAAAAAAAATCCTTCGTCAAAGTCTTTAAGAACTGCACCTCAAAGACCTGTGTGAAATTTCATGAAGATCGGTTGAATAGTTCTCGTGATATCTTGCCAATCGACTTCAAAAACACAGTTTCGAGAAAAAGCCTTTTAAAGACTGCTACTTACCCTAGTTCAAGTTTTCAAGGCTGTATCTCCGAAACTATTACTCGGATCAACTTGAAAATTAAGGACAATATTCTAGAGGTGTTGTAGAATTTAATAAGACAATAAAATTTCGATTTTTTTTAAACCCATTTAACCCCTTAAAAAACGTTTTATTGCAGATGTTTTAGATTTGTTCCAAATACTTGAACTTTTAGTAGAAAATAGCTACCAGTTCTAACCTAAATGGCCTACTGTGCTTATGCCAATATGCCAAATTTGCTCAATACGTTTCAGTTGCGAGTTTTTTCACTACTTTTATTTGCCTTAAGTTTTGTAGTGCTATGGCATGGCTTGCCGTTTGGTTGTTGGACATGTTTGGATTGAGTTGGCTTGGTTAAGCTTAGCTGGATTTCAGTTCAATTGCCACAAAAAGCAAGTACACACTCACGTACCGACTTACCTATTTACAAGTGTACACACCACGAGTATTAAATACATACATACATATGTGCATAGACACAAGCACACTGTATAGTATGTGATTATGTGTATATAGGTATGTGTATATGCTAGTGTTAAGTTGGTATCGGGGCTGGGTGTTCTCGTAAGTACTTGTCAATTCACAACTTTGTGTGTACAACTGGTAAGTGATTTGATAGACACGATTAGTCTTATTCCCATGTCGAGGGGGTCGTACGGCCATAGCCGAGGATGATGTTTTGACTGTGGCATGCGAAGTGGTTGATGAACATAAACTCACGTAACTACTTGTGTCGAATGCTTACATACAGTGAACGTGATACGCGTTGCTATGAGCATCATAAATTCTGTGAAGGTATGGCCTGTCCGGCGGGCATACGTACATACTGCATATGCTTGGGCCCGGCGTTGTTGGTGGTGTTCATACACGAATAGCAAAGCCATGTGACGAGCGGCAGTAAGGGACATTCAACGAGGTAATAAAACCAAAGTGGTTGCTTCTTACTTATCGTCTATGGCTGAATATACTACTACATACATACATATGTATGTATATATACATGCATGTATGTTTGCTTGATTGCTGCTGGTCGCTTATTGTTCCTTTCTCGCTTAACTTGCCTTTGTGCTTTGTACAAGTATAATTCACTTCGAATGGGTACCGAACAATTCAATTGAACGCCAATTTGCAAATTGCAAGTTGCAAATCTATTTTAGTCTGCTTGTCTGTCTGTCTGTCTGTCCTCCGCCTGCCCATTTCGTAGCTTTGCATCCACCAACAAACGGCCATTAAAAATCTCTGCGTCGTACTCTCTGTTTGTCAACACAGAACACAGATATGCCTCCGGAGAGTTGACTATAGCTACATAGCACATGCATGTATGTACATATTTATGTATGGCTGAGTGAGTACATGTGCTGAACGTGTGGCGCGTAGTGTGTGCATAACCTGTAGTGAAAATTGACAGTTTTGTTCGTTGATTTTGCCCGAATCGGTGCACTACTGATGCATATTGAGCCAAAAGTGACACAGTCGTTCGCAGTAGGTGGTAGAATAACGTGAGCTGTGTATTTACATACATATATTCCGACGAAAGTTGGGTAATTGGTTGGTCACGAAATAATAAAAAAATACGTACAATTTTTATACTCTTGCAACATGGTGCTACAGAGTATAACAGTTTTTTCACCTAACGGTTAAACGTATCATCTAAAACTAATTAATAGGGTTCAATTTACAAAACTCTCAAACCGTTCAAGCCAATATGAACAAGCTCTCTCAAGTTACATAAATCCTATAAGAACTCCTACAGAGGGTGTGAAAATGAATGAAATCGGACCGTATATAACAGTACTGTTAAAAGCTACTAACAGTGCAATAAAACAATAACTAAATACGCCAGATACATTAAATTTTACACTCGATATGGTATGAGAGGGCTTTATCGGAGCCGGGGAAAAAGTGGACGATGGTCGTGGTACCACCCACATATAGGTAAAATCGCATATCTCGGGACGCGCCCGACTAATTTCGACTAAATTCGGTCCCTGACATTATTCTCACATTTTTATGTCACAGTGTAAAAATGAGCGAAATCGGACTAACGCGGTTCTAAATTCCACTTGATTCTTTCACTTTCCATGTTCAAATCAAGTGGCAATTGATATAACGGGATACAAATTTGTACGAATAATGCCTTTAAAGTATGTGACCTTATGATTAAAAATTTCTCAAATCCAACCAAAACTGTTCAAGTTTCCGAATACCGGAAATGTGGACCCCAGTATCTATAGTTGACTTTCGACCGAAAATATCGGTCAATGTATGAGGTATACAATTGAAATTCAGAGAGAATCTTTTCCTTATAACATTATGTCTGTGTATCAAAAATGGGTTGTATCGGCTCAATTATTCTTTTAGCCCCCATATACCGAATATAAAAATTTTCGAACTTCCGGTGACTTTATACCGCATATATTGGTCAATATGTGAGTTATATCAATAAAAATGAGAGAGCGTGTTCAAATCATAACACTGTATCTTTGTGCCTAAAATAGATAAAATCGGGTCGATAATACTCCAACTCCCATATACTAAATATAATGATTTTCATTTTTGTAACAAACCTTATGTCGAATATGACAGTCAGTGTAAATCTGGCTTTGATTCCTGCAAGTTGCAAGAATATAAAATGTTCGGTTTGTGTTGAATAATTAGCTAGTACTACTACTTAGGGTCCAAACAGAGTTAGATCGCCGAACGGATAGTTCTTGGCCGGATAAATCCCACGTCATTTCCGGTAAGGTACAAACGACTGTCTTGGGAATTGACGCAACCACCATTCTCTTGCAAACAGTCCTCGTACCACCAGAAAAGTCTATTATGGTGCGATCTCGTTGAAAAGCGTTTACTAGACCTGCCCTTAGATGACTTCGGTGGCAAACAAAGTTGCTTAAAGAAAAAAACTTATCATTATTTGCCACTTTACATGTATTTGGGTCAAATATTTTGGTAGATGAGACAAATAGACACTTAAAGGCTTTTAGAATGGCGTTTCCATAGTGGCAGGGGTTTTGAAGAATTTCTTAAAGTTGTAATTATGGCCCAGTCTCTGCCATCAGAGTACATATTGTACATTCATGTATCAATGTTTAATTTTTCAAAATTAAAATAAACTCTTAATTAATTTACTTTCTTATCTTAAATCCACCGTTCCGGTAACGTAGACCACAGGCGGGGAAACGGTTCAGTTCGCCAACGGTAGCAAACAGAGAGTAATAACGTGTTATGGATGTCGGCAAACTCACTGCTGTGTTTGAAGTAATCTTGCCACTCTTTCTGTTTGAGTTGAGTAACTCACTGTCTGTTAGAAAAGTTCCCAAAATTGCTGATATGTGGTGTGATAGATATTATATGAAACTTTTTGAAAATAATAATGGTTTTGATACATACAAATCAGCAAAGGACTGGAGACTGACTTGGTTTAGAGAGTTGTGTGTCATACTTCCTATATCCGGTTATTTTAGTGTTCGCTCAGAAGAAAGTTCCCCACAAAAACTTAAAATTTAGCTCTCTCAAACATTCAGCAAGAGTGTGGCAAGTTTACACTCTATTCAAAGCTTTAATGTTACACGAGGTCCTTGTATACTTGATTTTCCTGACGATTTTCGGAAACTTTTTTAACAGAATTTACACACACATGCATAAAGCCGTACATACAATAAAACGGCTAGTAGCGCTGTTGCTGATTTGGTTGTGATTTGAAACCCCCCATTGATAGTAGCGCTAGGAGCAGCCGAGTTTCGTATGTACTCACAAAGAGACGACACGCCGTGCAAAGAGGCAAACGATGCTATGCAACTACAATTGTGCTGGTTGTTGCTGAAAAGCACAACAAAAGTTGGTAGCTCACCATGGCTAGAGTTGGTAGCACGGCATGTCTACATGTAAACAAATGTGCAAGAGCAGCCCAGTGGCACAGACCGTAGTAATATATAAACGGTCGTTGTGTGTTCGGTAGAAAGCGGCAGCAACATTTCTCAACCACACCATACTCCAACGTCGGTACACAAAGGTAAACGAGGCAGTGGTACTCTGTTGAGCATAAGGGGAACTGGGAACTAACTGAACTGAACGACCAGGCGTTCGACCGGCTTTATGCGCTTTGCTTACGCTATGTACATTCGCTCATTGATTGCTCTCCTCAATCAGTATCTTCTCAGTTTCGCTTCCGCTTTAGTGCACTCTGTTGGCGTGCTAGACTGGACGCGGCGGCACTGTGTGCGAGTCTATATATGTACATATGTGTATATGTGTATGTGTGTGTTTTAAATGCTTTGAGTGGCACAACGTTGATGTTGGCGCACTGTGCACTGCCTTGTTAAGTTGTCGAGTGTCGAGTGCCTCTTCGTCGCGCATAGGTCAGTCAGTCAAACGCGGAGTCGGAGCGCTTTAAGACGTTGCAAATCGTAGCGTTGCAACCACATTGCCACGCATCGTCATCGTAGCTTTCGTCAGCGCCGTCAGTGGTGACGGTGTCGTCGCGTCAGTGCCGCTACATACTCCGGTTCGTACGTAGTGTCGCTTAAGCAAACTCGCGTTTCGTCGGTTGGACAGTCGGTAATACCGTCGAAATAGTGTGTTCAGTTGTTTTCGTTTTGTGTCTAGGCTTTCCCCACATCCGTGAAGTGTTTTCATCCGCTTTTTTATTTTATTTGCCGATGCTTTCTTTCATCTTCTTTGTAGTTTCTGCTACCGCTGAACTCACATACACACATACAACCATTTGGATACATTTATACATATATAATTGTTGCTGTTATTACTTTACTTTTTAATGTGTTTCGGTGCAAATCTGCCTCTGTGGCTGGCTTGCTCGTTGGCTGACTAGCTGGCTGGCTGGCTGGCGACTGGTTGGTTAATGCATTCCGTATTCGATATGTTGCTGCCGTTGCAATTTTCCTTGTTATCGGTTCGTGAATATCATTGGCTGCTCTGTTGGTGTTACAGCAATATCTGACCAACCAGTATATGTTTGTGTAAAAGTGATATTACATACATATGTACAACAAATGCATGTATGTGCTGCATATATGGATATCTATAGCAAACTAGCAACAAAAGGAGAATCAAATCGAGTGGTACAAGTAGCGGAAACTATGGCCACTACACTACATCAGTATTCGCAACGGCTAGCAACAACAACAATAAGTGAATTAAATGATAGCAGAAACGGCCTGTCTGTCTTTTCATCGGCGACGGAATCATTTTGCGAATTTGCATAAATACACGTTTTGAATACCGAAACAGCGAAATGAAGCAGGAATTCAATACTAAAAATGCATGCTAACGGTGGACCAAGGCGTTGACTCGAACGCTCAAAAAGGCATAACTATTTTGTTTCAAAATCCCGACTCCAAATTTGATTGAACCAGTGATTTATTGTTGATTCAATGTTTTATCTTATAAATTTTACAGTCTTGCTGGACTATACTAAGGTTTAACTTAGAAAAAAAAACTAAAAATATGAGTTTTGAACAACAAAAGTTTATTCCTCCTCTGACATTTGTTGCCTGTCTTGATAGTATCTGCAAATTAACCATCTCAAAAATTAAAGCACGTCACAGAAATATCAAAACTTGTTCGGTTTCGAGAAATATTTGACTGTATTTTGAAAGCAGGCAACTTACCTTTGCCAACAGGGGGGATCAAACCGGGTAGAAAGTGCCTAATAACTTTTGTTTCTTATCAAGCAGAGTGTGCCAGTTGTCTGTTAAAAAAATAACCGTTAGAAAAAGTTGATCCTGTGCTGCTTAGCTAAAAATTTGGTGGTACAGCGCGATATGTTTCTGAAATCTCTACGCGTTTACGGTTTCCTGCATTTCCCTGAAAGGTATACAAAAATCTGTCTACTGTCAAATGCTCCCACTTCATTGTCTCATCCCATCCCCCATGGACGCCTATCAGACTTTTAACATGGCGTTTTACTATGGCTCTTGTGAGTAGCTCTGAAATTGTGTGGCTGGTTATCCGTCCCACCCGTTTCTCAGTTCATGGCATCGTTGGCATTTTCGTCGTCTTCGTGCCCGTAGTCATACCTACAGATATGCATATACACACATGCACATTTATTTGTTAGCGATTGTATTCGCGAAATTTTATTATTTATTTTTGATTTTTTGTTATTTTTTCTGCTTTTATTGCCGTCGTTTTTGTATCTCTTTGCTCCCCATTCGCATTCATTCTGCACATCTAGCCATTGAATGTGGTGCTGGCAGTTTTTTGTTTTGTGCATTTATTTTTATTGCCGCTGGTGTTTTTGCTATTTCGTTTTCATCCTCTCTTTTATATGCGTAGCTATATGCGGTCGCGAATTGCGGGGTTGACCGAAAAATCTTCATTAATGAAATAAATATTGTATGAGAAAGTTGTGCCTATGGAGTGATCCAAGATTGACATGACTGTGTTTGATTTTTTTTGGTTTAATAACGTTTTCTATTTAAGGGTAGAATACTAAATTTGGGTTTGGTCTAGCTACCAGGTCCGTGTACGGGTTTACGGAACCTTGCGTACCTGAAATTTACTGTTCTGAGTGTATAAATTATAAATGCAGACGACGTAACATTGTTGTTGTTGGAGCGGCAGAATTACGCCGAGTTGACAGTCCTTGGCCGGATAAAAATTCGGGTCCGTTCCACGGTTTAAAATAGTTAATTCATCGACTCATATCAGAGCGCGCGGATTAGATCCAAGGGTGTTTCAGATATCCTCTCTTTACACTTATCCGAAACCGATCGTTGCCTGTATTTGGCCCGCGGGGACAGCTTAAATAACATTTAGACACTGACAGTGTTAAGACATAAACAATTTTCGGTCCTTAGTTTGAAACTCTTCAGTAACAGACAGAAGATATTGAAATGAAAGACTCCATAGTTGTTTTTGTTGCGACAGGAAAACAAAATTCTTGGAGGAAAGTTGTCCTATTGACAACTCCTTACAATAAAACGTCCATTCCTGTTATATAAACTCTGCTGTCATCGGAACCGCAAATATACCCTGTCGAATATCGACGTTTTCTCCAACTTTTATTCATAACAACGATCCCTACTTGCGGATGTATACAAGTGTAGTCTAAAATACCCCAGCGGCAAAGCGTTCTTTTTTGGCGAATAAATGTTATTTATTCTTTTGTTTTGTTCTCCAAGTTTTTCGTTTTTTATTCTCATTTTCTTTCATTCTACGAATACTATAAGTTTGCTTGGGTTTATTGTAGTATGTTCATTTGTCGGCGGGGTGTCAGTGGCCGTCAGAAAAGCTGCCGTCGTCAACACATTCACACAATTGTTTCGCGAGTTGTTGCTCTTAGCTATCGTCGTTGACATAGCTTCAACGTGTTTTCGTACTTTCGGTTACTATGGCTAGAGCATACGCCAAAGCTACCCACCAACCATCCCCGCGCTGTCTTTTTGGCTTACTCGGTTCGCCATTGTAGGCACTGCATGCACTCAATGGCCGAGTCGTTGGATCTCGACGGGTTGCTGCCAAAATGTAAATGCCGCTACGGCACTCAATCAATTAGACTTAATTTATAATCGCGCGGATTACGGTGTTAATTATCGACATACCGACGACAGCCGCAATGACTGAGCTGACTCTTTGGCAGCATTAAATATATGTGTTTACAGTGGCAGCGAGAACATAACCGCCTGCGGTCGGTCCCACTAGACACTACCAGTGCGATTTGTTGTACGACGTGCGTTGGTTAGCGAAAATTATTAATAAATTCAATAAAATTTGTGCGAAAATGTTCTTCATGCCGCGTTAACACTAAACAATTTGAAAAAAGACGCCAAAGAAATTAGCTGCAGCTCCCTTCGTCGTTGTCATTAGCATAAACGTCAGGTAGCACGTCAGCTAAGAATGTGGTGGTGGCCAACAGTCGCTTTAGTCCTCCGGGCCAAAAGCGCACACCAGTCGTATATACTCGTGTAGTTGCTTTTAATTAAGCACACCGTGGTTGTGTGGTTATGGTTGCGCCAAACTAACGTAATTGACTAAGTATTTTCAAAGCTTCAAGACAGACGCACAGCAGTCGACGTTCGGCGTTCGGCGTCAAACCAAGCAAATTGTTGAAGTAAAGCAAAGTGGTTAAGTGGTGTACATTGATGTAGTGGCAAACATAGTGAATTAGTGCGGTGTGCGGTTGATGGTGGTGTGGTGTGGTGGTGTTGACGGTTGGCGGCGAAGCATAGTGTATGTGTAGGTATTAAAGTGAAGGTGGTCGTCGACACCAAACCATAACTTGTGGCCGCACCCAATCGTAGTCTCTGTAGTCGTTGTCGTTGCCTTTGCCTTTGTCGTTGCCGATTCGCATAGTTTTATATTCGTTCCTCAAAACAACAACAACAAAAAATGTAAACAGCAAACAACAGCAGCAGCAAACCGTGCAAAAGCAAACCCGTCAAATAGCCAAAGAGCCAACTAGCCAGTTTTCTAGCACTCGTATGAGCAAGCAAAGGAGCAGTATACGAGTGAACGGCGGTAGCATGTCGTGTCGCAACTCACTACAGTGCATGCCATTGCATATGGTTTGTGCTCAGCGTAGCGAGCGCATTGTGGCTTCCTCCCAGCCACCCAACAAATTGGTTACTCACTATCAAATCAACTAGCTGCTCACTGCGTCAACGTCGCTGGTGGCATGGATATGCGATGCTCTTAGCTGCAATATGCGCTACGCTGTAGTGTTTACTACCTTTTTTGTTTAGTTGCGGAGAACCTGAGTTTAACTGTGAAATACCAGCGAGCTCAAATTACGAATGTAGAGAGCGGTCCGAATTCTGCCAAGCTTGGTATCTTAGAGAATGTTCGGTGTTATAATAGATTTCTATTTGAATGAGATTTTTATTATATTTTTTTTTTATTTTACTCGGCTCGATTCTTTAAAAAAGTTATTCTATAGTTTTTCAAAGCAAATCCAAAACGAATCGCAGAGTTATACACCAGGGCACCAGAGAAACAATGGAGCATCTCTTGTGCACCTGCTCCACATTCACAAGACTACGCTGTAAACATCTGGGGGGTCCTCACAGTATGATACACTTGAGGGGGTATCGACGGTGAGACCGCAGAGTCTGTTAAAATTCGCGTCAAGCGCAGTCATACTAAACGTTGACTACTCCTCTTGGACTTAGCAAGTGAACTCCATCTGGTCTATGCGTGGCTTAGTGGCGTACCAGATTAACCTAACCTTTACACTGACTATATACATAGATCTTCAATTACTCAGCATAGTTTGTTTTTATATTTTGTACTTCCTCTATATTATATTTCTCCCTGATCAGTTGTTTTGTAATAGCTTCATTTGGTTTGGAGATTTCGGTAATCTTCGTATATAGTGCAATTAGTTTCGGAACATAAAATAAAACATATGTAAATGCTACTAAAGTATATTTCAAAAAAAAAAATTAAAAAAATAAATTTATACTAAAAAGTATAAACTCATCGTCTTGTCATGTTAAATTCCACGAACGTCCCACTCGAGTCATTGTTTACGTTTATCGAAAGATGTGCAATAATGATCCGTGAACCTGCATTAACTATGATATCATACTTAAATAAGCTGCAATATTTTGTCTAATTAGAAAAATTACAATGGATGTGTTTGGTTATTTACGGTGTTACAAGCTATTGTCTACGTTATACCTTGATCTACGTAGAAGAAATGTGAAAATTCGTGCTATGAACTGATGTGTTCGATAATCAAACAATTTTAGGTAAATCGCTACGATTTACGTTGTATTACATCGATCATTTGGTGGTGTAATTGTAGTTGCTGTCGTGTTTGTATTCCGTGTTTTCGATTTCGCTACCGATTCGAAAACTTACGGAACATCATACGCATCGTACAAAATAGCAATTATAGTACGTGTAGAGTCTTCCGGAGGCAACGCGCAGGATGGCACTGCTGCGGAGCCGATCAGCCCTGGAAAAACTTCGACAACAACAACAGTTACCGCAAGCACATCAACAACAACAGCTATACCAACGCCACCTAATGCTAATATCACAACCAGTCAACTACAGCCATGTGCATCCATATGTGCTACAGAACAAAATTTCTCACCATTGGAACAAAATATTTCACCGAAGGTGAGTTCACTGAAAAGAGACAAAAGATCGCGATCCGATAGAAACTTACAATTTCTTTTGTTTGTATCGGAAATGTATAAAGAATGAAAGTTGTATATTATGTGAAGCTGGTAGATACAATTTTCCACGGGACGAACCTGGATTTGTTACCTGTCATTGTCTCAGTAACATTTTCCAAAACCATTTTAGGATTTTTTTTACCTATATTTCTACAACAACAGTGGTAATAAAAAATTAAAATTTTTGATAAATTTTGAGGTTGACTCATTTAAATATTTCTCAGTGTACCGAAATTTCGTGGCAAGTATTATGGTTAGCAATCTACCGTTATTTTACATGTTCAATACTAAAATTATATTCTTACACTTTAAATATTATGTAATTTTTGTCATCGTTTTTTTACAGGGCTCTGAAAGGTTGGGACCTATAGTTTTTCCATCAACTCCTACTCAGCACATCGCAAATGCGACACCGAGTCCAACTACTCCGCGTAAATCATCAGATTATCCACAGCAAGCGACAGGTGTCAGCATCAAAAGCGAAAACAATGAGAGTTTTCCAGCGCCAATGGTCTCTGCGGTGGCTGGGGTGGGCCCGGCAGTTGGCGGTGTGGCTAGTGGAATCGGGAGCGGAGTACCAGGCATGTCCCCAGTTGCGATGGCGCAACAGAATAAAGAAAGTGTTCCATTGGGAAAGAACAGTAGTCAAACTACTGCTCATTCAGTCGATGGAATGCCACCTGGATCGGGTGTTCATTCACCGATGGTTCAGACAGCATGTTCAAGCGGGCCTCCAACACCTGTACACACGGTTACAATTACTAATGAAAAGCCACCGTCTGGTTCAAATGCGCAACAACAAATGCAACAGCAGCAACAACAACAACATCAACAATTGCACTCACCACAACAGCAACCAACGGTGGCAGGCGTACAGCTGCAACCTAATCTGCCACCTCCTTTCTCCACTCCATCGCACCAGGTAGGGAAGAGTACTCAAATAGGCCAGAAGAGATCTTTTTCAAAAATTAAATTAGTTTGATTGAAATTCACCACTACCGGACTAGTAATATTTTTTATAGGTTAGCATATAGCTAATTCGTAATCAGGTGTATCATGTATCATCAATTATTTCAATGAAAATTTAATGAGCTCACAGTCGATTTTACATCAGCCTAAATTTTTCAAAGCGGTTTGTATGCTAACATGAGTACCGCTCTTATTTACTCAACTGCAAAAATACAAAAAATATATTTAATTTTGCTGATGAAATGTTTCACTCAATAAATTTATTTTCTGTTTATATTTAAGGTATCTGCGGAAACCAGAAATTTGGTCCAGTCCTCGCCTGCAGCCCAACATATTGACAGCCAGTTTGTTCCGAAGCTAGCAACAAATCCAGTTGGCGCCCATCTGGTTACGTCGCCAATCAATGCCTCAATTCACGGAAAGAATTTACCACCCACTCAAGGTAACGGCGCACAATCTTCGGTAGCACCGATTTCAATGATGCCTGCACCAATTACTACTACGGTGACATCAGCGTCGGCCATCGGTAGCTTCGGAGTTAACAGTAGACTAGGTCCTGCACCACCTATGCACCATTTACAAAGTGGATTCTCTTCCGTGCAACCAACAAATGCTAGTGTGGGTGTAAAACCGATAGAAGTGACCGGTACTACGGATGTGCCAATACCAAAAAGTATTGCTGCACCACCACCTGCGATGAATGGCTTCCTTCCGGCTTTCATGCCAGGTAGTGCATCAACGCAACAAAATAGTGTTCGTATTTCACCACACATGGGTCATATGGTACCAGTAACTAGCGGTATGCCGCCTATCTCTGTTGTACCCATAACATCGACTACGACTGCACCTATAACGGGTATTCCCGGATCTGTTACAAATTCAAATGTGACAATGTCAATGCCAGTTACAGTGGCGGCATCGTCAACATCACTGACACCTGTAACCATGTCGAGTATGCCGAAGGGTCCGTACGTGGTTAGCGCAACACCGGCAAGCTCAATGTCAAGTAGTGCGTCAGCTCCCAATCATGGTATGTTTGTGCAAGCTAATCCAGCAATTGCTTTACCCGGTGCACCGCCAATGTTAGGCGGTGTACCTAACGGCATTGCACCAATGCTGATACATTCACCGTATCGTACGCCGTACCCGGGTTATCCATTATATGCGCCATACAGCGGTCTGCCACACAGTCCCTATCTGCCACCGGCCGTGCCATCACCCAATGCATCTCCTCGCACAATTGATACGCGTACGGGTAGAGAAATACAACCGGTAGCACCTTCGCCTAAAGTGATTTCAACCGGCATGCGTCCAGTGACTCCAGTGAGCAGCTCAACTGCGGCGTCAGCGGCGCCAGTTAGCTGTAGTGGTGGCACAACGATTGCCGCCCCGCCACCGCCAGCGACTTTATCGTCGGTTCAGATACCAATGTCGGGTTTACCTCCAGGTTCGGTTCCAGGTCCAGGTCCTGGCCAGCAGACTACGCATCTACTGCATCATTTACCTTATGGAGCAAATCCACATGGACCGCCACAATCAGTGCCAAGTAGTGCAGGATTTCCAATGAGCATGGGAGCGCCAAATAATAGTCATGTTTATAGTAGTGGTGTCAATAGTAGCGGCAATAACACGAATACCACAACAACAGCATCAGTGGCAAATGCAACGGCTTTAAGCAGTAATAGTAATAACAGTGGTAACAGTAGTAGTGGTGGTCACAATAGTGCTAGTGGTGTGTCTATAAGCGGCGGAAATACAACAATTCAATTGCAACGTGGCGACAATTCCCATTTACTACCACCACCACCGCCACATATGATTTCTCATCCAAACCTACCGCCGCCGCCCAGCCATGTGTCGGGAGGTCCGCACATGCCCCAAATACCACATATGCTAATGCATCCACAACATGGAATGTTGCGCGGCATTTCTCCCAGTACTGCCAACACGAACAGCAGTAATAATTCTGCACTACCGTTAATTGGTGGTCCTAGTTCTTCATCTGTGATTCAGAGAGTTATCTCCCCTAAAAGTGAAAATCCAAGCAGAGAGCGTGATATTGCGTACAGGTATAACAAGATTTCTTAAATTTTTTTGCGCATTTGTTTACAATATCCCAATGGTATTTGCAGTATACCGCGCTCAGCGCCATCGATCAATACTCACAGCAGCGCCAGCAACAGTACACCAACAGGTGCTCCACCATACATGACAACTGCAGTTAGCAACAGTAGTGTAGGGTCAGCCATGCCGGTACCCTATAGTAGTAACACGGTTTCCGCTTTGCATACAATGCATTCGCATCCAACAACCACCATGGCATCTCCACATCAACATATTGCCACACCGCCTAGTCTACCCTATCCACCAAAAAACACATTATGGCCCAGGTAAGTGAACACCGAAAAATGTGTGCATTATTGTTGATAGCTTCTTGATTTTAATAACAATAAAACTTTAGTTCATCGCTGCAATTAACACCATCAACGACGGCGACAATCAGCACGTCAGCAACATCGAGTTTGGTAACGCGGCCAACACCGCCGCCGGCGCAACCGCAATCGTCAATGAATGCAGTTAGTGCGTCGGCGGCTTCAAATGCTGCGGCAGCTGCTGCTGCTTCTATGCCTTCTAATTCAGCTTCGCCCCAAACAACGCACTCTGCCTCTGGAGCTGCTTCTACATTTCAGCCATCATTTTTCATTACTCCATTGCCACCTCCTCCACCCACAGTGTCTGCGTCAGCGATGAGCAGTAGCGCAACAACACCATCTGCAACGATGGCGGTCTCTTCGGGAGCTGGCACAATAGTTGCACCTGGCGCGGCGCCTATTGGTTCTGCAATATCTTCATCATCAGTATCCGCTTCGCAAACGACTGTGACAACGGCAACCAGTACGCCAGTAACAACATCGGCACCGCATCCCTTCTCAGCTGAATCTCTATTCCAAACTAGCAAAAGTAATTAAACACCCACAATTTAACATTTATATTTTATAAATATTACTACACAAACACTTTTTATTGAATTTTTAATCCCCTACTACCCCAAAAAACATTGGAATCATATTATACGCACTTGTGATACGTACACTAGATGATCAAGCCGATCTGTTGAGGCGTGAATTGGACAGCAGGTTTCTCGATCGTTCTGGTTTGGCTGTACAACCGCCGGCACAACCACCACCCTCCACGTACTTGCGTCAGGAGCTGCACCATCATCAGCACCAACATACACACCTACATCAGCATCAACAGCTTATCCCAGCCGCTTTGCCGGCCGCACTACCAGCTGCACCGCCCCCAGCACCGGCACCCATCTTCCCGCAATTATTCAAAGACATTCCAAAAATTGCGACAGTGGATACGCCGTTTTATCGCACCGGCATTGGTTTACCTGGCTATCCGGGATATAATTCAGGATTGCTGCATCCAGGGCTAGGCGGGGCAACACCTTTTATGCCGCCGGGTCACTTAACTTCATTCGCTCCAAAGGTAAAATTCTACATATTATTCAAAGTATGTAAACTGCAGAAATATTTATCATGCAATTTTGTCATGTGCGTGCAATAACACATATACAAATATACACAAGCTATCAATTGTCCTCTAATCAACTATCCACCAATCAACATGCATTCCTTTAACACTATTTCTCGTTTTCATGTTAATAATCATCATCATGTTACGTTTCGTATCCCACCAACCAAACAATCCAAAAATTTAGCCGCCACCGCCATCGTCGCCCTCCGCTAACACCAATGCCACGAACTCAAACAATCCACCAACGAATCTTGATTCCTCTAAGTCCGCGAGGTTTACGGTATGTTTTTTTTTTCCTTCTGAAGACCATACGTAGAAGCTTGAAATTGTAGAAAGTATTGTGTAAAAAGTATTTGTGTAGCGTAGAAAAATGATCCTCAGTTATAACTAATTAGAGTAAGGTTAAAATAGAAAAGCTAAACGGCATTTTCTCCATTGAAATAATATAACCTGAAGTCATGTAGTAAAACTTGGAGTATAAAGCAGTTAGTAAGAATCTTTTAGTTAAATTAATAAGGGGATTGCAGACTGGATTTGGATATTTGATGTTACTCTACCATTACCTCAGATAACCGTATTTTCTGTGTGAGAGTTTTGCATTGGAAATCGAACCACAAATTTATAACCGCACATTGCAAAGGAAAACTTAATCTTAAAATTTACTGAAATAGTATAATTAATTGTTAAAGTCGGTGTCCTATTGGCTTGGCTCAAGCTGCAACTATTTTATTTATTATAAATGTTTTATTAATAATATAGTTTAGCCTTCATTGTAGCAATTTTCAAACTTTTGTCGTTTATATCGTGTTATCATTTTTGGATTCTCATTGTGGCTCTAATTATTGGAAACTTATGGCCTCATTTGTCGCCATCTTTGAATCCCTTACAGTCATTCATACATATGGAAAACGATTTAACTAAAAATAATTTTTTAATAAATATTCTTCAGTCTATAATACAATAATTAATACCAAGCAAAATTTAATAGATGCGTCTTCAAATTTTTATTTTTTTTTTCAATGCAATTAATGAATTTCCAATAAAGTCACAAAATTTTGAATAAAGTCATAGAAATTATATTATTGAATACTACTGCTAATTAAATTATTAAAAAATTTTAAAATATGATTATTATATCGTTATTCAAACATCTAGACTACTCGAAATACTAATGAGTTTGATTATTAATTTTTAGTCAACGGAAATAACGGGTTTTTCAATAACAGCGCTACAAAAGTTTTTTTTTTTTTTAATAAACAAAAACGGTTTAGGCTATCAATGAAATTCTTTATTCCCGTGAAAGTACATTCGCTGCCAATATGTATGGAACTCGATTTTTTTTGCATGGCCATCAAGAAGTCTAGATGCTGAATTCAATTTTCGACGGTTTTTCAAGCATAAATCGGCCGATACTGTTGCAATGTCACATTCGATATTCGTACGAAGTTCATCAATCGTAGCTGGCTTTTTGGCATAGACCAAAGACTTGACGTAGCCTCACAGGAAATAGTCTAACGGCGTCAAATCGCATGACCGAGGCGGCGAAATCGATAGTAATATTCGCTATGTGGCTCGTGGCGCCGTCCTGTTGAACCACATATTGTCCAAGTCCATATCATCCAATTCGGGCCAAAAATATTCGGTTATTGAGCAGTAGCGATTCCCATTCCCAGTAATGTGCCGGTCTTGATCATGAACGGAAGAAGGACGGCCCAATGGCGCCGCCGGCCCATAAACCGCACCAAACCGTATTTTTTCGGGATGTGACCATTCAGCCAGAAATGAGCCTCATCGAAGATGATTTTTCGATGAAAATCCGGACCATTTTCAAGTTGTTGCATTGCCTGATTCATGAACATACGAAGATTCTAGTGGTCAAGCGCCGTCAGTTCATGCATCAATTTGGTCTTGTAAGGATGTAGGCCAAGATCTTTTCGCAAAATTCGTCCCAACGACGTCACAGAGAGTGTGATTCAAATTTCCACTGGACGCTCAATTGTTGGTCTAACAGGACAATTGTGACGACCATAAATTGGACGCAATGCTCTTAAAGTCACTGACTCCGAATTTTGGTAGTAAATTTTAATAATTTCGAGTCGTTGTTGCATCATATATCTTTCTAAGATGAAATGGCAAACTTTACTGAAGAGAAATGCGAAAAGGTCACTTTTTGTAGCGTCTCTATTGAAAAACCCGTTATATATATTTGACGGTTCTTTATGTTTAAGGTTACGATACTTCATCAAAAATATTTAGTTGTAAGCTAAGTAATATTTGCAATATTGATTTTAACGTTGAAGCCTATTTAAGAGATTTCAGTATGATATAACTTTATGTCGTTCATTTATTTAGACTCTCTCTCAAACAGTGCTTCATATTTAGAGAGTGGTAAGAAATGGCTAAGGACTTAATTATTCTGACTATCAAACAATCGTCAAATTGCTGCATTAAACTGCCACTAATTTGTGTTCCCACTTCCATGCTACAATTTTCATTTCCTCACATGAAATTACATTGATAAAACAAAAAAAAAACACAAATTAATTTTAAAATTGCCAACAATGACATAATTCGCTTATAACCTCACTTAATATTGTTAAACAGAAAACTGGTCGTTGGAATGCCATGCATGTGCGTATCGCGTGGGAAATTTACTATAATCAAAACAAGCAAAATCCTGATAAGTTGGCCAATACGCAGCTTGGTGGGGGAAATCCAGTGGGCGTAGCACCAGGTGGTGCTACTTCTTCTTTGAGTGCGGGCGGCACTGTTGGACCATCGCCTTCATCGGCAGTAACGTTAAGCGGCCTTAAAACATCGCCAGCGCTGTCGTTGAGTTCCGCCTCGCCACATTTGCTGCATCGTCCCGGTGAGCTGCCACCCGGTGCAATGGCGGCCTATGCGGGCGCTTTGCCTGGACGTTCGCCATTCGAAACATCGCCATTATCGACGAGTTTCATAGGAGCACCACCCAGTCATATTGGTAATTTGTTTAAGCGAACATAGCACATTTTATGAGCTACCAATTAATTATGTAATTATTTTTATTATCTTTTTGATAGGCACTGCAGTTTCACCATACGGACGTTACGCTGCACCTTTCGGTTTCGGTCTCTCACACTTCGGATGTGAAACGTGGCGACCGTAAGTAAACTTTTGCACAACTCTGTAATTGTAATGCTTCCAGAAAAGGAAATTAATATATTTACTTTTATTAAAGGCTACAACGTACTGTCTCGTATCATCCTGGCGCTACCAGTGGTCCTATGTGGCCACTCAAACCAGATCCAGCACTGGACAATGCCCGGCGGGAGGCGGAGGAACGTGAACGTGAGCGTGAAATGCGTGATCGCGAACAACGCGAACGAGAACGACAACGACGTGAACGTGAAGAGCGCGAGCGTAAAGAAAAGGAAGAGAAATTGAAACGTGAACAACAAGAACGTGAGCGCGAACGAGAGCGTGAACGTGAGCGTAAAGAACGTGAACGCCGTGAATTGGAGCGACGTGAGTTGGAACGTGAACGCATGTTGCAGCAACAACGCATAAATGAGAGCAACAAACTATCGCAGGCGGCAGCTGCTGCTGCTGCTATGAACACAACGCAACGTGATCGTTCGCCACATCGCAATATCAACGATGCGCTGGGCGGGCCCAGCGTTGGCGAGATACGTATCAAAGAGGAACACCCGCGCACCAAAGAAGAACAAGACGCAATACTCATGCGTGCTTCAGTAGCTGCAGCCGCGGCGGGCGATGCACGTTATCATCAATCCATAGTGGTGGCGCAAGCTAGTGCGGCGGCTGCCGCTCATCACGCATCATTTATGGCCGGACGACATGGACCACATGCCGTAGGACCACCACCACCACATCTGGCGCGTTCAATGATGCCACAAGCATTAGGCGGACCACCAATGACACATTTCGGCCCACCCGGTCCACCTGGCTGGACAATGGATCCCTATCGTGATCCATATGCACCAATGCTACGTTATAATATAATGGAGGCATTGCGTCACGAAGAGGAACGACAAAAAGTCGCGCTAAGTATGTATGCAGCGCAGTCAGCTGCCCATCTACGCGGTAAAGAGCCCAGCCCCATACCGCCGCCGACAGTGGGTGGTCCCTTAGGGCCACCGCCGCCACCACCACATCATCGTATTCAACAGTCTTCACATCTTCAACAAACAGGTAGTGTGCCACCGCCACCTACGATCATCGGCAAGCCTCCAACGCTTGGCGGCATGCCACATCCGATTGCCGTCGATGGGCATCACCCGACAAAGAAGGAAGACGGTGGTCCGAATGTAGGCGTTAGTGGTATGCAAACAGCGCCGTCGCCATCGGCACCGGGTCGATGATAAATAACAACTTATACATAAAATGTAAAGTTGACAAACGGTGGTTGAAAGTTGCAAAATTTTGCTAATATTTTTGTAAATGTGTTTTTATTTTGTGCAAAAACTTGATTGCTTTAGCTACAGTTACTTTTGATTGTTGGATATAGTTTAATGTGTAGCTGCTTGTATAAAGCCGAACCTCGTGTATATGTATATATATATATATATATACACAATATTTATTCAAAAGTAATATATATGTATATGTATTAAAAATGTAAAGTTAATATCACGCAAGTGACATACATATATGCAGCAGAGGGATGTAACAATTATAAAGACTTTTGAATATCTTTCTTAAAAAATGGCGATATTCTACGAAGAAATTCGTAGACTTTTGCTACTGTATAATATTTAATTTTATTGTATAAAATATTTAAAAACAAATATAACATTAGCAGATGATATGTACGTATATGAGAGAAAAGTATGAAAAAGCATACATTAAATTTGTCAAAATACATACATAAATAATAACAAATCGCAGACTCGAACTTATGCATACTCGATATAACTTAGTGGTAAATAAAAACTTAAAGTAAAAATCCAAATTGACAAGTTGGCGGACATATGGTACAGACAGCATGTAAGATATTATAGGCGACCTGTCGAATTGCGGCGATAACAATTAGACGGACTTTATATGTATATGAAAACATACAGAAATACACACACTCACATACACATATTTACATTTGTACGTTCGGACACTTAACATGTGCAAGGAAAACTTTCAGTAAACAAAAACGGGAAACCAGTTAGTTTGTAATTGTATTAAAATTGCTAGTACATACGTAGGTTTATATACATTCATATATAATAAAATGCATAATAAAATTTAATTAGTACGTAAATCGTGAGCACACATCCCCGTGTATCCTTTCCACATCCGCTAATCCAAAAAATTTCCACCATCTACCTAATGTATGTCCATAACTGCACCTAAAACAAAGTATATATACACATAAATATTTAGAGCATTTGTATTATTTGTATAATGATGGTATAAAGCAACAAATTATATATTAAATTTATAATTACAAAATTATTAAACTTAAGTAGCTTTACATTATTTATAAAAAATCCAAAATAAACTAAAAATTAAGAGGAAAGTGAATGAGTAAGATACATACACGCAGCACGAGAAATATAACAAATAAAAAAGTAGAAAGGAACTAATTTGCATATTATGTAATGTAATAAACGGATATAAATTAAAGATAGAAACAATGCTAAAATATTATTAAAAATATCTAGTTTTATTTCGTTTTCATCTTTCACCTTCTAACTTGTCCGTGTTTATGTAATGGCTTAGCGTTGGACTTGTCGAAAGCATTTGTCTCTTTGTCATACAACCTGAGGACATCGAACTATTCCGCTCTTACCTGAGCTGTCGGAAATTATCCGCAATGTTTCGAGGTTAAAACTCTAATTTTATGACGAAGAAAACGGGGGGTACCTCAGGGATATGTTGTTGTTGTTTTAACGGAAATTCAATCCCCGTTGGGATGGTATATGTCATTTGTGTTGTCGTCGATGTCATCTAACGGTAGGCCCAAGAAACGTGCTGTTTCGACGGGGTCGGACCAAAGGGAGGAGGGTGTTAGATGGGTGGGGTTTATGGGGCATGCAAAGAGGTGGTCAGTATCATGCGGAGACTCGTTGCATGCAGGACATACGTGTTCATGCATGCAGGGATATGTTCTCTTCCCGCGACTGTTTAAATACTAAACTTCGAAACTCCCTGAACTACCAGAGAGAATTTCCATCACATCTTACATGAAATTGAGACAGGCAGTGGAATCGATGGCATATGTATGAATGTAAAGTGCTATTTCTCAAACCTTGATGAAGGATGAATTAGTACATATTGGACCTTAACATTACAGTTTATGGCGTTAAAATTCCGACTGTCAACAACCCTAACATTTTGGATGTTACATTCGACATCTTGTACTCCTTCACATACGACCGAGTAGAGAGCCACAACCAAATACTCAAGACGCTAGCTGGCTTCTGGGGAAATATAAGAGAGAAACGTTATTGGCAACATAGAAGTCAATTGGCCGGACAGTCTTAAATTACGCCGCATCTACATGGTCGCCTGGATGTAGTGAAACGCAGACGAATAAGCTTCAGACGTGTCAAAGTATTGCCGTCTGGACTATAACAGAATGCGTCTTGATGTATCCGATTGATCATTAGCACACCGAGACCCACATGCTCCCTGTCAAGGAATATAATGGTCTCCAAGCGGATTCCCCTTCTGGTACATCATGTCGTTAAATTTATCTCAGCTCTGTTCAACAACAGCTCGTCTCAACAACATAAGTCCCAAAAAAGTAATAATGTAAAGCTGTAATAAATATTCTTTATTAATATCTTTAATCGAGGTTTAATGTTTCATATTAAAATAGGTACAAAATATTTTCGGTATCTACTTTTCAACTTATCGGTACACATGAATGAATAAAATAAAGTTGGCAACTCTAGAGCAGTGCAGTCATCGCCACATAATAATCGCCTCTTGGAGAAGATTTGCTTTTCTAGCACAGTCAAAATCGTAAACATTTTGTAAAACTATGGCGAATTTCATGCAAAATAGTGTTGTGAGCTATGCCTGCACCTGTGGCCTTGTAAATCCAATAACGAAACTATTTTTCTGTCGTCACTGCTTGAAGCTGAGGTGTGGTTTCTGTGTCTGCCATGAAGTGAGTAATTTGTTGCCCAATTGGGCAGACTACATACATACATACTTATATGTGAATATATGATTGTGTTCAATAGGTGGACTCACATTTCTGTTCCAATTGTTTGGAAAACATACCGTCATCGGAGGCAAAACATAAAAAGAATTGCTGCACCAATTGTTTCAATTGTCCCTGCTGTCAACATACTTTATCTGCGCGAGCCACAATGGTCGTGGTACCGAAGTAAGCTAGTGTATATCAGTAATTGTCTAGAAACTTGATGTTGGGTTTGTTATAGGAAAACGGATGACTCTCCAAAGGAGGGCGAAGGTGATGGCGTTAAGGCCGTAACGAAGAAAATGTACTATCTCTCTTGTTTGGGTTGCCGTTGGACATCGCGCGACGTCGGCATACCTGATCAGAATGTTGGTAAGTGGGAATATATAAATAAGCTGATGTTTATATGGTAGTACATATTTGCAATCCTTCTAACAGCGACTGGTGCATGGCCGGAAAACGAATGTTCATACCAGACGCGTTTTAATGCATTGTTGGAATATTATCAGGCGGTCGTTTTGCAAGACAAACAAGAGAAGCAGGAGTATTTAAGACGTAAAACGCCAAAAGCACACAAATTCCCATCCTTGACCGTATGTAAAATTTGTTTTAAATTATAAAAACGAAAAAAAATTAATTGCAATACCAAACGCTTTCATTTTAGGATCGCACCGGTTTGACCGTTTCGATGATACGTCGACAAATCGGTTGGCCTGATAAAAACACTCAGAAAGCCAAGCCCGTGAACATCACGCCTTCTGTTGCTACAGATGAACTTGAAGATCTACCCGCAGATGTTTTCACGCAGCCAATAAATTTGCGCAACGGTAAATAACTATAATTCAAAGCATACATGTAATATTTTTATAAACTCGTGCATTTTCACAGTAAGCAATATTCAGCAACGCCATGGCCAACCATCCGATCAGCCATTCACTGTGAATAAGTTGTATCCGCAACGCAGAATTTTATGGATTAAACGTTCCTTGCGTTGTCGTCAATGTGAGCATAATGTGATTAAACCGGAATACCATCCCACCTCGGTGAAGTATCGCATACAACTGTTCGCAAATTATCACGTTCCAGACGTTTTACTCGTACGCAGTGAGGAAGTGTTGCATGCTGGAAAATCGAGTTCGATTATACTGAAACTTACTAATCCAACAATGCATGACATGTCAATAAAAATAAAGGAATTACCAACGCTTGCTGAAGAATTGGAAATGATTGAAGAGTTTAAACTCGCTTGCAAAATTAAAGAAAACACAGCAACAAGCGCAGCTGCCGAATCGCTGAAATCAATAACAAGTTCGCCTTCGTTGACGAGTACCACACTTTCAAGACAAACATCACTTATAGAGGATCCACGTATTGTTCAGCAAAAGGCAAATGTCAAATTAAATAACAGTGAGTTAAACTTTGTGCTCAATCAACGCGACGATTCTACTGAATTCGACGAAGATGTACAAACGCCGCGCGAGGAACCAGAGTAATTTATTTATTCTAATGAAACATACGAACAAATGCTGATTTTTTTTTTTACATTTATTTAAAGATTTATTATCTGGCGTAAATCGAATAAGGTCTCAATACGTCTCCCATTTACAACTGATGAATCATTGAAAGCTGGCGATTTGGTGAAAGTGGGTTTCACAATGGAGTATACATATGTAAATACGGTGACCAACACACCAACTTCTCATACGTTGAGTGCACGCGTGTTTATCGATGCTGGACAAATATTAGGAGAATAAGTTAATTGTGAAATATTTATAATTTTAGAGCAAATTATTACGCTACAGAATGAATAATCCCAGTTGTGAGCTTAATGTCATTTCATGATTTGCTTTGCAAATAACTTTGCTTTCTTGCAGTATTTTCAAAAGAATAACGGATGCATTGTAGCCTCTTATTAGCGATTATTTATGCTAAATAAAATGGGTACTAAGCATTTTAGATTTTTATTTAACCCGTTGATCTTAGCACATAGAATTTAGTTATTGGAAAGAGGTTGAGGTAATTTTAATAGATTTATATTTATTTAAATTTCATTAACCACGATGGGTACACATTTTCATAAATACTCCAAAACGCTGTGATATATGTATTTCAACATACATATTTGTTCTAATGCATATTGATGGGTTCTTCAGTAAGCAATATCCAGCAGTTAGCATTAGGCATATAAAGAGTAGTAGAACAATTACAATAGAATATACATGGGACAGACAATACATTCAAGTTATTGTAGTAGATTTTCTATCACTTTAGAAATGTTGATTACGACCACACGACGCCGTACACAGCTTATAATGCCATTTTCCTTCCTTCAATGGATATCTCAACAGCACGTCTTGACGATTTCAACCGTTTGGCGTCTAAGAATTTTTTCATGTGCTTTTCGAAACGATTTGGTTTACGCTTCGTCGACTGTAAATAAAAATTGTAATTAAATTTAGCAAATTATCGCAACAGTATTTATCTTTTCCACATACCGATGAAATTTCTCCTTCGACAGTTGATTTCGGTCGTACGACATAGTCCTTATTTGACGGTAGGGGTACACGTGCACGGGCTACCCAACCAGGATCGCCTGGACGTAGTGGCTTTTCGTCAGAATTTGCAAAGGCCGAGTTCAAACCCTTTTTCTTGTTCGAGGATGTTGTTGGCTGCGGTTCTGGCGATTTCTGTCGACGTGGCATTTGTGCTAAATCGCGCTCTTGTCGCTCTTCCTTTGACATCGCCTTAAAATCGCAACTCAAATTGAAAATCGGTCGTGCCCATTCTGATATTAGACGGCCAGCACGTTCGCGATTTGGTTTTGTCTCTTGTGGATGCTTATATAAATACATGACAGCTTTTCCAATTCCCGATTGCTTCAAATAACTTCTATCAATGGTGGGAAACTAAAAATAAACCAATACTTTAGCGTTATAATACATATTAGAAAAAAAGTAGCTTACATCTGCTAATAGTCTTAAAATGCTGTCACGTATTTGGACACAAGGTAAACTTCTGTTTGGTAGTGGTGCCAACCAATCCGTTAACACGTTCAATATGTTGTGTTCCAGAAAGGCCAATTGTAAGTCTTTCTTAATCAACTGTGACATAACCATTTTAAGCATTGAAATCTTTTTCGTTGCGGGTCTGCCTTCCATGTTCAATTGACGGTCTTCATCTGCTGCATTTTTCATGCCGACAATCAACTGATCGATTAAGTCGTCGTTATCATTTATCAAGCTAATATCACGCTTCCGACGACGTACGCGCTTTTCTTCCTTTTTACGTAGTAACATGGCATCAAAGTCCGAGACGAAGTTATCATTTCTTAAAATACCAATTATTTATAAGAAATATTTATAATTTACAAGGAGATTATATCTGATACATACTCTCGGCTATCGTCAATTGGTATATTTTCATCATCAGAACTTTCATCGGCTTTTTTCTGAGTAGACTCGCCTTCATTACCCTCGGTAACCGCTTTATCTTTCTCCTCCTCTTCGTCCTCATTGTCTGTGTCCGTTATTTTTGCGCGCTTTTGTGTAGTCGAAGGGCCTTCATCTTTAATATAAATAATTGAATTAAAAATCGTACAAATTCAGTTCTGCGAAGTAGACTTACCCTCAGAATCGCTTAGTATATTTCTTTTTTTACCCTTCTTGACAACGGAAGGCGAACGTGAATGACTCCTCGAACGCGATCTAGATACTGATCTGGAGCGACTATGTGATCTCGATCTGGAGCGTGCAACTGAGACAGATCGTGATCTAGACCTAGACTTAGAATGGCTGCGACTCCTACTTCGGCTACTACGACTACCAGATCTGCTGCGAGATCTTGCTGAACCACTACGTGAACGACGTGATCCACTACGAGAGCGAGTACCACTCCTAGACCGACGAGAACCACTGCGCGAACGTCTGGACCCACTACGAGATCGGGCAGAGCCACTACGCGACCTCCTAGAACCACTGCGTGATCGTCTTGAACCACTGCGTGATCGTCTTGAACCACTGCGCGATCGTCTTGAACCACTGCGTGAGCGATATGAACCACTGCGCGATCGTCTTGAACCACTTCGTGATCTTCTCGAACCGCTGCGTGAACGTCTGGAACCACTACGTGATCGGATTGAACCACTTCGAGAACGTTTGGAACCACTGCGCGATCGTACGGATCCACTACGAGAGCGTCTAGATCCACTCCGTGATCGGCCGGATCCACTATGAGAACGGCGTGAACCACTGCGAGAACGTACAGATCCACTGCGCGAACGCTGAGAAGCCGTCCGCGAACGACGCGATCCACTTCGTGATTTTCTTGAGCGGCTGCGAGAACGAATCGATCCACTATGCGAACGGCGTGATCCACTGCGGGAACGTCTCGATCCACTTCGGCTTCGTCTTTTTGAACCACTTCGAGATCGAATCGAGCCACTCCGCGATCTGGAACGTTTTATGGAACCTCCATTTCTTTCCTTTTTCCTTGATTTGCTTCCTGCATCTTTTATGGAACCATCTTTAGAAGCAGCACTTACACTTCTACTACGGCTACGGCTAATTCTATTGCTTTCTGTACTATTTTCAGCTGGCACATTATTTGTGTTTGGGCTGCCACTTCGACTACGACTTTTTGTTCTTGGGCTATTTTTATTTATACTTTCAGTTTCAACTTTTTCGTTAATAGCATCTGATTTAGTGGGAGACGCTGGTGTCTGAGGGCTTGATGAGCGAGACTTCGCTGAGTTCTCTGCAGTCTTATCAATAACACTGGGGCTGTCTGTAGTTTCTTGATTCTCCAAATTTTCTTTATTAGTTGTTTTTATGGCTGCGTCATCTCCATTATTTTCCGGATTTGGGAGACAATCTTCGGATTCTATAACCTTTTCAGCAAGCGTTAATGTGTTAGCGCCATTAACAATGGGTTCAACAGTTCCATTAGAAACTTCTATAAAAGATATTAGAAATGCGTAAAACTTTTATGAAAATAAACTTAACCTCACTTATAGCTTACACGTCTATATATGTACGTAAATACGATTCTCTTACCGTTTTCAGTAGTTTCCATTTTTCTAATAATATATTTACTGGCTACACCGAATAAAACGGTTCAAGCCTCTATTTTTAACACGTTCCCAGCAAAATTCACGTTATTCTTAGCTTATATCGCGAGGTGAAAATTGACGCTTTCTGACACAAACAATTATAAAATATTATTAGGAATGATTGAGGCGACATTTAAATAATCGATAACAATTCGAATTCATTTCAAATACGTCAAATATAGGGTGTTCACGCACTTTTTCGCCATTATTACAAATCTTTTTTTGGTAAATTAAATATTTTTTTTTTATTAAATATGTTTACTTTAAAACTTAAATTATTAAATTATGTTAAGAAGGAATAATAACATGTTGTTTACATTCTATTCAAAACAGGGAATTATTTTACTATGATTTTAATACATTTAAATTATTAGTATTTATATACTTGTTGCATACATTATAGTTATATTTATAAAAGAATTTATGAAATATTGACATTATATGAATTTTAAATTGTTATTTTCCTGATTGGTAATAAATAATAAAAATATTTCGAACATCGTGCGATAGCTCGATAATGTACTTTATTGCAAAGGATGGCAGCGCTGTGAGATGCACCTCAACATTAGCGACATTTGGAATTACTTACTTTATCATTAAAAAAATAATACAAAATTACGTTGCAAAATATTGTTAAGGATGAGCTATCGTGGTATTCCAGCTGGATATGAAGACGACCCGGACTTTAGTTGTATCTCCGATATGGTGCAGAAAATAACCGTCGTACCAGATATAGCTATTGCTGCTGGGCTGAATAACGAAAACTTCGATCGCACCCTCAGCGCCGACGTCGACAACTGGTTTCAGAACTACAAAGAGCAATGGAATTCATGTAAGTATATCTTAATAAAAAATTAAATGTTTCATAATAATATTATTTAAAAAACAGACGCAAATCAGATATAAATTTACAATAACAAAAACTACATAACTACATAAATATTTTGTCTAGACAAACGCACCCCTTCTGCTCAACACAATCTCAAAGTGATGCTCCACAGAGATCCAGATCCTCTCTTGCTTGCCTTAAAGTTGTTTGCGAATTGTCCAGGATGTAATAATTTAAAAAACAAAAACTTGGCGTTATTTAGTAAGACTTGCTTTTAAAACATTTTAGCTGTGTCTTAATCAAACTCTATAATATGTATGTAGTACTGGAAACCATTTGTGACCTCCATACACAATATCCAGAGATATCAGCTAAATGTTCTGACAACACGCGCATGGTTGCTTTCAACTTTGTGAAGACTTGCGGTATAGTATCGCTATATAAATCTGTGATGATCACGTATCAACTGAATAAAATATGTGAAATGTTGGTGCCTAAAATAAAGGAATTAATAACACAAGGGCACTTCAAAGATGTATATTAATAAATATAATTAAAATATTTACACAAATAGTTAATTGCAACTTTTTACAGGCTGCGTATTGGACGATGAACTTGCAAATTACTCACCTTTTTGGCATTTTCGATATTATATTCCCATTAATTTTACAAGATAAAGTGCCACTGGCAGAGATGTATCTTAATGCTGCTAAGGATTTGGCGTTGCCCACTGTACAATTCCTTGACTCCTTACTGGATAAACAAAAGACTGTATTTGAACATTGTGATGAAATATTAACGTAAGTTCAAAGTTCTTAAATTATACTGTTGGTTTATTCAAAAAATTACTTACTAACTGTTTTGTCTGATAGAAAATATGAGTACAAAGACGTCAAACATACTGTTTTAACGTATCGCCCAATGTCCAAGCTAGTCACACGCTTGGCGAAGACATACAAAATTGACAGCCATTTTACACCCAATCTCAATTTCACAAAGGCTTGTTCTTATATGCATTTCTTATGGCACAAATATCGCGATGGCGGCATGAGTTGTGATGCATATCGTGAATTGGCACGTGATGCCGCCAGTACCAAGCCTTTACAAATGGACTTGATAACTAATGTGGCCTCATATGGCGATTTTGACGAAGTGAAATATTGGATAAACTATTTTAACATACCACTGGAGGAAATAGCAGACGATATACGCGAGGATTTGAAACGGCACCAACCTTCCGAAAACAGCGATGAAATTCAGTTGGTAAATACCAGTGAAACTACAAGTGCCGTAAATAACGGAGGCGCCACTAACAAATCAAAACGTGCAAATGCAACTACACCTAATAATTATTTAACGTTAGCACTACCAATTGACTGTGTTATATTAATCGATGATCGTTCAAAATTTCATGAAATGTTAGAATACTTACAAGGACAATTACTTATCGCATTCGATTCTGAGTGGAAGCCATCTGTTTGTAATGAAAACGTTATATCACTTTTACAAATAGCTACCCCGTATCGCGTTTACCTATTGGATTGCCTTTCTTCACAACTTAGCGATGAGTTATGGCAGCAGCTCGGACAACGAGTGTTCAACAATTTGGAGATTTTGAAAGTTGGTTTCTCCTTACATCAAGATTTGCGTATGCTACACAAATCATTGCCGCTACAATTAAATTTGAATGCGAAAACCTGCTATTTGGACTTGCGTGAATTATGGCGACGACTCAAGTATCTACAAATTGTAAAATTTCCATTCGGTTGTGGCTCAAACTCCGGGGGCAGTTTGTGTGCATTAACTGAATTGTGTTTGGGCAAAAAATTGGACAAATCAAATCAGTGTTCCAATTGGGCCAATCGGCCGCTGCGTCACGACCAAATTGTTTATGCGGGTAAATAAATGAAATATTTGCTTGCAAAATCCTCAAAACACATGCTTAATCTAGAGTTTTAAATTAAATTTAATTAAAATTATACCAATTTGATTTATGCTTACTCCATTGCAGCTTTGGATGCGCATTGTTTGCTGCAGGTGTACCAAGTAATTGTGGAGATTCTTTTAGGTATAGGCCTGGATTTTGACGAGGTAGTAAACGAGGTGACAACTGGAAAGACCGGTTACTTATTCCGCATGAAACGCGCTTTTTCGGAACACAACAATGAATGCAGCACATCTGTGCCCGCCCAAGTCAACATAGTTAAAGTTCCTGCTGTCAGCGCAAACTTTGCTGGGTAAGCTCATGTATATTGCACATATGTATGTCTATAAGTCATTTAATATGAAATTTTTCATATTTAATTTAAAAATTTAGCACAATTAGCACAAAATTCATCTGCGATAGAATGTTGTATGGCCTCTCGAAGGAGCTACGCAAATTAGGCATTGACTGTATGGAAATAATCAAAGATAATTTGAGCCACTATGTGAATATAGCCAAAAGAGAGAATCGTTATGTACTCACAAGGGACACACGTTATGACTTATTCCTCAAAATATTGCCACAAACACAATGTCTCTTAATACCGAATGATACCAGCGTAGAGCAAGTGTTGAATATACTACGACTATTGGATATAAAAATCTACGAAAACAATCTATTTACGCGCTGCCTACATTGCAATAGCAATGAATTTATTTTGGCATTAAGGCATGAATTGCAGGTTATGCGCTATGGTCAAGCTTTAGATGATGTCAAGGAGTTGAGTGCCGGCAATGTATCGCCATTTGAGCGCACATTTAACTTGTGTACGTACATACATACATATATATAAAGCTACTGTTACATTTTTTAAACACAAATTTTCATACCGTATTTTAGTAAATGTGAACCAAGATGTTTTGAAATCAAAAACCACCTATCGTGGCAAGCCGATCAAGCTGAACCGCATTAACTCTCATATATTGCGTTCTAAAGAACATTTTTATATATGTGATGTGAGTATTGCTAAATATATAAAATAACTGGACATTGTTTTCATAGTAAAGGTATTTTCAGAATTGCGGTATTTGTACTTGGGATGGTGCGCATTCAATACATGGCAGCGTAATGGATTTGATTCTTTACAACAACTGCGAAACTGATACTGCTGCTGGATTTTAAGCGCGGAAAACTTGTGACTGACATTTTTTGCATTGAGTGGTATTAAGTTAACACTATAAACATTATTATTATTATTGTTTTTTTTTTATTATTTTTTAGTTATCGAGTATATCGAGCTTTAACCGTCAAAAGAACGGTCAAGAAAAATTATTATTATTTCAATTTACGATGCATTTACAGTTTGGTAATGACGAACATAACCATTGTGAAATTTTGAGGTTATGTTTGTAAACAAATTTGCGTAATGAAAAAAAAGAGTTATAGGTTTAGAAAAAAGTTTAAAAATTGTGAGTTTATGATTGTAAACAAATTTGCCTAATATAAAAATTTGGGTAATATAGGTTTAGAAACAGCTATAGACGCCAGACAAGTATGATTTAACTGTTAATTTTTGCGAACTAACAAAGGTTTTTAAGCAAATGTTTTCGTACGAGAAATCTATATTTATCATCGGCATTACGTACATATATTTTCATGCAAAAGAATTGGAATTAAAAAGTGTAAATTTATTTTAAATTTGAAAATGTTTGATTAATAATGGGAAATTAAATTTTTATTTGCAAATCCGTTTACCGTTAACATTAAGATCACTGAGTTTCGCTTCCTATACACTTCAACCTATATTGAGTCTGAACTTTGTTAGTATTCCTCAAGTGGAGGCAGCTATCAATTGTAAGCCGAAATTTTTTCTTGCCAGAAATACGCTCATAGTTTTGCCGTTGGTATGAAAAAATATTTTGCAACCCAGATTTGTTCGCTGCGGCTTACCTACATCAAAATCAAAATTATTTTTAAGTAATAAATATAATATATAGAATTTAGACGTAAAAAAGTGGCATCTGCATCTGATTGACTTTAGTTATTTAGCCGGTCAAAGTTCGATATAAGATACTTATATATACACATACCTATGTAACCCTAAATTTCATCCTGTAAGTATATCTTTGTATTTTTAGACTTGGAAAAGTGACATTTATTTTCATCATCCAATTGAAATTGTATACCTAATCATATTCTTAAATTAGTACAAAATCAACAATATTACAAATAATTCAAAGTACATTGAAATGAATTGAGAGTACATGAAAGAAACGAAATACAAATTAAATAATATACATTTGTATGTGTGTATGTTAGTCTGTACGTTCAATATAGCCGTAACAATTTATTAGAATGCAATAAGCTAGTGTGAAAATCTCAAAACCCTTAAGACGTATGTGTCTGTAATAAATGAATTTAATAAAAATATATGTTAAAATTGACATTTTAGTTTATTTTGATTTGGTTTGTTCGCACTCGTAAGTAAAAAGAATTTATAAGTGAATGAAGTGCACAAAGAAGTTATAATATGTACATATGTATGTATATTATACTTACGCACTTACTTACATATGCCGATTTTCTCATGTCTAGACCTTAAAATCTCTTCTCCACTTTTCGGGTCAACAACCGTAACATAAATAGCGGCGAAACGTGCTTCAAGTCGTTCATTAAACAATTCTAAGCTCATTTAAACGCTGTTCAGAAATCTGAGCAATGTAAAAACAAAGCTACATTTGTAGAAACATATGTAAATACATATGTATGAAGATAACCGTTATGAATTCAGTTGTGCATATACTCGCATGTATCATATATGTATTTATGAAAGTAAACCCAAACAAGTAAGCAAGTTTGGCCGATATGTTCGACAAAAAGTTCGCAATGGGAACTGACGGTCACATATTCGATATCGGTTTGCATAGTTTGGTACTATTCGTGCAAAGTCTTGTCCTTGAATATTGTGTTATATGGTAATTAGGCATGGATTTTTTCTTTATTAGTAGCAGCCGTGTTTGACACCGGCTCCTATAAAGTCTTCTGGTATCATCCGGAGAGTAATATGTCTCTGGCGCTTTTATTTAAATTTTTATCGAACTTTTAGTAGTTTTTATCAAAATCATTAAATGGGAAGTGGTCGGATTATAATCCGAATTCACCCATTTTCACAGATTGCGTAGGGATGGATTTGATCTGAGTGTATTTTGTTAATATGGTTGAGGAGATATGTTCATTAAACCACTTTTTAAATAAAATTTCGAGCCTTGTGTCTTATTGTGGAATTATGGCTTACCATAAATTTTCGATTAATGGCGTTTTGTGGGCGTAGCAATGTCCAATTCCGCCCATATCATATCTCAATTTTTACTCAGGTTATCGCCTGCCCAGGAAGACTGTCCGTTTCGGAATTCAACTCGTCTTGTCATCGTGATCATTATATTCCAAATAGTTTTAAGTGATACAAATAGCTTAGTCAGCCCTAACCTTCAAAAGGCGCGTTATAAATTTGACATTAGTTTATGAGTTATATTATTTCGAGTGAAGTAACTTTTGTTATTGTGAAAAAATTGGATCAAAAGAAATTTCGCGTGTTCATAAAATGTAGCTTTTTGGAGGTGAAAGCCAGTTGACTTGGCTTGATGACGACTTTCCGGGCACTAGCCCAGGAAAATAAACCACCAAGAATTGGTATGCTAAGCTTAGAGGTGGGGAAATGAGCACCGAAGATGGTGAACGCAGTAGAACCATTACGAAGAGCTTGTTAGCGAAGAGAACATCAAAAAAGTCCACAAAATAATTTTGAATGACCGTAAGGATGGTATAAGTGTGCGTTTAACCGAACACCTCATACTCGGGTACCTTGCCAGGATCAAAGTCAGGGAACATTCAGGCGCATAAGGTTTGTGCGTTATGTGGGGTCTGGGGCAAAATTTGCCCCGATTTTATCCATTTTAGTCACAAAGATGCACCGTTATTAGAAAAACACGCTTTCTCAATTTTATTAAAATACTAGAGGTATTGGCCGATAACATACATATGTACATATCATAAAAAGTTATTACCGATATTTTCGGCAAAAAGTCAGCCATAAGCACAGGGATCGACAAATTTGGCGTTTGGGATGTATAGTTTTATACGAATACATCGAATGGTTCTTAATTGTACTGAAAAGTGAAAAAAATAAATATTTTGTTAAATGGGAAGAAGGTGTGGTTTTCGTCGGATTTCGCCTATTTACACACTGTAATGTTCAAATGACAAGATTAATTAGGTATGTATATACTGAATTTAGTTGAAATGTGTCTACACCCATCTCCCAATATTATTATGAGTCGGGGCCACGCCCACTTTTTGAAACTTTTCAAACCACATTTTTTAGGTTTTCGATTAATAGGATTTTGTGGACGAGGTAATGGTCCGATCCGTCCTTGCTCTTTTGCCAAGAAATATGCATACCAAGATTCATTAATATATCTAATAATAATCTAACACGGACAGACGGACAGACAGTCACTCGCAATTTAACTTGTCTCGTCATCCTGAACATTTATATATATGTACATAACCCCTAAAAATGGTATCGAAAAGTTGGAGGGTCGCTATAATCAGTGTATTACCATTAAAGAGAGCTAAGTTGATACAAAAAACGAGATTTACCAAAAAATGTGGTAGGTCGGGGACGGCAAGTAAGAGGCAGGTAAGCAGTGGCGTAGCTACTACTTCGGGCGCCCGGGGCCAATGATGTTCTGCCGCCCGCCTTTATCTACCTACCTACAAGTTTCATGAGGTGGTTCGAATAAAAGTGAATTTTTATAAAATATCTTCGATATTAAGTATATAAAATTTACGAACTAGAAGCCACGCAAATTCTGAAGTTCCAAAATTCTCGCAATACGGTTTTTGAGGAAATTGCTAGTAAATTTACAAGATATCTTATTAAAAGCCATAGAAAAACCCCATTTTCGCCCTATATCTTGTACACTTTTGACACAATTTGCAGGAATTTTTGCCCGAATTAGAGTTTTTAAATACCATTTTTGAAAATTTGGAGAAATAAAAGTATTTGTTACATTCAAAGCATAGGGCAAGTGTGAGAGTGACACGTCGCTAGACAAAGCTAGAAAAGTTCTATCTTTAAGTTCTATCATTATATTTAAGAAAGATATAAGACAAATTCAAAGACTGAAGAGTATTCGAGTAAAAATTAATATTTTTCATTGTTATTCAGATTATTACATTGTGAGTGTACAGCTCTTTATCTTTTATAACAAATTTTGTAAAAAAAATTGTTGAAGTATTTTTCTGAATATTAAAAAACAGCGAAGATAGTTTTGCCGCCCTCAAGACGTTGCGCCCGGGGCGACGGCCCCCTTCGCCCTCCCTAGCTACACCACTGTAGGTAAGGGAGCAAAATACAAAAATTTATACATGTATGGTGTATATTTGTTATTTCTTCAGTTATAATTTCTTTAGTTCAATAAGCTGATGCGTTTTGAAGTGCTTTTCGACAAATGTAAAAAATGCGATTTTTGAGAATTAAATAATAATGTTTTGCAACTTTAAGGGCATATCTATTCATATTTTAAGAATACACCATGAATTTTCGAAGAAGGATATTCAATATTTTGCGAGTTATGCGTGGTATCCTACTCCAAGGATGAAATCTAATAAAACTTTTTCCCCCTATTCGAAAAGAAAGTGCTGAGATAATTCTCTCTCATCTTCTTTCAAGTAGCTTATGCAAATGGCATCTGGCAAAATTTTCAATCTTACCACATATATTCCGTTCGGACAGTGCCTAATTAGGACCTCTAAAACTGTTGAAAGGTGAACTTTGTTGAACGCGAGTAGCTCATGGACATCTTACGATATACTCTGAGCCAGAAGGAGTGTGCGGCCAGGAAGTTGCTAGTATTTGACCAACGCTTGCCGAGCTTGCCTGAGGCCCAAACAAGCAAGAAGTGTTCCCATTCTGCAATTAGTAAGACAGTAATACCTGACTTAGCAAGCTTATGAGCCTTGCAGGTTTCTGCAATTCCACTACAGCCAGGCATCAATAAAGTAAGGTATCATTGATGATGGTTTCTTTTGACTTAATTGGAACTCTTTTTTTAACGAGTATGGCTTGACTCGGCTATAACTGCGAAAGCGGTGTCTACGCCAATAAAGAAAAAGATGGCTTAACAGACGAGGTCTAAGAAGCGTTTAACTCATTTTCGGGCAGATAATGAGTTTTTGGCTGAAGTTTTTTCCCCACGCCATTTTTGATTTCCGCTTTCATTATGACTGTTAACTTGAGTCTCGTTTCAAATGCATTACTTGCAGCAGAACACCTATGCTTATGGGTTAACGTGTCTATGGCTTCAATGGGCCACATCCCGGATGTTTGAGAGGGTCGATAGCATTTTTATGAAGTTTTCAATTTCAAGCGTTTGAAATACACATTGGTTAACTCAACAGGAAATATTGTCTGTGTTTCCGATTGAACTGAAATTCTTTTTCAGTTTTTTCCGCTGTGAGAATGAACAATGAAATTATAAATACTTAAACGAAAAAATTCCAATAATGTTATTTTATTGTTTTTCGTTCATAGACTCGTTACAGTTTTGTAGCAACATATTGGTAGTCTCACCGCTTGGCGCACATACAAGCCAACTTAGGTTAGCTTACTTCAGAATTGTCAGACAGAGTGGAAGCAAGAATGACGCCCAATCACGTTCCGAAACAAAATATTGAAAATGTCTCGAAATACGTCGCGTGATTTGATTAACTGCGAGCAAAACTATGTGTGCAAAATTATTTTCATATGATTATTGCGCAACAAAAAACTCAATAAAATAGTGAAACATTAAAATTCGATTGCAGTTGTTCGAAACGGGTCGACGCGAAAACGCGAACTATAAGTGGATAATAAGTAATTAATAATAAAATAAATAATAATGTGCATTGTGCTTGGTGTCCTTGTGAAAAGATTAGTGTAACAGGATTTAATCCTGAAAACAGGATAAAAAAATCCGCATGTTGTGAAACAAATTTTCAGCGTGCAAAAAGTGTAAGAAAATAACTACTTATAACTGTTAAATACAAAACAAAAAATAATTAAGTAAATATTTAAAATTGTTTTAAAGAAGTTTTATAAAAATTTAAAATAAAAGAAAAACCAAAATAAAATTGTATGATTTTTTCAGAGACTTAAGAAGGATTAATACAAAAATCTTCAAGGATTTCAAGCTGCGTGCGATAAAATTTCAAAAATAATAGATATGTAAGATTGAGAAAGAGTTTTTAAGTTAAAATATGTGGTGAGAAATTTTTGGCATTTAAAATACTGATTTTGTTTTAAATATCTTGTGTAATTATCATAAATATTTTAAGTGGACATAATATAAATGAAATTAAAATATGTTTTCCAGTGTTTGGAGAAAAAGGATAATATTATGTGTTAAATGGAAAAATATGTGAACTAAATTTCTTAGTGATTCGAAAAAAGGATTTTTGAAAGGAACAAAAAAAATTGTTTAAAAATAATGAAACAAATTTTAATGTTTGAAAAAAAAAAATGTTGTTGAAAAATGTATTTGTTTTAAATAAATACAACCAAGCTTCTTGAAAGTATTTTGGTCAAAAATTGCTATACTAAAATAAATAGTGATTAGAAAAATTTGCAGTGATATTTAAAAATTTTTAATCAACTGAATTTTGATGTGTAAAAAATGAACTTAATTTAAAATTAAAAAAAATAATAAAAGCAATGAATATCAAAGATTAGCAAAAAAGTTTTGAATTATATTTTTTAATATATTTACAAACATTGTTTGTTGTTTGTTTTGAAGTGATACAAGTGCCCAAAAAATTCTATGCATTTTCAGTGATTTAAAAAGGATATTTACATATTTGATATGATAAATGTATAAGCGTCGAACTCAATTTATATCATAAATATAAATTTAAATACTTAATAACCACACACCCCTAAATAAAATGTTTTAAACATTAAATCGGATATTTAATGTTGTAATTTATTTAAATAATCGAAAAATTGTGTGTATTGTTATTTTTTTAGTGCGCATTCCACGTGAGTTTTAAATTTCTTCGTTCAATCCAACCAAGAAACAAGAATATAATTAACTACTTTATGAAATATCCATAAAAAAGTGTTGTAAATAACCTAAAACTAATAAGATATTTACAAAATAAGCTATAATCCCCTCCAGAAATAAAGAAGTTTTCAAAAATAGATATTTTGTCGCCTTCAAAGCTATCCCCACCAGATGTTATTTACTTATGCCAACGATTTTTCTAGTCCTCGAAACATTTTTCATAAGAACTTTGTTTTATCTCTTCGATCGACTGAAAACGGGTTCCATTCCGATGACAGTTGACTTGTTTGCATGTCAAATTCATAAATCTATGCCTCATCGGCAGTTATAATGCTCTCAATGAAAGCGGAATTCGCACGACCTAGCATGTTCGAAGAGACCTGTTTACAGTGCTCTTTTCTAAAAAACTTTTGTCCAGCGTGCATTGAGTCCCCGCATGACACTAGCCACATCTTTGCATGTCCTGTTAACCCCGCACATCTGACACCTCTCCCCCTATAGTCTAACCCTGTCGAAACAGCACGTTTCCTGGGCCTAGAGTTGGATGACCTCAATGACAACTTATTTAATTCTTACCATTCCAATGGAATTAGGTACCTGTTACAACAACAACAACGGTACTCTTAAAAAAATCGGCTTGATCGGGACGAGCCGAGAAAGAATGGCTTTCTAACCAAAATATCCACCAAAATCATTTGAACGGAATCGAGAGCGAGAGATGTCGAGCTCTATTGCCATCTCTTCCTTCCTACATTTGCGACGATTAAGCACAAGAAACTTGGTTAGAAATTAAAAATTTGAGACAAATTCTTTCATCGATATTTTTATCCATTGTGAAAATCGCAACGCACTAATGAGGTGTACCGACTTCAGTAGCTACTGTAAATAAACTGGTTGACAGATCGCACTCATATAGGGTATAGTAATTAAGGACAGTCCTACCAACTGAGCAAAATTAATTTTTTTTGAAATATCATTTACCGGAGGAATTCAATTAAAATTTCCGGATGCTTTTTTGTCACAGTCTATGTTAGCTATATGCCATTGTGGTAGGATCACATACAGCTATTTTTGCCATTTTAGCAAATGGTGGTGTGTTTGACTCCTTCCCCATTGACTACTGAGAACTGGATTTTAATCAATCAGTTTGCATGAGAACTATATGCAATAGTAGTCCGCTATGGGCAGTTCCGACAAATGAGCAGCCTCTAGGAGAAAAGGACATATGTTCAGATAAAACTAAGAGCCTAGTTAGCGTATATACATATACATATATCCTGAGGGGAGTAATGCTTATGGAGTACATATGAATATTGTACATAACCTAAAGCTAGTAAAAAAAGTAAGGAAGGGCTAAGCTTGGGTGCAACCCAACATTTTATACTCCTGCAACTTGCAAGCATCAAAGCCAGGAAGCTACTTTAGGGTTTAAAATTTCAACCGAGCAATTTTATATACATACATTATACTATTTATATACCACACTGACCGACATATAGAATTAAAGACACCATTTGGGCAAAGTTTTATTAAAAATCTTCTTCGGAACTTCATTAAAGTGGCACTGATGGAATTTTAAACTGTTTATGGGAAATAAGTGTAGTGGTAGACCGATTTTCTTTCTTTTAAAACAGTTATGTATGGATGCCATATTATTTTCTATATTCCGTGCAACTTATTGTACAAAACATCCTTTATTTTCAGTAACGTGAAAAACGGTCGGTTAAACCAGTGCCTAAAAACAGTCCTAGAATCTTAAAACATTAAAAATAAACCCTAAAGTGACAACACTTGGATGCACTACACAGATGTCAATATCAAAATCGAATATTTATAAAAACAAAGATGCTAAAACATATATTCATGCTTTGCCTTTTGATCGTTCTTGGAAACGATATGCCAATAAACAAAACCGTTGTTTTACATAGTGGCTTTGGGGCCCTTAAGTTTATTATACAATTTCGCACTATTTGCAAAAACAAAAGCAACATAACTACCGAGGCGACCACCACTGACCAGATCACAACCTCAACTACTCCTTATCCTATATATAATACTCCTCTATGGAGTACAATTTCGGAAGAACCGTTCAATATTTATGATGAGCCAAAACCCGAAAGTGGCTCATTGATTCTAGATAATAAGAGCACGACTGGTCTTCTATGTAAGTATGAAGGAATTTAAGAGACCTCTATTAAACAAAAACAAATTGCAGTTAATAACACAAAACTTACTGACCGTTCCACAGATTTAACAACACCCAGTCCAATCACCGAAAGCGACAGGGCAACATCAATTACTACTGCGGAATCACCCGTAACGCTCAAACTAATAACCACAAAAAGTCAACAATCGTCATTAACAATTGAAAAAGGCACAACAGTCGACGAATCCTATAGCTCTTCAGATGGTATAATATTCCCATCAACTGAAGAAAGCACAAGAGCCGACGAAGCTTCCGGCACTTCAGATGCTACAACATCCCTATCAACTGAAGGAAGCACAACAGTCGACGGATCTTCAAGCACTTCAGATGTTACAACACCGTCATCATCAACTGAAGAGAGCACAACAGTCGACGAATCTTCTAGCACTTCAGATCTTCTAGCACTTCAGATGTTACAACACCATCATCATCAACTGAAGAGAGCACAACAGTCGACGAATCTTCTAGCACTTCAGCTGTTACAACGCCGTCATCATCAACTGAAGAAACCACAACAGTCGACGAAGCTTCCAGCACTTCAGACGCTACAACATCCCTATCTACTGAAGGAAGCACAACAGTCGACGGATCTTCCAGCACTTCAGATGCTACAACA